>NW_026087631.1:28401257-29066074 GCF_022539395.1 Myiozetetes cayanensis
TTAAAAAATAAGCTATTTCAGGCTATAAGTTTGAAATAGGTTTATTTCTCATGATATTTTTGGATTTTAGTTCTGTTTTTCTGACTACAGAACAGAAATAAATACGCTTACTCTTTTTTGACAAGCTTTGTGAGTTCCTGGGAGAAAAAATACAGGAACTAAACATTATTACTACATTAAATAGCATTTATATTTAAATTCTGAGAAGGAAGCTAAAATTACTACTGGTCAGTTAATTTCCAGTGTTATTTCTTTCTTGCTAATTATATGTTTACCTGAGAGAAAGAAGACTTGTTTACCCAAAGGACAGCACTGAAGTTATAATAGCCTGTAAGCTTGGCACATAATTAGGCAGTTTTAAATTATATAAATGATAGGCTATTGTGTGTCAAATAATTATGGTCTTATCACTGCCCCACTGCAGATAAAGCTTGGAAAGCAGAAAAATTACTCTGAAATGACCTTCACATGAGGTGATCAGCCCTCCAGAAGGAAGGGTTAGCAATGGAAGAAGTGAAGCATAGGCATCCAGCAGCATGTTCACATCCCTACCTGTACAAGGTCATGCGCATCTACCTTAGGGCAGATGGTAAAAAAAACAGCTCTTTTACACTTCCTTCCACAAAACTACATTCTTCACATGCATTTCCCATGGTAGCAAGACTGTTCCAGTCTTTCCCCGTCAAAAGCTGGCACTTCACTAATTTCACTTTACTAATTTCCCAGCTTCCTCCACCCACAACAATTCTTCCATAATTTGTTTGAATTAGTGAGAGCAAATAGGAATCAGAGAGGGGTATTACTGCCACACAAAAAATCAGGAATTATGTCACTGTATCATTATATCACAGATTTCTGTTGAAAATTCTGGATAGTATCTTTATGAAATGATCTTGTTTCACAAATTCAGGATGTAATCTCTGCAAAATAAAAATCTTTGTGTGTCTATCATTTTGCTGAACTAGAAGCAATTTGTCCAGCTAAACTCAGCTTTAATACTTCCCACTGAGCTGCCAAGCATGCTTATTTGATCACTGTAATCCCATCCAATGCATTGTATATCATCTGATTACATTACCCACCATGCCAAGGAGAGTTTGATCTTGTCCTTCTTCCAAGGTTACATCATATGCTGTTAACGATTCAGGAGATACCACAGCACAGCATATGGTTTTCCCTGCTTTCAGCATGAAATGTACAGGAGAGAGGCTATTTGCATATGGCTCATAGCAAACCACACAAGGTGAGTGCTTTAACAGGAAAAAAAAAATCTTATTATTGTTTTATGGTTTCTTCTGTTTGCCTTTTACTTCATGCATGAGATTTAACTTCACCATGTTGCAGGCAAAACAATTATCAAATTTTCCACTGCATAGATTTATAAATGTTGTGTGACCTCTCGTGGTGCAATAAAATATTACATGTATCATCCATGTGTAACAGTTTATACTCACCTGCAATTGACATACAGCCCAGATTTGGGCCAGATTTCTGTTAACCAAAGACTGACTGCTGCCTGAGAAACTCTCACGTACAAAAAATTTCCCTTCATATGAGTCATCTAATGAGTGCATGTATTTTGGATAACTCTTAATTACTAGTTAAGTCAATTTTCAAAAGCTAAATCTAGTCTTAATTTATTTTCTTTTGATTTCTGATATGACTTTAAAATTCCACACTCAGCAGTAATATAGGAATGCTGGTACTGAAAACATCACTTCATACCTGTCGTTAATGATATTTGTCACTGAAGAAATTCATTAACAACTGTCTTGAATATGATTCCATGCACAGGAGATCTTTGAGAGCCTAATGTTTGCATACCAATAGCAAATATATAAAAGAAATGCCACTATTTGCAAAATCAGTCACTGGATGTTACATATAAGTGTAGGTACCGACATTCATTCCTTAAGCAAGACAGGAAGTTGCAAAAGTATTGGCAGTGTGTACAGGTGCTTTCTATAACCATTCATAAAGTTTGTTTAAAAAAAAAAATCAGGAAACAAGTGGTATAATTTTTAAAAATTGCCTGAATCTTTGTGTCTCATATTGTATATCACTTGTGGTCATGACAACCAACAACAGTAACAAGACTGCAGTGCCGCTGCAGTCTTACCATAGCGGCAGCCTGCTGATGTGCTGCATGCAGTGTACCCAAAGGATGCCACCAGCAACTATGTGAACACCTGCCATCAGGTGTCTGTACCAGAAAGGCTATTTTAATAAATACACTGGAGCCAAATAGCTTAATTTCTGTTTCTAATATGGTCCAAGCTGTTCAGTTCCCTGAATGAGGTATGTGACACCTTGCAGGATTAGTCTATATACCATTTTAAAGGCCAGGAGAAGCTTAAGGATAACTTAAAAATATCATTTCCCTCCCCTGTTTGTAACAGGCTCCTCTCATTACCTGAAATACACACTGATGTGTAAGAACACTTTCAGAAATGGCTTAGCAAGTAATTAACATTAACCACATGGCAAGTAGGATCTAAATTTGATTAAGCTCTTACAAATATCCACCTTTCCTACTTACAGTATTTTTCAAGATAATACTTCATAAATGTAAAGTAGTTCTGATTTTCTTTTCCTTTTTTCATCTACACTTCTGTTTTCTTTTCTACTGCCCTTCTGTAACACATATCAACTGCTGACTGCTTTCCTATCCTAGTTGTGGTTCCTGTTTAGTTAAAAGTACTTTCAGGAAGACATGTCAGTTGTACTGGTAATGTACAGTTCTTTTAATTCCACAGAAAGGTTTGGTTTACCAGGAAGGTGGAAAGCAAGAAGTCTTCAAAATCCAGCTTATCAAACAGCCATTCAAACAGAAAATGAAAAACACCTCAAGTTTTTTGGTTGTACATCAAACCACCTGATAACTGTAAGTAAGTAGGACCTTTAAGTAAGAAATAATAAGAAATACTTTTAAGTAAGAAAGCCCAAAATACCACTGAAATTTACAAAAATTGTACAATTCTGAACAAATTAATTATTCTGCTGTGAGTCCTCAGTTTTTATTAAGAACATATAGCATAGTTATAGAGATGCTTTGGAGCTTTTGGGGAAACTTTCACAAGACCAAAGAGAAAAATAAAACTTACCAAAGTTATTACATCTTAAAGCACCACAAGTCATTAAGTTTTACTCAAATGAAAAAAAAAAAAAAAAAGGCAATATGATTGTGTAAAACGCCAGTGGGAGAAATGCTGTGGCCTCCACCTTAGGGAACAGAGATTAGCCTACATACCCAAACATATCATCAAAAAGTATGTGAAATGGCAGTGTAATTTAATCGGGTCCATTCTGAAGAAGAAGCATCATCTCCTGCATTTGGTGGCTCATGTACCTGAATGCTAGTTTTATTAACAGACAGATCAAAGGGAGAGCTATGTGAAAAGACATAAAACCTGCAAAAAGAAGAAGGGAACTAATTCCTTCTTTACATCCTTTCCTAAGGAAAATTGACATGATTTTGAAAACATCTGGGAATCAATCAGAATTTTAAATGTTAGAATAATTGGACACCTTCAAGTGACTTGAGAAAATAGTCACTGGTTTTTTGTTAGTTGGTAGTAAATGTGTCACAGACGAACGTAGCTGGAGATGCAATACAGAGGACGTTGAAGGAACCAAAACATGGGTTCCATGTAAGACCCCTGAGCAAGATGTAGAAAGAACAATCTAATTCACTGTGACAGATGTATGTGACAGAGAGAATTCTGGCTGTAACTAGAAAAATAATGGATATCTTCTACTATAAACATCTTGGGAGATTTCTTCCTTCAGCCTCAGATATGAGCCTGTGAACACAGACAAAGTGCAAGAATTTGTTCTTATAATAAAAGTTCCAGTATCTGACTTCCCATTCATCAACTTCCAGTTAGAACAGGAATGGGAGTGTCATAGTTCAGATTTTAGCAAGGGATTTTTCTTTCCCTTCCCCCTGCAGTGTGTGCCCTGTGTATAGGCCATCAGGTAGCTATCAGGTGAACAAAAGAATTGGCTGGTCCACTAATGGCCGAGAGATCAGTCTCCAAGGAAACAGGCAGATGAAGGATCTAAAGTCTAATTTTTTCTCTTGTCTCCGGGGCAACGGGGGAGGAGGAATTTTGGTGGGCTGGGGGTGTGGCTGGCACGCAGATTGGGAGGAGAGGCTGGTGTGCCGGTGGGCTCGGGACCTGCTGCGAGCTGCAGATGCTGCCTGGTTTGGTTTTTTTTTTTTTTTTTTTTCCTGTCGGAGGGGAGTTTGCTGCTGCTCTCTGCTCAGCTGTTGCTGGTTGCAGGCCCTGCTTAAAGGTAAACTCTAACCAGCTGAAGATTGTGAGTTTTCTTCCATTGGGAGAACTTTCGGTTTGATTGCTGTTTTTTTCCCTTCCTTTCCCTCTCCCCTCCCACCACTCCCTCTCTCCTGTCCCAGTGTGGGAAGGGGAACCGAGGGGTGTTTTTGTTGCTGTTTTGTTGTTTTTTCTACTGGACATTACAAGTTCTGCACCTCCAGTGATCCAACAGCGCCACCTGGTGAATGGTACAGGACATTACAAGTTTTGCATCTCTAGTGACCCAACAGCACCTCCTATTGACTGTGGTTGGAATTGCACCAAGGGGCGCAAAAAATTGAACTGTTTACTCTTCCTTTTGCTGGTTTATCGGTTTGTTCTTGAAGGGGGTTATTGGTGGGTATAGGAGTATTGTTTGGTTGTTTTACTTGGTTTTTTTTCCGTGTTTCTGTTAATACACACATACCTTTTAATAAAGGGTTGTTATTTTCCCTTTTCCATAATTTGTTTTCTTTCAATCGGAGCCTCTTAATTTTGGATTTCTAATTGCTTAGAAAGAGAAGTTTGGGTCTTTTCTCCTAACTCATCCTCAGCAAAAGACCCTTGTCTCATTTAAACTGGGACAGGGAGCAAAAGATCCTATGCATTACAAAACAGAATAAAATATTTACAAGTATTTTAAACAACCTTTGATATTTCTCTCTGACATTTTCTAATTCCCTGGGTTACTACCTTTTAATGGCAATGAGCATGAATCCTTCAAAAGTATAATTACTGGTGTCCATCTCGTCCCACTGCCTTCCTTTTTTACTGCAATAATCAGACTATGGGATCAACCCATGAAGCTTGATTTATCTCTCACTTATGCATTTCTACTTTAATTTTCTTTTAAACCCACTCTTCACCTTTTTCAGATTCACAGCAATTAACGTTTAAGAAGATTCAAGCTTTTAATTGGAGATATTGATAATGCAGAGATATTGGTATTGATTCTGCAACTTTCATTTTTGTTCAACTGTATGTCAGTGACAGAAACCTGCATCAGTTTCAGTATGATGAGGAGAGGGTTCTCCTGTCTCTATTCTTGCAATTCATGTGACACAAAAAATTCAGAAAATAAATTAATTTCCTTTCATATTTTAAACTGAAGAAAGGGAGTACATTCCACTTCTGAGGTTGCCTTGTGTGTAATACTGAAAGAAAAAAAAAAGCAAAAAAAAAGGGTTATCTGAAGAGCTCCAGCCTGATTTGGCCTGCAGAATTATACACACTGGTAAGAAGAGACATTTTAAAAAAGTAAATCTTCTTGCAGAATCTGTTGGAGATATCTTTTATTGTAAATACAATTTTCATAGGAGGAAGTAAAATTTATCAAACAACCAGCTGTTGGCCCTGATGGGACCCTCTAACAGAATTTTTAAAAGCCAGAAAGATGGAAAAGTGTAGTAAATTATGGGCTAATCTTGCAAGTTTGATCTAAACCCTATAGGGGAGAAACTTCAGATCTAAAGAAATGAGCAAAAACTATATAGCATAAAAATCTCCAAGCAGTAAATGATTCTTCACTATTCCTGGAAACGATCCTGGAAATGTTTTTCTCTAATGTTTACTAGCCTTGTGATCCCTGGGAATTTTTACATGCTTTTCTCCTGCCACACTAAGTTTTCCATTTAATTCAGCATCAATGTATTCTGGAAACTTTGAGGCATCTTCTGAATAATATAAATCCAGATGGCATAAATATTTGGCTGCTATTTTGACTGCAAAACAGTTTATCTGCAGGTGTTCGTTTTCCACGTAAAACCTTCTTATTAGACAAAATTTTCTGTACATAAGCCATGCTGAAATGTGAATGTCTTTTTAAATGCTTGAGTAAAATTAATTCAGTCTTCACTAACACATGCTACAAATAATTCATTCTATCTACTGGCACAAAAAGAGAGATACTTTATTCTCCATGTTTTACTACTCAAAATAGATTAATATTGTCTGAACTTCAAATTTGACAAATCTGAAAATTGTTCCATAGATGAGGGGAGACAGCATAAGTTTTTATTCCTCAGGACAAATAGAAAATAGCAGAATTTCTCTTCCTTAAACTTCCCATAATATCTCACAACTTACTTTCACTTCAATGATAAGAATGCTTTCAGCCAAAATGCTTTTTAGGAAGGTGAAGAAGTAAAGCAAAATAGAAGGTTCAGCAACACCTAATCAGTGTTTTACCCTATTAAAAAAAAAAAAGAGGGAAAAAAGTCTGCTTTGTGTTTTTCACTATTTGTAAAAGCCATCAAAACAAGCCTTACCATGTTTTTTCTCAGTATTGGAGTTCTCTTCCAACAGAATCTTAAAGAAAGAAAATGGGAAAAAGAATAATTCTGAGACTTATGAGAAAAAAGAGACATAAGTATAAAGAAAGTCTCAAATTCAGTTGGAATATTTACTCTATATTTGTGCACCATTCTTTCTTCTGAATGCACAGTTTTCTTGCTGATGAATTTTTAAAAATGGATCCTGATACTCTACATCTTGGTTACGGGTAGTGAAGGTGTGAGAATAAATAGTTCAAATAACTTATCAAGAAACATCATCATTAAAGTTAAGATAAAATCCACATAAACACTGGCATGCATTTTATTTGCTCTGCCAATTACTACATCAATGAGGAAATTTTTTCCAGTATTCATTTAGAGTCCCAGAAATGTGAGTATCTAGCACTATAGATAATAAAGTCATAATGTGAGTGAATAGGAGCAGAAAATTCAAGTGCTGAAACTAAAGCACTTTAGCAAATTGACTGGGTTCAACTCACTTTATAAAGGTGTAAATCCAGAGTATCTACATATTTTTCATAAAATCAGTATACATTTTTCCAAATCAGTGGCTATAACATATACTGGAAAATTATTGGCAACTTTTAAAATGTCATGACCTTTGCTAACTTAAGTTTCCTTAAGGGTGAGTGCAACTTCTGTCCTACATCACAACTGGGTTTAAACAAAATAGGCTCTGCCTATTAAAAAGTAAAGCAGAGATATGTTCTGGATTCATGAGAGTACAATTTAAAGAAATTATAAGGGTCACTAAATTTTTCTACAGTAGAAAAATATGGAAAATTAATTCCTTAACCTCAATCTTGAATTCCTTGTGAGTTTATAGTAGATATATTATATTATACGTATTACAGTTGCTAAATTATGAACAGATAAAGCAACACTTCTCAATCTGTTTGAGAAGTGCTCTCCCTGATAAACTGGATTGAGTTATTGACTTTTTGTGTTAAGGTGTTACAGAGCCTTATGCAAAATTTTGTGAATTAACATAAAAGAGTTTATTGAGAGGGTATAATAAAAGTTGTTCTGAAGATAATTTTTTAAAAGTTTGTCTAATCTCTACTAGATGCACTGCCTTTTTTTCCTATTATGTCAGTGAACACAGACATACAAAATGATGGTTGAGAGGGTAAGATGGTTTTTCATGCTTGAAAAGATAGTTATATTGTTCTTTCAACTTTTTTTTCTGTGAAAATAAGTGATAGATCTCTCAGTTTTTGGCCAATGATTTGTGAGAATCTTCTGTTCATGAAAGTGACAGATATATAGATCTCACAGGCAAAATTCAGCCAGGCAGTTACTATGCAAATTTCTCCAAATTTGCCTGTCATTGTGCTTTAATCTTCACTGTATCTGCTTTATGTGCCAATTTCTGCATAGGAAAAGAAATCCCATAAATCCTGCAAGGAAGAGTGGAACCACAGCCTCACACAAATCTTCCAAGTTCAGCACATCCTCTTCCCAATCTTGATCATCCATATGTTACAAGATGAAAAAATCAGTCTTTCTCCCAGTCAATTTCTCAACCTTCATCACTTGCCAGAAATGCTATTATTATATATAGCACAGTAACACCTAGTGATCACAAGTGAGACAGAAAGTCAGGGTGCAATTTATCTCTACAAGTAGATTACTGATAATGTACTTAGTAGGACTGATTCAAGGGGTTTGCTTTGTGGAAGCTGCTCACCTGAACTCCTCTCTCCCGTTAGGCAACACTTTTATTGGCTTCTCTCATACAAGCGTTGAGATGCCCACGAGAAGATACTGCTTCCTTTGCATAGATTCTCCATGAATATCCATGTTACTCTACGCACTTAAAGCTTGGCTGAAAATTGTCATAATTCAACTCTCCCTCACTGACAGCTGCAATAAGCCTTTTGGTCTTTCATATATTCACTAAGGTTTGTAATGCCAGGACCCAGCAGTTGGGCATCTCTCGAAATAAGGCATCTCCCATGGTGCTAGCAATCTAAATTACACATGTTCATGTACCTGGCTTGATGCCTAGTTCTGCAACAGCACAAGGAGCTAGTAAAGAGAGAAATTTTCTGGACATGATGGAAACTTCAGATCAGTTAGAAAAGAGAGAAGTAGGAAAGTCTATTATATAGACTTTAATAGGAGAGAGTATGAGGGGAAAAAGAAAGAAATTTTCCATTTAGCATTGAACTCAACTGGGCTCACATGAGGCACATCAGGCTCCAGGATAACTAAAGAAGCCCCATCTAGTGAGCAGAAATAGACTAATATAGAGGCAGTAAAGACAAACTGGGGGCAATATCCCAAAATATGCCCCATGTTTCCAAGCAACACAATATTTTGATATACTTTCAAGAAGAGAAATGCCAAATGAACATAACACTTCAGGGTGCCCTTGTGTTTGACCTTTAGGTACCATTGGCTGTTTCTGCAGGCCAAAAGGCTGAGGGAAGGCAGCCACACATACATACAAGAATGAAGGGAAGCTGAACTAGGGATATGCAGGTGAACAACACCTGCCTTGGAGCCAGATGGAGTTCTTGGAGAATGGCAGGTTAATGCACGGTTACAAACGAGAGTAGTTTTCCAGCAACACAGGCATCAAAGGTTGGACAAGAGCTACAGTGTCTCATCGGGTACAACAAAATACTGCTGTCACATTCTGCAGCTCTAATCCAGCTCTGACTGAAAAAGAAAGCACAAACAGGTTTGTTTAACAGAAGCATTTTATATGGACTTAAAAGGTGATGCTGGATGTAATATCAGAAAAATGAATGAAACAGAAAAAAAAAAGTTATAACAGAAAAAGAGAAAAAACAATCAAGAATTTATGGTGGGAAAAAAATCAAGAATTTATGACTGTCTTATTTATCTCATTGGTCATTTGCTGTGCTTTCTTCTGGATGGTTCCTCTCCTGAAGATGGTGCAGATGGAACTTTGATGCATTCTTTGCAGGCCCTTTTTCAGAGACAGTGCGGATAAAGGCTTTTCCTCTCTCACCTTACCTTCCTTTGCTTCATAGTCATGCCCTGCTACTGCTGCCTGACAAGCAGAGGTACTACTCTTAGCATCAGCAGAAGCTGCAGTGGCAGCAAAAATTCTTTCAGAGTTGATGTTTACAGTTTCTATTTGGGCCAGTGTCATGAATGTGTGAATAATAGGAATTTTGCCAACGGGGGGAGTTTGTGCAATGCAACTCTAAAAGTCTTGGTTGTCCCTGACTCCCTGCAGAGGGGCCACGCTGCTGTGAGAGACAGCATGGATTACAAGTCTTGGAAAAAGCATCTTTAGAGGAAAGATCACCGCAGATGCAGTTTCCCGAAGTCAACACAGAAAACACTTGCAGTTTAAAAACGCCGGAATTGCGAGTTTATTGTATGGGAACTCCTTTTGATGAATAAACCCCCCTCGCTCGGCATCCACGCGGCTTCCCGGGCAGCTCCCACGTGGTTCTGCCCACAGAGCCAGCCCCCGCCCCTGTCCTAATCCCATTGGTTGTCTCACCTGTCTCTCCCCGGTCTCTGGGTTCCTATTGGGTGTGGATCTCCCGTCTCCTCCCTTCCCCCAGCAGCCTTATGAGCTGCGGGACTTTGGAATAAACTCTGTTTGGTCCCGGGCTCCTTGCGTGCTCTGTGGTCCTTGCAGCTACTCCGCACCGGCTACTCCTTCAAACCCTGTCACGCTGCCTCAAGAGCACTCCTCTTAAAATGATTGCTAAAAATAACAAGTTCTGGGGAAATGAGTATATGGAGTAAAGAACTCTGTATACAGAGTTTCCATACAGAAACTCACCCACCTGTGAGTTCTTCTTAGCGTGACCACTGTACTGGGAATGCAATAAGGCAAACACTGATAGATGGTCTAGCCAGTGACAGACCTCTAGAGATTATAAGCAAATCTTTAAGCTTAATCACTTCCACAGAAGACTTTCCCATGCTGATCTAATTACTTGGCCTGGGAAATGTGAAGCAGAAAGGGTACCCTGCAGCTATTCTCCTCTCTAGTGGCCAGGGCTCCACTAGTGATAAGCAGACTGAGAGGGAGAAGTGTTTGCTTGGGAACCTGTAGACCACTGGATTGTTCAGCAAATGTGGCTCAGGCGAGTTCCCAGACTGAGAACAGAGCTGTGGAAATTGGGTACTGATATGCTGAATTCCCACACATCATGTATCCACCTTTGATGGTTGAGATTCTGAGAACTGGAAGAATTTGTGACAGATATGAGAATGCTTGACCTCTCTTCACACCATCCTAGGAAATACGGGGAGAAAGTCCAATATTTTGAAGTTGAGAAGATATTCAGTTTCCAATGTGGCTCCACCTGAACTGGAATGAGGCTCATTGTCTAGAGGAGGACAAGTCAGTAACAGATGCTGTGAGTGGGACAGTGCTACCTATCACGGGTGGGGTTCAGCCCCGCGATCGACCCTAGCGCACATTTTGTGTAGGAAACGAGTCCCCTGATAGGTGACTCACAAAATGGCTCTTTATTAAAACAAGGTTTCAGTTTATATAGAGGGTACATATATTAAAACAAGGTTTCAGTTTATATAGAGGGTACATAGAAGGCTCTCGAACAAGGGTGGGATTCTTGCCAGGGGCACAAATCCTGAGGGTCAGAGATAAGGGAAAATTGAGGGATTGGCTGCAGGGATATGTCCAGCCATATAGGGAGATTTGGGAGTTAGGGAAGGAGGGGGAGGAATGGTGAGGGGGGCACAGATAGGGGAATTCTGCAGGGGTCTGTGGAAGCGGCGTCTTATCGCTGGATCTCAGGCGCTTCCTGCAGTTGCAGCTGTCAGAGCACCTCTAGATCGATTTCTTCCTCCGAGGTTTCTTCGCAGCCTTTCTGCATCTGTCTCCATTCTCTGTAGACCTCTGCTGGTCCACTCCCGACATCTCCCCCTTTCCTGTTTTTGAGGACTGGGAAAGCTTGGGAAAAACTTTTAATCATGGATTTTTTAACACAAAAAATTTAGACAGAGGAGGAAGAAAAGGATGGAGAAAATGATAATTAGAATTCTTTGATTTTCTGCTAGCAGGCTCTGAATGGCAAGAGAAGTGGCATTGGTTTCTTTGGCCATCCAGCAGGTCATGTGGGAAGGAAGGTGGAAGGCAGTTTAGTGGGTTGAGAGAAAAGTTTAGTGGGAAGAGGGTAAGCTTTGGAGTAATTGCACCATGCGGTGGTGTTAGTATAGATGGAGGAGATGGGGGATAGGTTAGGTGTTAGGCTAAGGCGATTAGTAGTAGGTTTGAATCTAAGGCAAATGGTAGTTACAGATGAGCCTAAAAGATCTAATTCTTGGGGATCAGTGTCTAGGGTACCTAAATGTAGGAGGGTTTGGGAAATAGTGTTTGGAGAAGGAAGGAGATTATCTACGAGGGAAATGTTTTGGATAAACCCGTTCCAATCAGGAGTACCCACGAGACAGCTTTTAAATGGATGACTCACACTGTCGAGGGAAAGGCACATTGTATCACTGTTGGTGGCTTTGGCTAGGGTAATCCAGACGTTTTCTGCTGGTCGCTGCATGCAGTCTGGAATTGAGAAGGTTGAGGCAGTCTACGGTGGAACAAAGAGGATGAGAAACAGGAGGGTCTGGAGTCCTCTAGGAAGGGTTTGATCCTTCTTAAGGGGACCCATCTTGGACTGTTCCTGTTGTAGAATTGGCCCAATAGTGCGAAAGGGTGAGTGGATCCTCTCATGAGCTTCCACAAGTTGATGAGTCACATCTGTCCATTGTCCTGATGCTTGCTTGGTGTTGTCGGGTGCTGTGTTACTTTGTATGACAGCACCTGTGACTGTAATGATTGTGGTAAATGTTGCACGTTGCTTTATAGATGCAGAACTTGGTGTTTGGTTCTCTGAAGGGGTTGTTTTCAAGCTTTCGGTAGATGTAGAAATTGTCTTTTTAAGAGTAGTCTGGTTTTTGTTATTTACTGTTTCAGTTTGTGTAGTTGAAGCAGCTGCAGGTGCTTCTTTCTGTGTCTCTGTAGAGGTCTGCTGCTTGGAGGCAGGCTGTTGGAATTTAGCTTGTGCCTGCATTTGAGGCAGGCTAGGAAACAGTGTTTGATACTGAGAACTGTCTGATGATGCAAGAGGCATTGCAGCTGAGACTGGAATATCTATAGGTTGAATCGGTGTTGTTGCCGCTGATGTTTCATGGGCGCGGCCATGATTGTCGATGTCATGTGACGGAGGGGCGGAGGGAGCCCCCCCTGAGTCACTTGAGAAGGCTGGAGCTTCTTGGGCTGAGTTACTCACGTCCCGTAGGGAGGAGGAGTTTTCCAGGGTGTACGAAGGAGGCGTGTATAATTTGTCTGCCACCGCCCACTCTCTCTCCCCTCCCTTTTTGTAAAGTTCAGAAAAGTTTTCGCACGGTTTGGATGTTTCTTTGTTCTGTTTTTCGCCATCTTGGTTGCCCCGGGACATCATCCCGCCGTCTGTGTCTTTGTTCTCCCCCCACGGTCCGTTCCCGGCTCCCGCTGTCTCTGCCGTGCTGGGAAAGGCTGGGGGCGGGGGTTGCTGCATTGCCGGGGCTGAGGGGGTTTCCGGGGGGTCGTTGTCATTCCTGCCGTGGCTCCTGCCTTTGTTAGTGTCCACGGCTCGGGGGGGCTCTGCGGGTTCTGCTGTCGGTGCGAGTCCCGGTTCAGCGGGGGAGGGAGGGGGATTGCTCCTCTCGGGCTCTTCCGCTGGATAAGCGAGGCGAGCGGGGGAGGGGAGGTCGTTTGTAGGCAGGTTTGTCGGCTGTGGCTTGCTAGGAGTGTTGGAATTAGATTTTAAAGTATTTTGTGCTTCTAAGGCTTTTGTTGTTTGCGGATTTTTAGGCTGTGGCTTATGCCTTTCTTTTTGTAAGACTGTGAAAATAAGCCTCCAAGCTATTAATGCTTCAATAGCCAAGGAATCACCTCTCTCGCCTATTTTCCAAAGGTGATTTCCAATTTTTTTCCAGGTTTCATAATTTAGGTTCTCTGGGACAAAAGACTGATTTTCTTGGAGCCACAGAGTTAAAGCTTTTAGAGAGTTTTTGTCACATATATGTACTTCAAGTTCAAATACAGCTCTGATTTTCTTATAGATTTCTTTTTGTGGCTCATTTAATGTAGTTTCGAATTGATGCCATTGTTGGTAAGGTAATAATTGTGGCGAGAAAAGTTTGTTTTTGAAACTACATTTTGTTAAAGTTTTGAGGGATTTTTGATGTTTCGAGCTAGAAGGTTTGTTTCCCATTATTAAAATAAAAAAGTTTTGGGTACCTCACTCGCTATCTCACGGGGTGCTCTGGTCGCAGTCGGACTGGAGCGGGGCTGCAGCTGCGTCTCCCTGGACGGGGTGGCGGTGGTCCGAGCACGGCTGGAGCGGGGCGCGTCCGCGGCGCTGGGCGCAGGGTCGGTGACCGGCGGTTTCAGCGGCGGCAGCGGCGGCAGCTCCAAGCGGGGGGGTTGCTGGGACCGGGGGCTTTTTCTCGCAGCAGCAGCGACGTGAGACTGAGTGGACCGGGGGTCCACGGACCGCTTGAGTGAGGGAGGGTCGTGGGGTGCGTTTGACTCCGGAAATCAAACGGCACCAGTAGCTCAGGTGAATCAGAGACCTTTCTTAATATAAGAAAGGGGAGGTCTGACCACGGTGAGCGCCATTTATCACGGGTGGGGTTCGGCCCCGCGATCGACCCTAGCGCACATTTTGTGTAGGAAACGAGTCCCCTGATAGGTGACTCACAAAATGGCCCTTTATTAAAACAAGGTTTCAGTTTATATAGAGGGTACATAGAAGGCTCTCGAACAAGGGTGGGATTCTTGCCAGGGGCACAAATCCGAAGGGTCAGAGATAAGGGAAAATTGAGGGATTGGCTGCAGGGATATGTCCAGCCATATAGGGAGATTTGGGAGTTAGGGAAGGAGGGGGAGGAATGGTGAGGGGGGCACAGATAGGGGAATTCTGCAGGGGTCTGTGGAAGCGGCGTCTTATCGCTGGATCTCAGGCGCTTCCTGCAGTTGCAGCTGTCAGAGCACCTCTAGATCGATTTCTTCCTCCGAGGTTTCTTCGCAGCCTTTCTGCATCTGTCTCCATTCTCTGTAGGCCTCTGCTGGTCCACTCCCGACAGCTACCTGCACCAAAACTTAACCTGGTCTATGATCTAGTGTGCCATCAGTTGGTACAAGGCCAATTCAGGGACTGAAAAAGTAGGAAAGCCAAGAAAAAAATCTAGGAATGCAGAGACATGTTGGTATTTCCTGGCGTAAGAAAGATTTTACTGTCAGGTCCAAAAACATTCATCATCAGTGGAAATGCGTCAAGAGTGGCTCTGATCTTTTAGTAAGTCACTTTAATGCTACTGTACTTCATAACATCAGAAGGGAAGGGAGAGGCTTCTTCCACTGTGAGGTATGGGACATTTTCCATATGCTTTCCTTAGGTATGACAGTGAGGAAGGCTTTTGCAGGTTTAATGACTCTCAGTTTCTTGTCCTAGCCTTTCTCTTTAAAATGTGAAAAGCTGAGAGAATGTAAGCAGTTAGTTCAGCTTTTATTTCTTATATAGTCCTACTTGCCACATTTAAGTCCCCTTCTGTTCTATACCTTTGTCATTGCTTGGTCTTTTCCCCAGCTAAGTCCTCTACACATGGTTATATTTATCTTAGTAAGTGGATTTAGCTCAGTAGGAATAGATCTGTAAAAGAGATTAACTGCTGCTGAGTACCAGGTGTCCAAGTACATGCATTTCACATGGCTGGGTATGTGTACAGGTACCTTGATACAACACCATGAAGATGGATCACTATAGAGAGCACAGTTGTCCAGGTTTACCCCACAGCATAAACATGAGAGAGGAATTCTGGATCTATAGAAGCTAATTTTTAGGAACGACTTTTGTATGGAAGTCTACTCATAGTCAGCTGAATTGTGCCTTCAGAGTTAGAATCACAGTGCCAACTTACATACAGTCCTTTTTTTTTGTACCATGTGAACATTGTATTAACTCTCTGGAGAGGTTCTGTAAAATTTTCTGTAAAATTCTTATGGTCCTTTCCAAAATATAAGTATGGGAGGAAAGCTATCCTTGATTTCAAAATAATTCTTAAGTTTTTCCCCAGTGAAAGGGATATTAATTTATTTACTGCAAGATGAAAGCAAGCTCTTGAATATCCAAATCAGCATTCTCTGCTTCAGAGGATTCTTTGAGAGCAGAATATTTTACAATTGCATGTTCTTTTGTAGCCATGTAGCCTGAGGTACTCATGCAGTTCCCACTCAGTCAACAAGTGGCTAATCAAAGGATTGATCATGCAATGATACCACAGTGCATTACTGTTATTTTTCAAATGTATAATACAATTCAGGAGGCCCACAATAAGACCCACTCTTTAGTTTGTTTTTAGGACTGATTTAAGAGGTAGGTCATTGACTTGCCAGGTAACATGATCCATATTTTTTCAACACAAAGCTGCTTTCCTCCTCAATAAGATTTCAAAAAGTAGACATGTGAGTCTACTGTCCTACACGAAAGTCTATTTTTCAATATCATGAAAATGTCCACAGATTTCTATCAGTACTCTACTGGAACACTAAGTAAATAGAATCTCTAAGATTTTATTCCAAATAAACATATATTCTAACAGATATTTTAACAATAATATGCACTTTGTTAAACTGACAGTGCATTTTTTGCATTTCCCTCATGTAAATTTGTAGCTGACAATGTTGGTACTTTCCGGTACAATATGGCAAACCATCATTCCAAGTGCAGACCTCTCTGAAGTTTCATTTCACTGGGGAATGGCCCTGCCCCAACATTAAAATAGCACACAGCACTATTTCTCCTACAAAATAAAAACTGAGTGACTTTGCTTTGTCCTACATATGAGCCTTATCGACTGTACATCATAGATATTTCATACACATTCATCCATCATTCTTTTTCCTTTCTACAATAGTAAATCACACTTTCAATAGTCTGCACTTCAGCTGCCAAAAAAACCTTAAAATGTATATGAAGTCTACTTTAAATTATTTAATAAAGCTTCACTTATATAAATTTTATTCTACCTCAAGTTCTATGTGAAAGTAAAGGCACTTTACTGTACAGGTGAGTGCCTAGCTTTCACTCCTATCTGATTTTAGCAAATGTGATTCAGAGTTCCTCCACAAATGGCATAGCAGGAAGCCCCCCTGTTGGTGGAGTTATATCTGTACCTCCTGACCACTTCCTCTATGCTTTCAATACACTCAGCACCATCCTACTGACCATACCTTTTTCTTCTTCTTCTTCTTCTTCTTCTTCTTCTTCTTCTTCTTCTTCTTCTTCTTCTTCTTCTTCTTCTTCTTCTTCTTCTTCTTCTTTTTCTTCTTCTTCCTCTTCTTCTTCTTCTTTTTCTTCTTCTTCCTCTTCTTCTTTTTCTTCTTCTTCCTCTTCTTCTTTTTCTTCTTCTTCTTCGTTGTCGTCGTCTTTGTCGTCTTCATCTTCATCGTCATCTTCGTTGTCGTCTTCGTCTTCATCGTCTTCGTCTTTATCTTCGTCTTCATCTTCATCGTCTTCGTCTTCTTCGTCTTCTTCGTCTTCTTCGTCTTCCAAACATATGTAACCACTACATAAAAATTCATCACCTGGAACACCAAGCAATAAACTAGTTAACATTTTTATTTTAGAAGATATCTCAATGTTCAGTGTTTTTTTTTAATGAGAATAATTAAGGAAAAGGGTAAATAAGAAATTATTTAAAGCTTTTTAGTTTGAGATCATTAAATTCTATTTTAATGGTAGTTATTGTTATTTCCAGACAGGTTATAAAGAAGTTACTCAAAAAAGTGTTAGATGAAAGGTGTTTAAATGGAAATGATTTTACAATTTGATAAATTAAACTTGTCACGTTTTGGTGACAGGGGAAAAGCAAGACCAGCGGGTCCGCAGCAGGACTGCAGATGATGTTTAAGGTGGCAGAATTTGCTACAGGCTAAGCCCACTAAATGCTGCTTCTTTATTACAGAATGTGCTATAAAGCATTCTTCTGGTGTTGAAATGAATCCAGGCTTAATTTAGACAAAAATGGATTGCTAAGCTCAAACCCAAAAGCAGTGAAAGCTCACTAAGGTGCCCATTCTAGGGTGCTAATTATAAGAGGATTTTGAACTCTTTTATCCAATGTTTTTTTTCCTACCAAGTTCAAGAATTGCAGCATAAAAGATAACCCCCAAAATGAAAGTCCATAATTTGCAAAGAGGGCCTTAAGCGTGTTTTATAATTCTTGTGTTTTCCATTTGGAATGTAGGACAAATCATATTTGCACCACAACCTTCTCTTTGGGGCTCACTAAATGCCAAATGTATCGCTTTCATAATAAATTTTCCAATTTGAATGACCACTCTGTTTCTTTGCATTACCTATTTTTGGCTTAAGAAGCCCACTAGGAATCATTCTGGGTTGCAGAATATGGTGTTTACTGTTTTCTCCTTTTGAAACAGTTGCAAAGATTTTAATGGAGAGAATAAAAGAAAACATAAATTAATTAAAGCAGTATTACAGCTAATCTGCTTCTCATAGTATTGTTAAAAAATGTCTTGTGCAAATTTAGATTTATACAACTGCAACTAGTAGAAGATCTGTATGTTTTCCTGCTAAGTTTTGTAGTATTATGGAGGCATTAGGACTGGTACCTCAGATACAAGATCACCCTTTCAATTAAATGTAAGCCGTTAACTGATTTGAGATCCCATTACTGTTCTGTACAAGATACTGTTAAATTGCGCTTTCCTGGAGTCATTGTCATATTCCATGATCACTAACAATAAGACCGAAAAAGCTTCTGCTTTCAGGAAAATCCCACTGAGGCAGTGGTTTCTCAGTAGCTTAGGTCAGCCACCATGACACTGTATTCTTACCCAATAGTGGGAGCCCAGCCCCATCACATCTGATGGTATCACCTCAGGAAGCTCATGTGTTTGGGAGCTAACTCTGCCAAAAGGGAGGGGGAAAAAAAGAGGTTACTTACCAGAGAGATCAGCTCCCTTGATAGGTTGAACCCACGGTCCCATGATAGCGGTGGATAACGGCAGATAGCACAGTGGGACTGACTATCCATGACCACTGAAGCTGCCATGAAACTGCACCCTTAGGGTCCTTGGGGAGAAAAGTGACCTTCAAGTACTTGCCCTGCTGCCATCAATCTCACCTCCTCTCCCTCCACAAGTCCTTGTTAGTGCCTTGATCAAGCTTGGGGTAAGAAATTACTTACCTGATAGTTTAGCAATAAAGCAGTAGATTATGTTTTCAAACACCCTCTGCTTGCCACTGATGTTATATTACTGCAGGTTTCTGGGTGAGTAATGCAGTGAAAAGGACATAAACCCTAAGGCACCTGATTATCAGGCACAGCCTGAATTTCAGTTTGAAACTACATGTCGCTTCGTAATAGAACAGAGTTTTGCTCGTGCATTGTGTAACTGCAGGGAGGTGAAGCACTGGCTGAGACTGAGCAGACTCTGGAACCAAAACTTGTGTGAGGCATAACCTGCTTTGTCACTGTGCTCCATTCTAGCCCCTAGGTACTCCCTCTTGCATGGCTCTGCACAAGGCAGCTCACTTAGCACCAAGTCAGGCATTGCTTAATATTTTTGTGCTTGGTGCAGCAGAGACATATCCCAGGAGCTTTTCCATTTATTTGACTGGGCTTTAGATGATCCCTGTAAATACTAAGATAAACTTCTAAAGCTGGCAATTCTAATTATGCCTGGCAGTAAGATTTCCTCTGATATCCAGGCACAATAGTAGCAAGCCTTGCAGAATAAAAGCCATAAAGCTTTTTTTAAGGAACAGTCTCACTGTCTGTGTACATACCAGTATGCAAGATCACAGCCTGATTTGATTTTGTTTGATTTATGTCACAACTTTTACCATCTCAGTATTTTAATTATTAAAACTTTAAGCTTCTATTTCTCCTTCTGTAGAAAGAGCTGATGGATATGAAATACCACAGGGGAAAATAAATAAATAATGTATATTATTTATATATAGTAGTGGGTGGCAGAGAAGTTTTCTTCTTTCAGCACGTATCATACATCTGACAAGCATGCACTTCCTGATAGATTAGACTTCTGAGTGAATTTGTCTGTGATTTCCAAGTTATAGCCTGAAAAATATAGAAAACATGGGGAAACTAGGAAAAAAAACCTGCAGCTTTACTTTTCATTTTTAAATTATTTTCAGTACTTTGCATTTATGACATAAAATGTATTATTACCCTAGTTTAAGTAAGACTTTAATTGAGGTGTAACTTTCATAGTGAAACTGTACTAAACAATCTAAATGTTCACAAAATGTTTTTCTTCTAAACTGCTTCAAGGGCAAGCTAAAAAATTAATAAAAAATCAGCTTGTTGCTGAGTTCCTAGATGCATGCTCACTTCTATCATGTATGAAATCCTGATTCTCAGAGAGGATTTTTACCACAGCTATCGTAAATTTCTTGTTCCCAGGATTTCACCTCTTTTTATTGTTATGGTAATGCTTATATATAAACTTCTAAATTGTCTCTTCCCCCTGTAAGAGCATTCCATAGTGGGTTATTCTTGTTGGGCAGTTAAGACTGCATCAGTTTTTCAATAATATGCGTAACATGGTTCAAATGACTGATTTCTTGAGTCTGCAGCCAGTTAGATACAGGACTAGTGGTAGTCCTGCAAACAGTTCTTTTTGCTTTATGGTATCAGCTCTGAAGCCTAATAATCTGATTAAAGTAATAACACTAATAATTTCACTTTGCTGGGTGACTGCCAGCATATCTCAGACTCAGAGTCCCAGCCACGTGCTCTGTCCCCTTCCCTCATGCCTTGTGGGTACCCAGGAAATGAGCTGTGAGACAACTCTTCACATTTTCATGGAATGTGCTCATTTAGGCCCTCCATTTGTATCACTGTGGCACTGGCAGTGCCTTGATGCTGACACTGCCAGAGGGAAGGTGGCAGGAGGACAAGACTGCAGGTGGGAGGTAGAGAAGAAGAGCACAAGAAAGCTTTGCAGTGGCAGCTGGTCCTCAGCCATATTACAAAGCACACTCTCCTTGCCAGCACTAGGACTATTTCCAGACTATTTCCTTTGTCTTGAAAGGCTTCAAGTAGCTTAGGTGGTCTCTGTTAGCTGCCACATCCATAGGTCCCCTCATCTGACATCAATGCATGGTCAATACAAGATTCTCTGTCTCAAATATTACACTGTGGAGACAACAAAAGTATAATTGTAATTTTATCTCAGGCTGGGGGGGGGTGAGGAAGAAGGAAAAAAAGTACTGTATATCTTGTAGTGCTTAGCTCCATATTTACTTCAGTTAAATCCTACATCTTATATGTAAATGAAATGGCCAAACAATTTCCAGTCCGAGGAGCCAACATCCCATGGAGTTTAGGGCCAGTTTGTACACAGGGTGTTGGTATTAACAAGAAGGTACATTTTGAAGCCGTGCACTGGAATCAGAAATTAATTAAAAGGGTGAATTAATTCTAACCTCAGTAAGCAAAGACAGGCGAGAAATAATCAGCAAGTGGCAGAAGGTGAGAAACATAGAAAGCAAAATGGGAGTTGATAGCTGCTACAAAACAGGCATGCAGTATCTAACCTGGGATACAGTGGCTTTAACAAATGCCTTATCCCCGGACACGCCCAGTGCTGGAGGCACAGGACTGGCACCAGATTGATGTCTCTCCTCCGTGGCACTATGGTACCCAGAGAGCAGCCCAGTTGCCCAGAGGACAGACCTGGGGGTCCCTGCAGTTCCTCATTAGTGTTTGTTCCCCCCATGTCAGAACCAGTGTAGGGTTTGAGGCAGGTCTGTGCTGCAGATGAGGTTTGAAAATACCTACAGCAAACCCAGTTTAATGTCTTTAATCAGTGTCCAGTAAGCAGTCAGCAGCATGGGCTGGTCCTGGGCATTCAGAAAGTTGCTCTGTGCTACCCTGAAGCTCAAACTAGCTCAGCTTTGGCTGCACAGATGGCAGTCAGGCCTCCAACTGCAGTTTGAGCATATCCTTTAAACAAGTCTATGGGTGTTTCAGGGCGTCAGGTGCGAAATAAGGTAAACTGGATAGATCCAAAACATCCTGAAGCCTTTCCTGTGACCTAGCCATATTTACCGCTCTGTAATGGTTTCAGGGTGAATAAAGTCTATGATGTGTTTTCCATCTCTGATTTTTAAGGTTTAGTAATACATAATACAAGTCAGAAATAGAAAATATTGAATTATTAGATATGGCATTTCAGGTTTCCCTAGGCTATGTAAAAATTAAATCAAAGTATGCTGTACTTTTCCCACAGTCAGAAAAGAGTCCCAAGGCAAAATCGCCCCCTTAATCTACTTTTCTATCTCTACTATGTATTTTACAAATAACTTTTGCCTTATCAATTATTTTACAGATACCAAGGGCAGCCTATGATGCATTATTGAAAAGACAGAAGAACTGCTTATTTGTAGCCTTATGTGTAGAAAATTAACTGCTTAATTGGATGTTTCTCACAGGCTGCTACAACTCAATTTAGTGAAGAAGCGTAAAAATGTTGACAATCAGGAAATTATTCTTGCACTGGCATGTATTTTCTAATTCTTAACCTGCAGTGATTCTCATCATGCCTTGTATGTATCTATATATGTATCTATATATGAAAGGTGTATATTGTGTTAAGCTGAAGATTATAGAATCATAGAATTAACTGGGTTGGAAGAGACCTTCGAGATCATCAAGTCCAACCCTTGATCCAATCCCACTGTGATTACGAGATCATGGCACTCAGTGCCACGTCCAGCCTCATCTTAAAAACCTCCATGGACAGTGAATCCACCACCTCTCTGGGCAGCCCATTCCAATGCCTGATCACTCTCTCTGTAAAGAACTTCTTTCTAATATCCAACCTAAACCTCCCCTGGCAGAGCTTAAGCCCGTGCCCTCTTGTCCTATTGCTGATTGCCTGGGAGAAGAGACCAACCCCCACCTGGCTACAACCTCCTTTCAGGGAGTTATAGAGTGATGAGGTCACCCCTGAGCCTCCTCTTCTCCAGACTAAACAACCCCAGCTCCCTCAGCCTCTCCTCACAGGACTTGTGCTCAAGTCCCTTCACCAGCCTGGTTGCTCTTCTCTGGACCTGCTCCAGCACCTCAATGTCCTTCCTGAACTGAGGGGCCCAGAACTGAACACAATACTCAAGGTGCGGCCTCACCAGTGCTGAGTACAGGGGAAGGATCACTTCCCTGCTCCTGCTGGCCACACTGTTCCTGATACAGGCCAGGATGCCATTGGCCTTCTTGGCCTCCTGGGCACACTGCTGGCTCATGTTCAGCCTCCTGTCAATCAGCACCCCCAGGTCCCTTTCTGCCTGGCTGCTCTCCAGCCACTCTGTGCCCAGCCTGTAGCGCTGCAGGGGGTTGTTGTGGCCAAAGTGCAGGACCCGGCACTTGGCCTTGTTGAATCTAATCCCATTGGAATCAGCCCAACTCTCCAGTCTATCCAGGTCCCTGTGCAGAGCCCTCCTACCTTCCAGCTGAATGACACTCCCTCCCAACTTGGTGTCATCTGCAAATTTGCTAATGATGGGCTCAATCCCCTCATCTAGATCATCCATAAAGATGTTAAACAGGACTGGGCCCAGCACTGATCCCTGGGGGACACCACTGGTGACCGGCCGCCAGCTGGATGCAGCCCCGTTCACCAGCACTCTCTGGGCCTGGGCCTCCAGCCAGTTCTTAACCCAGCACAGAGTGCCCCTTTCCAAGCCATGGGCTGCAGCTTTTCCAGGAGAATTCTATAGGAGACGGTGTCAAAGGCTTTGCTGAAGTCCAGATAGACACATACACAGCCTTCCCCTCATCCACCAGGTGGGTCTCCTGATCATAAGAGAAGATCAGGTTGATTAGACAGGACCTGCCCCTCCTAAGCCCGTGCTGGCTGGCTCTGATCCCTTGTCCATCCTGTGGGTGCTGTGTGATTGCACTCAGGATGACCTGCTTCATAACTCTGCCAGGCACTGAGGTCAGGCTGAGGTCCTGTAGTTTCCCGGGTCCTCCTTGCAGCCCTATTCACAGAATTAACAATGTTCTGTACCCTCTCAAACTTCATAAATTAAACATAGTTCCTTTCGATCTGTTTGTATATCTTCTTATTCTTTATTATGAAAAATGATAAAGTGTACAACATACAATCATACTTTTTTTTTTATACTTTTTTTTTTTAACCTAAGCCAACAAATCTTTTCTGTTTGCTGACATATAACATTCCTGTCATATTATCACTTTGAGAAGGATGATCAAAGCTGATTACAGCATTTCAAATGAGGAATACTCTGTAAATCCTGATATGTACAGAAGGCATATTTTCAGTGAAACATTCATAAATAACTACACATCTCTTCCTGGCTGATTAAATTAACTTAATGCCCAAGACTGGGGAACAGTGATAGAACGATTTTTCCAGTTTGATTTTATGAGGATATTTCTTCTAAGTAGTAACAGCATCTAAAACCATATATCAAACTATTTTTTATTTTTTCCATTACCATTTTAAGACATTATAATGTTATTTCAGATTGCTTCTTTCGGAATGCCTTCTTTTACCTCCATCTCTTATCTACTCATCTAACCCCACTGGGACTCCCTGGGTTGCTTCACTGCTTTATTTGATTTTGCCTAACCAACACAATTATGTATTATCTGCAAAATCTGTTTTCTTATTGTTCATATACTTTTATCCAGATAGATAAATATATTAGGCAACAGCATTTCTAGTGTGCCACAAAATGGCTTCTGCAATGTTCAGAACAATCCAGGAACTTTGCAATCTCTAAGCCAATTTCTTATCCTGGACAGTTGTACACCTCTGATCCTGTGTGCAGTTAGTTTCCAGAATATAATTATTGGAGATTATATATCGTATTGGAGATTTTGTCAAAGGCTTTTGAGTTAATAATTACAGATGGTAGTTATCCATTGTCCACAGTTTGGATGCCTCAAAAATAATTACTTTTGTAAAGTTATGCTTCAGCAGGGATGGTTTAGCTTTTGCATTTTATATTTTATCACTGTTTCAAAACATACATATGATGGCACAAAGAAGACTCACTGAAATAAAATTTACCTAGTAACTTTAAAATATATTATTATTTTACTGTTTTAAAAGATCAGTACCTTTTCTGCTGAGATAAGTCTTTCAAATAATTCTTTTATATTGTTCATGTTATTAAAGACTAAAGCATTTAAAAAAAATTCCCACAGGGTCTCAGTCACTCTTTCCTGAACTGCAATAGAAGTGTTTCCCTTTTTTCTGCTACATATACAACCTACAGTACTAACTGCAGAGAGCCACAGCTGCAGTTCTTTGGTTCTTTTGGGCCATTTTTCCCACAGAGATGGAGTCATAATGACATGACTCCATGCAAAATGCTTCAGAGACAAATTCAGATGGAGAGTGAAATTGATGTCACCCCAGGTCTGGCCTTTTTCTGAAGTCTTGCTGCACTGCTCTGTTCTTGGGTTAACTGCCAGAACCACTTGTCCCACTGGAAGCAAACAGGCTACAAGAGGAACCCTGCTGCCTGGTCAATATGTTCCCGAGCAGCCATGCTGCCAATTTGTTCCTTTTTTAAACAGAATTGCTATGAAAAGCCATACTGTGATTTGAGTGGGTGAGTGGGAAGGGGGGGGGGGGAATCATATCATATTAATATAAATTTTATGCTGAAACAGTTGTTCTCTTTTGATATCTTTATTTGTTAACAGAAAGGAAAATTATTTAGAACAGCAAGCTGACAGATTGTGGAGAGTTTCTCTAAAGAATTCTTAGGTTCCTCTAGTTCCCTGACTTCCATTGTTTGTCTGCTGGTACTGTGTCCTCTAAAATGATACACGCCTTTTTGCCTCTTTGCATAGATAATCTAAAGTCTTCTATTTCTGCAAAAATAATTTTACTGGAGCAAGAGCATGTCCTGGGATGACAGAATTGAGCAAATGAAAAATAATCTATTGACATGGGTAGAAGAATCCTACAGGTCTTGAAGGATTAATAGCAATCATCTTGAGCCATGTAGAACTTAGCATGGTTAGATAACAGGAGATTTATTAGTGGTTTGTTGGCCTGAGAGTTTAGAGAGCTGACCGTCCATCCAGAGGCAGTCATACAGTCATTCCAGCACAGCAGTTATGAATACCAGACATGGTATGTTGAATAAAACAATAAAATGTGCTAGCTTTTCAGATCAGTTAGAAAAATAAACCTATGCTACTATTTTATTGAACAGAACACATCTGGCATACTTAGAATTAATTACAGCTTTTATAATCTCTTGTTTAAACTCTTAAAAAAGTGGTAGAGGAGAAAAAGGTTACTGAGAGCAAACAGCATTGGGAATCTCCCTATTTTTTTCCTTACAGATTGATCAATTTTGCTCTTAGCAAGGACAATTTTCAAGTCCTAAGGAACCATTAGGAACCTAGTAGAGACATTTAGCAGTTACACATTAGTTAAATCAGAAGCTCTTTGCAGGAATACAATGGTCTATTGGAAGGAAAATTTTAGCCACATGTTGTTCAACAAGCTTAATAAAATGGTCTTACAGGCATTTATTTTAACTTACTTATTTTCTGCAACTTACTTAGGCTTTCCTTTCTTGATTTTATATAAATAAAATTTCAAAATACTCCTTCAAAATCCTCTCTTATATGCCTTCATATTGTTCATTAGACAGCACCACAACTCTGTAAACCATTGAAAATTCAAGAACCAATATCTTTTGATGCTATGGTTGATTTAAAAACAAAAAGCAAGCTATATTACACTCCTCTAAATTATTTTTCTGAAATTTGCCCTTGTCCCCTGAAATTTCCATTAAAAAATGATACCTAAAATGCCAATATACTGATATATTCCTGTTCTTCTTACAGAACACTTTCGAAAAGACATTATTATAATGAGACATGTATGTATGTATGACATCGCATATCTTCTTTTTTGACAACAGCTAAGTATTTTCAGTTTGGAGAAATGTCATTATTGTCCTGCAAGTGCAGTCTCTATTTTTCAGTCTGGTTTGGGGATGTGCTTTATTCTTTTCAGAACAATAGTCTCTTAATTTCATGAAATATTCTTAAAGCACTTGGATGATATTGCACTACAACTTCAGGAACCAAAAAAATCTGTCAGTTCACATCTAAGAAGGCAACTTATTATGGATAATTATAAAAGTACACAATGTCAAGACAACTCATTATAGTGTCAAGATACCATAAATGCAGAGACATCACCATTTTAAAATTAGAAACAAACAGAAGTAGGTAGCAACATAAATAACCACTATACAAGCTCTTGACACCTCAAAGGTTTTAAGTTGCTTAGGCTTACAGGAGTGTTAGCTATCACACACAAATGAACATTATGGTAAAGCTACCACAGACTCACAGAGCCGTCCTATGTTGGCCAGAGGCTGCATATGAATAGCACACTCTAAAAGCCTATTCACTAGCCATGGGGTGGCCATCTATGGGAAAAAATTATTAGCCATTTACATCACAAGTGGCTGTGATGAGTGTGGCAGGAGAAGAAAATGGGTGATACACACTCCCACTCTGTGCAAATACCTCTGCAGTTTGGGCACAAGTGTTTTTCATGACATGGGGAGTGTGTGCAAGCATTCAGTGGTCAGGGATGTACTAATTACTGTCTGGGCTTGTTTCAGGATTCTGCTTGGTATAATAGGATTCTTTTGGAGGTGAGTGTACAAGAACCCCGTTAAGCTTGGTGCATTTATAGAACATTGAAAATGATCTGAGAAGACTGAGAAGTTGTCAGATGAAGTATTAATGGAGAATGAGGTTTATTTCTGAAGTATTTCCACACTAACTAGCAAGTACCTTCCCATGATGGCTGTGTTATGGTTTGACTTGGTGAGATTAAAAACAACGACCAAAGGAATTTATTTGCCTTAATCACTAGGTTTAGGTTTCTTTCTATGATAATAGCATTTTAAACCTATTTAACGCATAAAGCAAATAATTCTTCATCCTAAAGTGATTAGAAAAATCAGATTATTAATGGTGGGAAAAGCAGAAGTAATGATGTTTAAATGCTTCCCAAAGCTCAGAGGCATAACATGAAGCTAAGGTTTCAGGTGGGCTTAACACCATGCCAAAGGTGGAAGCAAGCATATGAATCAGCTTCTGCGGCTGAACTGAAGCCACCAAAAGGAGACAGCTTGAGAAAGTGGGGGACTAAGCCTGCCCTACCTCTACGAAGGAATGGAAAGGGAACTAGCCAAAGACTGACTCAGGAGTTATCATTTGGGGAATGAAGGCAGGAATAGTAAGGGAAGGAAACTTGGATACCAAACTCACCTGTGTTGAAGCAGTTAGTCCTTCCTCCTTCCCCACACTTAGCATAGAGTGGCAGGAGGGTCATGGTTTGGACTTCCCCTCATGGTGCTTTTGGGACACAGACAATCACAGAAACAGCGAGCAGCATTGAAGCTGGTGGCACAGGTGTTGTGTTGTTCTATGTTACATCACACTACAGTATATTCCACTAAATCTCTACAAGATGAGGAAGCGAGTGCCTACAGGAGACATCCAGCCACAGTGGGTCCTCTTTCCCCTGCATGTGACCTATTGGGCTTGCTCCCATGGCCAAGGTTCTGTAGGAAGCAAAGCTCACTGTGATGTGTTGGTGACCAGCTGCCAGACTTGAGCCAGGTGGGCAGGAAGTGGTGGGTGGGAAAGTGGGCAACAGTTAAATGTGGTAAGAGAACAAACTGGTGTAGGAAGCATTTAACCATTGGGGAAGGGCTAGAAAGGTTTAGGCCTCAAGGAGATCTGCAGGGAATCCATTCCTGTCCATGTATATTCTGCTTTCTGTGGGTTTTCCCTTTGCAAAGCATCAGGTGTGATGTGCTTCCACGGTGTGCCTGTAGGAGCAGGAGCCACTTCATGGACCCAGAGAATGATAAAAACCCAAGGAGAAGGGTGACCAGCAATCAGGGAGAAGTTCTGTTGCATTCCTTCACTCCTCTGCATGGGAAGCCGCTCTTAGAGAGGGATGAAATAGGTTCATCGCTCCATACAGACCTGCTTTCAACTCTCATTATGCAGGACTGTTTTGCTGTGGATCGTGGAAATGTGGAAGGCACCCATAGGAAAAATTAATCTGAAACCATGTGTGAATCAAAGATTCATACAGCATCTCATTCATGTTATGACGAGGCAATGACAGAGGTGCTAGACATGTTAAGCGACCAATTTCACTTTTACTTCACTGTCCTCATTTAGTCCAGAAAAAGCTGGTCCATACCTACCATTTCAGCAAGGTAACCACTATGGTAGAAGACTGATTATTTTGAAATGGCCAGTAGCCCCTCTGCCATTCTCTCTGAGGCTGCTATCTGCTCATTTCCTTTAATTTCAGTGTGTTTGCACTTTTTTTTTTAATCTTTTTTTCTAGCTGCAACCTTGGCTGTGACTAATTTAGTAGGAAATAAAGCCAGCAAAAATTTATTCTTTGCTTTCTTCTATTGATTTGGACAAACAATACCAGTCTGAGAGAGCTTCCGTCATCACATTTGGAATTTTAATTTCTCTTTTTCTTTTTTTGGTGACATTTTGTGTCAAACCTCTCACAAATTTACTACAGTGTCTTGAAGACAAAATTGCAGTAATGACTTTGGAAGGGCATGACACCCATATAATACTGTTAACTGTCTATGACGTTACCAGCTGCATTTGCCCATTGTTGTTGGTACTTAACCTTTACTGTCCTTGTACAACTTGAAAGTGCTTTTGAAATATACTTTACAGCATGATCAAACAAATTTAGGTAAGGCTGACACTGAGAGTTTCTTTGTTTGGTATCGATTTTTCCCTAACAGAAATGCTATTAAACTTCAGCAAAAGGCATTTTTCTCGAGAACAATTTTAGCACTCCTGTTGATTGAATTGAAAAGTCTATAGTAATCAGCACATGCCTCACTGTAAATAAACATGAAATATTGTACAGCTTCAGAAAGTTTCTTGCCACAAAAACACTGCAAGCTGGAGAAGATAATAGCGTGCATATAACTTATAGCATGTCACATAACTTATCCAGATTTCTTCTCTTTTGGCTGTAAATATGGAGAAACCATTCTTGGTATAAATTACCCAGATTGTGCCCTCATTGCTTCTGTCTTTTGGGAGAACAAGCGGTGGTGGAAGTCACTACCTGACTTTGATTGTGGAAAGAATAACAGGACAATAGAGTAACAGGACAGCTACAAAATCTTCCCAAGACGTTTAATTCATTAAGAGATCTCATCTCATGCAACAACTATCATTGTGATTTAGAACAAGACAACCCATAATCTCCTCACTTAAACCCTTAAACAGACTATATTAGCATAAACAAACATTGTTCAAAGCTTTCTGACTCCTCTGGACCACTCTTCAGAAAGGCTGATGTTTCTGCTACTGAGGACTCACATAACTCCTGCTACTTTCCAGAGTGAGCCTTGGAAAACAGCTGAAGGAAACAGAATTTCAGAGAAGATGGACTTTCCAAGTGAGTGGTTGTAAAGACAAGTTTCTCCATGTTCTTTTACCAAAGTCAAATTTTCACCTTCCACTTGGTGTTCTCTCCAAGGGTTATTTCTTTCGATAGGGATGCTTCAAATAGTCTAGCATGTATGCAGACCATGCACCAGGAAAGTGTGGGATGCAGTAAACTGCAGAGATCTCAGGAAGGGGAGAGTGGATTTCATGTTGGTTGCTTTATCCCTGTGAGGCAGTCTCACATATCTTTAAGATGAGGGGGAAAGGCAAATTTCAATGAAACATACAACCATCTACATTAACTTCCCTTTCCAAGTGAAGCCTTTCTCCCAACTGACAGGCCAAACTCCTGCACCCAACAAGTTTGGTTTTCATAGAGCATTTCAGACCTGCTCATGGTAGGGAACATATTAATGCTTCACCTAGAACCTTGTTACAAATGTTGCATATTCTCTGCATCTCAGTTAATAGTTGTTTTGTACTTTGTCATCATATAATCATAAAATATCTCAAGTTGGAAGGAACCCATAAGGATCACTAAATCCAGCGCCTTGCTCCTTCCAAGACTACCTAAAATGAAATCATAAGACTTAAAATATCACCCAGATGCTTCCTGAGCTCAGCCAGGCTCAATGCCATGACCACTTCCCTGGTGAGCCTGTTTCAGTGCCCAATCACACTCTCAGTGAAGAACTTTTTCCTAATGTCCAACCTGAACTTCCCCAGCTGCTGTCCTCTGTGAGGAAACAATGGGGTCACCCCTCAAGCTGCTCTTTTCCAAACTGAAAAAGCAAAGTTGTCTCAGCTGCTCGTTATAAGTCTGGCCCTTGAGATCTTTTACCTTCATTGTCACCCTCCTCTGGACACACTCACATAGTTTGACACCCTTCTTGTCCTGTATCCTCCTTTCAGGATTTCTCTAAATAGACTCAGATTGCCTGAATAAAGAGACCAGAGCAGAAGGGTTGCACAGGTGGAAAAGGGCTGGGTTAGAAACTGCAGATGGAGAATTGGGAATTTTGTATGAGATGGCTATGAGCCATCAGCGTCCCTGCTGCACAAACCAAAGAAACCAATCCTGTTAACACAGTATGACCCAGATTGCTTTAAATTGTTTTTGGGTTTGGGGAGGTTTTTGTTGTGTTTTTTTTTATCTGAGATGTTGGCTGTGCTGTGAGAGGACACAATGGCAGGTAGGAAGATGTAGGAATCCTCTCCATGGCAAGAGCAGGGAATGGTTACAGGGAGTGGTGTACGGTTGGGGGTTGGAGAAAGTGGGGGGGCGTGGTAGCTACGTGTGGTACAGGAACAATGTGGACTCTGCACCAGGGACATGCAGTGTGCAGGAAGAGCTCAAGGCTGCATACAAAATTATACCAGGCCAAGGTAACCCTTTGGGAAGGGCTTATTTTGAGGAGCAGCCAGTATCCCCGCTCTGGAGCAGCTGGCTAGTGTGGAATGCTGAAGAGAAGAAGCAGACAAAATTTTGTGCAATGGCCACCAAAGTTCACAGGGCATGGAGTGATCTTGGGCAACTGTAGCTGGGCAAGATCAGAATCTGATGTGGTAACTCTGGTCTGTAAAGGAAACATGTATGTAGTTTAAATAGCTGATTCAATTCTATACTTAAGAAAGTAAAAACACAAGACAAATAGAGACAGCTACTTCAAAAAGCTATGCGTATTTGGATCCTGAAAGCAGGCCAGAGAGAAATGAAGGGGGTTTTTTTAACCTTACTGGAAATCTTTTATTGTCTCCTTGTGAGACTTGGAGAAGGCTTAACCTTTCTGCCAGCTTTCAAATTCCTAAAAGGTAGGTGATCACATTTGACAGCCTGCAAGGATAGCTATAGGATAGCTAGCAAGGATAGCTATAAAACACTAAGCACTGCATGAAAAATAAAATAATTAATATAAAAATTCTGAATAAATTACTTGCATAAATAACATGGAACAGAGGATTTCCTAAGGCACTTCATTCATCTTGGCAACTCTATTGGCATGCTTTTTGTCCATCTGTCACTTGTTTTCACAGATTGTGAGCTCCTTGGAAGAGGACCTGTGTCTGTCCTAATCACTGCCACAAGAACATGCTAGCAAGTGGAAATAATGTTGTGAAATATCCCTGCCAGTGCTATTGGAAGTGTACCAATTTCCACACCCTAGTATTTCTGTGAGGTTCTGAGTGTTCTCCTTGTCCCAGAAACTCTTCTGTTCATCCCACACAAGGACATATGATGGTGAAAACCCAGGAACTGTGTCAGAGCAAGGAAACCTCAGCAGTGCCAAGGACCCAGGTGGCACTTCAGACACCTTTGCACAGACAAACCACCTAAAGGAGCAGATGTGACAATAGGCCTACAGCAGCACCTCTGTCCTTCTGAACTGATGGGTCCAGCAGAATACTCTGGGACAACCAAAGCACCCAAATTGTAAGGATTTAACACTAGATGCCTATGCTTAGCACTTCATGTCCATGTTTGAGCATTTGTACTATGTCTCATAGTGCCCCTGGAAGCAGTGACAGAAAACATGACCTTCTGGGGAGTTAATGGTAGCAGGGAGTACGGCAGTAGTCATCTTCATTTTCACCTGCTTAGCTGCTGGTGTCAAGCCAAAAAGCCTATAAAACAGGAGGGCTGGCTTTGTTTTGAAAGGAGTAGAAATGCCAAGAAACTGAAAATTATATCAGGCATTTCAGATTGAAACTAAACAGATTCATTACCTTGACACAGATAAGCTCAACCCACAGGTCTCTGCCCTTTGCTCTCATCAGCCACAGACTCCTTTCTGTCACACTGCTATTTTCTCGCATTACTTGCTGTTATCACTATTATTTACTATTCATGGAGAGTTGATGGCATACTGCAAGTAGATAGATGTGCAGGAGAGTGTACACACATTCTTTTTTAATAGATGGAGAGCCTAGTGAGAAGCCTGCCTAACAGTATTTCCATGTAAAGTTTTTGCATCTGTTTCTTAGAGTCTCAAATGGCATCAGCCCTTAAATTTCAAAAACTCTGTGGCATTACCTCATTAATGACACATACAGCTTGCTTTCCTTCTGTATTTCTCCTCAGCCTCAGCAAGGAAGACAGATTAGTCTCACCCCCGGTGAGATTTTAACGATAACAAGAGTTCATACACCAGCAGGGGACCCGTAATGACAGAAGCAGTCTTTCCAAAACCCACTAAAATGACCACATCTTCAGCCCAGTTCCCAGCAACTCCCTGGACTGGTGCTCTGGGGGCCAACTGACAGCTGGATTTGTGTTTCAATTAAGTGGAAATGAAACAGGGTTACTGCTGAAGTAACTGCAAACACAATGATTTCGGTCTGGGTCAGCGGCTCACGTGGCCAGTGCAAACCCCAGAAGCTGTGTCCCCTCTTGGCAAGCACAGTGTTAATATACAGGTGTGTGACACCCAGGGAGTTTAATAGGTGTGTCACACGGTGGTGCTACTCTGACCAAGTGAAACCTGAGCCCACCCAGGCAACAACAGACACCTACTGCAGTGCCTATGTATTGGTTCATGTGTGTGTGTGTGTAGGCATGTCTGCAAACACAAGGGGAATTCTGATATGTTGATGACAAAATGCAAGTATGCTACCCTAAGCATCACTTAAGTGACAGTTTAAGTTAAACAATTTAACTAAAGATTCATACAGAATTTTCTGTAGCACAACAGTATTTCATTTGCAGGTCTAGATTATGAATCTAAAGTACTAGCAATTTGGGTCAGTAACTTTCTTTGCAATTTTGATAACAAAAATGCTATTCTGCTTGGGTTGTTATTCAGGCAAGGAAAATAAGTTTCCAAGGCTGTTCATTAAAAAGCAGGAGCTTGTTAGACAGCACTAGTCCTTGGGAGCAGGCAGTGTTTCTGATAATCCCAAGTGGAGCTTAGCCCTGGTGTTGTTCATCAGAGACAGGCCTAATAAGCATTTCTCAGATCACAGGGAGGCCCAAGGAAGAGCACGGGAGGATGCACACCCCATGTACACATATGCACATCTCTGTTGTTGTGTTGGTGAATTAAAAAGAATTTAAATCCAAATCTTGATCAGAGACATTCTTTGAGTTCTTTAATGCACTTTTCTCACCACAAGCCTCCCAGGATAATACCACTTAGTAGTAGCTAGTCTTACTCCAGTAACCACTTAAACCATTGAGAATCTTTTCATTGCTTTAGGTCTGATTCCCATTTCCCACACATGTTTCTTCAACTCAGCTGAAGAACAGATTCTGAACTTTGTTTATCCATGGCTTTTTATTTATTAACCCTATAACAAATAATTACAGAATTTGGTACTCTGTTGGCAAAACCATTAAAAATGCACTAATGCATTGTACAAGGTATCATATATTGGCTTTTCCTTTTTTCCTGATTTTGATACAATTTGGTGTCATTCTCATGGTTTGGAGGTATATCTAATTTTCCAGGTGTTCTGCCTTGGATTTTCAGAGACCAGAGACAATAAGTGTCTCTTAGTCTCCAAAGGCTGTGCCAAGGACAACCCTGAACGTGCCAAGGAGCAGCTGATCCCACAGAGGAGGGAAATACTCCCAGTTGCTCCTCTCTTGAATCCACAGAACCAGCTTGCAAGGCTACCTGCTGGGCTTGGGAGCAATGTTGGTGAGTATTTTGTCTTCTCATGCGAGTTCACAGGAAAAACAGCTCTATGTGTTCATAAACAGTCAGCTACCCAGGAGGAATGAAACCAATAGATGAGTTTTGGTGACTGCTTGAGTGACACATCGTGGAAAACAGAAGGCTGAAGTGGAGCTGTTACTGTATGGGCAGCAAAGGATTATCCAGCCACCCCACCTCAGAGTCAACTGTGTGGAGAAACAAACCCTGAAAGACCTACTTCCAAACTTGTCTCTTTCGCCCAGATCACCTTGATGGGCACTGGTGACCAAGCACCAGCTAGCGACAGCACAGACAAGCCGGATGTCAACTCTCAGTGTGAGGGAGAGACCCAGGAGTCTGGGGCACCTCCCAGCCTCCTTTGGGTGATTCAAGGAGTTGTGGAGATGGACAGCAGAAGGATGTCACAGATCCAAGTCCAGACTGCCAACAGACACTGGAAATCCCAAGCTGCCTTTTTTTGACTTCTGCTTCAGGGTTTACCTTATGTGCCTGATAAAATCCAGCTGTTTTGGTCTGAATGATGGGATACCCAGAGTCCTGCTTAGTGGATACCTTCTCATGTATGTTTTCCCACTCCAAAGAAGGGTTCTTTGCTTTCCATGCAAACCACTTACCATGAGCAGGTTGCTCTTTCAAACCTTCCTGAAAATAGGTCACAGGCTTCAGGATAGTGTTTTCCCTTTTCCAGTCCATGCCCGGTTCTCCACCTCAGTCCTGTGCTTTTATCGTACCGCGTTGTGTGCATCCCCAAGGATGGCAAAGAGGATGTTTGTCCTCGGGAAAGAGCTGCCCTATCTTGTGGCACGGCCCCCCCTCCTGCAGCCACATCCTGTTCGTTCCCACGGGTTCTACACGGAGAGCGCTCGGCAGGGGGAAGGCCGGGAACGGCGCTGGCACAGGACTCCCCAATGCTGGCACAGGACTCCCCAATGCTGGCACAGGATTTCCCAATGCTGGCACAGGACTCCCCAGTGCTGGTACAGGATTCCCCAATGCTGGCACAGGACTCCCCAATGCTGGCACAGGATTTCCCAATGCTGGCACAGGACTCCCCAATGCTGGCACAGGATTCTCCACGTTCTCGGAGGGTCCGCCACACCGCCAGAGGGCGCCTTCTCCCACCCTCCCCCACCCACAGGACGCCCCGCCCAGAGACGGGCACGCAGAGCGTCGCTATTGGCCCAGCGCCGCGGGCCCCGCCCCCTGCGGGTCACGCTCTCGGCCTCAGCGCGGCCGGAAGTGCCAGTCGGGGCGGCGGGTCCGGGTCCGGTGCCGGCCCCGAGCGCCCCCCCGCCCGCTCCCTTCCCGGGTTCCTCGCCGTTGCCTCCCGGTCCCTCCCCAGCCCCCTCAGCCAGCCCCCAGCCATGCACCCGCGGCGCCCCGACGGCTTCGATGGCCTGGGCTACCGCGGGGGCGGCCGCGAGGAGCTGGGCCCGGGCGCCAGGCCCTTCGTGGGGTCGGAGCTGGGCCACTGGGTGACCACCCCGCCCGACATCCCCGGCAGCCGCAACCTGCACTGGGGCGAGAAGACGCCGCCGTACGGGGCCGGGACCCCCCTGGGCGGCGCCGGCCCCAACGAGGAGCCCAACCTCGGGGCGGGCGGCCCCGGCGCCGGTAAGGCGGGGCCCGGCCCCCCGTGAGCCGGGCGAGGGCGGGCGGGCGGTGGCCCTGGTCTGTACGCTCCTGCGTGCTGGCGGTGCACAAGGGAAAAAAAGTCCTTCAAAAGAAGGAGAACTGCACCACGATCTCTTGTTGCTCCCCAGCATCGCGTAATTCCCGTGCCAATGGTGGTTTTTGGGAGTGGCAGGACGCCCCTCCCCCCCCTTCCCCCGTCAGCTCCCAGTTGAGCCCATGTAAACAATATCCTGCAGGAATACTCCGCCGTCTGTGATGGCAGGAATTACCTCCGGGCCTCGGGTCTTTCTTTTAGGCAGTGTTGGTGTTTCAGGCTGTGTTTCTACAGCTCGTTCGGGTAGAAGGAGCTGATGACATAAACCACCCTGCACGCTTGATAGCGAAGGAACTGTGGGACTGGCTTTGAGGAAGTAACTGCGTTCAAGTCTTCTTCCAGCAGAAGCCCTCAGAACTCAAGTGTCGTTTTAGGTCTTAGTGAAATGGAGATGAATTAGGAAGAACTATATCAAGGCTACTGGACGTTGTCCCCTTTAATTAAAAGGATACTTGAGTATCAGAGTTTAATGAAATTCTAATTTATCTCGAATTGAGTTACGTTATTAGGCAAGGGTTTGTTTTTTTTTAATACGTAGTGCATTTTATTCAGGTCTTACGATGAGTACAACCCTTAGGTGGACTTTTCATCCATGCAAGCGGTGCTTAAAGCACTCTTTTAAGTATTCCAATGTACTTGGATGCTGCCTTTTTTTTCCTCCTATCTCCTCATAAAGAGTATGTTCATTCTGCATTTTGGGGAACCGATAAGGAGTGGCTGTAATCACTGAATGCAGCTGCTGCAGATGGAGAGAGTCTAACCATTCCTCTTGGGAGGGCTACCACATCTCTGCAGAGTTCCACTGAAGTTACTGGCTTTATTCATGCTTTCATGCTGCTTGCATCCTGAAAACTGTAGGGCTAAACGTCAATTTTCAGTTGCTTTATGCTCTTTTTAAAATCTCTTGTGGTAATTCCCAATGTGCAAATGTCTGCCTGGTAGCAGACAACAGAATGGAACTCATTGCTCTTGTTGCAGTTTTAGCAGTTCTCTGGTAAATAGATTTTTGCAAAGGACAAAATTACTGGTGGAGATAAACAACTGGCTGGAAAATTTGCTTTGTGTTGATGTTACTTCATCCATGGCTTTTTTGTGTTACTTTCAGCAAATTGTCCCCTTTTTACTCTTTTGTTGTTAGCATTATTTTCACCACAGATATGTAAATTTATGTGTGAGAATTACTGTAAAACTGCCATGTATGTTAACTTTTTCAGTAGTTGGGCTTACTTAGAATTTTTTTAAAAATATTTTCTGATTTACTGCTCACTTTCTCTTTTTCCTCTGTGAGACAAACATAATTTTATGTATAAAAGCATGTACAAACTCAAATGCGGTCCAAAGTGCAAATATCCCTGGGGAAATAATTTTTTTATATTCTCTGTTGCTGAGCTGCCATAAATGTTGTGGTTTAGTGCTTGTAATTTTCTGAATCAAGTACAGAATAAAATTAATTTTTCAGATCCTGTGCATGGCATTTTCTCCTGGTTTATGATTATCACAGCTGTATAATCTGTGGGTTTTTAATTTTTTTTTTTTCCAGAGCAGTTGAACAGATTTGCAGGCTTTGGAATTGGCCTTGCAAGGTAAGAGTTGTATTCACTGACAGTTAAGTAGTAAAATTCTTATTTGTCTTCCAAATCCTACAAACACTTTCGTGTTGTGTTTTTGTGCCAATAGACTTCGGTAGTTGAAATACCTTTAGAAACCTACTACCCAGAATCCGTTTAGTTTTCTGTTCTCTTTAACAGTTGCTCAGAAATACTAAATCATCGATGAATGCAAGAAACAGTTTTTCATAAGTTGTGCCCAGGATATGTGCACCCTGTCTGAGCAATCTGAAAATAAAATCAGAGAACTTTTTTCACATCTGCCACTTTAATTACTATTTTTAAGTGATACAAATATTTCCTAAGAAGGTGAAAATGTCTTCAAGTATGTTGTCAAAGTATCACGGGATCATCACATTCATCTAACCAAGTGATCTGATAACCATTTTATTCTTTATTATGGTGACACTGATCATTGATAGTGTTTTTGAGAAAATGGTGGACTTTAAGATATTTAACAACATTTTCAGAGGTTAAATTGTCAGGCGTAAGGATGATGATAAGCTCAGGTTTTTTTGTAGGATGCCTGATGAGTCATACTCACCTGAGTAAGTTTTCCTTTGTCAAAGTACTAATGCAATTTGTGAAAGGGTAGGAGTTGTTTTTTTTTTTTGTCTCGGAAAATTAGAATTAAAAAAGTTTTAACTGCTTGTTGACCTGAATGTGATACTTCTCAGACAAAATTGTGTCTCTCTTCAGAATATGAGAATACTTCTTCCACTTACTCACTTCTGGACCAGCATGGGAAGCTATGTCAGTTCAGGTTCATGTAGTGTACTTTTACCTGAAGAAGAGGACCCTTTTTTTTTTTCCACTTGACCACTAGCCTGTCCTGCTCCTGTCCCTTAGTATGACCCCTGATGCCAATCAGAACCTCTTTAACCAGTTTGACTCACTAAAACAGATTAAGTGAAGGGGCTGGATTATTTTTTTTATTTCAGTTAGGTTGACATACCTGGGAGTTGACTAGATGTGAAAACCAGCAGATACCAGCTGATGGGACCAGAGAGGGAAGGGATAAAGAGGAAGGACTAGGAATGACCATTTTTGGCAAGTAATGAGTTGCTTAAATTGGATCATCCCCTTCCATGAAACTGCTTATCCCTCTTCTCCCACTGCTTTCCTTGCACTGGCTCAGCTTGCTCGTTCAGGCCTCTTGATGAACCTTTCATTTTTTAAAACAGAGATGGTGGAGTGGAAGAGGAAGAACTAATCCCTCCAAACATGTAAAGAGGAGTTTTATTTCTTTCCAACCTTACCTAGCAGGAGATGTCAGGATGCTACCAGCACAGGAGTGGAGCCATAGGGCAGGAATGCATTGATGCCATTCAGGAGCTGAGATATGTTGTGAATTGCAGGTTTTGATTTAATTAAGCATGACAGTTTTCCACATTTTGAGCACTATGCCCACTAGGACTAAAATGAATTTTTTTATAGTGTTAGTTGAGTTGGCTGCATGGAAGGCTGAGTAGATACCAGCTGAAGTACAGGGAAGGTTTCACCTCTTTTGGTGTAAGCAAACTATTAAGTAGCCTAATAGTTATGAAACTGCAGGGTCAGTGCTTTTCTGTGCCGATTAGTACTTGCTTGTTTGGAGTTAAGAAACTTACCCCACATGATCTTGTAGGTGTTACTTGGGATATTTAGAAAAATCCTGGATGTGTTGCTTTTCTAATCTATATCCTAGGTTTGAACAACATACAGGTAAGTACTCTGATCACTCAGGCAATATGAGACTGAATGAAGAGTTTCTCTTCATGGCTGCAACCAGGAATCCTACTTTGAAAGTGAGAGAACTTTTCTACGAAGTTGTAATAGAAGTACAGCTTCTGGGAGCCGTGGAAGAGTTGGGTTTGGGCATTACTGTTTTCAATGAAAAAAAGGCTGCTGTTATTACCAGTCTTCTAGCCCTGGTAAGGAGAGTCTTCATTAATAATGTGGTAAGCAGAATGAACATAAAACTAGCAGCTAATCCTTTTATAATTGTGGCTCTGGCCTGTTTTGTTCTCTGATGCTTTGAGGAGGGAGAGCTTAAGAAATTTCGTTTGGTATCTTACCTTTAAAAATATATTCCTACTACATATATATGGAGCTTTTTCATCGTGAACGTGAGTGTCAGATTTTTTTGTAACTTGTTCCTTTTTTAGTATTGGCAGGATATCAGGCAGCCATCAAAAATCTCCATTAGTTCCAATAGGTAGTAACTAGATTTTCCAAATCCTGATCTAATGTTGTTAGAGAAAAATAACAAGCCTTTTCTTTCTAAGAAATTTGTAGTGGCTTCTCATGCATTAAATACAATTTTCTTTGAAAGCCTATTTACAGAAAATGTGTTGGCACATCCCTGCATTGTTCTACGTCGTCAGTGTCAGGTATGTCTTTTATGTTACCTCTTCCAGTCAGAGCTCCTGTATGCTGCATACTTTCATACAGTTATGAAAGTAGAGAAATAAGCATCACAATTGTTAGGGAGTCACTGCTTCATTAACATGTTTTTACTTATAGAATACATGTTTTCCGTTCTGAGATTTAGTTCATCTTGAAAATTCTTAGTCATTTTTTGGGCAATGGAAAGTGAATTACACCAAGTGTTTTGGAGTCTGCAGAGCAACTTCCAGATCCCCCAATTACAAGTAGAATACTTTGTTTAATAGTTTCTGATTTATGCTTCCTTTATTGTTTACATTTTCAGTGTACAAATACTTAAAAATTCTGCCTGTTCTCTAAATTTCAATGAGAATTTATTCATATTTTTAGCTGACCTTTACAGAGGTAAAGTTCTTACACTGGAAATACTTTTATTCTTCAGAATTGTACCATCTATGTGTGTGTTACTAAAACTGCTACTATTTATATTTTTAACAGGTTAATTATCATGCTCGGAATTACCATCTCACTCCATTTACTATTGTCAATATTATGTACTGCATCAATAAGACACAGGTCAGTATTTGGTGACAGGCTGTATCTGAGCAGTGTACATTGAAATCTGTAACTCTTTATGTATTTGTTGTTTAAAATCATAGCCATTATAAGAGTTTGTTATTTGGAGAAATGTTTCAAGAAGATCATTGTAAGTAATTTTTTTAAGAAGTATAGTACTTAGTGGGGAAGATTTGTAGATGTTAGAAAACCAAAGGTCCCTGAAATTTAATTTTTTTTCATTAGTATTCTAAAAGATCATTAGTCTTTATGTGATAATAATAATATCTAAGCAACTACTTTCAGTGATAATACAGAATTAATTTCCAATTCTGCATGGGAATGACAATCCTGAAACTTAGATCAGAAGGCGGTAAGAAAAGTTTTTCTGGATTTCTTATGGATTTTTAAGATCTCAAGGTCATTGTCCATAGGAATTGGTGTTAAGTTTATAGTACCAAGTATTAACAGTGAGAGAGACACCTCCAGAAGTGCTGAGAACTCTTTGAAGTTACTGACAAACAAACATTTCTCTAGAGTTGAGAAGTATTTTATCATCTGAATTTGGTGATAAAGTTGAGTGGTATAATTGTAGCCTTGCATGGTATGAATTTGCTGAAATTTTATAATAATTAGTAAGATTTTTGAGTTTTATGTTGCATATTTCAAAACACAGGGTCCAAGAGCTCTCTGGAAAGGAATGGGCAGCACTTTCATTGTTCAGGGTATAACCCTGGGAACAGAAGGCATCATCAGTGAATTTACACCTTTACCAAGGTATTGCATGGGATTTTTACTGCTTCACAAATTTATTATCAGTTATTGACCTGTATTTAAATTTTTAGAAATGTAAGGCTGTCTGAAACATGTTACTTCATGAGAACAGTTCAACCTTGAATAGGTGTTTCCAAGCACAGTGTGATTGTCTTGGCAAAGGCAACTTTGTAATCCCTAAATAGTGCGAGGCTCTTTCTGGGGTCTTTGTGTGTTTGGTGTGTCTGCTTACTGATCTGAGTGTAGCAATACTGTAGCAAATAAGTCTTTGATGTTATTTGACTGTAGTAAAAGAATTAGTAAATTTCTTGTTGTATTTTCGTTTGTACTGTGTGGTACTAGTGAGTACCATACCTAAGGTAAAAATTCCTCGTCTCATTAATCTAAATACAGACAACTGGCACAGCTAAAAAGCCAGCACTGGCATTTTGCTGGACATTTGCACTGTTTTTGGTAGGTGAGAGAACAGAATTGCCTGCGTTAGTAAATGAGAAGACATGGTAATAAGAGCCCATGTGACTGGCAGCTTTGTGTTCTGTCCTCCTTCACCAACAAATACATGTTCAGTGTTCTCATAATGAAGGAGCTACAACTAAAAATGACTGACCTAATTTATAGAGATATTCACCATTCTACATCCCTGTGTCCATCTGCTGCTCTAGGAGTTTAGTAATATCTTTTGATTTGTGACTCTGTCTAATTTATACTTTACTATAACTCCAGAATTGTGGCAAAGTATTGTGATTCCTTCTACTTTGAGATACAAAGCTGATAAAGAATTTTTGTTTGAAGACTTTTTATTTTGTTTTGTAATACCTCAGAACTAACACTAAGGGCTGACAACTATAATAATATCTACTGTCAGTTTTGTTGCAGATAACATTAAGAGTAAGCACTTTGTGTGTTCGTTATATAAAGTAACGTAAGTAAAGTAGTGTAATGCAAGGAGACTGAGTTCATCAAAAGTTAGAAAAAGGTACTTTACTTAAGTTGCAGGGCACAAGTGGAAGCCAGTAGAATGATGAAGACCTGTCCTGGAAAATATATTGAGAGGCAAGCAAGTAGTTGGGTTTATGGTTTAATTTTGAATGGAACAGTGAGCTCCATTCATATTAGGTTTCAGAAGAGACACGTGCCAATTGTGAATGTGTGGACAGAGACCAAGCATTTAAGGGACATGGAAACTGACCTGGTTTTAAAGACAAGAACTGTAGGTAGGCTGAATCAAAGTACTCTTATGATGAATACATCCATACTAATAAAAGCAAGTCTTTGCAGGCTCAAAAGCATTAATAAAAGCATTTTCTTCTTAAATTGGGTGGAGTGTGTATTTAAGGTTTTTGGTCAGCTCGGTCTTGTATCTGACTGAAATTCCCAGGCATACACTTTCCTCCAAATGTGGCTTGTTCAGGTTTTTAAATACAGCTGTAGGGTATGCTTAAGTTCATGGGATGTGATAGATTATTTATATTTTCACAACATTTCTGCTAAAAGAGAGTTGCAATATTCTTGTGGGCCAGTTGTTCAGCAGTTTGAAAAGTAAGCCAGTGGTGCTGCCAAAAAAACCAAATCTTTCTTCTGGAACCGGCTTATTCCTTCCTCAGTGCTACTCCCATCTTTGTGCCAACACAGTATGTGAACAGCAGGAAATGAACTGCGCTGGGGAAGTGATCTGGCTAAAATGGTTGTCTCATTCATGCACCACCCCACACTAATTTTCTACTGAATGCTCTCTCTTCCTTTTTAGTGGTGGCATGTTTGGGCTGTCACATGGAGGTGAAGGTTATTGCTTACAGCAGCAGTGCCAGCAAATCTGATTTAAAATGTTATTTAACCACATTTTCAGGCTCCAAAGGACACAGGGAAGTGAAATGTCAATTCCAATTTTATATCGTAGTATCATAAAAGAATACCCCTGTTTTATGAGAGGTGTCCAGACATGGATGTGAACACTTGAATGTGGTTCTGTACTAGACAAACTCATTCTGTAATTGTTCTTCCTCTGCAGGGACAGTTGTACTGAGTGGATTGACAGGTTAAGCTTTCACTCCTTAGTTTGGGTGGTTTAATTTTCCTCATCATTTAAGGATTATGGGTCAGGGGATATGATCCAAGTGTCTGAAATATATAATGGCAAAAATAATCTTCTGTTACTATTTAATGACTGACCTCTCTGTTTAGGAAGTGTTTTCTTGAACTAGGTGGGTTTACATTTTCTGTCAAGTGGAATATAAACATTTGCTGTTCGTATTTTGAAGTATATAAAGACACAACTTTTAAGGAAATGGTTTTCCTGTCACCTTTGTGTTGGGTTTTATTTTATCAGGATATGCTATAAATTGGTCATAAGTAAAAAAGCTTGAGTTACATCTATACAGAATTATTATGCAGCTTCTAGCTTGATCTCTTGTACTTGATTTGTTCTTGTCTGTGTCAGAATGTGATTTAAATTTTCAGGAAAGAAACAACAGGGTAAACATAACCTCAAAGAACAGAAAGGCAAAACATAATAAAAATTGTATGTTGATAAAGGAAAAGTACTGAGATTTTAAAATCCAGTATTCCTTGAAAATTGCTTTAAGAGTTAGTGTATAAGAATGCCAAATAAATGCAAAAGACTAAAGCCAGTTGCTGTGAGAGCTAGATACACCTTAATAATTAATAGCTGAAACTTTTTTTGATCAAATATCTGACAGGCCTGAATAACTTCTAGAAGTAAAACATGATTTATTAAATGTTTTGCTCTGTCTTCCTAATATGAGAAATCCTGCAACATAAACCAGTAGTAGAACACCGGTATGAAAACTGGATATTGACATCCATGGCAGAAATGCTTGAGAATTACATGTTCTTATTCATATTGTGGTAAATACTTTTCTTTTTAGGGAGCTTTCACATAAATGGAACTTCAAGCAGATAGGTGGACACCTTTTACTCAAAGGGTAAGTATAGCAGGTGTTACTACCTTGTGTTTAATTATCTAAAGATTAATAAAACTACTAAACATATATTAATTTAGTCTGCAGCTATGGTTACTTGACAGGGTGATAATGTAATTTTCAAATTGATTTTTTGAACAATCTGAATTGCATACACCTCTTTCACAGATCCCTGTGTCTGTCTGGAACTCGACTGATTTAAAAGATTAGATTCATCTAGACCTGAATCGGTCTGGTCACATGGAAATAGAATTTAGCAGAACTTCTAATGAAGTTTATCTCAACTTACTGATACGTGTTTTAGTAATTGAGTCATGCTTTGTTAACTTTCTGTTAGGAATCATTGGGTTCATAATTTTATCAAGTTTCATGTGCCTGTTTGGCTGAATTTAGAGTAATTGTCGTGACCTTAATTGTTATCTTGTTAATTTCTACAGTTTAACGCATGTGATAGCAATGCCTTTTTATTCTGCGAGCCTGATTGAAACTGTACAGGTAATTTATGTATATTTACAATAATTAACAAGATACTGTTATTCTTTTTGTAGATTAGATTATGCAGAGAAGTAAATCTTTGCCTTTGAATTCAAGTTTGTTGCAGTAATTGCATGTGTTTTGCTTGAGGCTATTATGACTTATTAACAGAGATAAAATAGGTTTACTGTGAAGGGTATGTTAGGGTACTGTCTTAACTCTCAACAGAAAGGACATTTAATATCAATAGTTGGAATATATGAAATAAGGACGTGTTACATCTGTATGTTCTAGGAGTTTTTCTTGCAAATTTAAAAGACTTCATAAGCAAGTTGTTGCAGTGACCTCCTATCCCCCTCCACCAGTCTATAACAACTATAAAGTTTTTTGATGAAATACTGAACACTACTCTTTCAGGACCACTTTTATTTAATCCACTTTTAAGTGTTCATCTAGTTCTTCCTTAGCCATGAAAATTAGTATCTGGATCTTTCACTTAGGATAGGCTTATCTTGTTCTGTAGCTGTATACAGAGTAACCTATAGCAGTGTATTGCAGACTGCCTTTTAGAGAGGTGTTGCAGCTCTTTCTGGAGAAGAGGCAGGGTTTAGCTGTGTGCAAGAGGTCCAGGGTAATTCTGCCAGAGATCTGTGTATAATGAGTTGCTCTTAATTAACATGATAGTGTCTTTGTGCAGCCAGCGAAACTCTATGTAAAAGTGAACTCTTGTGCAGAGGGTGCAGGACAGTCACTCTTGTATTATTCAGTCATCAAAATAATTTTCGTTCATGACATGAACAAGTTGTAAGTACTCGCAAGACTGATTTGCTGGGGTATGTCTCCAAAATGGTGCTTTTTCTGTGGAGAAGGCTGACTTATACAGTTTTTTAGTTTCAGCATGTGCTTTACAGGCATGGACCCTTAAGGGGCAGGATTCTGCTCTGTGCAGAGGATCCAAGCTTAAATGAGCCAGAAGGTACTAGGAAAGCTGTTCTGTCTGACTTGGCTACATTATGGATTAACAGGACAGGTGAGATTAAATATATATGCAGGGAGAGGCATGGACAGACACCCAGCAACAAACTTGCTTTCTCTGAAGTTACTCTGTATTTATGAAACCCTGTGTCCTCTTGAATTATTTTAAAAATACAGCCTGAGGGGATCTCTGAGTTTGTAGAAGACTTGGGATACTTAGCTGGTCTCATAACGGAAAGCTGGTTGGACCTCAGACTCCCTTAATTACTGGGGAATGGCTCTACTCTGAGCATGCCATAATTCTGGAACTACAAACAGTGGTAGAACACTGTCAGTGTTCCTTGAGTTCATAGCAGGCCACAGAATGTAATGTTATGTATCTTACTGCTTGTATTTTTGTCTGAAAGGAAGTTACTTTACCTGTGTTGTTGGACATGGGTAAATATTTACCAATAAATGATAAAAGAGAACATGATTTAGAGCCTGTTTTCTGTTTGCAAAGTAAGTATAAAGTTTCTTTGCTAGAAAGCAGCTTAATAGGAAAACAATCAAAAAGCCAAAACAGTGCCTCTTCCAGCCTTTTAGACAGGTAATCATCTCTGCAAAGGATTGGTTATGAAAATTCCACTGACATCTGAGGTAATTATAGCATTTGTGGAGATTTTATATAAGCTGTAATAATTAGTGAAGGGGAGGAACTTGGCTGGCCAGTTTTACCTTATATTCCTGTACTGCAACAGGACAATGACCAGTAAAAAAAACCAAAAAAGATTGTGGGATTTGCTATTAACAGGTTTATATTGATTTTGATTGTTTTAAATTCTGATAAGCCATACTGTTTGACAGTATTTGACACTTCTCCAAGTAAATACTTTTTATCAAAATAGCTGTAAATGGTAGGCATTCAGGGCTGCTACATTACTGCTTTTGTCATTAACACCTTAAACCTCACGGTGGCGTTATTTGACTAAAGCAAGAACGCAAGAACGTTTTTGAAGTGCAGTGTCAGGAAGGAAAGGAGTCAGGAGAGGCTGCGATGCTTAATTTGTATTTAGAGTCTGAAGCAATGGTATGTTCTCAGGTTTTTGAATTAGTTTCTCTCTTGTGCATTAGTGACCATGAAGGCTTTGCAGGCTGTTTAGTCCTTTGTCAGAATGCTGAGGAATATTCTGGTGATCTGACATCCTAGCATGAGGTCAGGACACAGCCCACATGGACTCAGAGACTTGGGCACTCAGGAGAGCACCCAAATCTTGAATTTTGATAAAATACTGGAGTTTGCGTAAGCATTACCAGGGGAAACAATGTTTATAGCTTAATCCTACACTCATAGGTGGAATGTAACAGAGTAAATAATTATTAAGTGATTTTTATTTTAGCTACATGAACAAAATATTTATCTCTTTACTAACAGAGAGCATGGGTAAAAAATACTGCTTTCAGTGCATATAATGCAATGAAAACATGCAAAGCTGAGCCTATTAAATTCATATTAAAAAAGACCTTTCAACTCTAGTTACAGTAGTCTTTACTATGTACATTCAAGTTTAAAGATTGTAGTCATAGTCCTTAAAATAAAGAAATTTTGAATTAGATAAATACTTTCTTGCATTTTGCTCCAGAAGTAGACATTCTAAGTTCACCTTTTTGCAAACTGATGCTTTCAACAGTTGGCTGAAGGTTGAGTTTCTTTGATAGAAACACACCTGCAGTATATATTAGAAAAGGCCCTTCAAGATGGTTTCATTTTAAAAGGATGAATTAATTGAATGCTCTCAAGAGTATTATAGCAAAGGACTTTTATTTATACAGCTGTGTGGACATGTAGGATGCAAATGTTTAAGTCTTTTTTAAAAAAAGTTCTTCAGTGATGAAGTGTCAGAGTGGATGTCAGGATGATTCTGAAGTGGTCAGCACGAGTTGTAACTACTTCTTTGTGCTTGTAGAGTGAAATAATTCGAGATAATCCTGGGATCCTGGACTGCGTGAAGGAAGGAATTGGCAGAGTTGTAGGCCTGGGAGTGCCCCATAGCAAGCGCCTCCTCCCTCTGATGGTCCTGACTTTCCCGACTGCTTTGCATGGAGTTCTTCACTACGTCATCAGTTCTGTTGTCCAGAAGCTTGTTTTGTTTGTTCTGAAAAAGGGTAATTCCCACAACCTTCCAGCTGAGAGCTCCACTTCTGTGCAAAGCATGCTGGATGCATATTTCCCAGAACTGATTGCTAGCTTTGCTGCTAGCCTTTGTGCTGATGTCATGCTTTACCCACTGGAAACAGTTTTACACCGCCTTCATATTCAAGGGACACGCACAATAATTGACAATACAGACCTTGGCTATGAAGTGCTTCCAATCAATACTCAGTATGAGGGAATGAAAGACTGCATAAATACTATAAAACGGGAAGAAGGAATGCAAGGTTTTTATAAAGGGTTTGGAGCAGTTATAGTACAGTATACCTTGCATGTGGCAGTTTTACAGCTTACCAAAATTATTTACTCAACACTACTTCAAAATGTTTCTTAATCTGCCCAGGTCTGGATCTAGCACAGTGGTCATGATTGACTTGCTAGCCTAATTGTTTAAAATGGCTTAGAAAATGAACTTTGAAGAATCCACTCAGTGGATTCTCCTTACACTGTAAAACAACTTGTTTTAAAAATGGGGATATAGTTTCCGAAGTGTAATTAAAAAAGTACTGTTTAAAAGCGATAGACACAAATTGAATACATCATAAGCAGTCATAAAAGGGGATCAGATTTCAAATGTGATTGCAGTGAAGACTTCTCTTTCCTCTCACCAGTTCACTGACTGATATGGATATGAGTTGTTAATATCTGCTTTATAAGCATCACATCTGATATTTAATATGGACTGTTAGCCAGTTCAAAGGAATTTATTTTCTTAACTTGTAAGAACTGCCAAGTGGGAAACTAATGGCTTTAGTGGTCTTTTAAAAATGTTTCCAACTTCACTGTTAATGGAACTGTGAGTAAAGTAGAAACTGTAAAAGTAACTTAAGTAGACTTAAATGTCATAATTTACAGGTACATAGACTACTTTTTTTGCTGCAGTGTGGCAGAAGATGACTAAGGGAATCTTTTGCTTTTTACAAAAACAATGAAAAATGGATTTTGGGTAAAGTTGCACTGAATGCAAATTTGACTGTCTTACAGTTTGTTTGCAGGGCTTACAATAACTAAGGTGTGTGAATAAAGCAAATTAGAAACTGATGTGTGCATGTGTAAGTGCCATTTTCAGTTGACTTTCCACTGATAACTTCAGGGTTTAATTTCACTGCTACTTCATATGAAAGTAAAATAATCTTAAAAATGTGTAGAGTAGTAGTGGTGTTCAAAGTGTACAAGAAACAATTAGTGTACTTAAAAAACAATTGGCTTTTCCTAGAGTTTCTCTTTCATTAGATCAGATTTCTGTGTAAAATCATCTACTTACTATTTAGCACCAATGTCCTTCATTTAAAGTCTCTGCTATATTAAATATTTTGCAGAGCAGAATTAAGTCTGTTTATGTGCAAGCAAACCACTGAAATGTTTAATTTTTGCCCTTTTCCCCTTCAGACTCAGCCTGAAAATGATTTCTGATCATTCTAAATAACTTAGTCCTTGATTCCATCACTAAGTATCGGGGGGGGGAGGGAGAGAGATGGTTTTCAGCAAATAAAACAAGCATGTGGAAAGTCACTTTTAAATTATATGAGAGGCTGTTGCTTTTTTCACATTCATGTGGCAAGTCTGTTTTTGTGAATGCTGTAAATTGATCTGCATTTTAATCATAAATCATTGTGTATTTATCACTTATGGAAAGTAGTCATGGCAAAATAATGCAAAGATGTTGCTGTTCATAAGTTCTGATTTTAAGGCAGGTCTACTTTATTATTAATCTAACTTTCATGTATTTTAAATTCATAAGTGTTGAAATGGAAAGTATAGTGAACTCGGGAACTGGTTTATTTTGAAATATTGTTAATTGCAAATTTAGTGTATAGTGTATGAAATAAAATGAGAATTCACTGTATTATAAAGTAATTCACCAAAGAGGCATGTAAAGGATTCCTGATTTTTGTGTTATGTTTTACTGTATAGATTTCAAAGTGGCTTTTTCAAGTTCCTTAACTTTCCTAAGTGCAAGAATATGTTGAATTAAACTACACACAAGAGCTTGGGTAAAATATTCAATTCCTGGGTTGGTTTCTTTTAAAATTTCTATCAGTATCAAGAAAGCCTTGTCAGAGAATCATCCAGACTGGAAGGGACCTCAGCAAGTCATCTAGTCCAAATTCCTGCTCTAAGCAAGGACAACATAGACTTCAGCCCAGATAGTGCAGGCCCTTGTCCAGTGAAGTTTTAAAATCCAACTTTTAATACATAAAACTGGTCTTTTCCAACGTGTGCAATTCAACTGAAGCTAACTATTCCATCACAGATGGCTCGAGGCAATAACTAAGTGTATGTTGGAGACCAACACTTGGCAGATGTATCTGTGAAATTGGGCAATAATACTTTTAAAGGAATAAAATGTTAGGGCATTTTGCCCTATGAAATGGAGGAGATGGCTTTGTATATTCTGCAAGAGGGAAGATGAGTTCTCAGAATAGCACTGGCTACTGTGCTGTAACATTGTGTCAAATGCTCACTTTCGCTGTTGGGAGTTTTACAGTTCTACTCTATAGAATCAGATCTGTAACTTTAAGCAGGGTGGGAAAGAATGCTGTCAATGTAGAGTAGCTGTTCCATGATGGAAAAAACATTTGCTTTGGGCTATTCTTTTTTGGTCCTCTTCCCATCAGTTAGAATGAACGTTTAGATTCTTCATATATATACTTTTTTTATATTCCAAAAGAAGTAATACTCTTTGTCCAGAGTTGCTGGTTTTTTGCCCATTCAAAAATGTCAGTCGGTGTGAGCTGAAAAATCATTTTTAACCTTTTTATTCATAAGGGCAGTGTTAATGTGTTTCTGTTTTTCATGTGGGTCATAAGTCTAAAGTACTCAAGTTTTAGCTCACAAGTGATCAATAGGTGGCTTTAGCAAGATGTACCACTGAAAATTACAAAATGCAGAATTGCTGTAGAAAGTAGGTTGCTCTGGAATATGAAAAATTCCTATGTACTCTCCCAGATACAAACAACTACTTTCTTGCACCTTGTTTTTCCTACTATTTTTTTTTTTATCTTTAAAGAAGAAGGCTGATTTCAGGAAGGTAAATGTTACCGAAGAAAGACAAACTCCTTAATGTTTCCCTCCAGTGAAGAATTATTTTGCTTCTTATCCATGTTTCTGAAAAGGAAAGCCTTCACGTCCATAACTGGCAACAGACCAGGCAGGAAACTCTGAGCTATAAGGCCTGCTGGAAACATGCCTGTGTTGTTTCGCACACTGTATTAGACATCACCCTTGGCTTTTAATTGTGTTAGAACAGAGCTTTTAGATCCAGTGTTGGCTCCAGTGCTCTTTTTCTTCAGCAGAGGTCCAGCTATGTTCATTCTATTTAGCAGATACACTTTGGGGCACACATGAGAGGGTGTAGCTCTGGGTCCTGTCTGTCATGACAGATGTGCAATGGGTTTGACAGATTTATGCAGAACTTGTAAGACTCAAAATTACATGCTTTTATTAGCTGCAAGTTGAAGTATATGTGAGATATTCCTCTGATATGGTCATTCAGTGGATATATGCCTGCAGCTACAAACAAGGCACAGAATCATAGAATATCCTGACTTGGAAGGTACCCAGCCCAAGAATTATTGAAGTCCAACTCCTGACAATGCATAGGACAGCCCCAAAAATCACACCATGTGCCCAAGGGTATTGTCCAAACACTTCTTAAACTGTCAGGCTTGATGCTGTGACCACTTTCCTGGGCATCCTGTTCCAGTGCCCAGCACAATCTTCCCCTGACTACTGCCCCTCAGCTGCCCTTTGTGAGGAAGTTGTAGACTGCACTGAGGTCTCCCCTCAGTCTCCCTCGGGCTGAACAGGCCAGTTGCCTTCAGCTGCTCCTCACAGCTTCCCCTCAAGGCCCCTCGCTGTTTTTGTTGTCCTCCTTTTGACACTCTCCAATAGCTTAATGTCTTCATGTTTTAGAGTCCAAAACTGGACAAAGGACTCAAGGTGAGGCCAGCCCAGTGCAGAGCACAGCGGGACAATCTCCTTCCTTGCCTGGCTGGTGATGCCTGATGCTGCCTGATGCTCCCCAGAACACAGTTGGCCCTCCTGGCTGCCAGGGTACTGCTGACTCATATTCCACTTGCCATTGACCAGGAACCCCAGCTCCATTTCCATGGGGCTGCTCTCCAGCATCTCAGCCTGTCAGTACATCCAGGGTTACCTCGTCCCAGGTGCAAAATCTGGCACTTTCCCTTGTTGAACTTCATATGGTTGGTGATTGCCCATCTCCCTAATTTGTCAAGGTCTCTCTGCAGGGCATTCCTGCCCTGGAGGGAGTCAACAGCTCCTCCCAGTTTATTGTCTAAAGCAAACTTACCTGATATACCTTTGAGCATCAAGTCATTTATGAAGATGTGGAAGAGCACTGGCCCTGGAATGGAGCTCTGTGGAGCCCCACTAGTAACAGGTCACCAGTCTGATGTCACCCCATTCACTATAACCCTTTGTGCTTTGTGCCTCACCCATCAACCAGTGCATTACTCACCCATTGCATGATGTGTTTATCCAGCTGTGGGCTGAACATTTTGTCCAGGAGGATCATGTGAGAGACAGTATCAAAAGCTTTACTGAAATCTAAAAGAATTTTATCAACTCTTTTCCCTTGGTCAGCTAGGTGGGTGACCTTGTCATAAAAGGAAAGAGGGTTTGACAAACAGGACTTTCCCCTCATGAAGCCGTGCTGGCTGTAACCTATGACTGCGTTGTCCTTCGGTGTCCAGAAGATCCCTAAAACATCTGGATGATAACTTCATGTTGTAGGTACTAAAGGAGCTGACTAGGAAAGATACTCTCCTTGATTTGTTTCTCTTTAACAGAGCAGGTCTTGTGGGCTAATTGGTGTTCAGAGACTTTCTTGGCCACTGCATCCATGAAGTGATTGAGTTTAAAAGCTCTGGTGACAAGAGGAAAAGTGCCAGGAAAACTTCAACCCTGGACATGAGGAAAGCAAACTTCAGGAACTATATGGTCAGGTTCCTGGGAAAACATTTCATGAAGTGGAGTCCATCAGTGCTAGTCACTTTTTGCACCACCTCTGAAGGGTGCAGATACAGGCAATTCCAATATGTTGGAGGTAAGAAGGTGAGGCAGAAGGCCAGCCTGGCTGAGCAAGGATCTTATGAAGCTAAAGCAAAAAAAGAAGGTGTATGCCCAGTGGAAGCAAGGTCAGGTGACATGGGAGGAATACAGACGGTTTGCTTGTCACTGTAGGGAAAAAATTCGTGTGGCCAAAGCTCAGTTGTAGTTGAAGTTGCCAGAACTCTGAGGGACAACACAAAGAGTTTATTTAAATCATTAACAGTAAAAGGCATGCAGAGACAACATCAACCTGTTCCAGGCTGAAGATGGTCACCTCACATACAGGGACATAAACAAGGCAGAGGTGTTTAAATCTTTCCTTGCCTCTATTTTCAACACTGATGACAGGCTAAGGGGGTCTCAGTACTCTGAGCTGGAGGACTGTGGCAGTGAGAGCAAAAAACCCGCAGTAAACCCAGAACTTGTGCAGGATATGCTGCTCCGGCTGAATCCCTACAAGTCTATTCGTCTAAGAATACTCAAAAGAACTGGCTGATTTCATCATGAGGCCTCTTTTGATCTTTAAACAGTCTTGGGAATCTGGAGAGGTCCTAGTGAACTGGAAGCTGGCTAACATTGTCCCAGTTTTCAAGAAGGGCAAGAAGGATGACCTTGGAAGCTATAGGCCTGTTGGTCTCACTTTGGTGCCTGGGGAAGATTATGGAGAAGAATGAAGAAGATTATTCTGGAGTTACTGAAAACCACCTGAAGAACATAACAAATGCATATGATATAAATGAGGCCTGTCTCTCCATTAATATACAAGTTCTTGCTGAGCTCTAAGATTTTTCTTGGTATAATTCAGGGCTAGCAGTGGTCAATGTCTATTTAGCTTTTCAGTGATGTCTAGGGAGAAGCAGCCATACACTAAATTTTTTGGCTAAATGGTTGTTGCCGAGGTTTGAGAGCAGCATATAATGGCAGCATTCCCTCACTTGTATGGGAAGAGAGGTGGTAGGAAAATGTGAATAAAGCATTTGTCTAGTTTTCTTTCAGAATATGTAATACAAATTTCCAGCAAGGACAGAAGAAGGTAAGATCTTCATTTAATCAAGAGCTGAGGCACCCATGTTTCAAAAAGCAAATCTGATTTTAAGAAGCTGGATAAACCTGTGTCTTCTGATTTTTTCTGATAGAATAAAGATAATTAGTTCTTTACGTTCAGCATTCCAGCCTCTACACTTATAGTCTGGTAAACTGTGAACAGAATTTAGGGTGGAAAAGAAAGAATATTAAAAATGGAATATAGAGAATGTCCAAAAATGAGGATAAACCAAAGGCAATGTTTAATGTTCTCAGTTGCAACAAATTAATAAAATGTGAAAAAGTCAAATGTATTTTTGTAGTATTTATGTCCAAATGTATTTAAGTATGTATTTATGTAGATTTATGGAAGGTTTCATCTGGAAGTCTATTTCTGCCTTTATCTTTCAAATACTGTTTTAAAAGATAAGTTAAAATCACAAAATGTTTTAACCTCAGTATACCTTTTTTCTCCTGATATTTGGAAACTGACCCAACTTAAAAGCCAGTTATTCTTTCAGTATTTCAGTAGGGGAAAATAAACCCTCCTACATCTTCCATCCAAATCAAGGCACCCTTTCAATGGATGCATCATACAGCAGTTAGATTTTTTTTGTTTGCTTGCTATTATTTAAACTGCTTATGAGTTGGCAGCAGTACACGTTGGCTGTGGCAGCTGGATAATATGGATGAAATACTTCTCTTGTTTTCCAAGTGTAGAGACAGAAGGTGACTCACCTCCCAAAGTAATAAAATCAGGAGTGGTTTAGCTGTTACCTGAAATTCCAAGTTTTACTCTTATTTCACAGCCTTAGGTTTGGCACTAAGACAGGTCCCGAACAAAGGGATTTGTTGGATGGGACTTGACTCCCTTCTGCAGAAATGCTTCCTGTCTTTGCCCAAACTGAACTTTCAGAGGCAACAGGCTTATAAATTGGTGTTCTTGTTTCTTGGTTCTAGGATATCTTCAGAAATGAAAAACAGTACATTTGCTTTTTGCTGCAACAGTGAATGTAACTTGCTGAAGTTTTTGATCTCCGAAATGTGATCCTGAATTAATCTATGTAAGATTGGGCCTTCAAGCAGATTTTGTAGGAGGAAGCACCAACATGCACAGTTGTCTTGTTTCTCAGCTCCTTGCTAATATCAGCTCTATTTAGTACCATTCAAAATGTTGTGACACCCTTGATGTTCATACAGACAAGTGATGTGGTTATGGTCTCTGCAGGTACAGGTATCAGTCTAAACCTGTTGAAAAATATAAGCATACAAACATAGGTAGGATTTTCGGAAACTTTTACCCGTGGACTAACTTTGTGATGCAGCCCAACCCCCGCCTCCCCCCCAAAAAAAAGATGGTGATGGAAAAGAGGGTTCTTGAAACCAAGTATGTACTTAGCATCATGAGCACCTTGACAAGGAGGTACATGTCACTTTATCAGCTATTTGAGAATAGTGTTTTCTTTGAAGGATAATTTTTTTTATTTCCATTACAAGAAAAAAAAATAACAAAACCAAAAACAAAAATAACAAAAAACCCACAACCCACCACCTGCCAAAAAGTTTGCTGTAATACAGATAACTGTTGCGTAACCATTCTGACATGCTTTGAAATGTACTAAATTGCATTCACTTTGGCTAAGACATTTAGGTTTTTAATAAATAGCAGCTATTTATCACCTTTATAAAACCTGGGTTTATCATGGAAATTAATGTGCCGTGTCCTCTTAGACTATGCATTTTTATTGATTAGCCAACACAATATATCCTATAGAGACTCACTTGTGTGTTTTTTCCTCTAATACATTTGTGTCTGAAAAATGTTCTCTAATAATGGAGTTTCCTCAGTGTAATGCCCTTCAATCTTCATAAAGAAAGCTGATGAGAAATGATTCCAATTATTCTACAAAAAGCAAAATAACTGTGCATTTAAATACAGGTTCAAGATATGAGAGAAGGCTGAGAGAATTGTGATTTTTCAGCCTTTTGGGATGACCTAATTGCACTTTTCAGTAACTGAAGGGAGGCTACAGGAAAGATATAAAGAGATTATTTACAAGAGAATGTAGTGACAAGACAAGGGGGAATGGCTTCCAACGGAAAGAGGGTAGATTTAGATCACATGATAGGAAGAAACTCTTTACTGTGAGTTAAGGCTCTGGAACAGATTTTACAGAGAAGCTGTGAATGCATCAAGTGTTTAAGGCCAGTTTGGATGGGGCTATGAGCAACCTGGTCTAGCGAAGGATGTCCCTGCCCATGGCAGGGGGTTTGGAGTTTGATGATCTTTAAGGTCTCTTCAAACCCAAACAATTCTATGACTTTTCTCAATGGAAATGCCATTTTAGGTCATAAAGGAAAATACTTCTGACATGTAGCTAGTTAAAAGATTTTAACTTCCTAAAACAATCTGTGTGAACTTGCTGCATTAGTAAATACAATATTAGGAAAACCTTAGAGTGTGCAATATGAAAAGTTGGAATCATACTTAGCTACTAAATGGGGAGCTCTGTAAGTGACTGCTTGACACACTAATGTTTCTGCTTCCACAGTGGGACAGCCGTCAGCTTTGCAGTACTCATATCTAGAGGGAAAAGAGAATTATAAATATGATGGTTCTGTTCTGGTGCATGCTTCCTCTGTTCTCTGTAGCTACAAGTTTTCAGCCATGAGTCAGGTTTTTTTCTCCCTCTGTGGAATAAAATGTCAATAGATACTCCCCACATCTTCAAACTCTACAAATTTTGTGGAGTTATCAGGCCAGGATTATTCCGAGTGTAATAATCATCATAAGAATGACACTGGCGGTGTGGGGTGGATTTCCTGTTAATGTTGCAGAGCTGTGTGATGTGAAGGAAGAGGTGGGATATGGTAACAGTGCCCAAGCCGGGGGAGGAGGGGGCCTTGGCCCACCTCGGGGCCTGCCTCCTCTCCTACATGGCTGCTTCTCCTAATTTCAACTGCACAATAAGCCTTCTCTTCTGTTTTTCTTAAATATGTAATAAGCAAAGGCATTACTGAGAGTTTTGATTGTCTTCTTGTCAGGAAATCCACCTGGACAAAACCATCCTCAGCCCCAGGGGCTGGCTGGTTGGGCAAAACCACGACACAAACCCAGACATATATATGCAAATGGATGCATTACAGAAAATATGTAGCAATATAGTATCTGTGTAGGGAAGGCATGTAAACGTTGAAACATGAAAAATTTGTTTATCGCTCTTTGTAGTTATTGAGGCAATTTTCTAAAAGGTGCCTAGCTCTCTGTGTTTACCGTGTTTACCTGCAATTATTTTTACTTTAATAGCTGAAGCAAATGGAAGGGAAATAACATTCCAGGTACTAGCATATAACTATCACAGGAAAAAAATATTGCATGGGATTATAATAAATCTGGTTGTGTTGTAGAAATATTTGCTGTGTCCTTGGTGAGTAAGATAAAAGTTTACATTTTCCAGAAGCTGTTGCATTTAGATTTTACTCCTATGAGCAACAAAAGGATGAGCAATTACATTCTGTATGGCTGCACCCATGAAAATCAAGGATGTGGTTGAGAGGAGCTAGAATATTAAGCATTTTTTCAGGCCCCGGTTCATTTTTGAGATCTGTGTGACTTTCTTGCAGAGGCATCTTTCTTAATGACTGTATTCAGTACAGTCTGTTTTGGCTTACTGTTGTTTGTGGTGTGGCCACAAGTGGCTTATGTTCTGGAGTTTGCTGTCCTTGGTGTCTATTTCTCTTTCCCACTGGAATTCTGGCTTAGCACCTTTCTACTCTTCAAGCACCAGAAGCAATATCTTAGCATTAATGTAGTACTTTCATTGTTTAATCAGCGCCAGCAACTAAGCCCCACACAGCTGTTCCCTCACTTCTCCTGCAGGAAGATGAGAGAGAAAATTGGAAGAGAAGGAGAAAATTGGAAGAGAAGTGAGAAAACTCGTGGGTTGAGATAAAGACAGGTTAATAGGAAAAGCAAAAGTTGTACATGCAAGCAAAGCAAAACAAGGAATTCAGTCACTGCTTTTCGTGGGCAGTTCATCCATGCCCAGGAGAGCAAAGCTCCACTGTATGTAATTGTGACAAACACCATCATTCTGAAAGTCCTTCCCTTCCTTCTTCTTCACAACTTTAGATGCTGAGCATGATTCCATGTAGTCTGGAATATCCCTTAGGTCATTTGGGGTCACCTATTCTGAGTGTGTTCCCTCCCAACATCTTGTTGCACCCCCAGCCAAAAACAGCAGAAGTGCTTCATCCAGGGTAAATCACTTTTGGAGAATTACCCAGGGCTATACTAATGTCATCAAATCTGCTAATCAGGACAAACAGAACAATGCCATAATGCTTCTACACTGGTAATTTTTGGGCAACTCTGTTTCTGGTTGATTATGAAATATCTGGTACTAATTACATGTAAAAGTAGCGTAGCCTTAGTGATTCATTACATTACAAATTATCAATGATAAAATTAAGTAATATACATTTCAAGAAAAAGAGTTGTATTTATGCATCAACCATATAACAGTGTGATTTTGCATCGTGGGAAAAAGAATGTTGTATTGTTCTGTCTTTTGACTTTAATGTGAGGTTGTTTTCTTTGGATCCAGTGGTTGCATGGTACTGCTTGCTCACTTCTCCAGTTATGCATATATCTCCTTAAGCCCTCTTCTCTTCCACTCTTTCATTTAATCTGTTTCCATGTATAAGATGAACAGGGAGTTTTGGAACAAATGAGACAGTAGTTTGAAAACAGCACAGCTGTGATTTCCTTGAAAAACCTACTAAGGTTGTTCAAAACATTACTGACTTTTGAAGATATTCCTAAAATCCACTAATTCTTTGACTTTCGAAAAGAACAGTAGACTCTGTGTTCTCCATTTAGGTTTTTAAGAATTTCCTCACACCTCAAAAAAACCCCCCAAAAACCAAACCAACCAAACAAAACAAACAAACAAACAAAAATACAAAAACCCCACCCATCCTTGTTTGGATTCTGCATAGAAATAAGACTGGAGAGTATACATGACTTGAAATAGGTTTCTATTCACACACACCCCCCTTTGATGTTTACAGAGATTTGAGATGGATTCTCAAAGAAAATAAAGGCTAAATTAAGATCTCCAAAGCTAGAATGGTGACATTTAAAAAAATAAATCTCCTCTGAATTGTGGTGGGTGTGTGAATGTCATGAAACTTGGAAGATAGTATTGTTTCTCAATCTTTTGAGCCTCTCTGTTTTACAACGAAGTAGTTAAAACGTTACATCAAGATCTGGCAAAACTTGTATAGACTTCAAGTTTAGTAGAAATTTCTGGAAAACTGATGAATATGCATGGAATATAATAGCATTCTATGGTGGGTTGACCTTGGCTGGCTTTGTGGCGCTTATCTAGCCAGTCTCATTCTTCCTTCTGCACAGAATGGGGGAAGGAAAATATGATAAAAAGCTCACGGGTCAAGATAAAGACAGGAAGATTGCTCACCAGTTATTGTCAAGGGCAAAACAGACTCAGCTTGGGGAAATTAATTTAATACATTGCTAATTAAACTGAGCAGGATGAGAAGAAAGAAAAACAAAGCAAAATACATCTTCTCCCCAGCCTTCCCTTCTTCCCAGGCTCAGTTTCACTCCCAATTTCTCTGCCTTCTCCCCTTCAAGCAGTGCTGTAGGACAAAGAACAGGGGCTGTGGTCAGTTCAGTACACACTCTCTCTGTTGCTCCTTCCTCCTCCCACTCTTCCCCTGCTCCAGCATGGGGTTTCTCCCATTGGAGAAAGCCCTTCATGAACTTCTCCAGCATGAGTTTTTCTCGTGAGCTGCAGTTCTTCATGAGCTGCTCCAGAGTGCGAACTTCCCATGGAGTAAAGTCCTTCACAGGTCCCCAACAGTCACAGGTCCTGCCAGCAAACCTGCCTTTGCTTGGGCTCCTCCCCACGGCCCACAGCTTCTGCTAGGAGCCTGCTCCTGTGTGGACTTGACAGAGTCACAGCTTCCTTCATGGTATCTCCATCCCTTTCAGTGTGTGATCCTCCACAAGCTGCCTTGTGGATATTTGCTCCATTGTGGTCCTTCGTGGGCTCCAGAGGGACAACCTGTGTCACCAGACAGTGACCCAGGCAGCCAGTGTTCCTTTATTCATCCTTGTCTGTGGTCTGCATTACACCCAAAGTTTCTTTGCAGATGCGAACAATTTTTGAGGATCAATTTTAGAGTCCACTGATGTGTCCATGTGCAGTCCTGCACTGGCTCCTGCAAAAGCTGCCACTGAAATGTGTGCCAAATTCTGTTGGAAGTTTTTCTGGCTAATCCTTCTGCATCTGCCTTCACTGACATACTGGGAAGGGTGTAGTTAAGTATTTATACCTTTCAAAATGGCCAGTTTTGAACTGGGTACTCAGCTGCTTTATAGAGACAATGCCTGTATCTCCCTGTCTGCTCAAACTGCATGTCATTTCCCTTCTTTTTGGTTCCTTATGTACAATTTGACTTGACCTGCGTGTCAAGACTGGTTTCAATCTTCACATAGGAATGGGCAGAATTAAGAGCGGCAAGTTACATAGTAAAGTGAACAGCAAGGATGAATTTGCAAGCAATTGTGGTCATCATTTAGATGGTCTCAGTACTCTCAGTTTCTTGCAGAGAGTATGTCTGAAGGGCTGCTTTACTGCTTGTTATTGTGACAGCTTCCTTTTATGTTGTTGTTTCTTCCACTATCCTGAGACTGGCTTCAAAAGGAGTTTGAGACAACTGCTTTGCAATGCTAGTCTGTCACCCGCAGCTGAATAGCTTCATTTTCTTCTTACTAATATGCAACTTTTTTCAGAACTTAACTGTGACTATAGTTCCTTACAGCCACACGTGTCCTCATCATGAGCCCCTGCACCAGGAGGCGTCCAGCACCCAACCATCACTTTACCATGATCCCAAGATAATCAATGTATGCTCATCTCCACTCAAAACATTTTCCATCTTAAAACAATTTCTGACCTATCACCACACCTTCAAATATATGTTCAGTTGGCCTTTTTCTTTTCCCCACTAACCATAACAACAAACAAAATACTAGCTACTCAGGTGCCAACTCATAATTTTGTAATGAGTGGACCAGGATGGAATCTTTTTTTTTTTTTTTTTTTTTGCATTTTGATACCTAACACCTTGACCAAATCTGTGGGCAGCACACCACATATTTGTAACACAAATAGGTAACATGCTGACAGTATGTACAGGAGTTATACTAAAGCAGTTAAGTATTTATAGACATGGCCTGCTGGAAAATGAATGACAACTACTGCAACCATCACAGCCCTGGGGGAGAACTATTTTGTTGCTCTGGAAACATGGTTGGAGTCAATAACTAGCTGGAGAGCAGAGCTGCCAGCACTCGGATGGGAGGGAGATGGGAGGGAGACACAAGAGACAGGAAAGAAAGATCTGTATAGGTCCTTCTTTACCATCATGAGGAGCAGCAACTGATCAAAGATCTGCAATTCACAAAGTTTTTCCACAATGGGTGACTGTCTGATGCCAAGACGGATACTCATCACCTCACAGGTAATGTGTAGCCTTCCTAATTTACTATTTCAATAGAGGAAAAGGTTTTTCTTTTTCTTTTTCTTTTTCTTTTTCTTTTTCTTTTTCTTTTTCTTTTTCTTTTTCTTTTTCTTTTTCTTTTTCTTTTTCTTTTTCTTTTTCTTTTTCTTTTTCTTTTCTTTTTCTTTTTCTTTTTTCTTTTTCTTTTTCATTTTTTTCTCTTTTTCTTTCTCTTTCTTTCTTTCTTTCTTTCTTTCTTTCTTTCTTTCTTTCTTTCTTTCTTTCTTTCTTTCTTTCTTTCTTTCCTTCTTTCCTTCTTAGGGGAAGAGGCAGGTTATAGGAGGTCTCCTATGAAATATCATTATGGTAGTCTGGGTGGAAGTGAGGGAAGTCCAGTTTCAGATGCAAGAGGAGTGGCATTTCCTTTTATCTGAGTGTGCAGAAGCACATTAACTTAGAGGTAGTTTTGCATCCTACCTCTCTACTTTTGCAATGCATTTCTTCTCTGGTATCAAGACTAATTTTTCCATTGTCTGCTCCCCAAAGTGACCAGATCAGATTAATAGTTCAGATTCTTCTTTTTCCACTCTTCTTGATATACTGGACAAGCCCTTGTGAAACAAATCAAACTGGTAACTGACCCCTCTCTCCTTCCAGTCCAGAGCAAGCATTTATCCCTTCCTTGCATGTCATTTCCTAAATTTGTAAGGGAGAGCATCAGTATATATCTGCATTCAGATGGATTCTTCTAATTTTCCTGAAAAACAGCTTTTACACTGTGTTGAGCACAATTATGTGCTTCTGTCTTCTTGGCATTGGAATAGGCAGTGGGGCTGTATGTTATACTGATATTATACAGCCACTGTCTTTTCCCTGTGTAAGGGAATCACGTAATCACTATTACAGAGGGAACTTGCCTTCTAGTTTTCTGCCTGGTGACATTGCAACCCATCAAATGGCAATCTTTGAGAAACTTATGCTGACCTGGAAATTTCCTCCAGAGGTTGTGATAGATTAGGTTTTGTCATTTGAAGTGATTCATACAATTTGCAAAAGCCAAGACTATTAACTCTATTCTTTCTATATTTTTTATATTAATTTGTTCAGAACAGATGTTGTCTTTACGGATCTGTAGGCTCCTGGATTTCCATTTATAGATGGTTGAAAAAAGTGTTGGTGTCACATTTGTCATTTTCTAATCTTCAGGTACCAAAGAATTTTTTGAGTGGTGATGTATGGAAGCCACTTAATTCAATTATTTCATTGACTAAATTTCTTTAAATCTTTTGGGATTAAGTGTGACAGTTGTTGTTGTTTATTTTGTTTGTTTGTTCTGAAAGGTCTTTTGTTGCTGCCTCACTTTGAGACAGTACTTCTGATATAACCACCCATAGAGAAGAGTTTCTGAAAATGCTGCAAGCCCTCTCACTGTGAGCATATACACAGATGATTTACCTGTCTTCTGATAAGGCCATGTTTTCTGCTATCCCTTGTTCAAGGTATGTTGAGGTAATGGCTGATTATTCATTTTTATGCCCCTTGTGAGATATTCCTCTCTCTCCGTAGCCCTCTGTGCTTGTTTTTCACATTTCTTCTGTCTTTGTTTATGACACCATGTATTCTACTTTATGATGAAACTACAGTTTTTCAAAGGGTGTTCTTCAATGGTTTCCTTTACTATACCATTTGGTCACATTGTCTTTTTTCCTTCTATTGAGTTTTTTCTTACATTGTAGCACATTTCTTCTGCTTCTTTCCCTGGGACAAGCAGTTGCTGTTTGTGTTTAAAAATGATCCTTTGACATCTTGCTCAGTAGTGATATTGGCATATAAATTGGGAGTGGCTGTCTTAAGCTCTTACTTTTCCATTTACTACCATGTCGCTTTCCTAGTCTGCCTTCACATATCAGCATCAGTGTTTAGTGTTCTGGAGGGCCAGTTAGTAACATATGACCCAGTCCTCTGCTGAGGCCAAGAATGGCAGCCATTCGCCTTCCCCATCAATAAGACTCCTAATCCCACTGGACCTCCCTGTTCTTTACCCAGAGCACTACATTTGCATTTTCAGTCTTTCCTTATATCCCTGGTCTCACAGTGTCCCATTTCCTGTCTGCAAGTCTCCAGTATGATAATTACACTGATGTGCTCATTACAAGTTAGGAGTTCTGGCATTCATGTGGAATGTAATTTACTCTGACCCTTCATTTTCTTATCTGTGCCTCATTTAGATGGCCACGGTCTGGGGAGCAGAATTCCCATGGCAGTACCTCTATTAATGCCTCCTGCCAAAATAGACTCTTCACTACATCTTCCCCACTCTTCATTTCAAGAAGTCAATTCTAACCGTCTCCACTTTCAACTGAAAAAGTGTACAAGGATTTTCTATGTGCCCACAAATGTGCTTATTTGCTGGAAAACTTGTAATGGTACCAGATCAAGAACTTAAATGAACAGAAAGGTTTCCGTGGAGCAAACTAAGAACTGGATCTTTCTTTCATGAAGGTCAAATATATTAAAAGCCTAGAGACATAAAACAACGGGGTCTGCTGCTATAGTTCTTACTGTGCACTGGAGAGGTGCAGGCTTAAGAAGGACAGGGAGTAGTAAACAAAATCTACTTGCATTATTCACAGACAAATTTGCATTTTCTGTGCCACATATGCACTATGGCATGTTCTTATTATAACAATGTGTGATAGTTTTGTAATTGCTTCACCATCCTGAGGTAATCAGTGAACACAGTGAGGAAGAGGATGAGATCGAAAGACAGAATATTCATGAAAGAATATGAAAGAAAGAATTGAGAAAGAGAGAATAGCCATGGCAGAACATCCAGAAAGAATGGCAAGATAGGCCTCTGTAGACATGAATATATAACTATTCTTTGGAGTTTTTTAACACCTTATGACAAACAGAATCACAAAGGTAATGAATAAGAAAGATATGCTCACATCTCTGAGTTTTACGCAGGATTTCTGACCCATACACTGGCAAAGTGTACTGCTTGCAAGAGCTGCTCATAGAAACACATAGAAATTACTTGCAAGCAGAGTTTTGAAAGAAAACCCACCAATAACTACTAGAAATTCTTCAGGTTTGATTATTTTTTAACAGTACCTTAAAAAAAACCCTTTGTAATTGATAAAAAAACTTTTACAAGATGGTTTTCTTTATATAAATTGGAAAAGCAAATAACTCAGTAGTGTGTTATAACGTAGTAAAATTAGTTTACTCTTCTGAAGTAGATAAAAAAATTAATATTATTATTGAGATAATTAATTAATATGAACCATTAATAGTGTTTTGATTAACATTAAGCTAATGCGATTTTGTGAGTTTTTCTAATTTAAAAATTTCCAATTAATTTCTAATGTAAAAATTCAAATGTAGATGTTACAGGAATCGTCACTAAGATATTTCATTTCTGAGAGAGTTGACTTATTCCCCACCACACTCCTCCCTCACTGTTGTAAAAGTCTTACTGAGTTACCAGCATATTGACTGACGCAGATGATATTAAACAAGTTAGAAGATGGTATCACCTGAGAATCACCATAAAAATGTGAAATTTAATTTAATGTCCAGAGGCATGATATAGCAAGACTGCTTCTGCTGGTCATGTTGAGAAGATAGGATGGGACGGGACGGGACGGGACGGGACAGGATAGGATAGGATAGGATAGGATAGGATAGGATAGGATAGGATAGGATAGGATAGGATAGGCCTATTTGGTGGATAAGAAACTGTCTGGATGAATGCAGCCATAGAGCTCTGGTCAGTGGCTCTACGTCCAGGTGGGGCTGGTGATGAGTGGTGTCCCCTCAGGGCTCTGTCTTGGGACCAGTGCTCTTTCATATCTTCATCAATGACACAGACAGTGAGATCCTATGTGCCCTCAGCAAGTTTGCAGATAACACGAAGCTGAGGGGAGTAGCTGACAACAGAAGGACAGGATGCCTTCCAGGAGGACCTGGACAAACTTGAGAAATGGGCCAATGGGAACCTCATGAAGTTCATCAAGTCCAAGAGTGGGGTGCTGCGCTGGGTCAGCACAATCCTAGGCATGAGCACATACTGGTAGAAGAACACACTGGGAGCAGCCTGCGGAGAAGAACTTGGGTGTCTTTGTGGATGAAAAGTTGGACATGAGCTGGCAATGTGAACTTCGAGCCCCAAAAGCCAACTGTGTCCTGGGCTGCACCCAAAGTAGCATGAGCAGTACATCAAGGGAAGTGATTCTTCCCCCCCTGCTCTGCCCTCATGAAATTCTAGCCCAACTCCAAGGTCCTCAGCACAAGAAAGGCATGGATCCGCTAGCACTGGTCCAGAGGCAGGACATGAAGTTGATTAGAGGGATGGAGAACCTCTCCTACGAGGCTGAGAGAAATGGAGTTGTTCAACAGGGAGAAGAGAAGGCTCCAGGGAGGTGTCATTGTGGCCTTCCAGTACCTGAAGGGGTCTTATGAAAGGGAGGGAAAGTGACTTTTTATATAGGCAGATAGTGACAGGAGAGGGGTCAATGATTTTAAACTGACAGAGGCCAGGTTTAGATTAGATGTTAGGAAGAAATTCTTTACTCACTTTCTTCCAGCAGCCCTGGAACAGGTTGCCCAGAACCGCTGGGGATGCCCCATCCCTGGAAGTGTTTAAGGTTAAGCTGAATGAGACTTCCAAGTTGGATGTCCCTTCCAACTCAAGTCGTTCTATAATTCTATGAGTGAAATATAGAATAGAATAGAATAGAATAGAATAGAATAGAATAGAATAGAATAGAATAGAATAGAATAGAATAGAATAGAATTCTGTTAGAATGGACCTACAACAATCATGAAGTCTAACTGCCTGACCACCGAAAGCTATAGTATACTCTTAATTATCCAAATGCCTTTTAAACATTGATAGGTTTGGCCACCAGCCGCCTCTCTAATAAGCCTTTTGTAAAGAATTTCTTCCTTACATCAAATCCTGACCTCCCCTGAGGCAGCTTTGAGCCATTCCCATGTGTCCTCTTACTGGATCCCAGGGAGAAGAGATCAGCTTCTCCCTCTCCACTTCCCCTCCTCAGGAAGCTGAAGAGAGCAATGAGGTCACCCCTCAGCCTCCTTTTCTGCAAACTGGACAAAACCCCAAGTCCTCAGCTACCCCTCACTGGACATACCTTCCAGCCTGTCCACCAGCTTTGTTACCCTCCTCTGGGTGCATTCAAGAACCTGCCTATATTGTGAAGTAAAGCTAGTTCATGTATCTGTTCCTCTTACAGGCTTTCACACAGGTTGTATTAATCATCCTCTTGTGGGCTCTTTTCATGGAATGTGAGTCAAAACAAACAAATTGTAATTTTTTTCTTATTGATGTCAGATTAATTTTTGGATCAGGCTGTAGAGAGAGTATATGTTAGGTTAAGACCATATAGAATATATTTACCTTTTTCTTTCAACCCTCTACAGCCTTTGCCCAAAAATTTATGTGAGCCAGGATAGAGCTGTTTCTCTTTCTCTCTTCCCCTCCTTCCCTCTTCCCATACTGTATTTGTGTTAAGCAATTGTGTAGCTCCTAAGTGTGTTTGCTTTTATGTTTGATGAATCCAAGATCTCAGTATTCAATGTTCTATTTCAGTACCTTGCACAAAAAGTTTATTTTTAAAATTATGTAATCTAGTAGATTAATCTTTTATATATGATTTATCTGAGATACCTGCATCTATTGGATCAGCAATCTGTTATAAAAACCTTGCCCCTTTCTTTGAAATGTAAGAGAGTTACAATTTGGGAAGTGTTATCAGGGATATTTTGATACCTTCTTCATAATTAAAGCTTTGTGAAGTCATTATGTGCCCTTCAGAAGTGACTTTTTGTTAGGATTACATGTTTGTGCTCATGGTGTCTAATCAAGCCTGGTGTGTTTTCTGTGTAAGATGTGAAATCAATGTTAAAAATTCAGAAAAGGAATGTAACCTGTAGCTGAAATTCTTCTATTTTTCAATCAGTTTTCATCAAAGATCAGGGCAAAACAGACTGAAATATATTTTTTGCTAATTAAATAGAGCAGGATAATGAGAAATTGAAGGTTGCCATCAGTTCATTACATGTTGTCACTGCTGCTCCTTCCTCTCCATGCTCTTCCCTTGTTCCATCATGAGATCCCACCCCATGGAAAATAGTCCTTCTCAACCTTCTCCAGTGTAGGTCCTCTCCATGGAGTGCGGTTCCTCAGGAACTGGCTGCTCCAGCATGTTCCCCATGGAATCCCAGGTACTGCTGGTAAAATTGACCCTGTGGAGGCTCCTCTCCAAGGGCTGCAGCTCCTGCCGAGAGCCTGCTCCAACATGTTCCCCATGGGGTCACAGCTTCCTTCAAGGTGTGAGCTGCAGTGTGAATATGTCTCCACCATGACCTCCATGGGCTGTAGGGACACAGCTGCCTCACCATGGTCTTCTCCAGGGCTGCATGGGAATCTCTGCTCCAGCACTTAGAGCACCTCCTCCCCCTCCTTTTCCACTGACCTTGGGATCTGCAGGGCTGTATTCTCACATATTCTAGCTCAGCGCTCATGGCTGCTATTGTGCAGCTTTTGCTTGACCTTTATTTAATGCATTATCCCAGAGGTGCCACCACTGTTGCTATGGGCTCAGTGTTGGACACCTGTGGGTCTGTTTTGGACCCGGCTGGCACTGGCTCTGTTGATATGAGGGAAGCTTATCACAGAAACCACTCTAAAAGCCTCCCCACCTATTACCAAACCTTGCCATGCAAACACAGTACAAGCTTGCAGGTTCCTTCTCTGAATGTATCTTGCAGGTTTCCCTTCAGAATCAGGACTGAGAGATCACAGATGTCATACCTTGGTACTGAGAAAGTGCTTTTCCAAGGCAAGTGGCCATTTCCTTTCCTTCATTCATGATATGAGGTAATTTCAGTATGCTGTGATTGGATAATTTTTTTTTCACTTACAGTTTCCACAGCAGATTATTGTGAATGTACGTGTATGAACAAAAATGTATGTTTCAGAATGTGACCCATTCATATCCAATATTAATAGATATCTGATATTTTAAAACCCATCAGTGTCCTTTTCTTATCTACAGAAAACTGTTTAGTGTTAACTGGTGTCTTACAGTGTTGGATGTGTGCTCAGCTGGGCAGCTGCTCTTCCAACAATCTATCTGCCTGGACCTCTCCCACAAAGGTCAGCACCCAGCCCTGTTGCCATAACACCAGCATGTTGACCTTTCTTTTCTTATTCATGTGTATACTACAGATCTCCCATCTAGTTCTGTGGACAAAGATTTTTGCCCTGCAACATGATTCACTAAAAATAAATATAAATGTGTCATAGGTCTGTTCTGAGGAAATCACCTCATTATGCAGTTCTCCTAACAAAATCAAAAAATCCTTTTTCCTGCTCAGTAGTTCATTGCCTTTTTTTGATTATTAAGACAACAAGCCAAATTGGGTAGTATAAACAAAGTGTCTGTAGTAAAAAAAGTGAGAATCCACATTCAAAATTAGGGCCAGAGAAAATACACTGTATGTGTGTATAAATATTTGCCAAAAGACTTTCAGTTTTGAAATCTCAGATCTAATCTGAGATAAGACACTGAGAGAAAAAGCCATGGGGCTGTAATTTCGTGTATCTTTGCAAATTGAAAAAATAAACAAGTCTGGACTTAGTCAGATTTACTGCTAGCACCAGCTGCTGTGACCTTCTACTAAAACAGGAATGACAATGACACACTACATTTTTCAAATTCTGGTGATGATTGCAACTGAGTCAATACATAGCTGGGTTCATAGTAGTATTGAATTTCCAGATAATTAAATTTCATAGAGAAACTATGCAAGCAAAAAACCAGTTTATGCTGACATATTTTAATCCAAGCAATTCAGAAATTTAGCCTGTGTTGAGTTTTAAACATCCCTTAAAGGTCAGATTATGAGAAAGTCAGCAGAGCTGGCGGAAGATCTTAGAGTGTAGCTCAGACTGCTTGAGCTCTGGAAGCAGCAGTTTCCACTTTTTAGGCTTCTGGAAAATCTTGGGATTTCTATATACGCACGCTTTGTATCCAGCTGTAAGATTTTCCATGTGGAAAAGGAGATGTTGCTCAACAATCTTAACAGAGGGCTGCTTTGATATTGCATGTGGAGGAGTTTATTACCTCTTTCACATGTCTGTTTTATCCGATATATTTGCACCCATCTACATGTCACTAATCGATAGGGAAGAGGAATGTACAGGTGGCTCCCAATGAAGTGGTCTTCAGGCAACCAGGTGATGTCATTTCTGAGTGCTGGAAAGGTCACCCTTGATGAAGATGGAGAGAGGAGAGAGGTTGGTATAAGTTACCAGACAAGATGGACTTCTTTTGCAGTGGGACAAACACTGAAAGATGGGAATGCCAGTTTTTCCTAGTTCTGTGGGAGCCCAAGAGGACAACACATTTTTCCTTGAAACTTCGAAGTGATGATTTTAGCTTTCCACTGTGGAATACTCAAATATGATGCACTACATGCCTTGGGTTCTACACATCTTCTTACCTTTGGGTTACATCTTATCAGCCCTTACCCACAGTCAGTTTGGAAAGTTCTTCCAGGTAAGCAGCCTTTACCATACACAGCCAGAAAGCTGCAAGCAGCTAAACCCAGGCACTTGAGAAAGCAGAAGAAAGCTGGAGGTTTTAGAAGTCACCTCAGTAGCTTTCTCTGGGGGATGGCTGCAAAGTTCACGTGACACTAAGATAATTTAAAAGACAGAAATCTAAGTAGTTGTGGGCAATACAATTAAAAACAACTCCTCAGCTCTGGGACTTGGCTGAACCATAGACAGGGTGTCCCCAGCCTCAGAACTGCATGAGGGACACAAGTAGGCAAATAAATTAATGTTTGTTCTGCTGAGGATGTGAATAAATGTCCCTTTCCCAGTACTTTTCAAAACCTCTCTTACAAAAACTTACAGTTAATACCTGGAACTAATAATTTTTTACAAAAGAACACTAGATAGGTTAAATACTGAGGTGGTAACAGTAAAGAGGAAGGGCACTTTACTTACAGAGCTGGACAAAGTCTGGAGAGAAAAAGAACTTATCAATGCTTAAGAAATGCTGACTTTTTTCTAGGCTGCTAAAAACCCCATGTTTGAAAGCAGACTTCCAAAGTGATTTTGGCTTGGAAAACTTATGTGAGAGGTTGTGCTAAAGAGCTTGTTTTCTTTTCTTTTTTCTGCCATACTCCATCTCCAAGCTACTTTTGAGAAGAAACATTTGTGTTGTATGACGTTTTGTATAATTTCTGTAGTTGTATTTTCAATGGATTTCATGAAGAAAATTTGAAAGGAAAAAAATTTTTCTGCAGTAAGAAATAAATCTCATACAGCTGATAGTCCTGTTCCAAAAGAAAATTGCTATGTTGTTTATCCCATTGGTAAGGAGAGTAACATTTGGTTTAGATTAGAAAAAGAGAAAGTTTAGAAAACATTTCTCATGCATCTGATAATCATTATTAGTGATGCTGTGATGAGAAGTCCTTGGCTGGAGTTTCAAGGTAGATCTATCAGCATTTATCTCTTAAAGGGAACAAGTGCTCTGAGCCTCTAAGTTTCATTTTGCTAGAAATCAAACAAGAGAAAGGCACCTCTAATTGGAGGAGGTTTCACAGGTGAATCTTCACACCTGCAAGTCACCTCAACAGGCTGTGCTGGTCCTGCTCCCTTGATTACTCCTCACAGGGCTCAGATTCCTACCTGCCACATTGGTCCACCAAAAGCTGTCTCTTCAAACCTATCTCTGCAGAGTCAGGCCAGACTCCTTATTTTTTTTTTTTTTTATGTTTTATTCAATCATGGCATAAGTTTAGGGTTTTTTTTTAGTTGTAAGGGAAAGTAAGGCCATTTTCCAACAAGTTTGTGCTTCTGAAGAGTGACTCACTGATGAGGTAGAAGTTGCATGACTTCAGGGTCAGCCATTGCTACAGTAATGAGGAAGGTGGATTTAAGCAGCAGCCAATGAGAACTGAATGCTCTGGCCCCTGTGATTTCTCATCTGTTCTATATAATATGTTTGGTTTCTTGTGGGGAGGTTGATTTAGTGTTTGCTCTGCTAGTAACTGTAGGACCAAACCCTACATGGAAATAGATGGAAGAGTGCTTTCTTTGTGGATGTGAACGAGGGTTAGGTACTTTTCTGTTGTCTGAGACCAAGATGTTCCTGATCCAACAGAGAGATCAGATGTTAGATGCATTTATAGCAAAATTTGAAGAGCCTGTGAAGCTTGCATGCTTCCAAGTTAGTTGGCAGCTAAATGTTTTTTTTCTGAACAGTAGCGCATAACTTAGGTGTCCAAAGTCCATTTTGGATCTGGAGGTAAGCTGTTTGAGCTAAATGTTTGCAATAAACCAGTTGGGAGCAAAGTTTTCCCTTCAAACACATACCCCAGTGTTGATATCCATCTGCTTCGATTTCTTACAATTTGAATATTATTTCTTCCTCAGAAAGCTGAAGGTTTTTGAAAATAACTGGTCCTTAAAAATAAGTGTTTGGTTAACTTCCAAAAGGTAACCAACCACAAATTGGTACAGACAACTTGCAAAGTAGTTGGAGACATGCAGTGTCATGAAAAGAAACTGGACTTTGCAGGGTAAGAAACAGTTCAGTGGACCAGCACAAAACTGTCTGGGGAGCTTGTTCTGATCCTGGATCCTGTGTGCAAACTAAAGTGTTGTTAGGTGAGAAGGTTGGCTATACATTTTGAAAGAGGTTATTATGCTTCATTGATTTAATCTTGGTTTGTTTTTCATTAGAGTGTAGATAGTTAAACCAGATTAAATTAATTTGATCAAAATCATTGAGGATCCAATGCTTTCCAAAGGCCAGATATCACCTAAACCATCCAGGAGTCTGATGGGCCTGACTCATCTCACCCAGAGCCACACACTATTACAGTGAGTTTTTACAGAGCATGGGAAAACTGTCCAAGGCCTTTTGCTGGTTCTGCTGTCTCTTAACGCAATTATCAATTAAGGAAAGGAAAAAAAAAAAGAGAGAAAGAAAAAGAAAAGCAACAGGTACCATACAAGAAGCCAATGCCTGGGGGACAGATAACGTGGAGAATATCAGCAGTCAAAATACCTGGAAGGCAAGAGAGAGGTGAAGTATTATTGCACATGGAGCACGTAGTAGCACAGCTTTCACAAAAATCAAAGGAAATTGGTCGCCTGATTTTTCTCCTCAGCAAATCAGGCTGCAAATATGATTCCAGAGCACTTCAACATACTTGGTTAATCACTCTCTTCATTGCACTGCAGGAATTAAGGGTATGACTGTTTGGATAATTACTCATAATCTTTTATTTACCTTCAAAACAGGGCAGTAAGATACCTTTTTGCATTGCCCATGAAGCATGTAGGTCCACTTTGACACGGTTCCAACATTTAATAAAAGCTGTGGTGACAAGCAAGTATTAAATGAGAAATTCTGTTTAGGAATCCTGCATCCTGAAATTATAAGTGTACCTGTTTATAAATTAAAAGCAAGATCAAAATATTCTTCCAAGAGAGATAATTCTCTAACTGAAACTTACATAAAATTTTAATGTTTGGGGATTTGGTTTGCATCTGGTTGTGGGTTTTTTTGCTGGTGGCTTTTTGTTTGTTTTGGGGTTTGTTTGTTTTTTTTTTTATTTATTTCTTTGTTATGAAGGGCTTTGGGGTGTTTAGTTGATTTTTTGTTTAGTCCATTTTGTTTGTTCAAACTTAAATAACAGCAAACTTTCTCCCACTGAAATTGGAATTTTCTTAATGTAATTTATGTCAAAAGCATATACTGACACTGTCCTCTCACTTGGTTACATTCTTGTCATTCTGGCTTCATCACTAGTACCAAAAAAATTGGAGAAGTGTAAGGAACAGTATAGTCTGTGAAACATGAGGAGAGAGTGAAAAAGTAAACATATTTGATTATAGGGTACCATCTTTTCCAGTTATTCTTATACAGAAAAGTCACCCAGGAGATTCTAATAATGCATAGCAATATATTTTTTTTTTTTATGCAAAGCTGACTTGCTAGAATTAAGAAATATATGCTATTATAGAGTTTCTATTTCTGTGATTTGTAACTGGTTAAAAAGGTATCTTTCATGCAGAAGAGGTAGAATGAACTCTGTTTTGCTTGCATAAATACACTTACCAGGAATATTTAATACCTAAACTTTACTTTACAGGCATTAACATTTACAATCCAGATTATTTTAAAAAAGTTATTTATGGGATGGCTTGGACCTGGTGACTTGTTTTCTTATTTTTAATCTTTGTAGACTTTAGATTCACAAGAAGTTTAAGGAGGCTTACCTTTGTTTTACTCTAGATGTTATAAAAATATGCAAGTTTAAAGAAAACTATATTAAAAAATATATTGGTTTTCTTCCAAACTTAAGATGTTGGGTAAAGTTAGTTAGTCAGTGCTAAGACCAGACATCATATCTCTGAGTTTTCTACAAAGAAGTATAATTTCATGGAGCATGAAGTTTATTGTGGAAAGGTGCCATGTATGAAAACTGTAATATATAATGTTTTACATTTTTATACACCTAAATTTAAAAGGAACCTATGAAAACACTCTAGTCCTTCCTCCTTACTAGGCTACTGAACACTGACAGCTCCTCTACAATCATCAGTAAAAACAACTTGTACCTAAGAGAAAAGGAAAAGGGGAAAAAAAGGAAGTCACGTAAAAGGAATCAAAAGTCCACGTTGTGTTCCAAAAGTATAAGTATCTCTTTAAGCTAAACACATGATCTGAGCATTTCATAATAATACATCTAGGCAAGACTTTTTTTTTTCCACGTTCAGGTTAAAACAATATCAGGATAGATTATTTCATGTATTGAATGGGTTACTTCAATAAAAATGCTCAAAAAGATGCTCTAAGATCCCAAAAGAAAACTTTTTTTACTGTGGAAATGATTAAACAATGGAACAAGTTATCCAGAGAGATTGTGGCGTCTCCATTCCCAGAGATATTAGAAACTCGAATGAACAGAGCCCAGGGTAACATGCTGTAGGTGCACACATTTTGAGCAGAGAAGTCGGACTAGATGATCTCCAGAGCTTCCTGACAGCCTCAGAACTGTATGATTCTGAAATAATTAGGAAAAAATTGTTTTGTCTAGTGGTTGTAACACCAAAAGTGATATTGACCTGGACAGGAAAATGAGAAATTTTGTTAAGACTTGACTAGTTGCATCTTCTCACGTACCTTAATAGGGATGAAAAACAGCCAGAATGCATTTCTGGTATAGCAGTCCGCCTTCGTTATTTTAATACTCACATTAATGTCTCAATTCCTCAGACTGTTCAATCACTGTGCAATGTTTCTCTGCACTTAATCATTTATATAATGTGTCTTATCCCTACTTGCCATCTTTTTTTGAAGCCTTTAATTCATGATCTGACAGAAGGGTTTAATCTATATATTACCCAAATGTGCAGACATCACCATCCAGGACCTATGATTGCAATTCTAACAGGAACAGTTACTGATAAAAGATGATTAAAGCTCTGGAAAGGTTTTTGTTGAAGGAGTGATGGAAGAAACTTTGACTCTTCAGTCCTGAAAAATGACAATTTAAGAGGACAAACAGAGATTTGTAGAATCATGCTTTGAAGGGAGAAAGTGATTAAAGATGACCTTGCTGACTGATCTTATCCACAGAAGGAACTAGGAGTTACCAGAGGAAGTGGTTAAGAGTCAGGTTTAAAGCATATTAAATGGAAGTGGTTCCTAATGCAGTGGAGATTGCTCCCTGTGATATCATTCTTAGTCAAAGGATACTGTGAATAATAAAAATTCCTGGTAATTTAAGGGCAGATTTAACAAGTACATTAACGAAAAATCCATTGGGGACTGCTCAATCATAGGAAACCTTTTTGATTCAGAAAATAGCGGCAGTGAATTTCTTACATGCTTGAAAAGTTTTTGTGCTTTCATTTACAGACAGGAGAGACCATGTATCAAGATAATTGAGTCTTTGACCAAATCTGACCTGTTTTATATGCCTGTGTATTTTACACTACTATCAGATTAGATAATTTTCTGTATATCACATATATATATTTATCGCATATGAAATTTCAGGTGAGATGAACTGTTGCAGAACCACTAAAAATTTAATAACTGAAGTTAAAAAAAAAATATTAGACTTTCCAAGTAGCAGTGATTTAAATCCCAAATGTATTTCTATTGAAAATGGAGAAAAAAAAAGTCCTGCAGATAGCAATAATCTGAAAACAGATAAATAAATATTTCCAGTGTCTCTATGATAACATCTTAGTTTTTCAATATCCATGGTCAGGCTTAGCTAATTATAACATTTTTGTGTGTGTCACTGAATACTCAGCTGTGTTGAAAAGTGTGTGTTTGCTCATTGTCCTCGGAATGTAGGACTTTCCCATTACGTTTCTTATGAGATGATTAGCTTTCCTGTGAAACTTTCCTGTGCATAAATTGCCTCTTTCATGAGTTAAGCTTTAAGCAATATATGAAATATGTCTGTTTCAGCACTTGAGGTACTTACCGCCTAGAATAAATACTGCTATATTCAAGTTACAGTCTGTATATTTCTCCCATTCATTTCTGCCTTCTTTTCACAGGAAACGCTCTTTAAATCTTTATCACATTATAGAATTAGCCAAAGCCAAGTGAAGACACACTTCAGCTACAATAGGTGTGTTTGTTGTCATTTCCCCTTCATAAAAGTGGCCAGCCTCTGTTCCAAGCTTAGGTCTCATTGCTATTATAGCAACAAGGCCTCCCATTTTGTATAAGAAACACAGATGAAGGGCCAATATAAATAATACCAGAATCATTACTTTTGCAAGTTAATTAGCCATGGAGTCAGATGATGTTGAAGAGCAACAGTGGTTTTTTGCAAGCTTCTGCCTTTCTTCTGTTTTCAGCTGGGCCTTTAGAAAACAGATCTGTAGATCAAGCTTTTGATGACTAGAGTTTTTTTGCTGGATTAGAAAATTTCCTGTGTCCAACAACCTTCACATAAAAAGACTAGGCTGAGCTTCAGTGTGTCTTTTATTGGTTTGCACTAGAAAATGCTTCCTAGAAAATGCTTTGGTTTGCAAAACACAGTGTAGAAACCTTACAGGTTGAATTCCACAAAGGTAACTATTGCTGACTGAGTAGGTAGCAAATCATCACACTAGTAATGTATAACCAAACAGCCCAAGTCTTCTTCCTTCAAAATGTCATTTAAAATTACATAAAACTGATATATAGCCATTTGCTAAACAATGACCTGAAGTGCAAATATATGACATTACTAACAACAGTGAAATTTTTCAGAGCCCCAGAATTTATTTTTGTCTTCAGACGCACCAATTCAAATCTGAGCTCCTCAAGATGCCAAATTTCTTTTATCATACTTTATTTCTTTATTGCTTAGCCCAGTGGGGCACTGATGCTGATAAGATGCCTGGAAACTTAATCATAACATACTACAAACTGTATACAGTTTGTAGTATAAACTGTATGTGTGTGTATATATATATACACTGTAGTATAAACTGTAAATAGGTCCTTTATGTTTATACGAGCAGAGTAAAGAGCACAGGAAAGGAATAAGATGGCTCAGATTTGGTTTCAGTGCATTTTGCATTTTACCAAGAAATTAATGGTGACATTACAAACTCTCAGAGTCTCATAAATTGTTCTTATTGATGTTCTGTATACAAACCTATCCTCAATAACTTTAGCTTCATAAATGCCTTATCTCATATTGGCAATAACAAAGACAATAGTAGTAACCAATCAAGTAGTTTCAGCACTTGGAAAATAATTCACAAGTGTTACAGAAATAATTTGTGAAATCATAAAGAAGAAGCAAAAAAATGCCCTGTCTGAATTCAGCATATTTGAAAGAGAGCTTTTCCAAAGATATGTTAAAAACTATCTGCTTGAGGTCAGTCAAATTCCATGTTGCTTTTAATTTTAATTTGTATTATGGGAGTACTCTACAGCCATGGTCAAGCAGAGGGCTCTTCTGCCCTGTTCTCCACAAACATAGGGTGAAAAGCTTATCCTTCCCTACAGTGTAGATTAACAATGAGGATTTGAGACAAGAGGACTTCATAAACCAGGCACTAGCTTCCTAGAGATCCTTCTGCATTATTTTTATCCTGAATAACAAACCTTGGAGTCCATCAGTGCAAATTTGGCAGTTCTTGAAGTGAATAACTGAATGATCACAGGCACACTTGACTTTACCTACTATGTCCTGTTGTTTTCTGAATTTCTCTACAGTTTGTTTATTTTTCATCATTCTATATAATTTTTACATGCTGAGAGGATAAATAATTTGCAATTCGTCAGCTGTAAAATCAGTCACAATCCTCCCTCCAACTTATTTTTCATTTTTGTGCTGTTACTACTTGGTGTGGCCATCTGTTTTTTCAGATAAAATTCACTCTAAATTATGCTTTACTTAACCTGCAGATTATGGTGTTCCTTAAAGCCAAGGAACATTTGTTCTGAGAACCTTTCATTGTTTTCGTTTGTAAGCTACTGTCGTAATTGTTGATCTCACATGAAGGTAACTTGATCCTCACTTTTATATCCCCTGATGCTTGGAACACAGCTTTGACTTGTACATTGCTCAGGAGACTGTTACAGCCATTTAAAAAATATTAAGGCTAAAATTTAAACATCTATATGAAATTATTTATTGAGGTTGTCAACAATTTGGATGTTTCACTGATGAAATATTAAGACCTGACAAAAATCACCGATAGGCAATCACAAGCTTCCTATCTAAATTCTGCCTGAGAATTTCAATGGCATTTTTAGTGTCTCCCCTTTTTAAATAAGTGCTTTGAAGAGTTAAGATAAGCAGGATGAATGTCATTTGTTCCTTGAGGCAATTTTTCTCTTTCTCTTTCTCATTTCAAACATTTCCCTGTTGTGTATTTTTATTTTATTTCATGGGTTAAGTAGAAAATTAAGGCTGTCAGGACTTTAACTGGAGTCTAATAAAGTCTGTTTCCTTAGTCTGCATCTGTTATGCCCTTGCTTCTCAAATAGAGTGGTAACAATACATACTTTTTACAGAAAAAGAAAACACAGGGTGTTTTTGTCTTCCTTTCTTTGAGTGAAGAAGACGGTAAAGAAATAAGGGCTGCCCCATATTATGCTTTGAGACAGGCTTTTCACCTTAGAACTTAACAACTGCAATTAAAGGCATCAGGTAGATAGATATGTACAACATCTGGGGATATTGCCTAATGAAGGCTTCTATGCAGAGGTAAGTGTAGATTACAATTGATGCATGGATATTAAACAAAGCATATACATGAGCTTCCAAGCAACTGTGCCCCATCCATGTGGTCAAATCTGTCTATGGAATTAAAAAGAAACTGTCCTATCAGTGGTGCTTAAGTAAAATGTGTTCTTATACATGTCTTATACACAGAGGGGTCTGTGTATTATATTTCTGATTCTTCTAGAAAGAACTCACAAAATACTGTAAGTATTGTTTGTTAATTTTCGTTATGGTTACATGTTGCTTCTTTGTGTAGGTAAAGATATAATGATTAGTTTTAAAAGTGCAATTTCAAGCATTTTACTATTTGCTTCTGAATCTTGCTAATCAACTAGAAAGTGATTTTAAGTTGGGAGTGAAGAAATGCTTTGGGTGTGCATTAACATGATCATCAATTAACAACATTGCTGCACCCTGTGTGCCCTTCCCAGGATTGCAATAAAATGTCTCTCTTTCCAAAGTACCAGAAGGAAAAGCAGTGCCCTTTACAGACATGATTGATATGTGCTCTGTCTTCCTGTGCTCCAGTAAAACTGAACAGAAATGACAAGAGATATTACCACGGCCTTTTGCTGTCCTATTCTTTCTGCATGCACAGGACTGGACATCCCATGGTGCTGGGCACAGCAGGATGGGACCCAGCACCAGCAGCCAGTACAAAAGAGAGTCACATTTCAAGACCTCTGAGACAGAACTGAAGGGGTACACCTCACCTCAAGTGGATGCTCACTACCTACAACCCAGGTCTGAGCTGAGCAGGAGACATTTCTTCAAAAACACAGCAAGTGCACCGCTTGACCTCACTCCCCCTCTCCTTTGTCATGCTGTTTAAAACAGCAGTTCAGGTTTTGGAGCAGTAGATCGGGCAGTCATAAATGTGGGGTTTCCAGTGGAAAGTAAAAGTCTTCCTTCCAAAGAGAAATATTCATTCAACCATTTGAGAACTTGAGAGAGATTGCTTCCTGTGCATTCTGCTGAAGCCATGTAACTGTGCAAAGAAGGAAATTTTCATCTGTTTCCAGAGAAAGACAACACTGAAGGACCATGACCCTAGTTTACATAGTCCCATTTAGGAGAGAATGAGTGACATGCACTTGTTACCCAAGTAACAAGTAGACATGTTATATGAAGGTAGCTAGAAGACAAAATTTCTCATGATCATTCTTTCAGCTTTTAGAAGTTCCCATCGCAATTATAACCTGCAAGGAGCTGAGACTCCTACTGTGTGTTAATTGTCATATATGTACCTTAATAAGTCTACATATCTCAAGGTAATTGGCTAAGAGAACATCTTGCCTCTGGATCAAGATGGGAGTTAGGCACGAGTTTAGCCTGCAGCTGCCAAGTTTAGCTAAGCTGGGACAGCAGGGAGATCTGCACAGAGGCACCACTCCCTGCTCTGGTGGAGGGTCTTTGCTATAACTGAGTGTCTAACAGAGGTGAAGAACCTCAAGGGTGTCAGGTGTCTTCCATTTCAAAATCTTGACTTTAGGCATTTAAATTCTTACTGTGTACCATTTTATGAATCAGCTGTGCTAGACCACAGCTTATGTTCTAGTGTCAGTCCAGTCTTACCTTCCAATGAAGAAAAATTGCATTCTATCTTTAGCCATGCCTTGAGAAAGTGCAACTTTCCAGAAACACAAGCATTTCTTAAAATATCTGTGCTAGAATTATCAACATATGAGTGCTGTTTAAAGTTTGCAAACCTTACAAGTTAATCCTAAATATTAGGATTACATCCTACACATAGTTTCTCTTTGGTTCTTACTGTAAGACAATTTTTGTTTTTTTTTTTTGCAGGCTTAGTTTTTATAACTGTTAATTAGCATTTAAGGAGATTTAAACATGAAAACCTGAGCAAGGGCAGCCTCGTGGAAACTTCTGAAACTGATATGAAGACCAGACAAAATCTGAATTAAAACAGGGCATGTTTGATATGGGCATACTATGATTACTTTTCTACTTAAATGAATGCGTGAGACAAAACTAATACTTTTATTAAACATTTTGATATTTACTGGGCAAATCAAACATGAAAAATAGAGGTATCTAAGGACAGTGTTTATTATCTTGATGTTATCTGTTATCTGATAAAACAAGTTTACATACAGAATTGTAATTTCCATTTACAAATAACACTGTGGCTAATACCTGCATTTTTTAAAAAAAATTCCCATAATATTTGCTCCATTTTTTTTAATTAAATAAGCAAATGCTGGAATTGTAAGACCCCACTTTCACTATTGGAGCAATGCTCATGATACAGATAACGGCTTGCAAGCACAGACTCAGAGGAAGATTAAGGTAAAAGGGACCTCTGGAGGCCATTTAGTCCAACTAGCTTGCAAGTTAGACCAGCCTGCTCAAGATTTAGTGAGCTGAGTTTTGAAAACTCCAAGGGATGGAGGTTTTGCAGTATCTGGGCCATATGCCTCAGTGTTCAGTCAGCCTCCTGCTGAAAAACCTACATTATTCATGAAGTAAAGCAAAAAAAAAATGTTTCTTAGGGTAAATAGAACAGTAAACGGAATTAATATAAAACTATACTATCCATTTTTCATTACTTAATTAAAACAAACAAAAAAACTTATACCAAACAATCTCTGTTCCCTCTCCAAAAAAACCACACCCGGAACAAAAGTCATAAAATAAATAGTTCTATCTAGACTAATACACAGGAATGGTAAGAACTTGACTTTCAAAAAATACTTGAGAGAAAGAAAAGTCAAGGGTAGGAAGGAAAACTGAAATGTACACTCTCTGTGAACCCTTGTGCACCAAAAGATGTCCAGGGATGAGTCAGCTCCTGCAGGGTGGTAAATGCAGAAACTAAAGAATTGTAAAGAAGAAAATAAGAGCAGGGGAGGAGACATATCCATTTTCACATTCCTAAGCAGAAACAGGACATGCCTTTCACTGAAAAGAACAAGTACAAAAGCTCTTAGGGTTAATAAATAAATAGCAATAAAAACCTATGAGACATTAAATAAAAGAAAGGGGTAAAGTTTGTAAATAGTTCTGAAGAGGTAGATATGCCAAGGCTTGATTTGCACCAAATACAAAACCTCTGGCAGGTAGTAACCTGAATCTTATGCCATCTGCTAGAAGAAAGAACTGGGACTAGACCTAAAATTGAACAAAACCAGTGAAATTACAAGTGATTCAGTACACTTACATGGTCATCCACTGATATCACAAAAGGTCTTCTGAGATACATGGTGGTAAGAATAAAAGTTAGTATGCTGCAACATGGTTGCAGGTTTCAAATGAAATTTCACAGAGTCAGAGGATGGTTTTGGCTGCAAGTTACTTCTTGACATCCTATAGTTCAATCCAGCTGCTCAAGCAGGGTCACCTAGAGCAGATTGCCAGTGACTGTGTAGGGTTCTGAACATCTCTGTGAATGGAAACTCCACAATCTTTCTCGGAAACTCTCACAGTAAAAGAAGTATATGTTTAGATGGAATATCATATTTTAAGTTTTGCCCAGTGCATCTTGTCCTGTCAGTTGGCACTACTGAGAAGAGTCTGAGACACTGTATACATGTAAAATGTGTGAACAATAGTTAAGCTGGGAAGAATTCAAAGCTAAGCAATCCAAGAAAGGAAAATACCTACATAATTCTGAAGGGATAGAACTGTCAGTAAAAACTGCATCAAAGATTTTTACTCTGCAAGAATATATCATCAATATCTAGATTATTGAGCAAAATATTCCCATAAGAGTCACTATCACAGAAAAAAGTTTCCTGAAAAATAGAGATACTGTGTAGTAGCCAAATATGAGTCAGGATGTTCCAAATCTACTATGCAGAAATGACATGTATAGAAAATTGCAAGGACCCTTTTTGCTGGAGACTATGCAAATACACTTTGTTTTGAGTCTTGTTCTTATTTCTAGGCAATGTGTCCACAGAAAACCAATGACACACAAAGATACCTTACTAAGTGCTGTGCATTATCAAAGAATATTAACTTTCCCATAGTGACATGCAAGTTTCCTCAGAAGATGATATCCTTTCTCCCCTGCAGAAGTTCTTCTGGTGTTCTCTTGTCTTCACCTTTTGAACTGCATCTCACTTGTAAGTACAAGTTCATCTCCCACTTGTGCACTGACAACAGATCTGCTTTCCGCTGCCAGTGTCTTTTGGTCCCAAGTAAATTCTTGTCCTGTTTATTTGATATTATCTGATATTATCTAATATATGCAATAATATCTGATAATATTCTAATAATAATTCTTCTAAAACATCAAAAGGAGAGATACTCAAGATTGATTGTGTTGCACAAGAAATTTGTCACATTTTGAAATTAATCACTAGCTGTAGGCATTTGTCAAGGATATATTGTTTAAATATATAACTTTTTTTAAGCATTAACTTTAGCATCCAGAGATGTGCAACACCACTATACAAAAAGTATCACCCCTAATGCGAGGGGGAAAATGAAAACAGAGTTGTTCTAATACTAGATTTCTGGCTCTGCTCTGGAGAGGTGTGAGGACCCTGTTCACTCACAACCTGCAACACAACCTTCAGCTTTACAAGGTTTCCTGCTTGGCCACTGTGCCACTGAGGTACAGCAGCCCCCTGCAACATGGACATGATAGCAGCCTTTAGACCTCCATGTCTGGGAGTTTGTTGGTGGGAGTTTAGTGCACATTGATGACATTTGCTGGCATTTTCACTGATGACATTTGCTGGCATTTTCACTTCAGAGAGGCACAGATGTGTTTGTTTCTTATTTTTGTTGAATTCTTCTTTGATGATGTGACTTTGTGATCTATCTGCCCCTCTCACTGACTCATGATCCAGGAGAAAGCAATATGCATCACACAGCTATGTCAGCACAGTTAATGTTTACAGCATAATACTGACTCATCAGTTGGACAAATGCCAGAAGTTTTCTCAATCTTTTAAAATATTTTTTATATTCATGCATATTTTGAGCAAAGTATATGTCTGTGTTTTTTTCTGAGTGAAGCTCAGATTTGGCCTTCCTGTTATATTGCTTTGACCTGGAATTTTACCTGCGTAGAGTTTTTTTCTTTGGTTCAGGGCAAATACTTGATTTTTCATGTTTGTACCCTATATTACTAATCACCAAAACCCACGAGACCTAAAAGAAAGATTTAATCCTTCCTGAATCCTGGGTCCATCCTGCTCAGTCAGAATCTCTCAGTGTATGAATTGCTAATGATAACTTGCTGTTAAATAATGCAGTTGCAAGACCAAAGTGATGGTCATCAGCCAGGAGCTCCTGCCGGAAAGCAGAGCTCAGAAGTAGAATCAAGACTTAAATTTGTTGGCATTTCTGCAAACAAGCTTCAAATTCCAACTGCAGATTTATGCCCCTGCTATTGCTTCTAAACTTATGTTAAACATTTTCTCAATTTTCTTCTTACAAAAGTGGTTTCAACTATAACCATTACTCCAAATCAGCCTATAAATACCACTATGTCCTCAGTAGAGAATAATCTAACCTTCTGTAAGCAATGAAGGTTTTCCCTGGCCAGCAACCACACTCACATAACGTTACAGTAGTAAATTAACACTATGCTTATTCCTTCTGTCACAGATGATAGATTACTATCATGTTACATAGTTTGTGTTTGATTTTTACTCCAGTGCCATGAATGGCTCTCCATCATTTAGATGCATCAAAAGCAGTGTGGGCAGCAGGTCAAGGGAGCGGTTTCTGCCCCTCCACTCTACTGTACCTGCAGTGCTACATCCAGCTCTGGGGTACAAGCACAGCAAAGACATGGACCTGTTGGAGTCAGGCCAGAGGAGGCCACCAAGGGGATTAGGGGAATGGAGCACAACTACAACAAAAGGGTGGGAAAACTGGGATTACTCACTCCTGGAGAAGAGAAGGCTTTGGAGTGACCTAATTGTGGCCTTCCAGTACCTGAAGGGAGCCCACAGAAAAGATGGAAAGGGACTTTTTACATGAGAATGTAGTGACAAGACAAGGCGGAATAGCTTCAAACTGAATGAAGGCAGGTTTAGACTAGATATTAGGCAGAAATTCTTTACTGGGGTGCAGGTGAGACCTTGGCACAGGTTGCCCAGAGAAGCTGTGGCTGCTCCATCCCTGGAAGTGTTCAAGGCCAGATTGGATGGAGCTCTGAGCAACACAGTCTAGTGAAAGGTATTTCTGTCCATGGTAGGAGGACTGGAACTGGATGATCTTTAAAGTCCCTTCCAAACCAGGCCATTATATGATTTTAAAAGAAGTCAATGATTAGGCAGACAAAGTACTTGAGAATTAAGTAATAAAACGAATGAACTTAGCACTAGTGAGGCCACACCTTGAGTACTGTGTTCAGTTCTGGGCCCCTGAGGTCAGGAAAGACATTGAGGTGCTGGAGCAGGTCCAGAGAAGAGCAACCAGGCTGTGAAAGGGACATGAGCACAAGTCCTATGAGGAGACGCTGAGGGAGCTGGGGTTGTTCAGTCTGGAGAAGAGGAGACTCAGGGGTGACCTCATTACTCTCTACAACTCCCTGAAAGGAGGTTGTAGCCAGGTGGGGGTCGGTCTCTTCTCCCAGGCAATGAGCAGCAGTACAAGAGGGCACGGGCTTCAGCTCTGCCAAGGGAGATTTAGGTTGGATATTAGAAAGAAGATCTTTACAGGGAAGGTGATCAGGCATTGGAATGGCCTGCCCAGAGAGGTGGTGAATTCACTGTCCCTGGGGTTTTTAAGATGAGGCTGGATGTGACACTGAGTGCCATGATCTCGTAATCACAGTGGGATTGGATCAAGGGTTGGACTTGATGATCTCGAAGGTCTCTTCCAACCCAGTTAATTCTGTGATTCTATGATTCTATGATTCTATGATCAGTTTGCATTACTGAAAATAAACCATCCAAGGCTTGTAGGGGACATTCTCATTATTTCCTATTGAAGTATGACTATGCTATGGCTAAACGGTCCAAAAATGCCAAAGCAGTGTCAGTATGGCATTGTGCCTATCCTAGCAAGTATCCCAAAAAGTGACATAACGGTGCTATTCCTAGAATGGCTTTACACAGGGTTCACTTTCTACCTTTCACCTCTGAGCACTTGGAGAGCTCTGCATCAAATACCAGTGTAAGCAGCAGTATAATCATATCCGCTAAGCTTTAAACAGTCATGTCCACTGTGGTGTGGGTCTTTTCATGAAATTAGAAGTTTCAAAAGTGCTTATTTGCATCCCAGTTGATTTAAATGCCATCTGCTGCCAAATGCTGAAATACTTGAAATTTAAAAAAAAAAAGTTAGGGTATCAAGTAGTTCTTCAGTAGTTTTGGACTTTCAAGAAGAGTGCACCTCAAGAATATTTAGTGCTTTTAGAATACTTTCTCATGGTTTAACTAGCAGAGAAATTTGTCTGTGTACTGTTCTCTATTTTACATGTTTTTTCACCTTTTTTAATGTTTGGGTTTTTTTCATCAGCAGCCTTTTGGCTCTTTCTTAACATATTGCAGTTACTCTGATTGTCCTGGTCCAGTAGGTAGTGCTACAGTCCTAATGTTAGTCGTTTCCTGTTCAGACATGGTATTTCAATTCATTGAGATTTGTTATTTCCAATCTGAAACACTTCTTTCTGGTATGTTTCTTGACATGATGGAGAGTAGCTGCTCTGAGAGTATGCACAGTCTTCCAGGTCTGGGCAGCCTGGAACCTACTTTAATGGTTTCCTGATGACTCCACTCCTTACTCAAGAGTTTCTGAGATCCCGTTTTTTGTCCAGCTCCTCTCCTAAAGCTGCACACCGATTCACTGAAAAGATATTGTAGATAAGGAAGAAAGTCTGAGCAAGATATAATAGCTGGCATTAAGAATTATTTCTTTCTCATGAAGTTTCATATTATTAAGAAAATACTCTAAAATGGGATAGTTCAGTTGTTCCTGTGCCACCCTATATAGAATGCAAATATCACGATGAATTACGATAAGGGGACTGAAATTTTAGACACTGCAAATTGTTACCTCTCAAATCAACTTGTCAGAGAACTCTCAAGGAGAAAAACAGTGTTGGGCTAGCTATAGAAAATCCAAGCAACCTGGCTCAATTTCTGAGCCTTAGACTCCTGTAGAACTTACCACAAGATGCTCAAGTGCAGTATTCTTACAGAAGGGTAAGAAAATCCCTACTGAATTAATATCTTATTTAAATAGGCTGGGTGTGGGTGCACTGTTAGAGGGAAATTGGAAATAATAAAAAAAATATAAAACATTTGCAAGTGGCATGGATATCTGTTACTTACTAAACCAGGTAAATATGTATGGCAAACAATACATGCACACACACAAAAAGCAACTGTGTTCAACAGCTGAAGGATACTTATCAGTTTTAAGACAAGGAATTTTTTAACACAGGGGTCAAGCCCAAAGGAAAGACAGAGACATCAGTGAATTTTTTAGGAATTAGACATGAAATCACTGTTAGACAGACAAAGAACAGAACTACTACCAAAGACATAAAGCTGTGGAGTTAACAGACAAAGGAAAAAAAAATGAATTTTCTAGTAAAAAATACATACTTAAAATATCCATAGCATTGAGATATTGTATTGTATTGTATCATTTTTGGTATATGAAAAGTCCAAAGAGTTGGCTGAAAGTAAAATTTCTCAAAAAACTGCTTTGAATGAGACACTGAACAGCAAAATACTTTCAGGTCCAGCTGTTTTTCGCCCAAGAGTTTGAAAAGACCAAGATGTGAAATAGCTGAGAGAGAAGCAGCAATGTGGAACTTCTGGTCAAATAAGCCCTGGACTGGCAAGTGGTAAGTGTGGCCCCTCATTCTCAATGGGGTTCCAGGAGAGGATCAGAAATCTAAGAACCAGTAAGTCTAACAGTAGTGTCAGGCAAATGTGTAACTACAGCAATGAAAAAGGAAGTTTGCAGAGAGCAGAGATGGACATAATGCTCAGGAAAAAATGGCATGGCTTTTGTAAGGGAGAAAGAGCATCAACAGCATTACTAGTTACCCTGAAGTAATTGTATATGTAAGGTGACTCAGCTCATACATCACAGATAGAATTACAAAATGCCTTTGACATGGACTCCTGTGAAAGTCTCTGAAAGAAATTACTTTGTTACAGGAGAGTAAGACTGTTAACAACCAGCTAAATACTGAGAAATAAATGCCAGGAATAAACTGTGAGTTTTCACAATTTAAGGACATTTTCAGTAAGATCTCCCAAGGATTTGTATTGTCCTTCTCATATATGACCTAGAAGAAAGAATTGAACAGTGAGATGACAACTTTTGCAAATGGTATAATAAAAATTGAAATTTTTCAGAGCAACCGCTGGTAGCCAGTTTTATTCTTGGCCGAAGTTGCACAGTACAGAGTGATAGAGTGCTAAAATGGCATTCAATAACAATAAATTAAATGTAATGTATATGTGAAGAAACTGCCTTTCCAGTGTTTTCTAGGTTAGGTGTAACTGTTCAGGTCACAGATGTTAGAGCCATTAGGTCAACATACAGAAGCATTCAAAAAGGCAAATTAAATACTGGAACACATTAAGAAGGCAAGATTTATGAATAATGTGTTTTAATAGGTCGTGCGGTTTTAAGTTAAAGCTTTTACTTGGTATTTTGGCTGCAATAATATTTCTACAGTTACACAAACTGGAAAAGAGCAGAAAATTAACAAAAATGATTCTGCAGTTGTGTAGATTTGCATACTGCATTATGAATACCAAGTCCAGTTCTGGTTCCTTCATCTGAAAAAACCAGACAGATGAAAAAAGAAAAGAGGATGGAGTCTCTGTAAAAGAAGACTTAACAGCTCTTCCACCAGCAAGATAAAGCTGTGGATGGTGACTTACAAAATTCCCAAGGGGCAGGAAAAGGGGTAACTAGGGAATGTTTACTTATGACAAAAGGCGCATGACGCGCTCAGACATCCGATTTAAAACAGAAAATGGAAGCGTTTTTCTAGTCAAGCCATAGTCAAGCTCTGGCATAAATCACCTTACGAAGCATGAAAATGTAGGAATGGAATCAGGCAGGGCTTAGAGAAGATCCACTGAGGGCTATTGAACATCACCAACTGAGAGCTACCCCTGGCTGAGGAAGTCCTTGAACCACTAATGTCAGAACCTGGGTTAGTAAGCCAAGACACCATCCATTTTATACATGACTTGTTTCTTGTACTCTTTTCTAAAGTATTAATCACTTGAGACTGGAAAATAGAATAACTGCAGCATTAGGGACCTTGATCTTCTATTCTTCCAGGTCTGTTTCAGTCCCATGCTGGGCCAAAGCAGAGATTAGGTTTGGTCTTGTCCCCTTCACTACCCCTCATCAAATGTGGGAGGTTGCCAGTGAGTCTTTTGACAGTATAGCTTGTGAGAGATGTAGTAGGATTATTTCTGGGGGTCTCATTGCTGTCCTTCCACCTCCTCAGTTTCTCTGGAGCTCTTCTCATTACAGGAATTTTCCCTCGCCAGCTTCTCCAGCAGGTACATGTCTTTGCTAGGTCAGGACCAGGCCATCTACACTCTCCAAATGCCCAGGAGAATTCCAGGACTTTTCACCAGGAAGCACAAAGCCTGGCTGACACTTTGCGTAAGGGTGTACAACCCAAAGAACACCTTCCTGAAAAGGGGGTTTTCCCTCCTACACGAAATGAACTCTCAAAGGGATGAGAGGACACACAAAAGGGTTGATCCAAGAAAGAAGCAAAACAGCTCTTGGGAATAAGCTCAGAATTCAGATATGGCCATATAAATTCAGTTCATTCCCTAAACATGCTATATAACATGATTTAAAAGTGTATAATCATAACTTAGGAATGTCAACATCACAGAACATCGTTTTCACCCATAAATTCTCTTAAACATTCACTTCACACACTCCTTACTGTTTGGATCTTGTATTTCTAAGCACTATGTTTCTTCAAAAACTATTTGAGGACATATATGAACTTGTCTGTCTTGTCAATTTTTCTTGAACTTTCAGTTTAATGATATAATTATTTTAATTTTGAAGACCAAAATGTCAAATCAAGCACCTATTTTGAAAATCATGGAATCATAGAACTGTTTAGGTTGGAAAGGACCTCTAAGATCATCAGGTCCAACCATTAACCTAACGGTGCCAAGTCCACCTTTAAAGCATGTACCTAGCACCATATTTACAAGGTTTTTGAACCCTTCCAAGGACAGTGATTCCAGTACTTCCTGGGCAGCCTGTTCCCAAACTAAATGTTCCCTTGTGCAACCTGGGGCCATTTCCTCTTGTCTTGTCAGCTTGTTACCTAGGAGAAGAGACTGACACTTGTCTTACTACAGCCTCCTTTTAGGTAGTTGTAGAGAGCAATAAGGTCACTCCCAAGACTCCATTTCTCCAGTCTGAACACCCCCAGCTCCCTCAGGTGCTCCTCATAGGACTTGTGCATCAGACCCTTCCTCAGCTCCATTGTTCTTCTCTAGACATGCTCCAGAGAAAAACAGAAAGAGGAAAAAAAATATTTATATGGGGATAATGTGGATAATTTATAAAACACAGAGAAAAAATGTTCATGAAATTTGTGAAATCCCCAAAATTTATTTCTTTTTTTTCTAAAGAATTGTAACAGCTGCCCTCTAACATCCTTGGCATTGGAGGAAAGGAAAGTAATAAATACAATACTCACTTTTAAAGAACCCTTCAAATTAAAGGTCTGGCCATAGTTTAACTTTCTGGTTTTAGAACTGAAGCAAAAAATGCTATTAAAACTGAGCATGACTCACCAGTGTAAGATAAGGAAAAAGGAAAAGCAAACATCATAATGAAGTTTAACCTCAAATGTCATTTTCAACAACAAGACTCATAATCTCTCAGCTGCAAAGTTGAGTCTAGTTTCTGCTGAAAAAAAATGTTGACCAGGAATAATCAGAAGTCTAACTGACCTTTAAAAGTAGTTTGAACAAATTTTGGTTGTTCAATTCAAGTACAAGTACCCTGGGAGAAAATAACATTCCTCAAGAGTACAAAAAACATCTGCAAAGAGCAAAGTGTTTAGTTCTTTTTCTCCCAGGTAAGCTCTGTTATGAGTGGTATAGCATAGACACAAGTAAACACTATTACTAAATAGTAGCACTAGAGAAACTTGTCTAGAGCAGTCATGTTTTTTCATAGCTTGATGTGATCAAGCACATGGTGACAGGCCCTCTGTCACCGTAATACAGAGTAGATACAGATGATTGTGCCTTGAGGAATTATGTAAATTATCATGTCTTGACAGCTTTCTAGCTCTGTGTATTTTTATGTATAAAGAAACATTACCATTGTCCATATTCACTCCTGAAGTACTAGGTAAGTGTTTCCATCCCTCATTCACTAACTGCTAATAGATTTGTAGAGAGAGCTCCATTTCCCTGTCATAATCCCTGCCAGTTGTAATTAATTAGGAACCTTACACATTATGATTTTTTTTTTTTAAGTAATCTTATTCCTTTATACTTGCCCTTAGTCACGGTAAGTACTGGCTTCAGGGAGACCAGGGCAGAGTTCTTGCTATAAGTATTACCATCAAAAAGAGGGAAGATAACCACACTACTGTCTTTACTCACCATTGACTTTTCCCCTCTAAACAGCTTCTATCCCAACTCCTTTATTAAAATCTTCCTTGACAAAAATTAACTGTCTTTTTTCTGAGTAAATATTTTATTCTCTATCAGGATTCATGAATTAAGTAAAAGGCTTCCTCAGATTAGGACAGCATCCTCTTGGGATTTTCCTGAAAATCACTCTTCTGATAAGGTAAATATTTACAGAGGAAGAATATCCTAAGCCAACTATCTAATTCCTTTTTGGGTTTGATTATGCTTTTTGGATGCTGAAGATCATGTTGGTTTAATCAGAGACTTGCAGATAGCTCCTGCTAATGCTGTGTTAAACATGGCTTTGGCTCTAGGCCTGTCCATAGATTTCCTCTGTTACCCGTAAATGTGGTCACTTCCCACCAGAAAACAGGATTCTCCACAGGTGAGATGGTGTTGCCTTGGGGAGGTATGTAAAATGATATTCACTTGGAAACCTGTGCTATTTGCTTTGTGATCTGCTCTTTATTGCTCATCTCTCCTTAACATGTCATTAATAGTGACTTCAAAGGCTCGTGGGGTAGACTATGTTCTCTCCTCTTTATACTTCTCCAGCGTTACATCAAAGAACTGGGAGATTAGGGTAGAATAAACAAATCTGAAAATGTGATGCTCAAGCTTTTATGTCATTTCTGTTCGTGGGCTAAAACATTTACCTGTAGTTAATGAATGGAGAACTTTATCTCCAGGAGCAATGGTCTTAAGCATTGCTACTTGTAATCTCAGTTATTTTAGAAGCCGTCTAGTTTCCACTCCTAAAAAATACTGGAATTTAAATGCTGTGCTTTGTTGTTTGATTGGGGTTTTTTTCAATTTCTCTGTAATAGGCTTTGGAATATCTATAATCAGAGTATCAGTATCTGGACTCATTAGGGGCTAGTTTTGTTCCTGTTCCTAACAAATGACAGCTTGGGAATTGTATGCTTTCTTTCGTAATGCCTTATCTAGAAATTTTTTAATACTCTTTTTCCAAATATCTGATTTTTCTGTTGTGTGGTGTTACCAAGTGGAGTTGAACACAGTTGTTTGAATGATTTAGTGGCTGGGTTGTAAAATACCATGTGATTTCTATATGTGTGGTGTCATCAATATTTACTTTTCCCTTCTGTGTAACTACATAGTAAAAATGTCTGAAGAATCTTATTTGGCGTTACCTGTAAAAATGTAATTAGGTTGCCTTCACTGAAGTAGATTAGTTCTCTGTTAGATTTGATCCTTACAATTAAGAAGATACAAGACTACCTCAGAAATTGTTAGCCCAACACATAGGATGCATAATTGAAATACTAGATGTAGGAGGTTCAACCTTCTCATTCAAATTACTTTGAAAAACAGCTTGGAGCAACATTTTGTCATGGACTTATCAAGTTCTCAGATGAGCTTTCTTGCCTAGATCCAAGAGTTGTGATACTCATGATCTCATTTCCCATAAAAGCAGCCATATCTGGAAACTGATGAAAGGCAGTGTCCAGACTTTATAACTTCTTATTTATTTGTAGTGTTTGGCATGATACACTTGAATGTCTGTCCCAGTGTAGAAATGTGAGAATGTTTAAAAGGTTTACCACACGGCTTTCTGACCCAGCTAGCTGCATTCAAGCCAGTGGCTTCTCAGGCACACTCTTTTTTCTTCAAACTTAAACGCTGAAGGAAGATTGGGAAATTTTACTTAGAGTTAACTGCACTTTATTATAAAATTCAAATAGGGAAGGGTGTCCTGGAAAATATTTTTTCATCCTATCTTATCTGAAACATTCTGTGGTCAATTACACACTGAGATAGAGTATTTACCTACTTTCTCATACAGTGTCATTAGTGTTTCAGTGTATAAACATAACCAGCACACGCTTATCAAACTTGAAAAAGCATTTACCAAAACCACAGAAATACTCTGTCAGAAAGGTATAATCTATAATAGAGTTCTTTCTAGAGACGAATAGAGGTTTTTAGCCTTTGAAAACAGATTAGTACTTCTGATACCAGGGATTTTACTTAGTAAAATTATCATGATTTTACCCTCTAATTTCCTGTCTTACCTGTGAATTCTTTACCCAATTTATTTTAAAATGTTTGGAGTCTCAAAAAACCAAGGTTAGAAAGTTCAGCTTCATGTGATCAGATGTCCCGTTTCAGTAGCACTTATATGCTGTCCCCCCTACCCACCAAGAGAACAAATTGACTGCCTGATACTAAGTACTTTCTGAAGGCAGCCCATGAAATCAATCAAACTCACAGTCTTGTACCTCACATTCCCTTAGATATTTAATGCTGATTTGAAGTTGTGTTCAGCAGCACAATGCTGTGGAAGATGTGATTAGAACCTGCCATGAGTCCAAAACTGGAAAGGGGAGTCGAAATTCTCCACTGTTCTTGGGGTGGCCTGATCTACAAGGATTACTCAAAATGTGGTCAAGCCCAACTTGCTGATCAGGCCAGCATCCAGAGCAAACACTTAGGATTGCACCTCAGATGATCTGCTCCATAATCTTTCCAGGCACTCAGGTCAGGCTGACAGGCCTGTAGTTTCCTGGGTCCTCCTTGCAGCCCTTTTGGTGGATTAGTGTGACATTCACCAACTTCCAATCATTTGGGACCTCCCCAGTGAGCCAGGACTGTTGGTAAATGATGGAGAGCGGCTTGGTGAGCTCTTCTGTCAGCTCCCTCATCACCCTTGGGTGGATCTCATCCAGTTCCATAGACTTGTGAGGATCCAAGTGGCTCAGTAGGTTGCTAACTCTTCCCTCCTGGATTACAGGGAGGCTATTTGGCTTCCTGTCTCTGTCTACCACCTCCAGAGGTCAGTTGTCCTGAGGACAACCTGTCTTACTGTGGCAAAGAAGGTGTTAAGTACCTCAGCCTTTTCCTCATCTTTGGTGACTATGTTGCCTCCCATGTCCAACAAAGAATGGAGGTTTTACTTGCCCCTCCTTTTGCTATTGTTGTTTTTGGAGAAGCACTTCTTGTTATCTCTAACAGAAGTGGCAAGATGGATTTCAAATTGTGCCTTTATCTTTCTAATTTTCCTTCTACATGACCTATCTAAATTCCTAAACTCTTCCTGAATAGCCAGCCCTTTTTCCATAGTTAGTAAGCTCTCTTTTCTTCCCCAGTTTCCTTCAAAATCTTCCTGTTCAGTCAGGCTGGCTGTCTTCCCCATCAGCTCACCTTTTAGCACACTAGGACAGCCTGCTCCTGTGCTTTCAAGACTTACTTCTTGAACCATATCCATTGCTCCTGGACACCTTTGTTTTCAAGGGCTGTTTCCCAAGGTACCCTCTGAAGCAGTCTTCTGGATAGGCCAAAATCTGCTCTGTGGAAGTCCCAGGGTAGAAGTTTTATTGATGGCCCTCTTTGCATCCCTGAGTATTGGAACTCTATTATTTCATGGTCACTGTTCCCCAGATGACCTCTGACCACCACATCTCCCAGCAGCCCCTCTCTGTTTGTGAACAGCAGGTCTAGCGGGACCCCACCCCTGGTAGGTTCATTTAGCAGCTGGAGCAGGAAATTATCCTTCATACACTCTAGGAGTCTTCTAGACTACCTTTTCTCTGCTGTGTTGAGTTTCCAGCAGACATCTGGCAGGTTAAAGTCACCCATGAGAACAAGGGTTGGAGATTTTGAGACATGCACCAGCTGCTTGTAGAATAATTCATCACCCCTTCATCATCCTGGTTGGGTGTCTGTAACAGACTCCCACCAGGGTGTCAGCCCTGTTGGCCTTCCCCCTAATTCTGATCCATAAACCCTCAACCTTATTGTTACTGACTTCAAGTTCTGCAGAGTCAAGAGACTCTCTAACATACAGAGCCACCCCTCCGCTCTCCTACCCTGCCTATCCTTTCTGAAGAGCTTGTAGCCATCCATGGCAGCACTCCAGTCATGTGAGTCATCCCACCACGTTTCTGTGATGGCAACTATGTCATAGCTTTCCTGCTGTGCAATGGCTTCCAGCTCCTGCTGTTTGTTACCCACACTGCTTGCATTAGTGTACATGCACTGCAGCTGGGCTGCTGATATCACTTCTAACTCTGGCTTACCATCCTCAGGCATATCTCTGCAGAGCCCTATTTCAACCCCTTCCCCCTTCAAACTTATTTTAAAGCCCTCCTGATCAGCCCCTACAACTTATGGGCTAGAGCGCTTTTGCCCTTGCTAGACAGATGAAGCCCATCTGATTCCAGCAGGCTGGGTACCATTGGACTTTGCCCCATGGTCAAAAAAACCAAAATTCTGTGTGGCACCAATCCTTTAGCCACGTATTGATAAGACGGGTTTTCCTACTCCTCATTCATCCCTGCTACAGCTGGAACTGAGGTGAACACCTCCTGTGCTCCTGTCTCATTAACTAATCCACCCAGCACCTTGAAGTTCTTTTTAATTAGCCTGCTACCTCTTTCATTACTGTCATCGCTGACAGCCTGGACCACCTGCAGTGGATAATAATCAGAGGGTCAGAGTAGCTCAAAGATATCCCTCACCTGGGCCCCAGGAAGGCAGCAGACATCCCTGTAGGATAGGTCCAGTTGGCATACAGGGCCTTCAGTTCCCCTCAGAAGGGAGTCACCGACTACAACTACCCTTCTTCTTTTCTTTGTAGCTGCCGTTGTAATCCATCTGGTAGACAAGGGACCAGGAGACCCTCCAGAAAGGTCCTCTTCTTGACTGCCCTCTGCCTGACTGTCTGAGTCCAGGGCCTGATACCTGTTCTTTAAGGGCACCATAGGAGGTGATGGGGGTGGGGAGGGGATTCTTTTACCTCTCTGGTTGGGGAGCTGTTTCCATTCCCCACCATCTACTTGGTTTGCTCCATCTGCTTAGTGGCAGGAGGGTCAGGGCTTCACCATCTCCAGTGGGACTTCTTTTGGGGTCAAAAGAGTATGACTCCATCAGTCTATTTCCCTTTCACTCTCCCTAATATTTCTTAGCCTCTCCACCTCTTCCTTGAGCTCTGTCACCAGGCACAGCAAATCACTCACCTGCTCACATCATACGCAGGCGTCCCTTGCAGTGTCCTCTGGTACTGATGCCAGGCTCAGTCTGTGCACCCAGAGACCTGAACAGCTGCATCCTTCCTGAAGAGTCCTGTCTGAGTTAGCACACTCCTCCTGAGAGCAGCAGCAATGGCTTCTGTTCATTTAGAAACCATTGCTGCAATGTTGGGTTGACTTGCAAGGGAAAAAAAAACCAAAAAAAACCCAAAACAAAACCCAAAACAACAACAAACCACAGCCACACACCTACCTCACAACCCACCAGAGAGAGTTGGGAGGTTGGCTTTGCCCTTCCTGCTCCCCTTGCCTGCGCAAACTGCTGTGCCATGCTCCGGGTCGCTTGCGCTCCTTGGAGCAGTTAAAATCTCCCGGCAGTGACCTCGGCTCCACCTCCTGGTCAGCTGAATGGGCCTCGCAGGGCTGCTGATCTGAGCTGGTCAATGCTCTTAAGGATCTATTTCAACCTAAATGATTCTGTGTTTCTGTGATTTTATGATATTACAATTAATATAACATAATTTCTACCACAGAGCTGATTCTTAGTGCCAAATCAGAAGAAGACCGGCTAGAACATCTTGCTCTGAGATTCAAGAGAAATAAAAGGAACTTCTGAAGCAAATGGAAATATAGGTTTATGCTCTGACCCCTATCATGAGATAAGAGCATTGGCACAAGCACTTCTTTCCTTCATTTCACACGGACTTTCATAGCCTCCAGGAAAATGAGATTGCGCATGCATTCCTTGGAACTAAATAGAACTGAATGGAAGGTGTAATTCATTTGTACCGCCTGTGTTTCGTCTCCTAAGAGAAACAAATCTTACCATTCAGGCAATTGTTAATATATACACGAGCAGTATTGAATTACAATATGCAAAGTATCTGTTTTAAACATTTCTTTGCAATGAACATCTAAGTGTTTTTATCTAAATAGTAGTTAGATGGATCTCTGAGCAACCTGATCTAGTAAAAGTTGTCCTTACCCACTTTAAGGGCATTGAAACTAGATAATCTTTAAGGTCCCTTCTAACCCAGGCCATTCTATGATAATTCTATATTTTGTTCAGCTCCAGTACAAAGATAATAACTTTTAAACTGAGGAATTACAAAATACTCATAGATAAAAATGGTTTGTACTTCAAGGAAAACTTCACTTTTTTTAAAATATACTTATCTGAAAAGATTGCCACATCTAAACTCCCTAATGCCTCCTAGTTGTTGGGGTTTTTCCTTGTAATAATACACATAATTGTATTTTACTGGAAAAAATGTATTTACATTATACTCTGCAGTCTATTCTTCTCAGCAAAACTTGTTACTTACTAGACAACATTTTTTAACATTTCTAGTTTTTCTTGCCTTTAAGTAATTATATTAAATCTACATGTTATACTTCTATTTATTAATATTTCCTTTGAGTTATTTCACCCTTTACAACATGATGCTCAACTTTGCATTAATTTTCCCGAAGACCATGGTCACAAATATTTCTGCCAGTTTTTCAGTAGCTCTGTATTTCAAGACCATGTGTGCATATAAAATATAAGAGGATTAGGGTGAATTTAAGTTTCTATGATCTTTTATCAGGTTACTTTTTTTTTTCCCCTTTGTACTAGCTACTTTTAAAAGAGGAAAAAAAATAGGAAAACAGTATTTAGAACTTAAAAAGCAAAAGTCCTGTTCTCAATCAATCTCATACCAAGCTATTTTAGTGTGAATGCTTGTGTGGCAAACACTGAAGACGTGCACACGGCATGTGAAGAACTTGCTTGATGTGGAGTCTCAGGCTACAGGGTCTCCTCTAGTTCCACAAATCATAGCTCTGCTGCTTTTCTTTCTTCTGCCCACAGTTAGAAAATCAGTGTGGTTCCCTTTAAGCAGTGCTGAAATTGAAAGCAAAAGCTTTGATTTCTTTCACATTGCATAACACACAATGAATCAAGATCCACAAAACTGGAAAATAAGTTAGCAATCCCTAAACTCATAAGCCACCAAAATGGCTTATGATTTTACACAAACATCAGTGCCAGAAGGCTTTAAATTCTTTATGGAACAGTCCTCAAATGTATGGCTAAGATACTAGTTTCCAACATACAAACAATTATAACTTTAAAATTCCAGAGTGAGTTAGCTCCAGCTGTTCATAATTTTCGTCAGGAGACATTAAACAGAGATGGACTTGCATGAGTAAGAAGACATTTCCCAGTCGCAATGCTTTTGAACCTGGTCATCCAGGCTGTAAGAACAATGTCTCTCAGTTCAATTTAACCTACCAGACCCCACTTCTATTTGCAGCAGCTACTGGCTCCCAATTTCCTCTAAATCTGCACTGCCTATGAATGGATACAGAGCAGCTGCAGTTGAGCAAATATTTTAGTTTTAATTCCCTGCAGGTCATGACCCTACTGTCCAAGGGCAATTCCCAGTAAGGCATTCCACATCTCTTGTGCCACAAGAAAGGAGAGAGAAAAAATCCCCATGACTTACATTTCCTCTCCCTACGACCTTCCTCTTTCCTGCTTAACTTTGACTGAAACAAGCCTCTCACTTTGACATCAGAGGATGTAGGTTTAATCACTGGTACGTTTTTGTTACGTGGCCACCTGTCAGGCTGTGTGCAGTCAGTCATGCTGCTACATGGCTCCTGTCAAGCTTCACATGGAGCCACAGACATAAGCTTTCTATCTCTCTATAGGGGAGAATCTCCTTCCTAACACTGCTTAAGTACATATCTAAATTCAAAGTCTGATTTTCTTAGCCATCCACTTACTTCACACCCTGCTTTGAATGTCAGACACCTTTACCTTGCAGCTGTCAAGGCTATGCACAGACTTGACCTCTTCATTCCCTGAGCTCAGGTTACGCCCCCTTTTGGAAATTAAATTTGTCGTGGTTCAAACTCTGTACTGATACCTCTATCACATACTGTGTTTCCTAATTATACAGAACTTGTGGGAAACATTTTGCTCCAGTCAAGCCATGGTTTCAACCAACCAACACTAGCAGCAGATCTGAACTTTGCTTCCCACTTGGGAATGGGTGCAAGAGACACAGCATTTCCTACCCTCTGCCCTTCACTCAACCTGGCTGCTAACAGGAGACATGAGCGTGTAAGAGGGAAGTTAAAGGCAGAGACATGGGTGGCATTTCGTCATCTGAAAGCAGACTTCTGGAGAGAGCAAGCAGGGGTGTCAGCAGGGCTGAGAGAGCACAGGCTGCTTGCAGGCTGCGGCACAGGATGTAGCTCAGGGACTGCAGTCAGGAACTGTGCAGAGGTGTGATGTGTGCCCAGGAATCAAAAGGACATGAAACATGGAATGGGACACAATATGTGAATAAGATGAAATGGATATCCACATTTCACCTGAACTTCAGCTTTGTTAGCCTCACACAAGCTGCAGGGTACCTTATCCAATGGAATAGTCCAGTGGCTTTTGGGAATAGATGTATCCTGAAGCGCAATGTCAGGCCAGCTAGTGAAGGAAATACCAGCAGGAGGGAGTGTGATCCTGGCAGGAAGTAAAATCTCCATTTCCAGGCTCCAGTCCCCCCAGGAGTGATGCCAAAGAAGCTGCAGCCTCTGCAGGGGAGGCAGCAGCTCCTTGCATTGCTGATCTGGGCTCTACAGTAAGTGAGAAACACCATTGTCCTTCCCATGTGCAGGGCAGGCAGCCTGCCTGTCTCTGCTGTTGGGCTGGCAAGGGTGGGAGCCGTGAATGCAGGAACGAAAAGTGAACTGCTGTGCTTTCAGTGCAGATTTTCCTCCAGCTCTCTCAGGCTGACAAGTAGGACAGTCCAAAGCAGTGATCTTTAAGGTGCTGCCATGTGCTGTATCTTCCCTGGCCTGTCTTGAAACCCTGGGTCATTTGCAGTAATGCAAATCTAAGACAATGAGATGTGTCCTGCAGGGGCCCATACTGGAAGCAGTGCTATTCAGTGTCTTTATTAATGACACAGATGAAGGGATCAAGTGAACCCTCAGCAACTTTGAGATGACTCCAAGCTGAGTGGTGCTATTGACACACCTGAAGGATGGATGCCATCCAGAGGGACTTGGACAAGCTCAGGAAATGGGCCCATGGAAGTTCCATGAGGTTTTACAAGACCAAGTGCAAGGAGCTGCACCTGGGTTAGGGCAAGCCCCAGTACCAACATAGGTTGGGGGATGAACAGACCAAGAGTAGCCCCGCTGAGAAGGACTTGGGAGAGCTGGAGGGTGAGAGTCTGGACATGAGCCATCAATGTGCACTCACAGCCCAGAAAGCCAAGTGTGTCCTGGGCTGCATCCAAAGCAGTGTGGGCAACAGGGTGAGGGAGGGGATTCTACCCCTCTGCTCCTCTCTGGTGAGACTCCACCTGCAGTGCTGCATCCAGCCCTGGGGTCCCAGCACAGGAAGGACATGGACCTGTTGGAGAGAGTCCAGAGAAGGCCACCAAGATGAATAGAGGGATGGAGCACCTCTCCTACAAGGAAAGGCTGAGAAAGTTGGGATTGCTCAGACTGGAAAAGAGAAGGCTCTTAGGGTGACCTCATTGCAGCCCTCCAAGACCTGAAGGGAGCTGACAGAAGAGATGGAGAGGGACTTTTTACATGAGCATGTAGTGACAGGACAAGGGGGAATGGCTTAAAATTGAAAGAAGCTAGGTTTAGATTAGATATTGGAAAAAATTATTTACTGTGAGAGTGGTGATGCACTGGAACAAGTTGTGGATGCCCCACTGCTGGAAGTGTTCAAAGCTAAGTTGGATGGGCTTTGGAGGTACCTGGTCTAGTGAAAAGTTTCTTTGCCCATGGTAGGGGGGTTGGAACCAAATGATCTTTAAGGTCCCATCCAACCAAAGCCATTCTATGACTCTATAACTATTTACAATGCCATTAAGGAAGACTTAATAAGCCCAGGTAGAGGGTTTCCTATGTGGGTTGAGTATTGTTGGGATATTCAACAGCTCAGCAGCAGCATTGAGAATCATAGTTCTGAGTGAAGATACTTTAAACCATGAATACAGCGTGAGTTGGACTTCCTCGTGGTTCTAGTTACCAGGAATCTCCATTTGCTTTCCCTGGGGCTGCATTACATCTGTGTCTTATTCTACTTGGCAGTCTTTCTTGGCTTGATATAGTTCCACATTACTTTTATACAGCAGATTTCTGTCATATTGCCCTTCTTGAGGGCAAGAAGGAGAGAAAATTCAGCTAAGTGCCACGTTCCTTTAATAACAAATAAAGCATGTTGTAGTTGGATCATGTGAAACGGATTCAGTGATTATGAAGAAGCTTAATTCTGATTATTTCTGCAGCCCTAGAAATACAACAGCGTAACACTTTTTTTAATCTGAACCTTCTAGTACTGGCTAGACTCACTTCAAATTTTTACTGCATTAGCACAAAGGCACAAGCTTGTCAACACTGAACTTCAGTCAGGAATGGCAAGATAAGAAGCTGTTTAGTTACAAGTTGTTTGTAATATTAAGGTTGTGTTGCTCTCCATAATGAATGACATATCAGTAGTATTAAGGCTTAATGTAGAATTTATCCTCTTATTCAGCCATGTGTCAGTTAAATAATTTACTTACTTTACTAATACCTACAAAAAAACATTATTTCAAATCTTTCTTTTCTCTACAGTACTCTTCTGTTACACTGATAATGTCAAAGCCTTAGCAGTGTTAGTCTAATTGCATTTCTTTTGAACAGTGGGCAACTGAAATGGTCAGAAACATTTCATGAAATCGTCATTGTTCAAGGTTAAAGTAAGCAACAAATTGTATAGAAGAGCAAATACAGGAGAAGGAACAGGCTCCTGCTGAGTTTTAGATATTTTGTATCAGAAAAATGACATGTTATTTAGCAATCAACATTTCCAGTCACATATAGGTCATTCTTCCACTTCTCTAGAAGTTGTAGATCCCGTGACTGATCAAGGTAATGATGTCCTTTCAGTTTCAGTGCTCTCAATAACACCAAGTCTGACTTTCTCAAGAATTTAGAGGTTTAAATTCACCTTATTGAATAAATGCCTCAGGGCTTCTCCCTTGTCAAAACATATCAATAGTTCAACTGTATTTCTACTGAAATAATTCTTGGATGAGACAAACCCCACATATTTGGTGAAATATTTCAAATGTAGAAAATGGATTTTTCCTAATCTTTGCTAGTTGGAAAATCTTTGATCCACCTAGCTAAATGTGGTGGCTTCAAAGCTAGGAAAAATTGTGTTGAGCTTCCTAACCCTGTTTTGGTGGTTTAAAAAGTGTTTCTTATGTGGCATGTCCAGTTGTAATGACAGTCAATGGATATCCAATTCTAATGCAATGTTCATTATACTTCAGCTGTATGCTGAGAGTTTTCATTTTGTGTTTGAAGTGATGGTTTCCATTTGTTCAGATTTTACAGCATACTGGATTTGATCAAAGAGAAGCTTCAGTGTAAGTATATTAAACTTTGGAAAGAAGAATAGTGGAGTTACACTACTGAAAAAAGGGATTAAAAAGCGAAGGCAGCACTGTTGTAATATAATTGTAATTCATTACCTTGGGAAATCCAAGCTACACTTCAAAGAAAGTTAAACATATTAATAGGGCATGATCACAGAAGATTAAAGTACCTGAACAGCCTTAACTCAGATGATCCAAGAATCCCCAGAATGGTTACAATTCTGATATTTTAGCATTTGTGAAACAGAGTGGATGTAACTGGTGTCTTGAGATTTTTTTTTAATAACTTCTCATGGGATTTCAAAAGATGAGGAATGGGAGAAAGTAAGGGAGGAGTTTGACAGCCTGCAGACTCTTCTCTACCCATGAAAGGTAAAAGCTTAAAAAATAAACATTTAATAGTGGACTTGGAAAATTATAAGATAAGAATAGAAGGGTAAATGACTCAGAGGTTGACATTGGAGTTGTGGTAGAAGATATCTGGACAGATAAAATGAAGATGTCAAGAGAACAGAGAATGGCAAGGGGTGACACAAATATGTTTAACCCATAGACTTGCCCATAGGCAATCCCTTATGGGCCATAAAATTAACAACAAGTGTGATGCATCTTTGAAGTCTTTTTCTGGCAATGAATCATTGTGACTTATCCTGGTAAAGTGTATTTTATGCCTTCTAGCAACTGATCTGCACAGAGAATAACGTATCTCCTCTGTCATGATTAGTCAGCTTGATTGGAAAGGATCTCAGCTAAGAGAGTGGACCCTGCCAAAGCAATGTGGCCACCAGTCTGGCTCCTGATGGTGAAACTTCCCTTCCTGATGGGTATTCACTTTCCTCAAGAGATGGGAAGTTAGTGTTAGAAACAAATAGTACTGAGAAAAATTTTAAGATTTTTATGAAGATTTTGAAAGAAAGTGTGTGCCAGCTGTTGATGTTGTGGGACTTAGACAACTGTGTGTTCAAACCTAGGGCTTTCTATGTGCCACCACCACTGGGAGGCTTCCAAGAAAGCTATTCAGTATTCATCTCAGGGCTTACATACCTAAATCCATAAGATGTGCTAATGGTCTAGATGACAGCTACCCAAAAAAATATCATATATACCATGGCTATATCAGATTAAAAGGGTTAGGTTTTTTTCCAGTGATGTAGACATGCTTCTGTGCTTTATCGACATGTCTTTTGATCTCTGATGGAAGCTGAGGTGTATCAAGGGCAACACCTGCTAGACCCTCTCAGAGCTATTTTGTGCATTGCTAGCCATCAGCCACCCTCAGATGCTCCTGACAGGGATATACGCACCTTTTCAAAGTGGTTAGTGGAAGTCATCACCAGCGTTTAGCTGCTGCCTGTGTTCAAGGAGGTAAGCTCCTAAATATATGCATAGGAACAACCAGCCAGTCTTGTGTGTCTGTGCCCAGGAAGAGCAGGGTCCAAGTACCATATAGGAACATGTTTAAAAATTGTGGCCCACACTTCGAATTTGCATTATGTTGGAAATTATGATACTTAAAAGAAAAAAAAATTGCATCATTTTGTGAAATAGAATTCTTTTAACAAAAGACTTGGGAAAAAGTGTAAGGCCACTGAACTTTTTACTCCCATGGTCTGGGTATGAAGGTTATCTGTAGCATCATCATGGTAGTCTCTCTCCCCACCTCTCCTTTCCAAGTACATAATTTCATAATTTCATAATTTAAATAATTCCCAAATTCTATATGTCCTAAGTATAAAAATGTTAAGCATCCTGGATATATTGGCATTTCTGCAGTGGAGGGATATTTTAGGAAAGAATATATTGCTCATGTTTACAAAAAAGAAAAAAAATTATATATATATAAAAATGTGTATGTGTGTATGTGTATAGATAGATAGATAGATAGATAGATATGGAAATATCTACCAAAGTCAAAAACTCTGTGTTGGCTTTGAATGCTTCTTTTCCTGGTGAGGGCTGGCAGCAGTCCCTTCCACACAGATACCATCTCGACCTGCAGCAAAATAGCAACAGCTATTTCTCAATCCCATCTTCCAGCTGCTTGAGTACCATTACAAATATGAGATCTTCAGTGCAACCAGGAAACAGGAATTAAGGAACAAAGTAGGTGTACTCTAAGTATAAAGGTCCATCAAAAGAAATGCCTCTTATTACAGCTTATATGTGTTATTGGAAGCCACTTACAAGTCCCTCGAATCTGGCCAACTGCTTAGGTCAAAAGCTGCTGCCACAGTTAGGCTGCAGCATTCTTATGGCTGGAGCAAGTAAAAGTTAAAAGTTTTGACTTCCTATAGTTATAAAAATGAACTGATTTTTTTAAATTCCTCTTTTACCCCCTGCCTCTCTGGCTTGTATATCAACAACTGAACTTTTATCTCTGAATAAGTTAAAATAGAAAGCAAACTTGAACACATATTCATAATAATTTACCATCTCTGAGGTTATTGTTGGATGCAAATTAGAGAGTAGCAAAGCTGTTAGATACTATTTTTTACAGAACTTCCCCATACAAAAAAAGCGGTTAAATAAAAGGTAAGTAAATTCTTTTTTTTCTGAATACACTTTGACTTGAACTTACTTATATGCATGTTTTGAATGCCAAATTGTCTTTTATAGCCACATACAAATTTACTTTCTTTTAAAAACATGTTTTTTTCATTTGCTAATTTGATTATATTGCCAGTGTCTTTTCTAACCTTTTTCTACTACTAACTTCAGAGATACAGCTTCAAACATAAAAGCATGTGTATATTAATAGTAAAGGAAAAGAATTTCAATCCAGTGTTTTTTGCATTAAAACAAAGTTGTACCTTTTACCTATAGGGGATTACTATGTCATGTTTCGTAAGGACAAATAAATGCTTCTATTTAACTATTCACAGGGGTTGGTATTCCATTCAGTAAAGAGAAATGAACAATAAAAGGTAAAAAGTAACATGCTACTGGTCCTTAGATCAGTATTACACATATTCATGGCATGAATAGGCTTTTCATTGGTTATGATGCTGTTTTTCAGGTGTACAATAAAATTCACCTAAGATGACCTTCTTTAGGTTGGGTGCACCATTGATTATGAAGCTGTAAGAGGAGAAACACAAAACTATTTAGAAGACTTGCCTTTTTTTAGCTTACTAACTCTTATGAATCTATTAGCAACTTCAAACAGAAAGCTCTGGAGAAAGATCAAGTCACATGACTTTGCAAGATAAGAAACCCCCTACTGGAATATGAGAAAAAGACTTTTTTGGAAACAGGGATTTGTTTGGAAACAGCAATGTGACAGCAATGAAGGTAAGCAACCTGATACGATTCTTCAAGTGCTCTGAAGGCCCACCCGGGCTCAGCTGCAGCTCCATGCACCTGCTTTGCAGCTGCCTCGACGTTAATGCAACAGCTCTTAAAGCACAGATTTTAAAACATCGATTTTTACTAGATCACACATACACACAAAATCAGACACACGCACCATTCAGAGAGTCACAGGGCTGCGGCCACGTTTGAAGCAGAGACCGGAGACCCGAGATCTTTTGCGGCCCCCTCCAGCCGTCCTGCTCGGAGCCCGGGAGGAGAGACAGGCAGCTCCCGGGCTGCGAGACGCAGGACGGGAAGAAACAAAGGCAGAGAGCAGGGAGAGATCCAGGAGGAGAGCGGGGCGGGAACTCGCTCAAGCGGACAGGCACGCACTGGTGACTAACCCGCCTTGGCTCGTCCCCAGCTCAGCGGGTCAGACAGCCGTGTTGTCCCGCGGCGGCCGCGGCAGCCTTCCAGGCTTTCCCTCATGATTCATGCCGGAGCAGCATTCCCCGAAAACAAGCATGTCCCCGGACGGGGCTTCCGCAGAGGCTCCTCGGACACTCTTCGTTAAACACTTTAGCGGGACCAGGGAATAGCTGGTGGAGACCGTGGCAGAGGTGTCGGTGCCCGCCGCCCTAGGAGAAGGGGCTCCGGGAAGCGAGGGAGGCAGCAGGGCCATTCTTCCCTTCGGCCCTGCATCCCGGCCATCCTGGGAGGCAGTGCCCCTGGCAGACTCTACCCCAGTGTCCCAGTTATGCCGATCCCCAGTGCCAGGACCAGACTGTTCCCCGATGTCTCCCACATCCCGATCCGCAGTGCCTGGAGCACCCTATACTCCGTCGTCCCGAGCATCCCCGTCCCCAGCGCCAGGGGCAGCCTGTTCTTCGATGTCTCCCACATCCTGGTCCCCAGTGCCCGGGGCAGCCTGTCCTCCGATGTCCCTCGCATCTCGATCCCCAGTGCCCGCGGCAGCCAGCTATCCTGTCGGCTAACGCTGTCCCCGATCCCGAGCAAGCGCTCCTCTCCTGCATTCCCCGCAGCCCGCACAAGCCAAGGTGCTCCCCGGGAGAGTGGTTTGCAAAGTAAAACGTTCACTTTCGAGAGAAAAAAACCCCACAGCTGTAGACGGTGTGGGGAAATAACCACTACCTTCCATCCACTCCCACGCTATTGTGTTAAAATTATCCACTAGAGATACTCCTGCAACCTCCGTGTGGGAAGTAGGAGCGTCCATCCCCGGGCAGTCCCTCTGCAGGTGCCCTGAAGCATTTTTTCTTGCCTTTGAGAGAAAATCCTGTTATTGCAACAGTCCACGCTGAAGGTGTACCCCGCGCAATTACGAGTGCTATTCCCACTTGTTTGATGCAAGATTGTCTATTGTAGAGCTTTTGTGTATGCGTTTGTTTTGGTTTGGGTTTGGATACTGCCTTTGATTATTATTCGTTATCCCAGTTTTCTTTTCGAATAAGTGACACAACCTCAAGACTGAGTAATTATTATTTACAGTTCTGGAAAGAGGTGCATGAGACATCCAAATGAGCCCCGGTTATGGAATTGGAAACCTTTATTTCCGTAGGCGTACAGGTACATATATGAAGCCAGCAACGATCTGAAGCCCGGGAGGAGAAAAACAACGTGTAAAGACACCATGGATAATCATAAGGGTAATCAACCAGTTTCTCTAGTGCTTCCGAAGCACGGGCATCCCTCTCTTCAGATCTGTCTTCCGTGCCCTCTTGGGTCACGTAGCGGTGCAGGAGAATTAACCTTTGGCTTTTTCTTACACAGTCCTTTGTCGCTTGATCATCTTTATTCAGATCGCCTTCTTACCGCGGGGATCCACCTACAATTTCAGCCTTTGTAACCACGAGGAGATACAAGAGGATCTACTAAACGTTTTTGATCCAGACAAGACCTTTACACAAGAGGTTGGTGCTTTCTCTAGTGGCATCGGAGGGAAACGGTCGGGACGGCACTGCCTCCACTTTTTATCCTTGACCACCGGCAGCTACTTTCTGAAAATCTCCTTAGCAAGCCGGGAGTTGGCTAGTTTAGTAAATCGGTGCCTGTGAAACAGGACCTTGAAATTATGTTCAGCTGTCCTCCGGCGACCTTCCTAAAATGGGCTTCGCTGAAGCTGGGACTGTCAGGGACGGAGAGCAGGAGCCCGGGCGGCCGCTGCTAGAGCGCTACCCGACGCTTCCCAGCGCTTTGCAGACCCGTAGGACTGAAAGTTGCTTGTATAATGCTCCACCGACGCTGAAGATGGTGTCACTGTTGCAAAGGTGATCAGTGGTTTTAGAAGCTACACGGATGGTTCACACACGTTTTTCCTTAGCAGAAAGAGAGGGCAGTGTTTGTGGGGGCGAGTAAGCCCCGCTGCTGTTCCGGGCACCACAGCTGCCCAGCGCAGCGCAGTACGAGCTGCCCCGCACCGCCGCCGCCCGACTCCCGCAGCCGCCCAAACACCCGGAGGCCCCGACGGGATTGTGCGGGGGGCAGTAGGGATGTCTATAGCGGGGTGCCAAGAGGGTTGACAGCTAGGGGCTGTGTCTTTAACGAGCATCCACCCTGTTATTGTTTCCCTCCAGGAGCTACGACTCGATTTTCACACCTGCGAGGATGCGCCCTCCCAGCCGACGGGCACGCAGCAGTCCGAGGTTCGCCCAGGTGCAAGCACCCCCCGGCGGCTAGGTGGCTTTTCCTTTCCATAAAAAACCAAACATAAAACCACCAACCAACCAACCAAAAACAACAACAAACCCCAAAACCACAAACAAACAAAAAGACAAAACCAAATAAAAGGGTGGGAAGGAGAGGAGAAGAAAGGGGGAGAGGTGGAAAGAGAGGAGGGAAAGGCAGAAAGAGGTAAAAAGGGGAAGAGGGGGGAAAAGGCCGGGAGAGGGGAAGGTAGTAAAACAAGGAAAAGCTGGGAGAAGGGGGGAAGGATGAGGAGCGAGGAGGGAGAAGGGGTGGCTGCAGAGGCGCTAGAGGGAGAGGGGGCTGAGGGCCGGGGTCGTGACCAGACGTCTTTTCGCAGGATTCCCGACGGGTGGAGCGAGCGGGTCGGCTGCTGGAGTGCCTCTTGGAGCGGGCTCGGGGATGCGGGGAGCGGCCGGAGCTGTGGCGAGACACCCTGTCTATCCTGCGGCGCCGCTGCCCCGGCTACTGCCCGGCGGGAGAGGGTGCGGGGACAGCGCAGCGGGGCCGTTCCAGCGCGGGGAGGTTCGGGAGCAGCGCCGGGAACGCCGACGGGGCGGTGCGGTGGGGCGGTGCGGGGAGCCCAGCCCCGTGCGACAGGAGCAAGGCCCGGGAGCTGATGGCGGTGTGGAGAAGCTATAACAACTTGGGATAGGTGGCCTTGGGAAAAACTTCACTTTTATTGTCCGCCGTATTGACACTTTTATTGTCGCCACGGAGTCATCCTGCGGGGTGGTTTGGTTTTTTTAACATGCATAATTTATTAAAACACCCCCACACACGTATACACACACACACAGACACACACACACACACACACACACGCGCGTAACCCCCCCCAAAAGAACCAAAAAACAAACAAAAACCACAAACAAAAACAAAAAAAAACAAACAAAAAACCAAAACAAAACCAAAAAACCAAACAAAACAAACAAGAAAACCACACACACACAAAAAAACCAACCAAGCAAAAAAACCCCAAACAACCAGAACACCTCAGGAAGCTCAGAGGCTGCTGGAGCGGGCACCCCGCGGTCCCGCCGGGACGGACGCGCCGTCGGGAGCTCAGCTCACACCCGCGCTTCGCTGCCGCGCTGTCTCCTGCAGCCGGACTCGATGCTTTGTGAGGAGAAAGGGGATAACAAAGTGAAGAATAAAAGGGGATTAAAAAACTGAAAAACGGGGTTAAAAAAAACCCCCAAAATAAAAGGGGATTTAAAAACCGGAAGAATAAAAGGAAAAGACACGCAGTGGTGGCTGCGGGGAGTGTATGCGCGAGTGACGGTCTTCTGCGTGCCTCGGCGCGGGTGCGCGGAGCGGGTTTGCGGGTCGGGGAATGTGGGTGCGGTGCGGGGACCGCTTTCGGCAGCGCACGGCGGGGCGGGGCGGGATGGCGGAAGGAGGGCGGGTGCTTCCTGCGGGAGGACGGGCGGGAGGCGGATGCGGGCAGGGAGAGGGACACAGACACGTGTGGTGCGATGTCGCGGGAGGGCGCGGGGCTCTTCGCCGGCTTCCGAGTGCTCGGCCGCTTCAGCGGGCACGTCCCGCACGTCCTGCGCTACCACGGCCGGCACCGCGAGTTCTACGTGGCCACCGCCGTCGGGCGCAGCGTGCACACCTACAACGTGAGTACATCCCGGTCCCCCGCGCCGCTTCCCGGCATCCTACCTCCTCCGGCCGTGCGGGGAGACCCGCTTCTTTCCCCGCTTCCTCCCCTCCCCGACCTCCCCATCGTGATGCGGGAGGGTGTGCGGGGCCGCGGCGCCCCAGGCACCACGGCTCGGAGGGAGGGATGGAGACTGCTGGCTAAACAGGCCGGGAATGGGCTTGTTCAGCCATGTGAGCAGCCCTGGCCCCTACAGCATAGCGCATCCCGTTGCCTAAAAATGGGACTTAAAATTAAACTTTTAAGAACCAAATTTGTGAGTTTTAGAATTCAGACATTGTTTATTACGACGCGCTGCATTGTCACAGCGCGCCGGATGCCCTGGGAATCGTTTCGCCAAAGTGCACACCGAGGTATTTTTTCACTGCAGCTTGTATGTCTGCATTGCATGATTATTTATTTTTCATTCCCTGCATTCCTCTTATATATTAATGACATTTCCCAACATTTATTAGCATATATATATATGTCTTTGTAAGGTCTCTGGGGGTCTTTTCTGTATCTGGAGGCCCCAAAACTCTAAGTGGCCACCTTGTGAAATTCCTCAAGACAGTGCACCTGCTTATGCGGTAACTGAGTGCTGCATCTGGCTGCCTCATTTTGTCTCGTCATTGTTTCTTTAAATCACTTGGCTTGGCTATCTGTAGTTTCTGTATTGTAAATACTGTCAATACTTCCAGAGGAACACCCAGGTTCTGAGGCTTTTCCTCATTACAAAATGAATCAAAGCTCCCCTGCAGCAGGGATACCTGTGGGTTAGGCTGCACACGTATTTTTTGAGGGGGTGGGAGGCAGGCAGTCAGATCCTATTAAAACTCCTGTATGGAAGCAGATGAGCATAACTGAGTTCTGCCATATGAAAGTCTGTGGTATAGGCTCTTTTCTTGCAGTGCAGTCTCACAGAGTTAGTGCAGAGTTAGGGTTGGAAGGGACCTCTGGATGTCATCCAGTCACACCACTCTGCCAGGGCAGGGTCACCTAGAGCAGGTGACACAAGAACGTGTCCAGGTGGGTTTTGAATGTGTCCAGAGAAGGAAACTTCATGACCTCCCTGGGCACAGTCAAAGTATAATCAGTGTATAGAAACAGTAACTAAAGAGAATGGAATTGAAACAATTAAGTACAGTGAACAATAGAGTGTAGACAGCATAGATCTTCCTCCACCTTTGTGCTGCTTTTTAGTGTTCACTTCTGTCATTCTCTTCACAGACTTTAAACTGAAATAGTAATGATCATCAGTGGAAAAGATGCTTGCAACTAAAGCAAATTCTTCGTGAGCAGATATAAAATTAGAATACAGTGTGGTTGTAGTGAAAATAAAGTCAAAACAGAGGTGATGTGGAAACTAAGTTGCCCAAGCTCTACAAGGTGTTTCAGCATGTCTTTAGTTTCCTGTGCATTAGGGTGAAATACATTAGGAAGCACAACTTAGTTTTACTGAGTGGCGTTCTTTTTGCAAATGTATTGTCCCATTCCTTTTGACCTGCTGTCTGCATGTTTTCCAGTAGATGCTGTTGTAAACTAAGGTGAATAGTATTTCTGCTTTGTGAGGTGTGCAAATTAATCTCATTTTGTATCATTCCAGAATTTTTAATTTCTGTTTATAGCAAATTCATTGCAACCAGTCATTAAAAACACCTTTTTAACATTTTCATTGCAGGTGAAGAAGCTTGGTATTGTTTCTGTGAGTAAGTATACACAGATTGTTCATTCCTATCATTTGTGGAGTTTTTAACATCTTTGACATCTGCACTTGATTCTCAACTCAGAAGCAAAAAATAAATTGTATATTTTGTAATATTTACACTCAAATATGTTGAGAGGAGTCTCAGAAATATAAGATATCAATTGGGAAATAGGACTGCTGTTGAAACTGTAACTTAGTTTTCTTAGAGACATACCTTTTGAACCTTCTGTTCTTATCATCTTGGTCTTCCAAGAACACCACTAGACCTTAAGGATTGAGCAGTGAATAAAAGTCAAGTATTAATTTATTGAATTGATTTCAGATCCCTTTTTTTGATTGTTGTTTTTGTGCTTATTAGAAGACTGTTACAGGAGTTATATAAAATAATTACATGAAAAGAATACATGTGGATGGGAATAGAAGTATTCAGGCAGTGTTAAGAACTGATTGTGCTGCTGGATACAAAGGATATGTACTGATGGCCTGCCATTCCCTTGGCTGTTGGGAATAAAGCACTCTGGGAGTCAGTAACAGCGGGGCCCATCTTCAGCACCATCACCAGCAGCCTGGTTGATGAGGCAGCATGCACTCTTAGGATAAGTTTGCAGATGATGCTGTCTTAGAAGGAGTAGCTGACACCTAGAATGGTAGAGTTTCAGTCCAGGGAGCTGTTACAAAACACTGAGCCTAGGCCAACAGGGACCTCACCAAGTTCAACAAGTGCAAGTGCAGAATCCTGCACCTGGGACAGAACAAGCTGAGAAATGACTGGCTGCATGGCATCCTACTGAAAAGGAACTGAGGCTGTGCTGGTGCCAGGATGAATGTGGACCAACAACACTAACTAGGAATAGGACAAGCTATGTAAGAGGCTACATTAAGAATGCAGCCAGCAGATAAGGGGAGACTGTTATTCTCCTATACTTCATGCTGGTAAGGCCATTCCTGGACTGCAGTACCTGGTTAGTGTGGTTCTACCTGTTCTGTCCCCCTTTCTCCTGCAGGAGGGATGCTGAGAAGCTGGAGAGTGTCAGAACCTACAGCATGCAATATGAAAAGAGACATTGAAGTAACTGGATCTGTTTAGTCTTAAGAAAGGAAAGATATAGGGTGACCTAAAGGCAGCCTGTTACCTTAAGGGTAATTAGATGGCAGGGCTGAATTTGTGGTAATGGTGCTAGACAAAGTAAAAAGAAGCAGCAACCACAGATTGCAGCTTGAGAGGGTCACAGTGGTGGGTAGGAAAAACGGCCCAAAGAGGTAACTGTAGTATGGTGTAGAGCTTAAGCAGAACTTCCCCAGAAGTGTTCAAGACTCAGCTGGGCAGATAACAGCTGCCTAGTACTGGTGATAGTCCAGCTTTGGGGGGACCTGGTGGGATGTTGAACTGATTGATTTCCAAAGGTCCCTTTCAACTGCTGATCAGATGATTCAGAGGGATACACACTTTCTTGAAAAGCAGGGGCTTCTGTCTACCATCAGGTTTTTACAGAGACCTCATAAATAAAATATTTTTCATTAAAAGAGCACCTGTAAACTTGAGAATAAATGCCACACAACTGGGACTAGATTTAGAAGACCAACTGTGCTAGTTAACAGCTGTAGACACGTTAATGTAACTTCTGTTTTCAGCTTTCAAAATCATAAAAGCATTGCATATTCTGTTCAGTGAGCTACATCTTCTTACAGAAATAGTCTAAGCTTTTTGAGAAATTGACATGTTTATGTACAGTATTGTAATTGAAAAAAAATAATGATGTGCCTCTCTATGTGCTGGTGTTGGTTGGTTGGTGCTCTGACTTTTTTAATTAGAGTCTGCCTAAAACTGTCTTAACATAAAAGCAAACTTTATACAGCGCATGTGGAGTACTTCTAACTTGGCTGTAAGTCTAAGTCACTTCAGACGTGCTGTGGGAAAATGTTTATTATGTTCAAACAAATTAAACCTGAAGTGCAACCTTTTTTATTTTCTTAGTTAGTCCTCAGTTTTATCCTTTTGAAGCTGTGCTGAAGTACAGCAAAGGTACTGGTTTCTTTGTGTCTGATAATAATTCATAGTACAAAGCAACATTGTGAGGAAGGCTGGTGTGTGATCTTGCAAGTTTTTGTCATAGATACATTCAGTTATTTTTGATCTGGTGTTTCTCTGTAAAGTTGTTAAGTGCTGCAGTTTGCATTTTTATATTTCTCTTGTTGAGAGTATTTTTTTCTACAGTATATTTTTCAGTTTTCTACCATTTGGGACCACACCAACAGTTTCTCAGTGGGGTCTGAAACTTTGACTCATTTCCCTTTTGAGCTACTAAAGTAGCAGATCCCAACAGTAGGTACTCCTTCTGAACCAGTCACGAGGTGGTGAGTGAGATGTATTTTTAGGGCAGTAAATTCCCAGTTTCTTTACCTGTGATCAGGAAACAGGTGCAAGAGTTATTATCAAACTAATAAGCATTGCTGTTGCTGAGATGTTGATTTATCATCTGTGTTTCCAGCCCTCACAAAAGTGATACATACCTTCACTTTAAGTGAAAGTTCAGTAGTTTTAAGTGTTTTTCAGAAAAACCACCTTGTGATCTACCAATCTGATGTTACTTATGATGTTGTCACCTCTGTAACATTTTACGGTAATATTTGCATTCATCTGAAATGTGTGCATTTCTCTAAAATTCAACAGGAGAGCTTTCTTGGTGAGTCACTATGTCAGAGAAGTGCACTGTGAGACTTTCTGTTTTGTTATGAACCTGAGATTTGTTTATCTTTTCTTTTGTTTGATTAACAGGTAATGCTTTACCACAAGACATTACATGTTTGGCAGCAGATCGCATGCTGATATTTGCTTCATACGACAATATTCTCCATGCTTTTGCCAGGAACAAAGAGGTTTTTATTAGTTTACTTATTGCTTTGTACAAGACAGCTGTGTAGTGTTTGTGGTTTCAAGACAGCTGGTTTTCTACAGATGTCTATTTCTGTAGATGTTTAGTGCCTTCAATTTTAGGAAACAAACTGTAGAATAAAGAATAAAAAACTTAGAACAGGAGGATATAAATGCAAATTTTGTAATGGCTGATCTGTGTTTTATGTATTAATTATAATAATTAAGTAGTTAAAGATAAAAAATAAGTTGATAATTCACATATGTAAATTAAAATTAAATAATGAAAAATATTTTGGTAAAATATTTTTGCCAGCAGTTTTAAATGTCAGATATAGTTATGTATCTTCCACTTCAAGTTGTGGGGCCTTTCCATGTTTTTTATTTAAACTTGTTGCTGTTAGTCCGTTAGCTGTCCTCAGGTATTACGTTAACATGATATGCTGCCCTAACAGCTTATATTGAAAGCATTTCTATTTTGAATTTATAGGTAGTTCATACCTATGAAGGTCACAAGGCAAGGATACACCTTCTACAGCCTTTTGGTGACCATGTCATCTCTGTGGATGTTGATAATGTTCTTATTGTTTGGAATATACAGTCAGAAGGTGAGAATCTCTTTGGTTTTTTTACTACTTCATAGGATAAGATCGTTAAACATTCATTAATTTGAAAAGCAGTTTTGTTAAATGCACATATTCAGAAGTAGTTCATTCTTAAAAAAGAAAATTCCTAAATGATAGTTATTAATCTGAAGTCCTAATCCTGCAATAATAGTTCATGAATAGATTCTGCACCACATTCAGAGACCCAGGAAGGTTCCATATAGGTGTGAAGAGAGAATAGTTGTATGGAAATTACGTTTTAGTTTTCCATTTTCTGGTAAAGACTGTGGTACAGCAGCTTTATCTCTGAAATTGTGTAATTCCTTGATATTTACCAAACTGGGTAAAACTAAATTCTAATGAATAATCTTCTGATTGTGTCAGCATCTTCTCATGCCATTGTCAAGTGCTGTATGAAATTGTGCTTCAGTGCCCCAAACTTTTTGCTTTAGAAAGCACTGTCATTGGCGTGACCAGGGTTATTCCATGGATCTTGGACCTCAAAGGTGTCTGTAAACAGGCTTTAACAATTTGAAGTTGCTATGACAAATAAAAGGCATGCTAATCAGATGAGGTGTTTTGCTCAGGCAGGAGCAGGAATCCCTCAGAAAGATACAAATCGCTACACTTCTGCCAGTATTGTACTAGGTAGGCTTATGGGGAAAACATGTACCTTGGAGCCAACAGGTATTACAATGAAAAGCTGAGCCTGTCCTGTTACACATTAGCTAATCCTTTAATGTAAGATACACCAGTTACAGGATTTGTAAGTAAGCATCAGCTCTGCTTTTACATTTACAAAGGGATGACAAGCCTGCAGATTTGTAGGTGTAGCCACACTAATATCGTTTCTTACTTTTTTTTTTGCAGAAGAGTATCTTCAAGTGGATTTTGATAAAGCCACTTTTGTCGTTTCTGCAATTCTGCATCCCAGCACCTATTTGAATAAAATTCTCCTTGGGAGTCAACAAGGAAGCTTGCAGCTGTGGAATATTAGATCCAAGTAAGATGCTTAATAACTTGGCTACACTTCATGCTCCAAATAGCTTGATATGCAACAAATAATACTGTTAAGTATTACATGTTTTGAACATGGAATCTTTTACCAAGTATTGGCAAAAGTTTTCAACTGGTCTTTCTCCAGGAACAGAGAATGCTGCTGCCTTTCAGGTTGCGTGTTGTTTACTCTCCTTGCAAAATGTCAGGGGTTGTTCAGGAAGTTGGTTTTTTTTTGTTCAAATTTCTTGGAATCATATAGCTTTTCCATGAAAGCAATTAAAATAATAGTAAAAGCATGTTCAGGCCTTCTGCCTCCCTTCTTCCAAGCTTAATTTTTTTAGTTGTTGTGGGTGCAAGGAAGTGTTGACAGGTAGTGTGGAGATAATTACTAGCATTTGAGCATTACACTCAATTAAGAGTTGTGTAGACATGCTGTTGTCTCTGAGCATGTCCGAGTAGATCATAATTCATAATGTCAATATTTCCTGTCTAACAAGATCAGCTGCTTTTCTAACTAATGAAAGCTCCAAGTACACTGAGTTTCCCTGCATGTACATACTGCAGTACATACTGCAGTACGTACTGCAAATAGATGTTAAGTCAGCTTGCTATTTTCATAACCACTGCATACTGTTATTTCTTTTTGTTTCATATTCTAATGTTTTAGAGATGCCTTATATGCTATATAAATCAGGACATATGAATAAGCTAAAAATACAGAAAAGTAAATGTCTCTAGTAAATGTGTTTTTACATCTCTTCAGTACCTGTCACAGCATCTTGAGATGCAGTACATCCTAGATAACAAAAAGTCTACCTTAGATGGCTTAATTTCTCTGTTAATCGTGTAAAAACTTTCGGCACTGTTACTGCTCTTTTAGCAATATTGCTAGGTTAAGCACTATATGTTTTTGGCTATTTGTTCCTTCCATAGATTGTTTTGTAGATAGGAACGGAAAAGTTAGACCAAAAAAAAAAGAAAGAATTGAGGGGAAAGTTTGATTGTATCTGGCAGGAAAGGAAAGTGAGAGGTGGTAACATGACTGGTAGCAGTCTTTTAGGAATGCCGACCTGTACCTGTGCTGATAGAATAGATTTTAATTGCGTCCTTAAATAACATCTCCACAATTTCGCCCTTAATAAGTACTGCATGACTGCTTTGTCTGTGAGCAGTCCTGCTTCATATTTTGACTGTTACCATGTCTGAAAGGAACAAGATAGAGTGTGCCTGTAATACATATTAGTGCCTTAATTTAGGGAAGTTACTCTGCACATGAAGGATGTGATTCTATTAGAAGCTGAATCAAGACTGGCTTTTTATGTTAATTTTGAGAATTCTGCAGAGATGTGATCATGGCAGAAATCATGGGGAGCAACTGGCATAGAAGGGTCTTCCTCCCTGTTCACGTCATGTAATTATGTCACTCTTGTGGGATTAATGCATGACATTAAACTTTTCAGTAAAAATGAAGCATACATTTTATTCTTAACCCTGCTTATTAGTGTCACAGGTTTTTTTTTCTTTTATCTGATTTATATGGACATTTTGTCATGGAAGATCCCCAAGAGTTAATTGACTTATGAGTTTTATGCGTTGTTTTCCAGCAAACTCTTATACTCATTTCCAGGATGGGGCTCCGCGGTCACAACTCTTACACAAGTTAGTACTTTTGTTGCCTTTTATTTTTGTGCATAACTGGTCAGGAAGAACTGGCAAAATATCGTTGTTAAAAATTACAGCAGTAAAGATGGTTTGTATTCACTCAGGTATTGTAATAACCCTCTCTTGAGTGAAGGTTTATTATCTGCTCTTCCTCTAATCCTAGTTATGTTGCACTTAGGGTCTTAGTTGTTTTGTGTTTATCACATCTATAGTCTTTGCTATATGATATAAATTTCACAGAAACAGTTTGTAAGATGTAAACTTGTATCATTCATGTAACTTCATGCAAAAAACCAGTAGTTTTTTGCTGAATTTATTTTGCTTTGGAGGTTGATAACATGTAGATTTTTCTGATTCAAGAAAAGATTTTTTTAATTGTATTCACTGTATTTTTTTTAGATATAAAAATTAATTTAAACTTACTAGTAGCATTGATGACAGCTTTGAAAATGGTCGGTGGTTGTCCAGGATAAAACCTGTAAATGTGGAAGTGTGTGGCAGGGTATATAATGAATAATAACCAGACCTACTGGGCACTAAAGTGGTCTGTTTCTCAAAGGATTCAGAGCTTCTGGAAACCAGTAGAGACTAAGCACAAAATTTTGCCTCTCTTTTTTTTTTTTTTTGTCAGATCTTCAGTTTTGCATTACAATGATATACAGAGAAAATCTCATGTGAGATTCCTTATTTTTGTTCTTTACTGTTTGTCCCAGACTTAGATACATTTTCTTGAATGTAGTAGTATTACCAGTGTAGCTGCAAGCTTTTCCTTTTTCATTTTAGTTGATGTTCAATTTTTCTTGCAGGCTCCAGCAGTGGATGTTGTTGCAGTCGGTCTTGTATCTGGTCATATCATTGTACATAATATTAAGTTTGATGAAACTCTGATGAAATTCCAACAAGACTGGGGTCCCATCACAGCAATATCTTTTCGTACAGGTAAGTCTTAGCATCTTTTTAAGTGAAAATATGTATGAAATCACTAAAACTAAGTGGGACACAGGAAAATATTTTTTGATAAAACATTTCAGAATCAAAATTTGTGCTAAGAGTTCTAGTTTTCAAAGGCTGAAGGTAATATAGAGAAGTTAGCAATAAGTAAGGGAGATCATGCATTTTCATCATGATTTATAGTGGTGTTTTATAGCATTTCTGTTCTGACTCAGTACACAACATTTTTGGAAAGAAAAGTTTCTTAACAATGTACCAAGAGCTTCAACAGTAGAGTTATCAGAGTTAGTGCAGAGTAACCAGTACACCTTAGTTTCCTATCCTAACCTACTTCTCAGCAATGTCTTCCCCCCCAAATAAAGTTAGAATGTGTGTTAGTTAGAATGAAAGTTAGTTGTGTGACTACTGAATGGATGTTACTGGGGAACACTCTTTATTTTTGCAACTTTTTCTTGTCTAATTACTAAAGCTAGTTATTTTAATGTTGATCCTACCTACAGAGCTGTTGATACTGAATCTGGTCTCTCATTTGAAAAGAGAAACTTGCAAATCTTATCAGGATATAGATTGTCGTGGTTTTGGCCAGCTGGCCAGCCCCAGGGGCTGAGAATGGTTTTGTCCAGATGGATTTCCAGACAAAAAGCCAATTAAAACTCTCAGTAATGCCTTTGCTAATTACATATTTAAGAAAACAGAAGAGAAGGGGGTTACACAGTTGAAATTAGGGGCAGCAGGCGTGTAGAAGAGCAGCGGGCCCGAGGAGGGCCAGGCCTCCCCCGGCTTGGGCCGGAGGCACGTGTAGCACTGAAGCCCCCCTCTCTCTTTTAAGAAAGTGAAGGAAAAAAACTTTAAAGAAGGACTAACTGCTTGGACGAGAAACTGCTGCAGAGAAATTCCAGCAGAGAGATAACAGAGTGTCCAAGGTTGAAGCTGGCAGCTGAAGCTGCAGCAGGAGAGAGAAGTTCGAAGAAGAAGGGGCTGTTTCTCCCCCCTTTCGCTCTCTCCCTTCAGCAGGGTAAAGACTAAAAAATAAATCCCTGCTACCTGTAGAAGATTGTTGAGGTGAGGAGACCCCCCCATGCAGCTCACAGAGGAGCTTGTAGATGTACCAGGAAGCTGAGACTCTATGAGAGAGGACTGAAATGAAGCAGAGTCCTGTTGAAGATTTTGTGACCCTGAGAGAACCTCATGCTGGAGCAAGAATGGCTCGGGTGAGATGTGGGGATCAAAGTAAGGGATCCATGCTAGACCCATGCTGGAGAGGTCTGTCAAGGACTGTTCTCCTGTGGCAAGGACCTCCATAAGGAACAGGGGTGGACTCATAAACCGTTATCCCCTGTAACCCTGTGGAAGAAGATCCATGGTAGGCAAGTGTCCCCTTGCAAGTCCATGGAAGAAAAGATCTTCAAGGCCTGGGTAACCCCCCAGCCTCCAGTCTTAGCCCAGGAGGGGGATAGGCCCAGCCCTGGAAGCCGACACAAAGAGAAAGAGAAAGAGTTCCAGCTGTGACGAGAATGCTGCAGAGTTACTGGAGAGAGAGAGCTGGAATTCCGAAAATGGAGAAAACGACTGCTTCTCTTCCTTGGACTGATATAAAGGGAGGAGGAGTATTTCTCTAAATACATAGTTCTTTTTACTTAAGTAGAGGTGTTATAGATATAATTCCTTAGTAGTTTTTATTTTACTAGTAATAAATGTTTGTACTATTTTCCCCAAATCCAGTCTCTTTTGCCTGCATAAACCTTCTCTCAACTAATAGTAATTGTGTGGGGAGTGTGAAAGCAAACTGACCCAGAGCAAAACCATGACATTTTTTGGTGGAGAATGCAGGCAGAGACTGCCCGGAGAGGCAGTGGCCGGATCAAACCCCGACAAGATTGATGTAGACTCTATTGAGGATGAGTGCTACTGGAGAAAATTGTGAAAAGACTTTTGAGAAGTAGAATGTGTCAATATGTCTTGTGCTTTCAAGCAAAACTTCTACCACTTACTGCTGGATTTAGATATTTTGTTATCTGGTATGAAAAAAATCCTGGTTTTATTGTGAGTGAGCTTTGTTTCTTTTCTGATTGATACTAGAGTGTTACAATTAAAACATATTTATAGCATCAATTTGAGTTTGGTTTTTTGTGTGTGTGTGATTTTAGCTTTTTCTTTATCGGTTCTGCATCAGTTTGAAGATGTGAGAAGTCAATAAGGATGTGCTGAATGTCAGTAAACAAACCTTTTTTTACTTTTTTTTGAGCAGATGGACACCCAGTAATGGCAGCTGGCAGCCCAGTTGGACACATTGCTTTGTGGGATCTAGAAGACAAGAAACTGATGTGTCAGATGCAAGATGCCCATTCCACAGCAATAGCTGGCATGTCATTTGTCCCTGGAGAGCCACTTCTTATTACTAATGGTGCTGATAATGCTCTACAGGTGAGTTACAAGAGCTGCTACTGCCTGCTGTTACCTTTTTCTTCTCTGGATGACCTGCAATGTGTAAATGTTTAGTTTGGATTTGAAGTAACAGTTCTCAAATGAAACAAATACAGAAGAACTCAAGTTGCTGGTTCCTCAGCTAGACTGTAGTTTAAAGATTTGCTATCATGGTACCATTACTTCATTTACTGGTTCATAGTAGCCTTGAAGAACAAAGCTTAGGATCCACTTTTCCAGATCCATACTATGTATCCTAGTACACTATCTTAAATCTTCATCCATTTTTATAACATTTTGGATCACAAGCAGTTGCTGTTGATAAAACTCCCTTGTGCTGGGTGTCTTCTGGTGCCATCAGCCTCTGATGGAGGGGTGGAATGAACAGCAGGAAACAATTAGTTGCTGTGACAGAAACTTCCAGAGTTTTAGAATGAAGGGTGAAAGCCAGCATGTGAAGTTTGCTGCACTGGCTCCCAGCTAAACCTGTTCCACTGAATAGAGATGCAATTACTGGCAGGGCAGTGTTTATCAGCCTTGTTTCTCTGCTTATTTTGGGATACAGGTGTGGATTTTTGATGGACCTGGTGGTACAGGTCGTGTATTGAGAAGCCGAAAGGGACACAGTGCACCACCAACAAAAATCAGATACCATGGACAAAATGGAGAGCAAATTCTTAGTGCAGGTAGGAGTTCTCATTCTTGTTTATCAGCCTGATTTCTTGCTGTGATAAAGAAAATGCACACAGCTGTCTTTATTTTATTAATAAACTAGATTATATTTCATATGTTGTGTATATGTATTTATGAAACATAGTAAGTAGTTAATGTAGACAGTGTCATTTATTACTGTAGCAAACTATTTCACTTAAGCTGAAACGTTTGAAGTGGAATAGCATAGGAGCTGCTTTTATCATCTGTATTTATGTATTTGATAAATAAAAATTATTTCGTTGTCTCCTGAGAAAACTATCAACTGGTCAAAATGAAAACCGGTAACACCTAGGGAAATCTGTTTGTAACAGGAAAAAAATAAATGCATAATGCATTTAGTAACTGAAAGGAGCCACACTGCTTTTCCCTCTAGTTTGAGCAAGCTGTACTGTCTCTGTGATTTATTATGGATCAGTTGCATCTGTATTATATATTTTCAAGGTTGCTTCTTAACCCTTTCTAGAAGGGTAAAAATGCATAAGTGACTGCCCTTCCTTAGAAACTAGCATATTTAAAAACCTCTGAAAGGACCCCTTAGGAAATGATGTGCTAGGTCAGACTGTTTTGTACTCCAGAGCACTTAAGTAATGGAATGGTGGAGACTCTTCACCTAGTCTTTACTTACTGCTAAGCAGTGAATTGTTTACATGGGCAACATTTGATAACATTACACTACATTTTGATGAAATGTTGCACCTAGTATGGCACAGCAGTACATGGTGATAAAACTAACATCTCTTGCTAGCCATCCAACTAGTAGCTTGGATTCAAGTGGCAAGTTTCTTGTCAGTAATTTAGCTCACTCAAGATAAATCAGAGTATCAATTAAATGTTGCTTAACCAATCTTCACATTTGCCTTTGCAGTTTACTGCAAAACATATGGAGAGGACACAGAGGCAACCACTAAAATGAAAAGGATCTCAGGCTCTGAGATCTGATGTATCTGCAGTGTAAAGAGATTGACTCTCTCCATTCCTTTCTGAAATAGTAGTAAAACTTTGTGCAGCAGAAATGAAGTAGCAATGCTGTGAGGTGTTTTTCAAGTTCTTGTGGTTTCCTTAGAACAGGCATCTCTACAAATTAACTTTGTAAAACTTCACTGTTGTCACAGACTTTCCTCCTGCTTAACCTTTCTTCCAGTTCCCTGTATACAGATCCTAACTTACTTCTCCATCACAGCAGCAAGGAAAGGTTGCTAGAATAGTATAATTGTTCAATTGTCTTTCAGATTCTTTAAGTTCACTTTGACTAATTTTCTGTTTCTTTACTTATTTGGAGTAGTAAAAGTGTTTTGTAATTCTTGTGATTTTTAAGAATCATCTCAATGCCTTTAATTTTGCGTATGTTGTGCGGTTTTATTTTCTGTTGGGTTTTAGCTCTGCCTTGTCCATGTCTCCCCCACCAAGGGGATCTGTTTGCTAGTTTCAAGTTTGAGCTTTCTGTCCCTATATTAAATTCCTATGAGTTCTGTGAACATTGGTCATTGAGTAGAGTAGGAATGTCCCATTAATGTCCTGGTTACAGGAAAGATGAACAACCTAGTTTTTACCATTTTTGTTTGGGTTAACCTGCAGAGTAACCTGGATGTAGTTCTTAATCAGTCACAGCAGGTATTGGTTAGAAAAATAAGGGAAGGAATATTGTAGTTAATAAAGGAAGTATAGAGGGTCATGAGAAAGCTTTGGGAGTATTATGGAGATATTTAAAGGATACAACACTTTATTTAATGCTCTAATCATTGAAAGCTGGGTACAACTAGATATTGTGGTGGAGAAAGGAGTGGGGACAGAGGAATTAACATGGAAAAGGTGTCCATAAAGAGGTATCATTCTGATCATGTGTGGGGCAAAACTGTAGGAGTGGGATGTAGGCCATAGGAAACTAGGCTTCATTAGTTATGCTGCTTATAGTGTATCTGTATTTTTTTCTTGGACCAGAATTTTTAGTAAATGCTTTATTATGGTGTTTGAGGTTGCTTGTTGCTTACCCTTTCATTTTCATTTCTCAAGCAGATTATGCATAAGTTGATTTTTACCTTTTTCTACTCTCTGCTAATTTTTATCAGGTCAAGATGGAACATTGCAGTCCTTTTCAACAGTGCATGACAGGTTCAATAAAAGTTTAGGACGTGGTGAGTATTTCAGCCAAAGTACAAGTATTGGTGAAAAAAACCTCTGAAAAGTGTTTATGTAAATGTTAAACAGGCCTTATTTTCCCTTAACTGTTGTATAAAAATTAGTCATCTCAGTTGTTCTGTAAACTCAGTCCTTCCTGCAAAGTGTACTCTCAGATTTGTTTGTACTTAAAAAAAGTAATTTCCATAGCCTGGCACTGGATGCTCTTTCACTGTGGGAAATGTTTGGCTTGACTTTTGTATTTAAAATGTATAAGGCATTACCTGACATTTCAGTATGTGTAATTACAACTTTTTACTGTATTCCCCTTCTATTCAGTTGACTAAATTGATATTTCATGACTTGAGTTCCTTTGATCTAATGTAGACTTTAACTTAAGCATGTCTTGCACACAATGCCATGATATAGTTTGTAGAGCAAGGATCAGAAAGACTAAATTAATTCTTAGTTTTAAGTGTTTATCTATATGGTTATATATGTATTTAAATCTATATGAAAAGGCGTATGCAGATTAATTGGTTTTGTATATATATCCTTTGGGTATAAATCTGAAATTCCCAACTCTTTGGTTATTGAAGGGGCTGGGTATTACATATGGCTTTGCATAGTCATGTCTGTATGACCATGATTTTAGGTGTAATGGGGGAACTTCTGCATCAAGATTTCAGCACAAGATACTGGAACAAATAGGTTGAGTTGTACATCTGGGTAAAAGGCTGGTGGTGATTTGCTCAGCATCACATGAATGTTGACAGGAGCTCTAATACTATTCTTAGCTTTATGTAAGCCAGATTTTCCTGTTTAATAGGAACGTTAGGTTTTGTTAACAATCCTTTTTAAACCATTATTCTCATTTCTCCTCACGAGACTGAATCACTTAACTTCTATTTTAAAGGTTCAATTAACAAAAAGAAATCAAAAAAGAAAGGTCTTAAGCTTGACACAATGGCACTTCCACCAATTACAGCCTTTGCTTCTGGTAAGTGGTTTTTGATGTACATTACAGAGTAAATGTAAATATAGTATCATCATATATTCATTTTGTCTTTTAACCGTCAAGACACTACTCTTTTGAAAGCTCATGCTATAAGATCAGTATTTAGAGTGTCTGTGGCCTTTTGTAAGCTGTTGACAGGTTAATATTACGTTTTATTTGGTAAAGTTTTCAATATTTCAAAAAGAGCATTTTCTTTCAAATGTCTCTCTTACTCTTTGGCAATTTCAAACTGCATAGGCTAAAACATACCAAGACATAAAACATAATATCTAAAAAAATGCTTGTGGTTCTGTAAGCAATTTAGTTGCACTACCACATGCACAACAGTTTGCCAGGTGTTTTTTTCTGTATGGCAGCCTTTCAACTGTGAAACAAGAACACTAAATATGAACTGTTCTTTCTCAAGTTATTTTAAAATATTCTTTTCTAAGATATCAGAAAAGCTTGTTTGACTTTAGAATTACTGTTTGTAAAAGGACTGTATGTTACATTGCAGAAGTGGCACATCAGAGTGACTGGGATGGTATTATTGCCTGCCATCAAGGGTATATAACCTGTACAACCTGGAACTATCAGAAAACTTCCATGGGAGCTCATAAACTGAGGCCAGAAGAGTTTAGCAAATACAAGCCTATTGATATATATGCAACAGTAAGTTTATTTCTTACAATGTTTCTTCAGCATTACAGTCTATGTAAAATGCTTTACGACTTGAGTTGGACACAATGACATTGTGTTGAACCCACAGTGAAGGCAATACAAATGTTTACTGAGCTTTACCTGCGTCTTAGACAAGTAGTTAGTGTGGCACACTTCATATGCTAGGCGTTCAGCAACTCCTGCATCTTGTGATAACTACTAAACATAAGGTCAGAAAAACAATCTAAGTGGTAGGTAATTAAATAAAGTCACTTGTAAATACCCGCTTTTCTTTTGGCTACTGGATTGCTTTGGACTGTATCTTTCCAAAGACAGCTAGACAGACCATTGTTTGTTTGTTTCTTGCTATTTGAACTCCGGGTGAACTCATATTATTTTGCGTGCCATGGGCCATATGAACATTCAAAGAGGAATGCAGTCACCATGCTTACACTTTATCTTAGGAATTGAATTTGTGAATATCTTGATTTTTTGGGTTACAGTGTTGATATTATTACATATGGCTTCTGATGGATGTCACTAAACTTTCGTAACAAAGCAGTGCCCTTTTTATTACATACATGTTGCTATTTGCTTGTCTTAAGAGCTCTCCCTCTACTTTTTTGAGATGTAAGTTGTTGTTTCTGTGCAGATTTCCTTGAAGAAATCTAATAAAAATGTGTTAGTATTTTGTGTTCCTGATGTGCTACATATCATCTAAAAACCTTGCTATGATATACACTCAAAGAATCCTTTTTCATAGGTTCTTTGTTTTGTTTTACTTTTTTTTTTTTTAATTCCCTTGAAAGGCGGTTGATATTACCTCATGTGGTAACTTTGCTGTGATTGGCATGTCAACTGGACAGGTGGATGTGTATAACATGCAGTCTGGCATTCACAGAGGGCGTTATGGCAAAGAAAAAGGTAAGGATTGTTAGACTTTGAAAATACTGGCTCTGAAAAGAACAGCAATAACCTATTGTTCTGTCATCTGAGATATTTAACATAGGTTCTGAGTTGAATTTGGAATCTTTTCAGTGTCTCTAATTACCCTACACTGCCGTATGTTACACTGTAGTCAGAAACCTGATTTGAAGGACAGGATCCTTGCTACTTTTAACAGCTCTGATGTTAGCATATCCTTGGTTTTAATTAACACAAAATTGTCAGTTCCAAAATGGTTAGCACCACTGGCCTCCACTCTTTTTGAGATAATCATGTTTCTTGGCTTCTGGTTACAAGGTTCTGTCTCTGAGATAAATTTTCCCATCTGTTTTGCGTTCCCTGCTTAAAATTTAAAGAATATTTTACATGAGTGGGAAATTAAAGTCCTAAACAACTCTATTTCTTTGCATATGGTATTATTTTTAATTACCCAGCTGCAATGTGACAGTGTTCTGACCTTATCTTTTAACGTTTGCATACATATATATTTCATGTCATGTATCCTCATGCATGTTTTTTTGGTGCTCAAGATTTGAATGTTTTGTTGAGGAAACAAGGAAAGAACCCTTAACATTACTGGGTTTCTGAAAGTCATCTAGCATAAAAAACATGAAGTGGTCTCCTAATAAAATAATTGGTTGATAACAGGATGAGTTTTCTAATTTTATTTACTGGCCAGTAGCTCTAGGCATAGATTAAGAAATAAAATTGATCCAAACCCAGAGGAGCTACATCTTGTCTTTACACTGCAACGTAAAGTAGCCTAGGAAAACTTCCAGACTTTGTGCCAGATCTAAAATTGTAAATTTTTTTTGGAGTGGTCTGGCTTCTTGGAGGCATTCCCAAAGTGATTCAAGAAGTATCTCAAATCTCAAACTCACAAAAATCTCCCCAAACTGAAAACAGAAATATGAGCTAATACTCAGCTTCAGCTGCTCACAAATTTTTACTTGTATTCTAGGTGTTTACTTGAAAGTAGTTTGGTTTCTGTACAAGTTAAAAAAAATAATATTGGAGCAGTCTTGTCAGGTGTCTTTAGAATTGTTTGTTACTTCCTTACTACTCATTCAGTGTAGTTAGGCAGAGACATACAGAATAGTGTTTGGCATTCAGCTGATTACTACGCTAGGTTTAGATTCTGAAATAATACTCTCTTTTTGCTTGATTTGCAGCACATGAAGGGGCCATTAGAGGGGTAGCAGTGGATGGATTAAACCAGCTGGTAATCACAGCTGGTAATGAAGGATTAATTAAATTTTGGAAATTCAAAACTAAAGAGCTAGTTTACTCCACTGAACTTTCTTCTTCTCCAAGTGCAATTCTGCTTCACAGAGATAGGTAAGAAACTGAAGCTATTCCATGTGCATGTTTGTCTGAAATGGCAACCAGTGTTCTAATTAAGCTAATATATTTGATGCTTTGAAATATAACTGACTAATAGACGCAAAACAAAATTATTGCAAGACAGTTTACTAGACTGAAGGAATGCAATACTGAAATTATCCCAAACTATTTTAGGATAAAAGGTACCTGAAACAATGTTAGGATATTTTTTTGTCTCTGGAGTATTCACTATCATATGTGTTAATGTTTCTTGGCAGTGGTATTCTGGGAATTGCTTTTGATGACTTCAGTATTAGTGTTTTGGATATAGAAACCAGGAAGATTGTCAGGACATTCTCAGGACACCATGGACGGATTAACGACATGGTAATTGTTAACTCATTTTCTGTAAAGGTGACATAGATACCTAATTAATTTTAAAGATAATTAGTTTCTCTGCAGGCATTAAGTCACTGAGTATTATATTCAGCTGTAAATTGTAGAGTTGTAGTTCAATTCTACAGCAGTTTTGCCCACGTTAGTTTTCAAGTTAAAATGTATAGTGTTGGAATGACCATCTTATTTTTAATGTAGTTTGGGATTTTACTATGACTTTGCCAGAAGCTGATTTTGGGTCAAACAAATAATAAATATAATAAGGAATAATAAAAACTACGTTGAGAAGCAAAGTTTTACAGGAGTCTCAGCTGTGTACATAGAAGAGATGAGTCAGGTGTAAACAGATCTGAGATTATGCAACACACTGACAAATCATTATTTACATCTTATGTAGCAGTGTTTTATAGAGTTCATTGCAGTAGTTTTTAATTTTAAATGCTACTAAATTATTATTTATTTAATGTTTTCAATTTTTATGCTTAGTGGTTTTCATCATTAACAGTCAAAGCACTTTGGTCCTGACATTTATAAGTCAGATCTATCCTGTGTCATATATTTAAACCTGTTCTGAAATAGCTTTTCTCACTTTCAACAGTGTGTTGTCAGTTTTGGTTTATGGCCAGACCATTTCATCCCAGTTTTAGGCAGCAGTCTAATCTTGACAGTGCCTCCTGTAGGGACTGGCTTGTCCATTGTGCCATTAAATTCACTGTTTTATTGTAGACCTTCAGTCCTGATGGTCGTTGGCTAATAACTTCATCAATGGACTGCACCATTAAGACTTGGGACCTTCCCTCTGGATGGTGAGTCAGTTTAAAAACATATAGCAGAAATAATAATCTCCTGTCTGATAAATGGCAAAAAGCCTTCTGGCTTGGTTATTTGTCACCAGCTTGTGCTATGTGATATTCAGAGTTGCACATGGTATAACAATATATATAAAATACCCCGTATTTAGTTGTGTCCAATGCCAGACCCTTTTTCTGGGTCTGCAGAATGACAGCATCTGGAAGATGGGTTGAGGACATCTGGAGCTTTCCTGTAGTGTCAGTGAGTTTTAATTTGTTGTTTGTCTGGAACCAGCACTATAATCTAAAGGTCAAGAGGTTGCTTAAGCTGAATTGTATTGTGATACACTGAAGTATTCATGGAATCATAGAGTGGTTTGAGTTGGAAGTGAGCTTCAAAGATCTAGTCCAACTACCCTGATGTGGACAGGGGCTTCTTTCACTAGACCAGGTTACTTAAAGCCCCATCCAACATGGCCTTGAGCACTTCCAGGGATAGACCATCCACAAGTTATTTGTGCAGCCTGTTCCAGTGCTTCACTACCCTCATCTTAAAAAAATGTCTACCTTACATCCAACGTAAACCTACACCCTTATAATTCAACACTGTTGACCCCTGTCCTTTCACCACAGGCCCTGTTAAAAAGTCTCTCTCAATCTTTCTTACAAGCCCCCTGTAAATACTGAAAGGCCACAAGGTTGTCTCCCAGAGCCTTCTGTTCCCCAGGTTGGACCATACCAACCCTCTCAGCTTCTCTTCATGGGAAATGTGTTCCAGTCATTTTCCTGGACCTGCTCTAACTTCATATCTGTCTTGTGCTGGGAGCCCCAGAGTTGGATGCAGTACTCCAGCTGGTTTTGTAAATAGAAGCCTGTTTTCATTTACATTCATTTTAGCCTACAATAAGGCTTTACATCAGTTATATTTTTAATTGCAACTGCCAAAAATTCTCTTGCTCCACTGTGAGTAGGCTTCTCCCAGAATAAAATTTGGCCGACAAATACATGAGTACACACAGGAAGTTCAGGAGCCCAGAAAAAAACAAGCTGAAAAGTAACTTACAGTTCTGTCAGTGCATTCTTTTAGCAGCACATCAGATAGATTTCTTTTTTTTTAAAGTAATTTAGGGTAGTGCTATGCCATGTGCAGTTCTGGTGGTCACTAAATGGTTTCACTGGGATTGATTAGTTGATATAGTGTGGTGAGTAATTTTGTGTACTGTTAAAAGTTTTACTTCAACACACAAAAGTGTGTTGAGTATCAACAAACAAATCACCTGTTCTCACATGATGAATGACAGTAGTCTATCAGCGCGCTTGTAGCAAGCATGGGTAGAGCCCTTCTCAAATCTTCGTTCACAAAGCCTAGCCATGAAAATAGGAAAGGATGGACATTAGGTGTTGTCTTTCCAGTATAAATGGGAAGAAAATTAACCCTCTGTTTGGACTTTATCTTTCTAACACTGGTTCCCTTCCAAAATAATATGCCTACAAAAAATTGCAGTATTAATTAATATCAGTTACTTGTATCTTTCATTTCTTTGATAACATAACACTTTGCAGTAATAATCTTTTCATAATGTTTTTAAAAGTACCCTAACAATAGTTCTTGTTTGTCTGTTACAAAATTACATGTTTTGTCTCTTCTCTCTGATGGCAAAAAAATCAGATCAAGCTGAAATCTAGGCAAATAGCAGACAAACCCTGGTTTTGAAAGTCTTTAGGTTAAATTATTCTTCCAGAATGTACTTACAATTTGAAGTAAATGAAATTCATACCTCAACAAGTGACAAGCATACTATGAGCCTGGGCTAGAGTGCAAGTCTGTCAGGGCACGCATCATCCAGGACTTCTGGCATCATCCAGAACTCAAGTGTTGCTCCGTTAAAATAATCACATAGTACTGAATATTTTAACCTTGTTTTTTCATGGTATTTTTTCTGTTTTCTGCAATAGTGAAAGAAATGGTAAAGGAATATCAGACTGAAGATATGGTAATGTCAAAACTGTTGCAGATCATAAAATTTTGCATTGTACACCCCTTTCTTTACTTTAGAAGCATTAGGTGCAAGTATTACCCAGGTGTATGTGAAGTATATTGAGAAAGGGAATTGTCAGTTAATGGCAGAGCATTGAAAGATGAGGTCAGAGCAACATGGGGCTGTTTGGGAGCTCGAAATTTATGACCACTAAGAAGGTTAGCATTAAGCATAAGGAGTTGAATGTGGGCAGATTGTTCACTACATTTTCCATGGAATGTGGATATCTGAGGAGCTGGCAATTTTAGAGAATTTTGTAGAACTACGTGGTTTGTTGCACTGTGCTGTTCACTTGCTAAATTCATATAATATGTTTGAATATGTCTTACACCCTGGTTTGTGTGCATACTTCTAGTGTTTGCATTCAGCTGTAATTCAAATGTGCATAGATAAACAAGTTCATCTTGCTGAGAATTTCTCTTTTGTGTTTTTTCTCCTTAGCCTTATAGATTGTTTTTTGGTGGACTCTGCAGCTGTCAGCCTTACTATGTCACCTACAGGAGATTTTCTAGCTTCAGCACATGTGGATGATCTTGGAATTTATTTGTGGTAAGTGTGCAATACTTCTGTTTCTACGCAGAATTTCAGATGAGAAAGAATTCTTTTAATTACCTTCACTGCAAATAGAGAATTGCTCTGTGAAGTATTGTCTCCAGTGTTTTGTCTCATTCTAATTAAGAGAGATATTCTCTATTGCTGTGATTCATAAAGCTTGAAATTTCTACAGTTAAGGTATTTATTCTGATAATTAAATTATCTCTTTTTCTAAGTGTTTCTTTCTTACTTTTAAAGATTCCTGTTATGCCATTCCTAAAGTTTTTCTTTATCTCTGTCTTTTTTTACCCTTTTGAAATGTCTTTGTTCAAATAGTTTTTCTTTTTGAAGTGCTTTTCTTGTTCTGCTATACAGTGTTGTCTGAGACTTGTGAGTAGTATTTGATAGTTGTGATTATTTGTCCTTATTTGTGATAGATGAGCACAGAAGTAAGGTGTTTTAGTTCAATTTCCTCCTGATAGGGTTTTAAAGCAAGTGACTCCTTAGGGCACCATTTAAGTGTTTTAGGGCTTTTCCTCTTTCATTTGATAGATCTTTCAGGTTACATGTGTTGACAGTGATTTTGCCTGAGGAGCGTTCATCTGTTAGACCTTCCTGTGGTTAGGTAAAAGTGCTTCCTTGTGAATAATGACAAATGTTTTTACCTAGCCCTGGTTTATACTGACAGAAAAAATAACTTGCCAGAAAAGTAATTTCGTAGAATGACTTGTGTACATGTTACTTAATCATTATTAAATGTTCTTGGCAATAATACTTCAGCACAACCTTTATGTTTCAGATTTTCAGGTGATGTCTATTGCTGTGCTTCATTTCTTGCTTATCTAGTAGATGAGAAAAACTGATCTTGACTAGAACGTGGTGAATTGCCATAATGCAATAGTGTTAGACTGCAATAAAAATCATGTCTAAAGTACTTGTTCCCGTTCACCTAAAGATTGTTTTTAAAATGCTTGTCTTATTTTTCAGGTCAAACCGTTCTCTGTATTCACTTGTGTCATTACGGCCCCTTCCTGCAGATTATGAGCCTTCTTTGGTGACACTCCCTAGCACCTGCCCTGTGCAAGGTAATCTTCAGATGAAAGCCTATTTTATTTGGAGTTTGTTATTATACTGCAAATAGAAGATGGTTTGCTTCCTCAGTGGCAAACTCATTGTGTCTTACCATGCTTTCTCTGAGCTGTTCCTAATGCTTCCACCATTTTTGGCATGCTTACTCATATACTAACATTAGCATATTTTAGGTGGCAAAAACATTGTGCTGTTTACTGGCTTTCTTTAATACCAGATTTGTGTAAATACCTTATGGTTTGACGTTTGTAGGGACAGTTTGAAATTAACATTAATGTCTGGCAGTGGGAGGGAGATGGTTCTTTATTCTGCTTCCCTCACAACTTGTTTCTGTCCTTGTGTGCTGTGGTAGATTCACTGCTATTTGTTGTCTTGTTGGCAAGAGAATTGGGTTCAGCTGACCCTGCCTGTCTAGATTCCCAGTGAAAGAAAGGCCTAAATGGCATTTTAGCTGCATTTATTGGAAGTGATTGTGTTTCTGTGGTCCTCTAGGTGGCGATCTTGTCTGCCCAAGTTTTACAGTGCTTGCATTTCCATCTCCGTGTGGAGGAGAAACACCTAGCAATGGGCCGCTGAAAGAGCAGGGAACATGCTTGATGATGACTGCTTTATTAAACACATACTTATTTCAGATATTTAAATTAGGGAGATAGGATTTCTTCCAAACATTCTGAATGTTTTTATACTGATTCTGGCTTAAAGCTTTAATTTACTTTCTGTCTTCAGCAAATGCAAAGTTCCTGTTTAGATGCTCAGAGCTCTTAATGGTTTACATGTTTTTGTTGTTGTTGGCTTTTCCATTAGATTCATTATTTTAGCCATGTAGTATTTTTCAAAAAAAAAAGGGAGGATTGAGATGTTTGGTTAAGACCACAAAGAAAGTCTAGAAAAAATCTTATGACAGGCATTTTGTTGTGGGATGTTGGGCTTTAATGTTGAGATTTTTATGTTCCACTTCAGCCTTACAGTGAAGAGATTGTGATGAGGTTGTGAATATGGTACATATTTAAATGCAAAGATTTTACAGCTTTGTAAACTTTGTAGAACTAAAATTTCTGTGTCTATATTTAAAATTGTTAACAAAATTTTAACAGTAATTGTTCTTTCTTTTAGAATTACTATGAATTACTTTTATATAATTTCAGCCAAAGTGGACAAATCCTGTCAGTCTCTAAAATTTTGTTTATCCAATTCTGGATTTTAGCTATAAGTTTTTTAAATCTAAACATAATATTTCATAGAGTTAACAAGATTGTTTCTGTAGCTTTTCTGCTCCAAGTTATGTTAACACTTATATCCATAGATGTTACGCATTTGTTATTTAAAAATTGCAAGATACATAGTAATACTGGGTATGATATAAAAAAAATAAATGTGGAGTATGTATGTTCATAAATGGTATCTGTTTCTGAAAGATGAGGATATGTCAGGAGAAGAAGAGCCATGTGATGAAATGATAGAATATGTCTCCCCTGAGCAATTGGAAGAGCAGCTGGTGACCCTTTCCTCATTACCGGAATCAAGGTGGAAAAACCTCCTCAGCCTTGATGTTATCAAGGTACTGAAACTGTGCAAAAAGTAGCAAACAGCCAGATATATTTCCACTTGGTCTATGAGATGCATTACCTATTCATAAAATTTGGTCCCTCTTTTCAGGTATTTTTCAAGATTTTGCTGTAGAAAGCCATAAGGTGCTTTTCAGAATTCCTGGGGTTTGGGAGAGAAGTTGTTTGTCTTCTAAATAGTGTCTTCATATTTACTAGCAAAACTTTTACCTATGTATTACTTCTCAGTTAGTCTTTATAGAGTTTTCATAGCATTTTAAAAATAAAACTCTTGACAAAGAAAAATTCCCATGTATTCTTACTATGATGATGATGATTATTTTAATTCAAATATCTAATTAACAGAAAAAAAATAAACCGAGAGAGCCACCTAAAATTCCGAAGGCAGCACCTTTCTTCATCCCAACAGTTCCCGGTCTTATACCCCGATACATTCCACCAGAGGAAGAAAAAGATACACAGGTAAAACCGAGAAAAAATATAACTGTGTTTATCTAGTGTATTTTCAAAAAATCTTAAATGCTTTTTAGTGCTGAGTGAAATTCCTGATGACTTTAAAGTACCAGTTTTAACTCGTTCCGTTAATGAATATTTGCCAAAGTCTTTTATTCTGTCAGTAGGAAAATAAGTTTTAAAAATGTGTTTTCATATTCATGTACACTCTTTTAATACTTTTGTCGTCTAGTCAAAGGTAGTAAACCTTGGAGTACTGGCACAGAAATCTGATTTCTACATTCATCTTGAAGAAGCCCTGAGCACTAATGAATGTAAGTTAACAAGATACTTCACTAAAAATGTTGATACTGCTTATGTTTTGATATATATGCGCTTTCTAATGTCAGAATTGTAACACATGGGAGGAAAATAATCTGCATAGTGTAGTAGCGAAGAGAATGACGTGATTAATGCATATATAGCCAATCTAGATCAAGATCCATTGGTACTTGCCTGCAGCATAGAATCCTTACAGAGAAATGGTTGCTAAAACCATTCTAGAGAGAGAAGGTTGTGCTCCTAAGATCATTAGCCTTTTTGGAGACTGTGATGATCTTGCCTAGAAAAGTACTGTATATTATTTGTAGGGGAAGGAAGGGATTGATTTGGTAAGAGATAGTCTGGTGATTTACTGAAACATGAAAAACATAATGTCTCTAGCAAGTTCTCCTCTTAAGGACAACTTCACTAGGCATTCAGCAAACTTACACCTTTAAATAATTGCTGTATAACTTAAAGCTTAAGAAGAAACAAATTATATAAAAATAATATGTTGGATTTCTTTGAAATCCATTTTGAGATGTAATCACTTAAATTGCCTATGACATGTACCAGCTGCTTTGCCTGTTTAACTTGCGCTCTTACAGAATCATTGAAACTTAGCTGTTTTTGAAAATTATTGCTAATATAGCCAGCTTGGAAATGTAAATGGAGATTCACTGGCAGCTTATCTACAAAACAGTTCTGTTGGGAACTCTTTTGCCCTTTCTTGAACTCTTTTGAGATGACTAGCTTAGTCTACTGCACTTGAAACATTTTATGTGCAGAACTTTGTTGGTCACAAATGAGATGTGGTTTTATGTTTTTAGTATTTTTAATTTATAGTATTCTATTAAAATGCTTCAGGTGAATATTTAAAAACCCTACCAAGCATTTAGAGGATGGCTGTACCAAGGAGCAAGTGCACTCTTTCCCATAGTGTCTGTGTACCAACTTCATAACACGTTCCATGCTTAGTTTTTTTAATGTCATAGCACAGAAGTTATTTACTGTATCTGTTTAGTACTGTTAATATCACAGTTATGTTTAAAACTAGCTAATGATTTTCATAGGAATCAAATACAGATGGACACAAGTTTATACCTAAGGAATCTTAGCCAGTGTCTAATGCTGTAGGTTGCCATGATATGAGAGTATAAGAATTTGGTCGTCTTAGTAATTTCTTAAATTACATTTTTATAAGTGTTTTAGCCATCAGTTGCATTTGCAGCCAAACATGTTTTTGCTTCTTAATTTTTAAAGCAAGTGGGTGGGATTCTTGTAGATAATTGGGTAGGATTGTAGGAATCCTGAGGAGGAACACTTATGAAGAGGATGAAAGAGTTTTTAAATTGTATGTATTTTACCATGGGGAAGATCTTCCACCACCCCCCAGGTCCCAGGAAAAGCAGGAGAAATTAACTTAACAAAAGCTCTAATTACATGAAATGTACCAGATGATCCCCAGTTTTGCTTAATGTCAGTTAACAGTAAAGATGCCTAGTAAAAGTAGCACCTTTTCTCTTTAAGTATCTTGAAATCCCAAGTATATACATTCCTTTTGCCAAGAGATGTAAAATGACATTGCTATGGTTAGTAAATTTTGTTCAGCTTAAAGGACAGAAAACGGGGAAAAAATGAAACAAATATAAAGATATTACTTGTATTTTTCAAGATGAATTTACAAATAAAGTGCATCTGTCTTATTAGAGATGTACTTCTCTAGTATGTGATGGGACGGTAAATTAAAGGCAGGAAGGCATTTTGTTGTAAACACAATAGTAAGGAAACAGTAGAAACTTGAAATTCATAGTCACTGCTGAAGAATTTTGGAATAAACCTATCTTATGAAGGGTTTGTAAGATACTTTTCTACAAATGTTCCTAATAACATCTCACTCAATCTTTTAACACAGATAAAGTTCCACTTGACCTACTGAAAAGGTTGGGACCATCTAATATTGAGATAGAACTACGGGGTTTGGCCCCTGAAGGTGGTGGCTCAATGAAGGTGATGCTGAGCTTTTTGAGAATGATTGGGATGATGCTGAACAAGAAGTACAACTTTGAACTTGCTCAGGCATACCTTGCATTATTTTTAAAGGTAATAATTGTCTTATAAAATTTGATGTTAGTCCTGTTTAAAATGATGGTTGTGCAGGAAAAGGATATAACTTGTCTACTTGAAAGAATATCTTAAATGATTGTGTTTGGGAATGGTTTTAAAATGTCTAACTGAATGCATTGGATTATTTGGCAACTCGTCTGATCACAGTCAAGAAAAATTTGCAAAAAAAACCAGGTGTTCTGAATAGGATCCTGGCAGGCAGGTCTTATTTAAGTATTTGTTATTTAGAATTGGTGTGTTTCTTTTTTTTTTTTGGTAACATACATAATTTCTTAATGGTTGGTAATTGTTAAGCTGAGATGTGCTATGTCTTAAGTAACCAAAGTATTTAATGCACAATGGTTGGAAAAGTAAATTAGAGATTTTTTTGGACTTAGCACTTACATTGCAAGTCTGATTTACTTTCCATGTCAGTGGGCTGTCTTTCGTCTGTTACCTGTTGAGCATCACAGAGCTAATGAAATAACTCCCAGGTCTTGTATAAGTCAGAAAGTTATTTGGATGAAGCACAGTAACAGTAATCTTAGAGAGAAAGTCATTCTGCAGAAGATTGAATCCCTTCTGATATGCAAGTGCTTAAGATACTCTGACTTATGGAACCGTGTGAGAAAAATTAATTATGGTTTACTGGTGAAACATTCTTATAAACATTCAGACACCTTGTAATACTGGAGCATCCATGGCTGCTCTGGGCGACCTGCTCCAGTGCCTCTCCACTCTCACAATAAAGAATTTTTTCCTGATATCCAAACTGAACCTACTCTCTCTAAGGATAAAGCTGAATAGAAATACTCCTAGATTTAAACTGTAGCCTGGAAAATAACTGTTCCATCCATTAAGTGGTAATAATTGCTACAAGATCGAAAGGTGTCTTTTCCTTTAACAAGGTTACTGTTTATTACATGAAGAGATATCATCCATCTGTATTGTGTGTGCTGGCATTATTCTTCCTGCTGTATGCAACACGGATAGTTAAAATAATAATCCTAATTGACCTCAGGGCATCTATCTAGCTTTTCTAGCCTAAAGAGGAATTTGTGATGCAAGTCAGAAAGAGGAGAAAGTTATGCTCGAGAAGAGTGTGTGATTAGGATAGATTCAGCAACTTAGGCCGAAGAAGATCTAGTAAAGCAGTAGCATGTTGAAGACATTTTGCTGCCTTATCCCATTTGGTACGTATGTAAGACTAGCAAAAGGGAGGCAGCATGAAATAGAAGGAATTAATTCAAGGAAAAAGAATTCCTTACTTCGAAGGCAAAGTATTTCCTGAAGGCAAAGTATTGGAACTGAATGAAGGAAACGATCTTTTAATATTTTTATTATCTGCATTTGTTTCACTAACTGCTTGTTTTCATTTTCAGTTACATCTGAAGATTCTCTCGTCGGAGCCAAGCCTATTGGAGGAATTATCCAAATTGTCAGTGCAGCTCGAGGAAACTTGGATTCATTTGCAGACTCTCTTCAATCAGAGTCTGTGTGTTTTAACATATATGAAAAGTGCTCTACTGTAAAATCCTTAAGGATTTTTTCTGCATAAAATTTCCCTCAGAATAATAATACAGTTTGTTACCAAAAATACCAGATTCCAGTCCTGCTAGGTCTTAGAATCATAGAATCATTAAGGTTAGAAAAGAGCTCCAAGACCGTCGAGTCCAACCTTTGACTGAATACCTCCAGGTCCACCAAGCGATATCACTAAGTGCCACATCTACCACATCTGCATGATTTTTTGAATACTTTCAGGGATGGTGACTTTATGTCTTCCCTGGGGAAGCTGTTCCAGTGCTTCTTCTGATGCTGTATTTTATACATCTGGATATGGCAGAGTATTTTAGAATGTGCATAACTGCATATTTTTGTTCACTTGAGTTGGAGCAAAAATTAATATGTGCAGCTATTCATGTTGTACTGGTTTTTGCTGTCAGTGAGCAGACAGTCAGATTCAAGGCCAGGTTGGACAGAGCACTGAACAACCTGGTCTGTTGGAAGGTGTCTCTGCCCACGGGATCAGGTTTGGAACTAGATGATATTTAAGGTTCCTTCTAACTCAAGCCTTTCAATGATTCTATGATTTTATGGCTATAGATAATGTAGCTAGTTACCTTAGTCTTTCATGGCAAAAACTGTAGTCATGAAAAAATTACCTGGAAAAAAAAAAGAGGTGGGAATTTGATTTCTCTGCAGGAGCCCAAAACCTATATTGTGTTTAATAAAGTTATTGTTTTTGCAAAAATAAAATGTCTGAATTATTAACATTTTATTAACATTAGTTTAAAGCAATTTAATCTAAAAATTGTTCTCCTCTGCAATTAAAACACTTTTCCTATGAAGTTTATAAAAATCAGTCTTTTTCTGACTTTGGCAAGCTGTGTAGCTTGCAGACATTTGTTTCTGAACACAGAGATTTCCAGCTGTACTACGACTATTTGAAGTTTAAAAAACCAAACACCAAACTAAACAAACAAACAAAAAATTTCATTCCTTCTTCATAATCAGGTTTTTTGGACACTCAGTTTCTTCTGAAAATTTTGTTTCCTTTCATAAGAAGAAGAGATCACCAGAATAAAAGCTGTGAATTTTGGGGAATTTTTAATTTAATGAGATGTGGTTTTTACAAATTAATATTTAGATTTCAAACAATAAGATTTGGATATTGTCTGGAAACTCATGAGTGAAATTATCTTTAACTTTGCATTTTGAGAGTACTTCCTCACAGCAGAAGAATCTCCTGAACAAGGCCTTTGGTGTATTTCACATGCTTCAGCTACCTACACAGACTAACAGAATAACTAATACAAATGTATGCAATTTCAATGGGTAAACTTCAAAGATGGGTTCATTGCATTTGGCACAAGACTGAAACAAGAGTGTGGTTTTGTTGTGCTGTGTATGTGATTTTTTTTTTCAATGCTATCACATATAACTTGTTTTAGTTATGTATATTGGAACAAATTATCTGCAAACAAACAAACACACACAGAATAATCAGAGAATCATAGAATGGTTTGGGTTGGAAGGGACCTTAAAGATCATCTGCTGTGGGCAGACACCTTCTTCTAGACCAGGTTGCTCAGGGCCACATCCAGACTGGCCTTGGACACTTCCAGGGGTGTGTTGTCCACAAGTTCCCTGGGTAATTTGTTCCTGTGTCTCACCACCCTCACAGGGAAGAATTTCTTGCTATTACCCAATCTGACCCTACTCTTCTTGAGTCTAGAGCCAGCCCCCTAGTCTGATCACTACAGGCCCTTGTAAAACCCCCTGAAGCTGTGTTGTAGCCCCTTTTAGCTACTGGAAGCCTGCTATTAAGGTCACCCTGGAGCTTCCTCTTCAGGCTGTACAATCTCAATTCTTTCAGCCTTTCCTCATAGGAGAGGTGTTCCATCCCTTCAGTCATCTTCACGATCCTCCATTGGACTTGCTTTGACATGTTTCCCTCTCAGCAGTCAGTGGGAGCTTCGGCAGACTGCCACAACTTAATCAAATATGGTGAGTAGTGGCTTAGCCATTCACTCACCAGCTTCTCTGTGGTGTCCTGGTTGTTCTTTATCCATAACTTTGCCTCACATAAAAGCTTGAAGGGAATGGCAGAATATTATAGAAGTTTCCAGACTGGCATTCTAGCCAGTTAGGACAGAGAATGTGAAGTCAGTGGGAATAATGAACACCTGAGGGTTTCTTACGAGGTTTACTCTGGAGATTTAAGAAAATCCTTTATACTATGCAAATTATTAGCTACTGGTGATAAGGTCCTCAAGAAGCCATTGCTTCCATTTTCAGGAATGCATCTGAAGCAGTTCAAAATCCCTCAATGTAATAGATAATAAACCTCTGAACTTATAGGCATTATTATAACTAATTTAGATCTTAAAGAATTATTTTCTGAACAAAGAATATTAAAAGTAATTCATTGTCTCCTGACTTGCCCCAGTGGAAGAAGGAACAGTAGATAAAGAACTTTCCTCTTGGATCAGAGTAAGGGTCTGTCAAGCCTTGTACCCTGTCTCTGGCTGCAGCAAGGAATAAATGCAACGGGTTTAGCAAGCTGGTCATATATAAAGAGGCCTTTCTCAAGCACGTCACAGCACCTTCAGCAAACAGCTATTTAGATACTTTGTGACCCAGCTGTAGCCCAACAGTTGTGTTTAATGTTCTGTGACAGACCTGTTTGTTCTCTCTGGGTTCATCTAATCTCTTTTAGAACCCATTTATCCTTCACTACATCCTGTAGTAATGGGACCTGCAATTTAATTAACAGAAGTAATGTGTTTCTGTTCATATACTCCAGACCTGCTGTCTTCTAATGTTACATACCCTTCCTACTTCTTGAATGTGAGGAATATCAGTTGTGCTCTAGTCTTCCTGATTTACAGCCTCTCCACCACAGAGCAGTGGTGAAAGAGTTTCTATTCATGAAGGAAATACTTCATGTTACTCAGTGCACGCATGTTTTTTCACTGGCATACAAAAACCGTCTTTGGGCACAGTTGTTTAAATCTCTATGTACAAGAAAGATTTGTCTACAAAATTTGTGTGAATTGTAGAGGAGGGAGGTTTTTTTAGTTCTTTTTTTCATGGTGTACTTGATGTAATCATAAGAAAAAAGGCATACTCTGCCAGACAGGCCATTCTTCTGAAAGCAGAAAAGGTAATTTTTGTGAACAATGTATTCATAACACAGTTGACATAGTATTTGCGGTCTGGATGATCTCATTAAATATGTTTAATTCAGTTTCTTATACCATACCTAGATGTGTTTTAAGTCTTCCTGGAACACTTCAATTGTTTCCTTCAGAAAACAGTGCTTAGATGTGAGTGTTGTCCCACCTCCTTTATTCTTTTGTCTTTTTCTCAGCATTCCTAGTCATCACTGCTATTTCAGGGATGTTTGGCTATTTTTAGAACTGTAGAGTCTTACATTAATAGCTCTGATTGCTTCTTTTTCTTGGCCTTTTATTTTGTCCATTTTATTCCACATCAAAACGATGAACAACTTTTTGCCATTAGTAAATAACTTTTTCAGAAATAAAAAATAAATTCCACCTGCTAGTGGATGAAAGTGGGTATTTTACCTGCTACTTCCTGTATTTTTCCTTCACCTGAGACATCAACGACAATATCTTGTGACATAGTCAGAAGTTGTTGATTACAAGTGGTAAGACGTGACAATTCAATTTGATAGTTTGGGCTTTGCATTACACATAAGAACTCATTTAGTCTGGTGCTTGTAGTGGCATATGCAATGGGGTGTGGGAAAATCATTAGCTGGATTAAGGAATATAGTAATTAACTCTAGGTTTTCTTCTGAACAGGGTAACTACTGAAGATTTTAGCATTCTTACACAATGCCAAGCCCATCTTAAGCCAGCTCTGACTAGCAGCTTGCTGTTAGGATTCTGCAGTATATCTGTATGTCACAGCACACCTTCCAGCTTTATCTCAAGTCTGTTACTCGCCTGTGCCTGCCTGTGTCCCTGTGCTTCGTTTTCACCACGGTCTTGGCTCTTGTGGCTTCTGAATGTAGCTGCTGCTCTTGGCAGCTCCTGTTAGCAGCAGTCCTGTGAAGTTAGGCATCAGAATACTACATGAGTTTAGCTATTCATCCCTCCTACTAGCACCCCAAACTCTTCTTAAGGGTTAGTGAGATTCATATGTCTCAGAAGGATTTTTGTAAACATAGCTTACTGGAAAAATTGGTTATGACACTCTTTTCTTGCAACCAGTAATGTTCCTGCTGCTTTGGAAATGTTCCACCTCTTTGGCATGACTGGAACTGAAAAGTCACCAGCCTGTTGTAATGCAACATGTCCTGTGCAGCAAAGGCTAAAGCCCAGGTAAATGTGTTTTCAGAGTGTGTCAGATTACATTTTCTGTTGAACGTTGGGTTTGATCACACAGAGTTGTGTAGACAGTCGTTCTTCACCTTCTTGATTAACCTTTGTGTTTGCCCATTGCTTTGGGTTGATGAAAGGATGAAGGATGATTGCCCAGTTCTCTTTGAAGAATTCAATTTCAACAAAATCAAGATAAATGTAAGCTATTTCAACAGTGCTTACATCAGTGCCTAATTGAGATGGTTTATTCATGGTGCTAGAGAAAACAGCACCATCTGTACAGAAATCCCTGCAGCTCCCTTCATGTGGGTGGGGAAGGACGACAACCCACTGGTGCATATGGAAAGGGCAGAAATACTTCATACCTTTTTTTTTTGCTTCAGTCTTCACAGGCAAAGACTGCTTCTGTTTTCTGTGAACACCACAGAAGGAAAGGAGTTGCCAGTAACAGGGAAGAAATGAGAAAGATTTAAGAGCATAGTCACCTTATAACCGTGGAACTCCACACATGAACTTTTACACAAATGCTGTCCAATATTATAGCATTGCCCATCAGCTTTAACACAGTTGTAACACAGGAGGTCCTGGCAACTGGATTGAGGCTGTAGTGTCCACCTTTATAAAAGGTGAACTGGAACATCTGGGAAACTCTTGCTTGATAAAACTTATCTCAGTGTCCAAAAAAATCATGGAGCATATGCTGCATATGCTTTTGGAATCCATCTCTAGTACACAAATGGTAAGATGAGGAAGAACAACCTGCAGAGAGTCATGAGGGCAAATCATGCTCGACCAAGTTAAGTTGCCTTCTGGGATGAAATGGCTGGTTAGGTGGACAGAGGAAGAGCCATGAATTTAATGATAAAATTCTGTGCAAGTACAGCAGTCTGTAATTACTTTATCATAGTCAATTATGTGTGAATTGCTACTCTTAAAGTCGACAGGCATGCATCCAGTTAAGATTTTGAAAATTATAGTGCTTGTTTATTGCAGTTTATGGGCCATGAACCTTTTATATTGTGAGCTGACTTAAGTGTCATGTTGGGTCTATAGCACAGAGGTGTGAATTACTTTTGCAGTTCCCCAGTATAATTTGCATTACAGAAATTAATTTAGCCACGTTCTAATTATGCCTAATGCATGATTATTTTGTTTAATATCCCGTAACAAAGAAGCTCAATAAATTAGACACAGAATGTAGCATAACGCTAATGGCATTGCAGAGATTTGCAATGACATGTAGAAGAATTAGACATGCCTAGAAATGTATTTCTGGAGCAAGACTCTGCTACTTAGGCTTTGAGACAGCAGGAATCTCAAAATTGTACAAGAAACAGACTGGGATGTATCTTCTCAGGAGCCGGGGACTTAGTGTGATTAAATCTCATTTCTTAGCAAGGAAAATGTATGAGGTGACTTAAAAAACCTGTGCAATCAGAAGAAAGAAAATTGTCAGTCCTCAGGAAGAGAATGGGGAAAAAAATCAATCAACCATTAGAAGTAAAATAATGGAGTAAACTTTAATCCTAAGGGATAATGATACTGAAAGCAGTGTGTGCTAGTGAAGGCATACCGTATTAGATTCTCTGCTTCATGTATATAAGAATGATTTTAACTGAGTCTAGTACCTGGCATTTAAAGATTAAAACTTGATTATAGCATACATTTGTAAACAGACTGTTTTGGCATAACTGAGAAGGTGCTTTTCTTCTGTAACATGCCATTTTCCTTCATGCTGAAAAGAGAGGCTTTGAAAATCTGGTAAATTTTCTTCAAGTGGAACCATAGCACATCTTAGATACTCATTCCTTATTTATCATCTTGATATGTTGGGGGGAGGAAATCCTGGAGCCACAGATCATCACAGATGTTATCACTAGTCTTAAGGTAACTCACCTTTATCACTCCAAATCCATTTAAGACTCTGGACTAAGAAAGGCAGATGGAGTTCTGGGATTATCAGAAGTTGGCCCTGTGGGTTGATACTCAACTTAAACATGGTCTGTGAGTCCTTGGTATGCCTGGTCAGCCTAAACACGGACATAATGTGGTGACCGTGGCATGAAATGAAAATGGTTCTGATAATAAGATTAATCTAACCCCATTTGAATTAATCTGTAAAGAGTTGTGGGCTCATGCCTTGGAGTGGAGTGTCAATGTTCAGCTGAATGCTGATGCTGGAGAAGGAGCTAAGCCCAAAATGTGATAGAAAATTCTTACCATCTCAGAGTGTTCCATCAGTAAGAGAATGGTCACAGCAGCCTCTCTGAAGTTCACCTTTAACACACTAGCCCAGATTTGTTTGCTATTCTGGTTTAAATACTTTTAAAGTACTGGTTACAGCCCTAACAGAGATGCTATGGTCTAGGTAACTATTAGGCTGTGCTAGCTGTCTGCTTTTAATAACTGTCAGCCCTAAGTGAACTGTCAATTAAAATGACAGATTCCTGTTGATTAGAGATATCTGCAGTGAATCCCTAGTCACTGACAAGAAACAGGCTTCTACACTACAAGATGATCTGCTGAATAACAGGAAATTTTTTTTTTTTTGTTATAAGCCATAAATTAATTTACTGTCTTTCCATAAGAAAATATTATGTTATTTTGAAAAGTGATTGGGGTAAAAGCTTTAAATGAGACTTTTGGAAAACTTATGTGAGATTGCTAAATCCTTGAATTGTAGTTAATCAGGACTGAGAACTACATTCAGAAAAGTTGTGTAACTGTTTTCTGTGCACTGGAGAACATTAAACAAAATAATTCACTGCCTTTAAATAGAAGAGGACAACTGACAGTTTCAAATGATGCTCCAGCCTCCTGTTCTGTTGAAATTAGTCTACGTGGCCACAGACTTTACCTCCCACAAATATTAACCTAACTAGGTATTGGAAACACGTATAGATAGCAACAGACAAATGAAAACAGATTTAAAATCTAATAAAATATACATTTTTGTGCTTAAGAGTATTGTGTAATTTTTCTCCTTTTCCAGTCAGCTTTTACTTTTTTTCCAAAAAGACATTTAGCTATAACAATTATCCTCCCAAAAACAGAAAAGCAAAGGTTTATTAGCATTAATTGATGATCTTTCCAATTCTTTCTGTCAGTCTTCTCTCAGTTGCCATGAAATTGTTCGTGCGGTATTAACTCCACTGTTTCCATATATCATCTACAGAAATGTTAAGAATGGAGTAAAATGTTGGGGACACATCTGGTCGATTCAGCATTTTCTTTTCTATGTTCCACATTTCTAAACAAGATTATCTCTTTACATTGCTTAGTTACGGTTTTCTCCTTTAACCAGAGGGCTTGTGTCTTACGAAAATGATAGGATTATTCCTCAGATTGTACCAAGATATAGGAAAAATCTTATTTGTTCCATTACTCTTTTAAATTTCCAGTCTAGGATTAAAACTGTAACAATTATCCTTTGTTACAGACTGCTTCTCTTCCTATTAGAGACTAACTTGAAAGGCAGGTGCTTCTTTTTCCATTGTCATTTCAACCATGTTCTGAAGAGCTGATTCTCTGTCTAAGCAGCACCCACTCACTTTATAATGTTGGTAATAATTTCCAATTCCGCAAATCCAAAGACTTCAAGTGCTTGACTTGGATAAATTTAACTTGACAGCAAACCATGAATAGGTAAGTGCTATCAGAACCATGTGACTTGTAGGAAGATGGACCATATGTAGTATAGTACCATGAAGAATATCTGTATGTTGTCATTGAGAATGTTAGCTAGAGGTTCAGTTACCAGTTGTGGCCTCCAGGCCTAAATTCTTTAGTGCTAGATTGTTACCTGCTGCTTTTTTTCATTGTGTAGTCTTGATATGTCTATTGTTGCTGAATGTCCTCTAGAAAGTCATCAGAAGGATCAGAATAAGTACAGAGCAATTCCATCTTTTCGTTCCTTGTTCTACCACTCAGTATTAGTCCTGTCTGGAGAAAACTGGGAGTGGAAGAAAAGTGATGGAAATCAAGATTTTAGGCACTCATGGTATGCTGCAAAAGAACAAACCCAATCTTCTAGTTTCCATGCTGTGACCTATGGTTTTGATATCTAACCAACTGTATTTTTGTGAAGATTACTGCTCATTTTACCCAGGAGTTCCTAATGGCTCAACCTCTCTTCTCCATCTCCAGCAAAAGCCTCCAGTGCTCACCTATATGAACTCCAAATAGCACTTGTAGAATTATAGGGAAAATGGATTGTTATAACACCATTATGCAGAATAAGTTACGCACCCAGTCAAATGATTACAGCATTACTCTACTTCAACTCAAACTAATTTTTTTCCCTAGCAAGAATAAAAGAATACTAAATGGTCAAATCTGGCTCCTAATAAAATGGAATCATATAGTAGTGTTCATATTCATAAGCGGAGAGACAGCAATCTCTGGGTTGTTTTATTCTGTCTGGAAATGCAATGCATGAGGAATTGCTCTGCAAATTCAAATCACTTCACTCATGTGAGTCACAGTGTTGTCATGTGAGTAGTGATAAATCTAGTTATAATATTGTTAAAAACTGTCTCTGTCTTTCTCCTTTTTGCCTACCTGGACTGCCAAAGTGAGAGTAGAGAATGTGTTAATCCCACTTCACCATTTCACTCTTTATCCATATAATGAAAAGGAGGTTTACATTTAAATTATGTGGGCAGCTGAACATGAAGTGTAGCCATGCATTTACAGAATCACAGAATCATCAATATTGGAAGAGACTTTCAAGATCATCTAGTCCATCCATCAAACTGGTACCACCATAACTTTCCCTAAAAAATATCCCCAGGTGCCACATCCAGATGCATCTTGAACACTTCCAGACATGGTGACTCCACTGCTTTCCTGGGCAACTTATTCCAATGCCTGACCACTCTATCAGTGAAATTTTTTTTCTAACATCCAATCTGATGTTAGATACCTCCCCTGCTGTAACTTGAGGCCATTTCTTCTCATCCTTTCCTCCAAGAAATTCTCCTGCTATGTGGGGCCTGCTGAAGACTGATGGGTTTAACTCATAGTAAGAAATTTGCACTGCTAATTCATTAGTTTCTAATTGCTTATGTATTTATATTGTAGCCCACAATTTGGAACTCCATATCATGACTCCTATGGCTTAAGAGTTACAAAGAAGCCAGACACTCCGCTCAGACACTCCTCTCGAAGAAGGATGCAGCCACCCAGGTCTCTGGGTGTGCTGAGTGTCTGAGCCTGACGTTGGTACTGGAGGATGGTGTAGGAGGTAGCTGTGTACGATGTGAGCAGGTGAGTGATTTGCTGTGCCTTGTAGCAGAACTTAAGGAAGAGGTAGAGAGATTAAGGTGCATTAGGGAGAGTGAAAAGGAAATTGACTGGTGGAGTCAAACCCTTTTAAACCCTAAAGAAGTCCAACAGGAGACGGCGAAGCCCTGCCTCTCCTGCCATAAGACAGATGGAGCAGACCAAAATGATGGGGGGGAATGGAAACAGGTCCCTAATGGGAGAGGTAGAAGAATTCTTTCTAGACCCCCATCATCCCTCAGGGTGCCCTTGAAGAATAGATACGAGACTCTGGAACCAGACAGTCAGGTAGAGGACAGCCAAGATGATCCCTCTAGAGAGCCTCCTTGTTCAGCCCTGTCCAAAAGACGGATTACAACCACAGGTATAAAAAAAAAAAGAAGGGTAGTTGTAGTCGGTGACTCCCTTTTGAGGGGAACTGAGGGCCCTATATGTCGCCCAGACCCATCCCAGAGAGAAGTATGCTGCCTTCCTGGGGCCAGGGTGAGGGATATTAGTAGGAGACTTCCTGAGTTAATTCAGCCCTCAGACTATTATCCTCTGGTGGTTGTCCAGGCTGGCAGTGAGGACATTAATCAAAGAAGTGCCAGGATAATTAAAAAAGACTTTAAAGCACTGGGTCGGTCAGTTCAGGGGACAGGAGCACAGGTGATATTTGCCTCAGTTCCTGTACTATCTGGGATGGATGAGGAGTTAAATAAAGAGAGGAGTAAAAAACCCAACTCCTCAACAGATGGCTAAAGAATTGGTGCCACCATCAAAATTTTGGTTTCTTTGACCATGGGGCAAACTCCATGGTACCTAGTTTCTTAAAATCAGATGGGATTCATCTTTCTAGGAAGAATAAGAGGACTGTAGCCCCATAAGTTAGCGAGGCTGATTAGGAGGGCTTTAAACTAGGTTTGAAGGGGGAAGGGGTTGAAACCGGGCTCTCCAGTGATCAGCCTAAGGATGGAAAGCCTGAGTTAAGAATTAAATCAACAGCCCACCTGAAGTGCATGTACACTAATGCACGCAGTATGGGCAACAAACAAAAGAAGGAGCTGGAGGCAATTGTGCAGCAGGAAGGCTATGATGTAGTCGCCATCACAGAAACATGGTGGGATGACTCGCATGTCTGGAGTGCTGCTATGGGAAGGCTATAGGCTCTTCAGGAAGAACAGGCAGGGGAGGAGAGGTGGAGGGGTTGGCTTTATATGTTAGAGACTCTCTGGACCCTGTTGAACTTGAGGTCAGCAACAATAAGGTTGAGTGCCTGTGGATCCAAAATCAGGGGAAGACCAACAAGACTGACATCATCATGGGTGTCTGTTACAGACCGCCCTACCAGGATGATGAAGGGGATGAATTATTCTACAAGCAGCTGGCGGATGTCTCAAAATTGTCAGCCCTTGTCCTTGTAGGTGACTTTAACCTGCCGGATATCTGCTGGGAGCTCAATACTGCAGAGAAGAGGCAGTCTAGGAATTTCCTGGAGTGTATAGAGGACAATTTCCTTCATCAACTGGTAAATGAACCTACCAGAGGTAAGGCCCCACTAGACTTGCTGTTTACAAACAGAGAGGAGCTGGTGGGAGATATAGTGGTTGAAGGCCGCCTAGGAAATAGTGATCATGAAATAATAGAATTTTCAATACTCAGAGATTCAAGGAGAAACAACAATAAAACCTCTACGCTGGACTTTCGGAGGGCAGATTTTGACCTATTCAGAAGTCTAGTCCAGAGCATACCCTAGGAAACAACCCTTGAAAACAAGGGAGTCCAGGAGGGATGGATGTGCTTCAAACAGGAAGTTTTGAGTGCACAGGAACAGGCCATACCGGTGTGCCGAAAGGCAAGCCGGCGGGGAAGACAACCAGCCTGGTTAAACAGGGAGATTCTGAAGGAAATCAGGGATAAAAAGAGAGTTTATCGACTATGGAAGAGAGGGCTGGCTACTTACGAAGAATTCAGGAAGACAGCTAGATCATGCAGAAAGAAAATCAGGGATACAAAGCGCAATTTGAAGTTAAATTGGCCACTTCTGTTAGGGATAACAAGAAGTCCTTCTATAAATACATTAATAACAAAAGGAGGGGCAAAGAAAACCTCCCTTCTTTGATGGACTCGGAGGAAACATAGTTAATAGAGATGAGGAGAAGGCTGAGGTACTTAACACCTACTTTGCCTCAGTTTTTACCAGTAAGACAGGTGGCCCTCAAGGCAACTGGCCTCTGGAGCTGGTAGACAGAGAGAGGAAACCAAATAGCCCCCTGTATTCCAGGAGGAAATAGTTAGTGACTTACTGAGCCACCTGGATCCTCACAAGTCTATGGGACCAGATGGGATCCATCCTAGGGTAATGAGGGAGCTGGCAGAAGAGCTTGCCAAGCCGCTCTCCATTATCTTCCAACAGTCCTGGCTCACTGGGAGGTCCCACATGATTGGAAGTTGGCAAATATCACCCCAATCCATAAAAAAGGCTGCAAGGCTGACCCTGGTAACTACAGGCCTGTCAGCCTGACCTCGGTGCCTGGCAGAGTTATGGAGCAGATCATCCTGTGTGCAATCACACAGCAGCTACAGGATGGACAAGGGATCAGACCCAGCCAGCACGGGTTTAGGAGAGGCAGATCCTGCTTGACCAACCTGATCTCCTTTACGATCAGGTAACTCACCTGGTGGACGAAGGGAAGGCTGTGGATGTGGTCTATCTGGACTTCAGCAAAGCCTTTGACACTGTCTCCCATAATATACTCCTGGAAAGCTGGCAGCCCATGGCTTGGACAGGGGCACTCTGTGCTGGGTTAGGAACTGGCTGGAGGGCCGGGCCCAGAGAGTGCTGGTGAACGGGGCTGCCTCAGCTGGCGGCCGGTCACCAGTGGTGTCCCCCAGGGATCAGTGCTGGGTCCACTCCTGTTTAACATCTTTATCGATGACCTAGATGAGGGGATTGAGTCCATCATCAGCAAATTTGCTGATGACACCAAGTTGGGAGGGAGTGTCAACCTACCAGAAGGCAGGAGGGCTCTGCAGAGGGACCTGGATAGACTGGAGAGATGGGCTGACTCCAATGGGATGAAGTTCAACAAGGCCAAGTGCCGGGTCCTGCACTTTGGCCACAACAACCCCTGCAGCGCTACAGGCTGGGGACAGAGTGGTTGGAGAGCAGCCAGGTGGAAAGGGACCTGGGGTGCTGATCGACAGGAGGCTGAACATGAGCCAGCAGTGTGCCCAGGTGGCCAAGAAGGCCAATGGCATCCTGGTCCTGGATCAGGAACAGTGTGGCCAGCAGGAGCAGGGAAGTGATCCTTCCCCTGTACTCAGCACTGGTGAGGCCACACCTTGAGTATTGTGTTCAGCTCTGGGCCCCTCAGTTCAGGAAGGATATTGAGGTGCTGGAGCGGGTCCAGAGAAGAGCAACCAGGCTGGTGAAGGGACTTGAGCACAAGTCCTATGAGGAGAGGCTGAGGGAGCTGGGATTGTTTAGTCTAGAGAAGAGAAGGCTTAGAGGTGACCTCATCACTCTCTTCAACTACCTGAAGGGAAGTTATAGCCAGGTGGGGGTTGGTCTCTTCTCCCAGGCAACCAACAACAGGACAAGGGGACATGGGCTCAAGCTCTGCCAGGGGAAGTTTAGGTTAGATGTTAGGAAGAAATTCTTTACAGAGAGGGTGATCAGGCATTGGAACGGCCTGCCCAGAGAAGTGGTGGATTCACCATCCCTGGAAGTTTTTAAAAAGAGATTGGACATGGCCCTTAGTGCCATGATATAGTAATTAGAGTTGGATCAGGGGTTGGACTTGATGATCTTGGAGGTCTTTTCCAACCCATTCTATTCTATGATTCTATGATTCTATGACATGGGGTTCTGATGCCATTCAATATACATGTGATTGATATTATATGCAACTAAACCCAGAAACTCGGGTGCAAAGTTAGGCCACCTTAAAAATGCCTCATATACAGATCCACAGATAATGAATGTCCTGAAAACCAAGTACACCAAAAAGATAGGCATGTGGCAAGGGCCTATCTACTCATCTTTTTGTTGCTCTTTTGTGTACATCTACACAAAGTTGTATGGAGCTCAGGGATATGATTTATGGGCTCTGACACAAATAATCAGGGTGCCACATCACAGGAAGGGAAATAGGTCTCTACAGTTCTCTATGAATACCTCAAAGGAGTTTGTGGTGAGGTGAGAGTCTGTCTCTTCTGCCAGAGGCTTCAGAAGTCCCCACATAGCAGGGGATTTTCTTGGAGGAAGTTTTTCTGTGTTGCGATGAACTGAAAAGTTATTTAGGAAAAGAAAGCATAGGAATAAAGCACTTCAGTAAGATCATATTTTTATCTGACGTACTGTCTAAGTTGTGCTTTATACTGAGTTAACAAACGTGAAACTTCTATGTAACAATGAATTCAGCTCCGTTAGACCTGGTTGAAGTGGCCAAAAAAAGATGACAAGGTGAAGTGAAATACAGCAAGCATATTTGCTACTTCTGAAATACTTTCTCAGGCTTTACCAGTTTGAAATTAATGGACTATCAGAGGTGGTTTCTAGCTGTTCTGGTATATTAAGCAGTGGATTTGTCTTCCATGAGTCTACCTGGCCTCTTTTGGATCCAGCTCCACTTTTAGCATCTGCAGTACCCCACGGTAAGGAATTGCAGAGCTTACTGCTCACAGCTACCTCCTGCCTCTTACTTGTTCAAATCTATCTTCTCAGTAACTCTGTCTTATTTCCCCTAGTTCTGGCATTGGAAAAAAATGCAGCAAACAATTAATCCTTATCCATCCTGGTTCCCCCCACTCTTGATTTTCTACATCTTCAGTTTGGGTAAAATTAAAATGGAAACAGTTGCAAAGATGACCTTGTTCAGGGAAGGAAAAGATTCTACCTAAGCAATGTAGACATAGGCATGTATAATCACTGAACAGGGAAGGTACTCTTTTTTAGAAAATGAGCAATAATTTTTATGACTACTTTATGTTTTGAATGCTTTCACGAAGAACCATGAAGACTGATTATTTTTTGAGTTGTGAGCAGCTTGGGATAATTGTAAACATCAGAGTCAGTCACTGGCTGCATCATTGTCTTTGTTAATTAATCTGGAAGAAAATACAGAACTAACCTTTTGGAATCTCTATACTGATTTTTAAGTATATCTCAAAAAAAATTATTCACAAGGTTTCAAATGAGAAGCAAAGTGAAGGTATCTATCTTAGATTGTTGTTTTCCTATATTTCATGAACTAACAATTACTACTTCTGCAATAGAAAAAGAAAGGTCTATTATTTTGTTAGCAATATACCATAGATGGTCAAACTCCAAGATCTCAATTCCATTTCTTTGCAGCGAAGGCCATTTCACAACAGCGCTGTTTTTCCTTGGAAGTTTCATGTTAAACAATGTTTTGGATAAGATCTAGACCCAAGAGGACAGGTCTTCAAGTTGTGCTGACCCTCTAAAATGTGGAGAGTCTGCTTTTGCAGGTTCTCCTCAGTGTATGGAGCCACTAGCTGTAATGATGGACAGCCCCATTTGGGATGTCATGACCCAAGCAGTCTTTCTCTCCTTCATTTTAGAGGACTAAGCCAGCAGCTGGTGAAATGTGTTTGGCCAATTTTTATTCTGGAGCATCTCTGTTGCAAAAGTATGACCTGGTGTTTATACTTAAACAGGCAGAAAAATCACTGAGAATATAAATAGCTTATTGTGTTCCTTCTTTTGCATACATATTTAAATGTTTTTATAATTTAATGTGACCACTTACATTATTTGCAAACTCAGTAACTTCTCTGGGCCTCTGTACAATTTTTAAAAAGCATATTCAATGTTACTATTCAAGTACTGTAAAGTGAATGCCTGGATATTGATAAATTATATCTGACATTTATTATGCTGGATTCTGTGCTGACCCAGAACTAATGGAAATTACAGAGTATAGCCAGTGCTTGTTGCCATTAAGGGTATTTTTTCTCAGTAGCACTTCAGGCTGCTTTTTATCTGTTTAGTGGTTTGAGCTGCCTGTAGTTTTTCTAATTCCCACAATTAGTTCCACTTTCGTAAAGACAAATACACTAGACCAGGATCAGAAAAAGGAACAAATCTAAAACAATGTAAAAACTTGTAGTTAAGACAGGGGTTTTGGAAAAGCAGAATTTCCTTGTGTTGCATGCGAAACTGGAACAGATAGATGTAAGTTCTTTTCTCAGATCTGTCACCACCTCTCAGTGCCTATAAATAAATTAGCAATGTATTCCTGAGTTCCTTCATCAATGACTCAATGCTCAGTGTGTTACTATTACCTGGAATTCAAAGGAATTTTTTTTAAGGAAATGAGCAAAACAACAGACTAGAAGGGAACATTCTGCTCAACAGGCAAGTAATACCTTGCCACCTAAAGGCTGTGGCCTACTCTATGCCCCAGTGTCATATTGTGCTTATACATACCTTGTTAGAACAGTTTAACTGAGCTCTCGCAAAATCTTTCCAGCATCTGGCCTTCCATAGCTGTCAGAATGATTGAGCACTTTGGATACCTTCCAAGGCTCATTCTTTTCCCAGTAACCTACATTGTTTCGAATTGACTATGTTATAGAGGAAAATGTTCTCCAGGAATGTCTGTTACCGAACTAGTGGAAACATCACTGGACCTGACTAAAACCAGAGAAGCATATGGTTTGTTGCAAATTTATATTGGCAGCTTTTGGTCATAAGTGTCATTCAGATTCCTGAACATCTTTCATGTTTGGCCTTTTGCGTTAAGGACAGCGAAATAATCTTCTGATGTCAGATGGTTAAAAGACTTCATGTGGGAAGAACATGAAAGAATGTTGAAATTCTACAAGGATATCACAATGGAATATTGGTGATCAGCCCCATCTAGTGAGCAGAGCATTCATGGTGAGTGAGAGGTGTGAGGATTGGAGTCATAGGCTCTGAATGGACTCAGAGACAGAAACAAGTAATTTCATTGTTTGATGACTTGAATTAGTGGAGTTATATAATCAGATCATCAGCCTGGGAAGGAAATTATTTCTATCAACACCTTTCCAAGTAGGGCTACATTATAACTGTTGAAGCCCTGGGGTGTGAATAGGAGAGGTAGGTAGTATCCAAAAATACTATCTGGGAAGAGTCTGTAAGACTGAGATACAGTGCGTTTTGTGGCCAGGGTCATGGATGAGATCCAGACGAAGGTAGATGTGCTAGTTGTCTAGCAGCAGGTAGCAGACAGTAGGTGTGGTTTTGTAGAAAAAAGGTAGAGATAGGACTGTTTGGAAAGTGCTTTGATGAGTAGAAATTAGGTGTTAAAAAATCACATCCAGTTCCTAAGCCATCTCCTAAAATGACTTTCCACAAGCTTCACTCTTTCTTGACACACAAGGTGGTGAGTTGCTCTCCTGTTTCCCCATTCATTCCAAAGGGTTTAGACTTTACAGTAACAGCTCTCTGTCACCTTACCCATTTCTGTGACCTTACCCATTTCTGCTTTACATCATGATTAAAACAACCTCCTGAGTATTTGCACCCAGCACTCAATCATGTGCAGTGTCCTTACATTTAGTACCTCTAGTCCAGGAGAGCCCCAGGGACAAAATTCATGTAGAAGTGTGGTCAGACTATTCAAGACCAATTACTTAGTCCTGAAAAAGTCCAGACACTCTTCCAGTGTGGTAAGCATCATCATGCTGCAGTAATGATATTCTAATTACAGGTTATAGCTATGCGAAGGAATTGGATTTCCTTGTAAAAGCTAATGACTTCAGAATTGCTGAGGTACTGTCTGAGAAAGAAAAGGAAGGTCAGGCATCATCTGTGATACTGAATGCAAAAAACCTTCTCACTCAGTTGCTTTAGTAGTCCTTCATGCTTTGATACCTAATCTAAGACCCATCAGCCAAGAGGATATTACCATTCATTACAATAGGAGATAACAGAGGGAGGAGAGGTAGGCCCACTTCTCCAGTGAAGGCTCTTGAGATTTATAAAACAACTGTTAAATTTTCTTTTTCTTCATTCTTGCATTTAAGATGCCAACTTTTCAATTTTTTTTTCTCTCCCGTAAGTGTCATTCATCACCATTAATTTTTTTTCTTTTCCCACTTCTTTGAAATGGAAAGTTGTATTTGGCTACAGTCCAGTGGCAGCTTCTGGGGCTGTAAGGAAAAGATAAAATATCACAAGAGTCAGCTGTACTGGTAGTTACAAATTTGTGTATCAAGTCAATTTTTAATAATGCTTTCTATGTTGTTTGCAGTGTGTTAGCTAATTCTTGTTATGTGTTCACAGATTAAAATTTGTCCAGGATTTGGTTTTAAACTGGAGGAAAGCATCACCTTTTAGATTTTACTTTGGATCCTCAAATGAAGGAATCCTCACCATAGTAACTCACACTGTACTCTGACTCCTAGGCTAGAAAATGTTTTCAATAACTCTACTATCCCATGACCATAAAAAATTTTGGGTGATTGCACACGGTAAATTATTTGATGCCTGCTGGGAATAAAATTCCATGTTACCTAATGCTGTTAAAGGAGAGCATGTGCTGTTAAAGGAGAGCATATTGGTAATAGCAATGACATGAGCACTAAGTGTAAGTATTACAGTTTTTCAGGAAGTTAAAAAGGCTTGAGGTGCAAAAATGCAAATTGATTAAGATTTCCATATTTTAATGATAAAACACATATGATAGTTTTATCAGGAAACTCTGGATGGGGAGGGGGGGAGGCTTGGGGAAAAAGCATGTTGATAGCATCTAACTTCCATATGTTGCCAGGAGGCAACAGATATTTTGACCTACCCTTTAATGAGAAAATGAGATACCACTTGAAGATAATGTTGTAACTCACATATATTCCTTAATATCCTTCTGCTTTCATCTGCTAGTTTGAATTTTGGTTATAAAATTCTTGGACATATTGTAAGAACTTTGTGAGCAAGTGGGGGAGACTGGCATGAGGACCATAGTCTCAGCCAGTTTGTTTGAAGCTACTGATGCCAAAAAGCTTAAATTTGGTCTGTCATAGTATCTGTTTAGTTTCCTAAATGAGGTCCTTGATTAATATTCCTCCCCTACCCTGTGGAGTGTTATAAAAATCTCAGCACCTGTGTCCATCCACAGCCTCTCCGTCCTCTACCAAAAAAGTTCTCCTTCCCAGTGCCAGGATTAGTGGTTTTCCATCACTTACAATGATGTTCCTTTTGCCTTCTCAGACAGTTTCCAATTTGTACTGATTTATTCTTCAGAGCAGTAGCCTTCTAAATTAAAATGTAGTCAGCGTGTGTTGGATACACCACACTAAATTTGGCATCATTGCACAGGAATCCTTATTTTCAGTAGTAAGTACAAATGACTCAGCTCCAAAAGCAGCTTTTTATTTGTCAGTTAGTTATTCTTCTTGTGGAAAAATCAAATCTCCCTGTACTTCTAAGTATGTGAACTATTTTGATTGTTCATAGATGTATTTCAGTGAGTTAGGCTACTATGAACCTGTCATGGGGAACATCTATCTAGCAAATGTACCATGAGTTGCTGAGCTGGTCCCTGGAGTCCTTCTTCTCTGAAATTTATATGAGCTCCTCTACTGCTGTCCTGTTGGGGGTTGACAGAGCTTTCAGTTTAAAACCAGAATTCTGAAAGAATTCAGTAAACATTACTGTGGCAGAAAATTATAGTATGTCTAAATGACTTAGGCAGAGGATTTTCTTGAGTTGTGGGTAGTTTCTTTGTTTGTTGGCTTGGGTTTTGTTATTTTAAAAAAACCAAACAAACAAAACAAAACCCCGAAACCACATACTTGACCCTTTGCACATTTTTTAAATCTAAGAAAATATGATAAAGACTGCTGTTTGTGGATGATATTTTCTTGTAGTCTACAAGAAAAGTTTGCAGTTTGTATAGCTGCAGTTTTAAACAATCTCCATTTTTTAGGAAGTTGGCAGGGAAGACTGGATGATCCAGTGGCAAAGAAATAAGGCTATTTCTTCAAAATTTGAAAATTTTACTACTAGTGTTACAACCTAAGTTTGTATTCACCAATCCAATTAATCTTTTATTTGGTTCAGTAAGGTGTATGTGTGGGCTTAATTTTCAGTAAAATCAGTTACATGAATTGAAGCTCATTTTTTATGCCTTGCTAAATAAAGATACTAGATCTAGAATGAAAGCCTGTTTTCCAGAATGAGTATGCAGTGGAAGTGAACTGGAGCTGAAAAGAGGAGGACCTGCCCTATTCTCAGTGTGGTGCATGCTAATTAGACAGCTATAATCAGTCAGAAGGAAGTGAAGCACCTGATTGCCTGTTCTTGTACTGAAGACTTCCAAGAAGCATTCCTTGGAAGAATAGCTCGTGACAAAATTACCTGTGACCACAAGGTAATCTGATAATCCAGGTGCTCTCCAGAATCCCAACTGAAAACAAATCTTGTTGTTTGAGCAGATTAGTACAACCTCCAGTGCTACCCTCACCAGACTGAAAGCAGATAAACTTGTTTACAAGAGCTGGTCACATGTGCCTGTGCTTATGATGTGTGCATGGTCTGTGTGGATACCATCCACACATATCATTTTGGTGCTAGTCCATGGCAACCAGTTCCACTGACGTGGGTGGGACCAACCATTCAGCCTGCTGCTTGCCTGTCTCTAATTTGTCACAGAAACACATTAGAAATAGGAAGCTTAAAAAGTACTCTTTGTCTCTGTTCTGTGTTGCTAGTCTGACTGTCATACCTTCATTCTTCTCCTCTCTTCTTATTTGCAGCCTTTGGCACTGTCTATTTCTAGGTGCATCACTGTAGTGGAAGATTTATACTTTTGCTGTGGGAGTGATTTTCTAGTTCAGTCTGAGAAAAAGAGAAGGCTTTTGCTCTGAAAATCTATCACTAGTCCAGTATCAGTGGTGTAACCTATATCCTTGAAAATACATATGTCTTGATGAGTTGATTTCTGGAAGAAAAACACTGCCTTAAGTGGTCTTAAATCAAGACCTGGCTTTGATATTTTTCTTTTAATTGAGAACAGACTTTAGATTGAAAACATGTGGGTTTACCAAGATCTAAGGATCACGTTAGAATTCTGCAGAAGTGTGTCATTCTAGGAGCATAAACCAGCATTTTGATCTACAAAAATTCTGTGTTTCTTGACCAAATTGTCAAGGATTCATCAATTTGACAATATGACAGCAGGAAGATTAGATCCTTTAAGTGAAACTGATACCAAACACAACATGCATTTTAAAACTTTATCTTAAAATTGCTTATTGACATGGTCCAGTTATGTGTAGAAAAAAGACAATCTTACATGTCTTCCTCAGTGATCTGTTTTTCTTCAGACCTAAAGTCATTGTTTTGTTTTAAATATTTTGTACACATCACAGTGTCTTATATATGAGAATTCTGATTTCAGTAGCTTAGAACAGAAGTTTGTAGGTTTGAGGAAAGCATCCCATACAGATGTGAATTGCTGTAAAATCAAGAATAGACTGAATTTCAGTATTCTATTTGCCTAGCTTTCTCCTCTAACAACAGGATGACTGATGTGCCCTCTGAGTTAACTTAATTTTATTAGTTTTCTAGAATCTCTATTCCTGTCATGCAGTAAGTCAAAATGCAGAGTGGATACTGAAGAAACTATTTTTGATGAAAAAGCTGCACACAATACATAAAGACAGAGGTAGAAGCTATCAGGAATAGTTATACTGGTACTTACGCTCTCTTCATTTTTCTGCCTGAAAATGCTAAGTATGACTTGGCCAAATTTTGAATTTATGTCTTGCTTTTATTTGCAATTAACACCTTTTTTAAGCAGGAAAGTGTTTTTCCTCTGGTAGAGCATAGGGTCAAGGTGAGGCTGCTAAGGATTAGTACAAGGAGAAATATACAATTTAAATGTTGACTTCTGAGGGCAAAGTCTCTCACTGGTGTCAGTGGATCTCAGATCCTCCTGTAAGAACTTCAAGGTTTGGCTCAGAAAGACTGTACAATTTTAGAGGCAGAGTAACAAAGCAAGATACAGATGGCCCATGTAGTTTCCAAAGTATTATATCAGCCTCCTGCTTAATAAAGTCTTTTGAGAAAAAGAATGTTTGGGGATGTAGTATTTAAGGTGATGCTACAGCCATGACTATTCTGTAATTCTATGGCAAGGTGCTAAACTAGCTTGTTGCTCTTAAACTCTAAATGTCTTGGGTCCTGGAAAACCTTCACACCTTCACAGCACTTATCCTCCTGCTTTCTTTTATTTCCATTTGTTTCTATGTTGCAGTGGTTGATGTAGGCTTTCTTGTTCTCTCTTGTCATGAGCTGCTAAATGTTTTTTCTGTTGATATCCCAGTAGGGAAAAATTATCCAAGAAAATGGCTGTGAGTGCTACCCAAGACAGTGTTGAGTAGATGTGAGATGTGTTTTACCATTTTAAGCTGCATGACTCCAAAAAATGTAAAAAGTCATAGCCAAGCTAAATGTACCAAACAGCTGGTTCTTCACTTTCCTGTTTTTTAGACTGTACATTGCTAGGAAGTAAGGAGTTTGGGGTTTTGTTTTGGTTGGTTGTTTTGGGTTTATTTCTGTTTGTTTAGGTGGTGGGTTTTTGTTCATTTGTTTGTGTTTTGTTTTTGTTGTCTGTGCTGCTGCTGCCTGTCTATGATAGAAGTGGGGACTTTTTTAACCAACACCTTCTTCAAAGTCCAAAAAAAAAAGGCTTGATAAGAACCCAGTGTACTCAGAACTCAACCCAGAAAATAATTTTGTATGAAAAAAACCCAAATCCTCTGAAAACAAAGAAATGTTCTGTGTAGGTACTTTGGAAGTTAAATATTTTGCTTTAAAACTGACTTTTGCTGCTATAAAAGTTCAATTGAAAAAGATAACCCTTAGGGGTGTTAAAGGAAGTATTTTGATTACTTAAATACTTGAAATAAGTCACTTACATTTTACTGTAAGACCCAAAAATGCTGATTATAAGTCACTTTATATAATTTTGCCTGGGATTTGGCCAAACAACCAGGGAACCTCCTGCAGAGCCAGCCTCAGACAAAGCACACACACGAGTCTCCACTCCAGTGAGGAGCAGAGAGACTCTCGTTTTCTCTCATTTCAGATTGAAAGCATTTCTTTTCAGATGCAGTCAGCAAAACATAATGAACTCTGCTGTTCCGCAGTTCACTTTGATGGCTCACATTTCCTTCCCCTTAAAGTTAAGATGCTTATCTATGTAACTGCTGACATTTGGTAACAGTGTCTGCTGCAACTCCTGGAGAAACGTGAAAGTGGTAAATAAAATGGAAGCATCTTCATGTGATTATTTTTGTGGAAACCTTGTGTAGAAAAAGGCAAGATTGGTTGGTCAACATTTATATAGCAGTATCTGTGCACTTTTCATCTGATGTTGCAAAACCCCCATCTTTTTCCAAATCAGTTGTACAACTATTGACCCTGAAAGGGTACGGGTGACAATCTGATGACAATCTTAAACATCCGATAAGATAACTGACCAAATACTTCTTTCACTTACATCTGCTAATATGGGTAGAGTTCACTGGCATTGCATATATTAAGTATAAAGTTTATAAGTTTAAACAAATCCAACATTAGTTTCTGATCTATTATTAATACCGTATAAATAATTGTTTAACCTTTAACGACTTAAAAAAAAAAAAAAGGTATCAAAAGCCTCTATTTAAGAAACAAAAGGCAAAAGGCAAAAAGCATTGGGGAACATACCACAAAACCAGCTTGGAGAATGTTTAATATGTTGGTTGGTTTGTTTTCATATACTTAGTGATTTTAATATTACCTTCCTGCACAGGAGTGGAAGCAGGAGGAATTGTTTTTGAGTACAAAAGCTTTCTGCATACCTACAGTAACTATGTGCAGATCAGGATTCAAATTATGCATGAATTTTTACATACATGTATCTTGTCATTTACTTGAGGAAACCAGAATGCCCCAAAATATGCTTCTAAAATTTTACTGGCAACAAAAGGAGTTTATCAGTCTTTGCAAAGTGATTTGTTCAAGTCAGATGTTGCCAAAGCTTTTAGATACTCTACATAAATCAAGAGTCTAAACTATGGTAAGGGTATTTACAGTACCAAAATACTGAGTGAGAAATAAAAAAGAACTCTTTACATAAGCAGTGAAACTCTGTTCTATTTTTGCTTTGCTTCTTACTTATTGAATTAGGTCTGTGTGTCAGGGTTTTGGTAGTGGGAAGGTCGATAGTATAAGTGCCAGGCAGTTCCAAGACAGATCTGTTGCTGGCCAAGGCAGAGTGAGAGGTAGCACATCTAATATAGTTGAATGGGGGTTGGGGGGGAAACCCTGCACATCTGTGACAGCGACAGCAGTCCAAGGAGAGGAGTGAGAATATGTGAGAGAAACAGTCCTGCAGATCCCAAGGTCAGTGGAGGAGAGGGACGAGATGTTCTGGGAACTGAAGGAGATTTCACTGCAGTTTGTGGTGAAGACCACGATGAGGCAGCTGTGCCCCTGCAACCCATGGAGGTTCATGGTGGAACAGAAATACACTTGCAGTCCACTGGGAGCAGGTGGATGTGCCCCAAAGAGGCTATGACTCCAAGCAAAGCCTCTGCTGGAGCAGGCTCCTGGCAGGATTTGTGGCCATGTGGGGAGAGAAGCCCATGCTGGAGTAAGCTCCTGGCAGGATTTTGTGACCCCCTGAGGATCCACACTGGGGGAGTTTCTTCCTGAAGGACTGCATCCGATAGAAGGGACTAAGATAGGAGCAGGTTGTGAAGAACTGCAGACCATGGGAAGGACTCGCATAAGAGAAGTTTGTGGAGGGCTGTCTCATGTGCCAAGGGACCCCATGTTGGAACAGGGGAAGAGTGTGAGGAGTCCTCCCCATCAGGAAGCAGGAGTGACAGAGATGAACTGTCTGCATATCCCATTTCCCATCCTCCTCCACTGGTTAGGAGGAGATAGAGAAAATTGGAAGTATAGTCAAGCCCTGGAAGAGAGGAGGGGTGAGGCTAGGGGAAGGTGTTTTAAGCTGAATCCTTTTTGACCATGCTGGCAATTGCTGAGTGATCTGTCCCTACCCTTATCTCATCTGAAGAGCCTTTTTGTTGTCTTTTCTTTGCCCAGATGAGCAGGGCAGTGATGGAGCACCTTGGGTGGGCACATGGCATCCAACCAGAGTCAATCCACCACACTCACAGAGGTCACACTGGGACACATGTGGGGAGATTCTGAAATACCATCTCTATACATGGTGTCCAACTAGCTTTCTGGGAATTCTACCAGATTGCTTTATATTCTACATCTAATCTTGTTCAGTTTTAATTGGAAAAACGGTAGTTGAAGGAGCAAGTATAATAATAGAATAATAATACGTTTTTTCAGTCTGCAAATCATCGTTGTGTTCCTCATTGTTAATTCCCACTACTGTAATTTAATGAGTGGTACAGATTTTAAAAACTTAGCTAAATGAGAATTTAAAGAAAATTTTTTTCACAAAGTGCAAATAAAACTCATATCTTGTGAGTAGAAATGCAAAATTTTATTAATGTAACTTCTTTAGATAGATATGTGTATCATATAGAGAAGAAATTACAGTGATGTGACTTGGAAATACTAAATTCTGTTTTACCTTGGAGGGATTCAGATTTTTTTTGTTTTACAAGATGTGGCATATGTTCTATGAAAGTATAACCTCATATGATCTTTAGTCATGACTGAATTTGTTAGTTGCTTCCAATGTTTCCAAGGTTTTTATGAAAATTGCAGAAGTTATCAACGTTATATGAATATCCTCTGTACCTCTGTTAGTGGATTTAATGATGCCAAGTTACTGAATAATGCTAAGACCTTGCAGCTTGTCAGCAAGTTAGTGTAAGGTATCCCTGTGTACACTCTTGCATTACAGTAATTACTCCTGAATAGCAATAAGTACAGGGTAAAAATCTTGATGTGGATGCTTCTCAGATGAGATGTTGAAAGGCCTCCTTTTACCTAACAGTAAGCTGTTCTTGGCCCTGAGGGTAAAAAGTTATTGCAGTATATTTTCAAGACTCGAAAATTGAAAAATCCAGGGATGATATGCAGAAAGATGATCACAGTGAGGAAAGTTCTGTTCTGGAGCTCCAGGGCTTTTTTACAAGAGCCGTTGAAGAGTGGAGCATTTAAGTAAGAGTTATGTGCCTGAAGAGACAAAGTGGAGTCAGTCCAAAGCAGGCCTGAAATTGTCACCACATCTAGGTGAGACAGCATGAGTTTAAATTTGTGCTTTCCTAATCCTTTCCTCTATATTTGTCCATAGATAAGTTTATAAACATTACTTCCTGGGACACAGATGCTCTTCTGCTGTGTGTTTCAGGTCAACCTGATACACACAGCAGTGTCAGAGAAATATCAGTAGTGATAGAAGGGCTGTAAGGATCCAAAGGGACCTGTAAAAGAAAAAGAAAAAAAGGAATATAGACATTCAGTGTAGAGGGAAGTAAATGGAGTAATTACTCTCTGAAACACTCAAGTGCAGTAATTTTGACTCCTTTGGAGTTTCTGCAAAAGCATTACCCATGACTGCTGTGTCATTGTGAGATCCATCAACAGAGGCATCAGGTCTCATCAGACTCAAAATGATTGTCCTCATGAAGACTTAAAGTGCAGTCTAGTACTGGACCAAAAGAAGTAGCTAAATAGTTAAGTTTTACTTTTAAATTGGATGATGTTGTAATATCTGGGTTTTTTCCACAGAATGTGATCTTTTCTAGAAGCTCTTTAGCTAACACACAGCAAGTTTGTTATCATCAGTATTGGGCAGGGCACTCAAACAGATTAGACTGCAATTGAACAAGACCATATCTGGATACTTAATCAGAAAGATGTACAAAATAATATCAACAAACTGCAGTCCTTTCCTTGCTCATAAAAGCTGCAATTTTCCTGAATTTACAGAACTGGAAGCAACCCAATCAGGAATTACTGAAGTAAATGATGATAGCTATTTTTTTATCTTCTGTATCATGCCCTGGGTACAAACTGCATTTCCCACTGTTGTCACTGGCACTCAATTAACAAGAAACCCAGTCATAACTATACTACAGTTAAGAGCCCTCTCAACTTGTAGCCGCTTGTAGCCATGGGGCAAACGAGTTACACAGACAGATCTGTTTTGTATTGGATAGTAACAATCAGAATTGATGGCCATAATTGTTTTTCAAAACACAGTGGGATAAGGGAAAGATAAAATAATACAACTGGAAAGGCAAGATTTACCAGCTAACCTAGCTAGTAAATTGGCTGCCTTGCAGAACAGCAGCAGGGGTGGACCTTGAATTCTCTACGACTTCAGCCATGGCTATTAACGTCTTGATAATGGTCACATACTGAACTTGCTTTACTGCTAGATAAGGTGCTGAAGTGCTGGCAGTGGAGTGAATCTGCATATACACAGAGGAAAATCAAACAAGCAGCTCAGACAGCTTCTTTCTCCTGGGCAATTTAACACAGAAGGATCTGCTGAACTTTTAACTGGATTTAGCTCACAAATCAGCAAAAGGAGATGCACAACCTCTTTTAAAATGAGGTGTGTGCCAGCAGTTCCCCTTCGAGTGATTCTTTAATGTTTTCTTTGACACTGGACAAAACATGAATTTCAGGAAATAGAAAAAAAGAACTTTTTAAAAGCTAAGTTTCTTATTTTTTCAATTTGTTGCATATCCACACAAACTGCTAAAGCTGTCATGCCCAAACTTCCTTCTAACCTTACTCCAAAATGACTGATTTACTACTGAAATGAGACTGGACTCCAACCTATCCTCGGAAAGTGAGATTGCTTCATACAAATGACCCTTTCTCAGAACCTGCCTTACTCTTACAGGTTTTTTTATCATTTCCTGTATGCAGATGTTGTTTTCCAAGTATCAAAACAAGGGTGAAACTGTCTTTTCATTCTTCAAAGTGAAAGGAACTGTATTAAAATTGTCAGCTTTCATTTTAAGGACTCTTTGTATCTGTTTTCATAATATTTTTTTTCAACTTCTTATTGAAAGTGTTGGAAGGCTGGCATTGCCTTAAACCTACCAGAAAACTTTGTATACCTATTTATACATTTTAGAATTCACTTCATGGGTTACTTTTACTTGTGAAGTGTATGGTGAGGAGAGTGTTCTTTTTCTCTGTGATGGAGGAAGTTTAAACTGTATATTTAAAACTACATAATAGCTTTCAGAGAGGGGGGTAAGAGACAAGGGGAGAAAAAGTTCCACATCGGAAACAAGGAAACATTTTATCCTGGAGAAATTTCTTGAGATACTAATAATGGCAGAGAACCTACTGCTGGATTTTGTTTGAGTAGACATTAGAGCTCAGGAAGAGTGATGTGTAACTTCTGTATGTCCTACTAAGCAACTTCTGGATTGTGAAGCTTGTCCTCAAGGGGTTGGTTTATTTGGGTTTAATGACTCATAAATGTGTGGATCGGCTTTAGTGGGGTTTTTTTGTGAACCAATGCTGTTTGATCCTGCAAAATGAAAGGAAATGCTTCAAGTATACTCCCACATTCTAGAAATCAAATGATTTATTGAATCACTTAAAGGGGGACTGGAAAGATAAGTGCTGTGACTATATCGCAAAGACAACTGTTCTGTATATTTTCCTGCAACAAATATAAGATGACCCTATTGATAACTGCAGCCCACATAATACAGTTCAGGGATGGATGAATCACATTGTTTTCTGATAGTTTATCTTCAGGCGATCTTTTTTTTTTTTGTCCCCATTTGCATATTTGCTTTTCCCACACACTGACAAAAAAAGTGGTCTTGACTTCAAAACACATGAGTAGGGTTTGAGGCAAAAGGACATGTTGCTATTGCCCTTCACCTCTATTGTCACTCTACAAAGGATGTTTCTGTTCCTCTTGTTTGTTTTCTTGCATAAACACACCTCCTTACCAGCACCACTATTCTCCTGACCTCTCCTGGCACTGTGTTCATTCTTACCTGATTTAAACTCTTCACATATAGCTGGTGAAAGAGTCTATCTTTACCCAGCAGCTCAATAAATCATCAAGTAGACTTCAATTTACATATAAAATAGCATGAAAGATGATAAGAAAGTGGAGTGAACTTGTTTGATACAAGTCATAAGACTTCTACATAAATAAAAACAAAGAAATTAGCAGAAGGTTTTGGTATTCTTAACAGATAGGCATTCAGTGGAAGCTTGCATAGTCATCCAGAGGTACTGGAAGTTGAATGCAAGAGGAAAGATGTTTCAGAAAATAAAATGTAGTGCAGGGCTTTGTATTCAGCAGGGAAAATCAATGACAGGTGAGGGAAGTGAAAGCTTTGGGGATTTGCCTTTTCTGAACTTCTTTGACTTACATATGACATGATTTGAGTAACTTCTGTTTCAGAAGACCTAATTTGCACTACCCATATAGCAGATAAGCATCAGGTCTATTGTAGGTGCAAATGTGGAATCCTTACCGGATCATCCATGTAAGTAGGAAAGCTCTGGTACATGAAAACTATTTTGAAAGAAATGTTCCTTCAAGAGGACAGTATCTGACAGAGTGTTTCTTATAGATAATACTGCCTTCGATAATGTGAGCAGAAAAGGTCTGTGGCAGATTTTGGAAAGTTTAGGATGTCCTCCCAAGTTCCTCAAAATGATCATCTTGCTTCATGAGGACCAGTGCGGTCAAGTCAGATATGGTGATGCATTTTCTGAGCCCTTTCCAATAGCCAATGGTGTGAAGCAAGGCTGCGTTCTCGCACCACCTTTATTCACAGTCTTCTTCAGCATGATGCTCCAAAGGGCCACGGCAGACCTCGATGATGAAAACGGTGTCTACATTCGATATCGTACCGATGGGAGCCTGTTCAACCTAAGGCGACTGAAGGTTCACACTAAGACCTTAAATTATCTTGTCTGTGAGCTGCTTTACACTGATGAAGCTGCCCTCGTTGCCCATACAGAAGTAGCTCTGCAGTGTCTAACATCCTGCTTTGCAGAGGCTGCTGAGCTTTTTGGACTGGAAGTCAGCTTGAAGAAAACAGAAGTTTTATACCAACCTGCACCTCAGGAAGTCTCCCATCATCCCCATATCACCATTGGTGAAACAAAACTCAAATCAGTCCAGCAGTTTAATTACCTGGGTAGCATCATCTCCTCAGACGGTAAGATTGATGCAGAAATAGACAACAGGTTAGCAAAGGCATACAGAGCTTTCAGCAAACTCCATAAAAGAGTGTGGCAAAACAAACACCTGAAGAAAAGTACAAAGATCAGCATTTACAGAGCCATTGTACTGTCTACTCTTTTATATGGATCTGAATCATGGGTCATTTACCGGCACCACTTGCGTCTCTTAGAACGCTTCCATCAGCACTGCCTCCATACAATCCTAAACACCCACTGGACTGACTATGTGACCAACACGTCTGTCCTTGAACAGGCAGCAGTCACGAGCATTGAGGCCATGCTGCTGAGAACACAGCTGCGCTGGGCAGGGCACGTCTCCAGGATGCAGGACTACCGCCTCCCTAAGATTGTACTCTATGGGGAACTTGCCACTGGCTACCACAAGAGAGGAGCCCCCAAGAGGAGATACAAGGACTGCCTGAAACAATCCCTCACTCTTGGCCATATTGATCATCACCATTGGTCTACCCTGGCCTCCAATCGGGAGGCCTGGAGACACACCATCTGTAATGCTACTGCTTCTTTTGAGAACACACGCAGGATCACTCTCGAGGAGAAAAGACAACGCAGAAAGAATCGCGTCTCGTTAATGTCACCTGGGGAGTCTTTCTGTTGTGCCTTCTGCAACCGGACTTGTCTATCTCGCATTGGCCTTTTTAGCCTTCGGCGCGTTTGTAGCAAGTGTGAGTAGAGCCCTTCTCGGATCTTCATTTGCAAAGCCTGGCCATGATGACTATCTTTTCTACTATAGGTGTGGACATATTGTAACTTCAATAAGCAGATGCTGCACTTTTTTTCAGGCAGAGATATTAGCCTAAGCTTGCAAGGGACTAACACAATGCTATGTCAAATGATGTCCATTAGCTGAAAACTACTTATTCAGAATTTTGAACAGAATTTTCATGTTCTTGAGTTTCTACCCAAAGTCTAGCTACTAGAATTGTATGCAAATTACAGAAGTCAAGTTTGAAAAGTACTGTACTTACTGTGCTGTACTTACTTTTTAATATAACCCTATAAAGTATGGACTGCTTTTGTCTGATACAGTGAGGTCTATACAGAGGATTCACAAAACAGGACTTCAGCAACTAGTAGGGAATAAAGATTACTGATCCCACATCTCCAGCAAGACACCAGATTAATTTCCCACTTTGAGCTTTAAAATTTTGGGTGACAGAGGAGAGGCAGGAGGCTGGGTATCTCTTGCATGTGCATTTTGTTCATATAAACTGCCTCCCGCACTTGCAGCAAGCGTGGGTGGAGCCCTTCTCAATTCTTCGTTTGCGAAGCTTAGCCATGATGATGATGATAAACTAGTTCCTCCTTGACCTGCCTTTTTTTTTTGTTTGCTTGTTTTGAGTTTTTAACCTGTTTCTTTTGGCAGGAAAATTATGATATTTGTAGCTCCATAATAAAATTTCATACATAGTGTGCCACAAATATAAAAATTAAGCTTTATTAGTGTTTTAGTTTCATGTCCAATAATGACAATGTAAACCTTCACCCAGATCTGAGTGGACCACTGTGGAAGTGAAATGCTGCCTTTAGTTTCCTGGAGACTGAGAGGCATTTCTATGTTGATTGGATGCATTGTGCAACCTGAAGACTTTCTTTAATTCCGTATGGATATATTTGGACATTGTTCTTTCAATTTTTGAAGGAAATGGATCTTCTGAAGAATAAGGTCCAGTCAATTTTCAAGTACTACGTTGGTAGGATGGTGCAATGCAGCTCACTTTGAGTCAGTTTTAAGGAAAGTAAATGCCTTTCACACAGATAGTCCAGTTAAAAAAAAAAAACAAAAACCAAAAAAAACCCACACCACAACAAAAACCCTTAGTGTCTTTTAGCAAGGAATACCTAAAGGCTCATGGTAACAATACCTAGATCATCTGAGATGCAAATCTGATTGCACATACATGGTTAAACATAATCTTACTAACACAATTTTTACAAAAACCCACCACAACAGAAATATACATGCCATTTAGCTTACAGAATATGTGAGGCATTTAACTAAACAAAAATATCATGTGGAATACATGGTCTTCTAAGTATGCTGATTCACGAGTGTGTGGTGCGTGTGATTTTTTTTAATCCATCACCATTTCTTCTCCCAGGAGATGCTGCTCTGGTTCTGATCTCAGCCCTGTAACCATAGGTGCTCCAGGCAAAAAGTTCATCCCAAAAGAAGTTTGCCATTTCTGTCAAACTGGATTGGATGGAACTTCATTTGCAAATCAGGACTTTGGGTTGCTTTTTCCCGCCTTTCAAATCTGAAAATGATAAAATCTCAAATCATGATGGGTATCTACATTTTAATTTTATAATGGCAATAAGTAAACTTCAGAGGAAAGGGTTTTATCTCTCTTTTATCTCTCTCATTTATCTCTTTTATCCTTTCCTACCATTAACAAAGACCAGTTCAGCAGATAGTTCTTATATTATCTAGTTAAACAGAGAGAAGCATTTCTTTTTCAAGGTCTTTGAGAAGTTACCATGTTCAGAATTAAGATTAATTGGCCCATCTGCCAAATAAGTTAAGAAACAGTAAGAGACAGACTTGTTTATGGAGGGAAACAAAACATCTTGGAAAACATTAATACATCTGTATTAGGACAAACACTGAAGAGGATTCTGTGCTTTATTTGAGCAAGAAATACCATGTTTAAAAACAGGATAGTGAAATGTGGTTGAAAATTAGACGACAATACTTCCGTCCCTTCTGCTGCACAGGCTTACACATTGTCCATTTTACCTCCTGCTTGTGCTGGCATGGCAGTATGAGTGGGTGTAACAGCACGGAGAGGATGTGAGTGGGATTGATCTGGCACACTATGCATGCGAGGCACATACAACTGCTGCTGTTTTATTTCGCCACTACACCAACAGAAACGGCCCTTCTATAGTCACTTCTGGTGAAGGATTTTGCAGTCGGGGGTGTAGCCTGCATTAGTGTAAACCGAATGCATTCCATGACCTGCAGATTTCATAACCTGTTAAGAGCGGCATTGCAGAACAGCAATCTTATTTCTCTATGGCTTCTTTTAGTTCTCCGGTTGGGAAGGGAAGCTATCTGTTGGTGGTCTTATTATTATTTTTGCAGTCATGTTCGAGCTTTTGTCAGCCTCTTTCCCACCGTTGGTTTGTCTTGTTCATTCTCTACCCCCCACACCCTCCTCCTCAAATTCACGGAGAGAGAGAGAGAATTCCTGAACTCCGGCAATTCGGGAGCTGCCGGGGATGTTGCGGCATGGCGGGCCGCCTCTCTGCGGGCTGAGCATCCCTTCCCTCCGGATCGGGATGCGGTTTCTACATCCCTGTAGTTGTCCCCCGCGGAGCTGGGTCCTGCTGCTCCAGGGACTCAGGGAGCTCCCGCTGCCTGTGCCGGGAACTCGTGGGGTTCCTACCTACCTGGGCCGGCCCCGAGGGTCTCTCCCTGCGGGAAGGGAACGCCCGGGGCTCGGAGGGGACGGGAAGGATCTGGGGGCGGTGCGACCCCCACTCGGGGCGGCCCCAGCCCCGCCCCGGCCCCGCCTCGCCGCCCCACCGGGCTGAAGAACCGCTGGGAGGAGGGAGAGGAGGAGAGAAGAGGGAGGGAGAGAGGGAGGGAAGGAAGGAAATAAGTAAGGAAGGAGAGAAAGAGGGAGGTAGGTGAGGTGTTGTCGCCGTCGACTCACCGCTCCGCGCTCCGCAGCCGGCGCAGAGGAGGGGATAGCCCCCGGCAGGCGTCCCGGCATGCTGAAAGTCACCATGCCCTCCTCATCCTCATCCTCCTCGTCCTCCTCGTCTTCCTCGTCCTCCTCCTCCGGCTCCTCGGCAGCCGGCCGCCCCGGCTCCGCCGCACCCGAGTACTGGATCGATGGCTCCAACAAGGACACCCTGGCTCACTATTTCGAGCTGGAGTCCGAGCTGGGACGGTGAGGCGTCGCCGGGGGGAGCGGGGATGACGGGGGTGGGTCTCGCTCTCTGTCGCTATGGCGAGAGCGGCAAAACTTTGCTTTGCGTGAGCGGTAGCGCAGGAGCGAGCGGGATTTCGCGGCGTGTGGGCTTTCCAAGGAAAATTTCAGCCCTCCTCCCACCCTCGGGAGACAAACCGTGCAAATTCCCTGAAGGAGGGAGTGATTTATAGCACAAGGCGTGGGTCCGTCTGAGTGGACGCTGGCCCGAGTGGGGAGCTTTACGTCAGTCAGGGTACCTCTGTGGGCTGGCAGCGTCCAGCCCCCGCGTGGTGTGGGATGGAGAGTGGGCATCACTTGGAGATCACCGAAACACCACCTTATTCACGGCATCCCAAACCTTCTGTCGTTCTATCGCCATTATTGGCACCGGTAGACCCTGCGCTAAGAAAACTCCCACCCAAAACGGGAGTCCCTCGATAGGCCTCTGCCAGCAGAGCCCTCCCTTTGGAGCATGGTGCATCTTCATTCATTAATTTTACACTACTCCTCTGGTGATGGTCCTGCCCAGCAACTTAAAGGTCCCAGATCTTCATGTTTTTTTAAAAAACTGGAGTCTGGTGTAAAATGCTGTATTTAGTGTGCAGTTTTGGCTCTCTTAATGCAATTGGTGGCTAATGTTGAATTTCTGGATAGAAAACAATGTGAGAAAAGGGAAAACTACAGCTATTTTTTTAAGGGTTCACAGTACTTGACTTAAATCTCCAAGTCAGTAGGTAGCAAATAGCAATTGTTAAATTTGCCAATTCAGCATTAAGATCCTGAATTACTGTGGAAAACTTGCAGATAATAACATGGTTGCCTTGGTACAATATTTTTTTCAGAAGGGGTATACAATGAAAGTTATTGCTACAAAGCATATCTGTGCTTGCTGTACTGCATCTGATAGGGGTAGGAAAGGTGATAGAAATATAATACAGTATCATTCTTGGCTTGCTGGCCAGGGCTTAAGCACCTGCTGCTACTTTTTTGCTACTATTGCCTCTATTCTCAGCCAGATTTAAATAGGTATCGTTTTATGTATGCTTAACACCTTTATACTTGGCTTCACTGTACACCTATGCAGAAACATTAAAATGTAAAGCAGGAAATCTAAAGCCAGCACTCAGTTTTGTGTCCAGAACTGATAAAAAAGAAAACCCAAACCAACAAAAGTATGTTACTGAATTACAGCAGTTGATAGCACTCTGTCACCTGGATTAGTACTGTTCTGTGTAGTCTGTCTAGAATCCTCTCACCATATGTGATAGTGACTGTGAGCTTTGGCTAAGGGTAGTCTGTATTGGTGATACATCCTGGAAGGGGTTTTAAAATGTGAACTCTTAAGTCTGAGGAAGGAAGAATTAATGTTTGGAAAAGTATTACAGTAAGGCTGAGGTGCAGTGGATTTTTCTACCTTGCAAAGTAAGACAGTAGATGCTGAAACACTTAACAAAAGGTTTGAATGTGGAAGATAACCACACCCAAGATGTGGTGCAGAGATGTGAGCCACTAGGTCTGCACTGCTGCTGGATAGAACTAGGAAATAAGATTTAGAACAAAAGCGGAGAGAATACAAGAGATAACAGTCACCTTAATCAAAGATTAAGAAGTAGGGAAGGGAGAGAGAAGAACCTGGGAGGGGTACCTGCTCTGAGAGAAAATTGCTTTAACAGGTTTAACAGTGAGCTCTCGGTCTTTAGGTCCCAAGGCTGGCTTTGAGATCTTTTCAGAGCCAGCATCCAGAGTGCTGATGATTATCTAAAACCCCCTCTGACAGGTGTACCTTGGCAAATCTATAAGGGAGACTCAACAATCCCTTTTGGTTCCTAAGTATAATATTAAAGTGTATTGTTTTCTCTTGGTAACCCTGTCTCAAATCTTCTAGTTTTGGAGAGGATTTTGACTGTATATACAAACAAAATATTCCTTGTTTAGACTAGTAGTGGTGAAAGTATATCAGGTGAGGCTGAAATTATGGGTATGTGATCCCTTTAGGTGCAGTAAATGAAAATAATATACTAAAATAACCAACAGGAAACACTGTCCTACAATATTTTTAACAAATACAGAGGTTGGAAGATGTCTTTTGTCACACTGAAAAGGCCTGCATTTGGACACCAGTGGCCAAGTACAGGAATTCCCCTTTGGAAGGAGGGCCCTTTGAGCAAAGTGTACCTGGCAGATCCCTAAACCATAGTATTCAGTAATTCTTGCTTGCATGACCAGCTAAGGAGCAGTGGAAGTCAAGAGGGAAGATTCTGCAAGGAAAAATAATAAATGCCTGAAAGCTTGGATAGGAGTAAACAGTTGTCTTTAAGTAGTGAAGTTTCACAGGAATCACTTCAGGTGTCTGTGCTGCTCAACATACTCCATAAATGAAGGGGTTGAACAGTGATATTTGCTGGTCTTTGCACACTGTCAAGGGTTTAAAAGACAGCATTGCCTACGAAGATTTGCAGAAAGACCTTATTGGACTGTTAGGGTACTTAAATGGTGGATGAAATTCAATTTAGATAAATAAAAATGTTAATAGAGGAGAAACCATTTGGTTATTTTCTCTCATTAGTAAATTGTATTGTGAGGTTAAGACAGAGATATCTGGAGACAGGTGTGGCATGGATGGAACTCCTCGTTAAAAGAGCTTGATCACTTGTTTTATTTTTTTTTTTTATGCAAGCTCTGTGGGGTGTCTGATAAAAAATGGGTTATCAAGTAAAAAATGATTGACAGCAAGTAAGGTCGTGTCAGCACAGTGTGTCGTTAAGGGGTGGAAGTCCCAGCCATCGGATACTACGGATGCTAAAACCTTACGTGGACTTAATGGGCAACTAGGCAATTTTACATGCAGGTAATCCAATAAGATTGACCAAACATGAAGATATGACTGTACTGTAAGTTGTTGAGTGTTATGATGGTATTCTTTGACAGTGATGACAGCAGTTTGCCCTATCTTCACATTCTTCTTGAGGTATCTGTGTTTGGCCACTGTCAGAGAAAGTAGTCTGGGCTAGACCAGCTTTTATTCTCATTCTTATTCTGTTTTCAGGTTCTACTAATGCCAGGCTAGTTCACCTTCATTTTAGTCTATTTCTTACAAGGATTTCTGTGTATAACTGGAGTTCAAAATGCTGTAAAGGTGAAATTTTGTGTTTTGTTTTACAAATAGTCTTTGCTTTACAAGTTGCAATATTGGCCTACTGTAGAGTTTGAAATTTTGTTCTGTATGTATTGCATCTACAAGCTTATTTTCCACACTTTCTTCGAAAAGGATTTTAAACATTTCATGTTCTAAACTTGCATTTTATTTAAAAACTAAACCCTTTTGCTAGTCTTGTGTTACCCATGCTGTATCTTTTGGTTCAGCATTTCTGAATTCAAAGTTAGTCTAAATATGGTATTTGAGTGAAGAGGAAATTCAGTAATGATTTTTTTTGATACTCAGCAATATGACAAAAAAAAAAAGGGAATTTCTTGTTGGTATTTTGGGTCTGGGTTTGGAATTTTTTTTAACATGCACTCTCTTTGCCTAACTAACTACATAAGTATTTGAGTATTGCAGATCTAGTACATGGCCAAAGGCAGATAAAAGTATTTCCAATCAAATTCTTATGGTTTTCTTTCAATATCAAAAGTTAAACTAATAACAATTAAAAACCAAAAAAAATGAAACAAACCACGAAGTTTTTGCAAGTTGCAGGCATTTTTCTTCTTGTAAGAACTGTAAATCTTCCAAGGTTACCTTTTCCTGCATGGGCAGTGTTTCAGCTGTGTGATCCTTGTTGAAGACCTGAAAGCTCTCCGAACTTAGCAACTTACCTTGAACTGACAGTGTGAACTGAATCATAGGTGGTTTATGTCCTTGAGTTTTTAACATAGAGAGAGTTTAAATTCAGTGTGTAGTATGAACTCAAGATTTCTGTGTGTGGAGTGACATCTTACTCTGCTAATCCTGTTTATCAGATCTGTCATCCTGGCATCTACTTTTGTTATGGCAGTAGTAGATGAAGTCAGCTAACTTCTTTGTTAGCTGATTTAAGCTAGCAAATCTAAAACCTGGTTGTTAAGCTGATAAAAACATTATAGAAATGGATAGGGTTTGCACTTAATACTTTGAAGTTCAAAGAGTTTTTGCATTGAAAATATGCCAATTCTTTCCCCCTCCATTCCTTCATTAAAAAAAAAAGAAAGGTTCCTTTTTCTGTTCATCTCAAGAGTCATTTGTTTTACAAATGTTTGCTATGTTTACTTTGAAAATCGCTTGCTCGTATTGCTTTGGGGTGCATTTAAAGTAGGTCTGTCCTGCCTTCAATAGCACTGTTGCTTACTTGCTTGTGACTTCTTGCACTGGACTTTCTGAAGTGATGCAAGCATGCAACTGACTCTACACAGTGCTAGTGCTTAGCTGGATCAGGATGAGAATTATCTTTGAGCAGAAACTACCTTTGTGGATTTTCCTGTCCTCCAGATCACAGTCTACCAGGAACTGCAACTTGCTTGTTACTTTCACACTTCCAGGGAAGCAGCAAGCATTTTCATTCAGGCAGTTCCTGCCCATAGGGAAGGTTGTTGGAGAGGTGGGTTTGAGGTCTCATTTGGGAGTGTTGTGGTGGGTATGTTGGACCTTACTTTGAGGTAGGAAGATAGGAGACAGAAAGAGCCTTTTGGTGCTGGTAAAGGTGTCAGGTGGATATGGAGAATGGTGACCTTCACGCATAGCACCAGCTGGCATAGCCTACTTGAAGATTTTCGCTTCCTTTTCATCTTGAAGGGATTCTGTCCACCTTATATTTCCCCTTGAAAAATGTCCTAAGTGTTTACTGCAGACTCTTCTATGGTGAACCTGTGCTTTACTCGTTTTATTGAGGCAATGTTGTTGTGGAAAAGACAAATTAGTGTTAAATTGGCTAGAAAGAGGGTGTCAGATTTTTGTTAACCAAGGCACTACTCAAAGAAGGGGGGAAGTCAGTCCCTATCAAAATGCATGTTGATCTACAGAGAGTCATAAAAGAGAATTAGTATCAAGCAGTCAATACTTTCTGTGGAAGCTCTATAGCTTCTTAACCCAGTGTTCTGGATGAAATTCTTGACCTAGGTACCAGAAATGAGAACTTGCAATGAATAGCCCAGGTTTTGACAATTAAAGTTCTTTAGTCAGTGCAGGGGGTGTTTTTTTTTTTTTTTCCAGTTTTGTCTGGTTTATTTCAGCAACTGGTTGACTTAGAATTAAAAAAGCTGTGTTCAAAAAACCAAGAAAATAAAATTTACTCTACCATTCTGTAAATAAAAAACCATTTGAGAGTAGACATACCATTTCAAAGGAGGGTCTCTAATCATGGAGAGGAAATGGGGTATTAGATTTTTTGAACCTTACCATGGGAGATTTTTATTGACTCTGTTGTCCAAATGCTTGTCTTAGGCACTAAGTTACTTGTCTAAACATTATCTCTCTCTGCATGCATTTTAGATAGAAGAGTGGAAAGTTTTTTTGAGCATTTGATGGCACAGCTGACATTCCATTATTTTTGGTAAATAAGTTTTAAGTTTTACAGACAATTGTTTAAACCCCTTTACATTCGGGATTTGTGGCAAAACCCTTGTTCTGCTGCAGCCAGGACTTTTGCATTGAAGTGCAACCTCAATGCCTGCTTCACTAGGTCTCAAAACAGATGGTAAAATGTGCAATGTTTTATAGGTATATTTGATTCCTGTTAATACTGTAACTGAGGCATTTTCTCCATCATGATAGAAAATGAGTTTGTTGATTCAGTCAGCTGTGGACAAAGTGATTGGATTACAATTCTCGTGGACAGTCATGTCAGAGAAGCCAACACTGTTGTAAGTGCCTTCTTTCAGATATATATTAATACTTGTTTCTGTGGAGCAAACTTCTTTGCTACCTCTGTAAATACACAGATCACTTGTTTTTTAGTACAATCAGTAATAACAGTGTGGTCCCACCTCATGTACTGTGTGCAGCTTTGTGAGTCTCAATAAAAGTAGAACATGAAACTGTGCAAGTGTGTCAGAGAAGAGAAACCAAGATGGTGAAATATCTCAAGGACAAGACTTACAAGGTCACTGAGTTTCTTTACCTTGAAGAAGGATGAGGGTGACCCCATTGCTGTCTACAGCTTCGTCAGAGGGGGGCAGTGTCTAGGGAGGTGCTCATCTCCTCTCTCTGGTGAGCAGTGACAGGACATGAGGAAAGGGAATGAAGCTATGCCAGGGGAAGTTCAGGCTGGACATTAGGAAAAGGTTCTCCACTGAGAGAGTGGTCAGTCACTTGAACAGGCTCCCAGCACCAAACCTGTCAGAGTTCAAAGAGCATCTGTACTTATATGATTTAATGTTAGACATCCCTGCATGGAGTAGGGACTCGGACTCAATGATACTTATGGGTCCCTTAAAACTCAAGATATTCTGTGATCTAAACAATAATTTTTTATGTAAAATATAGTTTGAAACAAACTTTTCTTCTAAATACAAACTTTAATAAAGTACTGATACTGATATGTATTTGCATATTTCCAAATCCAGAAGCACCGAGTTTTTATTTGTATTGTACCATTCATGTTTTTAAAAGGCAGTTTGGGGGTGTTATCTACACTGAAGTTTTAACTTGCATTGGGAGTGACTTCTGTGAGACAAATGACCCAATTATCGACTTTTGCTGTGCTTTGCATTGCATCAGGTCTGTTCTTGGATCTCACAGATCAGACTGAATGTAGCTGAACTAGAAGATACTGTTCAGGAACATTTGATCCAATGTAACCTTTCATGACCTGCCAGTTTATGGCACCAGATCAGTACTCATCTGATGCAAAATGCCCAGAAATTTTGTGTGTTGATACCAGTACACTGCCACTCTCTGTAACACTGCTGTGCTCTTACTGCACTGAATTACTTGCCAGTGCATGCCTTGATTATGTGTCCTAGTGCTGCTGTATTTAAATGTAACTGTAGCTATTTTGTAAGTTGATTAATAGGATGCTTGTGATATGCAATCAGTATAATGTAGAGGTCAATATCTGTCTGTTCAAGTTTTAATTAAGTCAGAAGCCAAAGGGAGTATCTATAACATAAATCAAAATTCAGTACTCAGGGTGGGCACTGAAAGAGTGGTTAGTCATTGCAGAGCATTGCATTATCTCTGTACTTTTTCTGGTTTGTATACTCATTTCATTGTTATGTCAATAAATTGAACTGCTACCTTCTTTTTTCTATAAAGGGAGTCCTGGGGCAGTTTTAGATGTCTGGAATGAATAGGTGATCATCCTTTGTAATACTAACAGCTTTCTCATTCTTAAAAAAGAGTTATTAGTAATTAAAATTATATTAGAGAATGGTTATATCTGTATTTTTTCCTTTATTTCTTTCCTTTGTCTGTCAGCCCATATACATGTGTGTTACTGATTTTGATAATATTTTTTAATTTTAAAATGTGTATTTCTAATGGAGAAAATTAATAGCTCTTGAATTAAGTACTCTAAAGAGTGCTGAAAAAGTTTTTTACACAGATGGGTTTTAGAAGTGGAAAGAAATGGTATAATTTGTGTTAATAAGAGAATTGCCATGCTTAGAAAACATTGCACTATTCTTCAAGAGGTTAGATATAACAAAGTCATTATTTTAGAATGTGAGAGAGAGAATCATGTAATATCTTGAATTGGAGGGGACCCACAAGGATCATCAAAGTCCAGAGAGTACGTCTAAAACTGAAAAAGTATTTTCAGGTGCAGTTGAAAGCATTTCCATAAGTGTGATTGTGTAATAACATGATTTTGGGTGGAGGGTAGATAAATTTACTGAAGTCTTGTGGTATAAGAAGCATTATGTGTTCATTCATTCCACTTTCGGTGTGTGTCCAAGTGTATGTAGTATTGTATAAGGGATTGTGATGGGCACAGTTTCACAGGCAGAATTCTACCAGCAACAGAAGTTTAAATGCTGCCTCACATAGTAAATTGCCACATTTAAACAGACCGCCAATTATGCGTAGTGGTTAGCAGAAAAAAATACTCAGCAGTTTTCAGTAGCGTGTGCCCCACCTACGTAAGTTCAAGCACTTGCTTGAAAGGGATAACTGTCCTCTTCAGTCACTCAAATCAAAGAAGTTTTATCTTCCTGAATATTATCTGAAAAGTTCAATAGGGAAATTAATTAAAAAAAAAAAAAAACAAACATCCGCAGAGCTAATTTTGTTTATAGTAAAACAAATTGCACCAGCTTTATTGCAGTAAACTCGGACAATTATTCTGTGGTCTTCTGCTAGAAGGTTGGCTGGGTTTTTGGAAAACAAAGTCTTTTGACACTGCACATTGTGTGGAAAAAGCCTGCAAAGGTTTGAATATTATTTTCATCTATATATGTACAATTTGAATGAACCATTAGTAGGAGTTAAGATTGCATAAAAAGAAAGAACATGTACTTCCTTGTGCTTTCACAATGATGCAGAATTTAAAATAGAAACTTGCATATTTATTTGCTCTTTACTTTTTTTTTCAGGCATTCTTACCATGCTTCCTTTTTTCACAATGAGCAGACCTTTATTATCTGAACAGTCAGTAATTTCACAAGGAATGTTCTTTTACAATACAAAAGAGAGAAAGGGTAACCAGATTCTGTTTATTTCCAAATGGTGATGCTGGTTTTTGTTCTTGTTTTGTCTGATGTCTTCTCTGGTATTTATAATTTCTATACCTCTGATATTAAAAAAAAAATAATCTTAAAAACTATACTTCTCTCTAATTTATGAGAATTTTTTTTCCCTCCTTGTGGGTTTCTTAAGATCTGTTATGATGATGCAAAGCGAAAGATCATTGAGAATGAGCTGTGCAAAACTATTTTTAAGTGTGGGGTTTTTGTTCAACATATACATTGTACATACTCAATATCATAGACTACATAATGTTTGAAACAGAAAGAGGATTAGTGGTGGATATAAGCCTATACCAAGAGACATTGTAAATGAATGGAAAAATTGTGTCATTGCTGTCATAGGTTACTGTCAGTTAAAACACATGGGCAACTGGAGACCATAAATATTTGCATCTGCTGCTCTGAGAATAGGGTGACAAGGTGTTGTTGCACTCCTTGCAAAGCAATTCTAAGCTAGGAGACCGTGCAAATATACGACTTTGCAAGCAACTATTCAATCTGTAGCAACTACAGCTTTTGTTCCTTCGATTTTCATCTTCAGGGAACAAGTGCTAAGAAATTACTTGACTGTGAACCACCCATTTCATGGTTGGAACTGGGTGCTAATTGTGACACAGGTAATCACCTGAGAACAGCATAATGCTGTAGATTATAAGTTGGCCTTCTGTTATTTGTGTGATTATATGAGCTAGAGCTCAAGAATCATAAATTATATAAGAAAAGAAGAAACTGGGAATCCTACTGAGGAAAAGAAAAGAAATTACAAAACATGCTGCACTGTGACAGTTTGGTATCTATTTATTATGGCATTTTGTGGGGGAATAAGGAGTAAAAGCAAGTCCAGGATTCATAACACACAACCTTAGAAACAAAACATTAAATTTTATTCCCTTCAACAAATGTATAGTCAGTGTTCTGATGCATACTGTGAGCATCCATATGTCACAGTAAGATGCCAGAACTGCAACTTTACCTCAGAACTGATGTCATCTCTGCAGTCCTTTTCCTCAAACCCTCCTCACTAGAAATATGTGATGCATCTCTCCTCTGGCCTGTCTCCAGACACTGTGAGACAAAAAGCACTAGTTTGAATTTAGGGAATAGATACTATTCTAAAATAGGGTCATGTCATTGCATTTTTTCCCCTCCCACCTTCCCCTGTAATAATTTTTCCTTCTTGCAAATAATCATATTTTCTTCGCAATTCAGATGTTTGTAAACACAGCAATATATTTACTTATTTTCAGTTTTGATCTTCAAAGCATATCCATGTCTACCAGGTTCACAGCCTTCAGATACTGGTGCTGCATCTTAAAATACTCAGCTGAGTTGTGGTTTTATTAATGAAGATGACCTTGAGTGCTCCACAGACTTTAGCAGAACTGAATACTGCATAAACAAAAAGGTTCTACAAATTTCTTGGGTTTATCTCTTTGTATTGAGGCAGCACAGCATCACATGACTGAGAGGGTAGTCAATCAGATCAGCTGCCATAAGTAGTGAATTGCTTGTTGACATTTGCTCATTTAGTAAAAAATTCAGATGTTGACATCAGTAGATAACAAATTTACATGAAGAATTTCATGTCAGATTTGAGAAACTCCAGAATTTTCATCCTTGGAAAAATATATTGTCATTTGTCTTTATTTTGAGTTAGAATGAGTAATTGAAGTACTGACACAATGTGGACAAGGGACAATTTCACTGCATGGAGGTTTTCAACAATTTTGAATTGAAATTTACAACCTCTCTCACATTTTATGGTTTGTGTTAATTAAAGACATTCTTGACTCAAAGTAACCAGACTGCAAGAATGAGGTGCATTAATCTCTTGTATCATGGTGCCTTATGAGAGTTTTGAGTCAGGTCCCTCTTTTAACTGTTTTCATCTTCTATGTTTGGTTTCTGCTTGGGCTGTAACATGTTACACCGAAAGCAGTCCAGCTTTCATATGATTATTTCTCTACTGAAACACAGGGAAGTTGCAGAAGTTGTGTTTGCCTATTGTCTCCAGTTATAAAAATCTCAGGCTTTTCTAATAAGAAAATAAACACTATTGAATGGAACATGATCACATTTGCCTTTTTCACAGCTGCTGCCTTAGTAGTTTGTGGCTGACTGGCTATGTTTTCCATTTTCCTTCTCTGTTTGCAATTGATGACGTTTTATAGCAGAGTTCTTATTATTTGTCTGTAATGCATGACCATGCAGTATGCAAGCAAATTTTATCCCTTTTCTCTTGCTCCTGCTCCCGATGTAGTAAGTACAGGTTTTTTCTTTCTGATATTATGGCTCTCTGCTGTACTGCCAATGCCTCCACAGCTTTATCATCAGCAAACTGAATCAGCATACTCCAAAGCTTATGCCAAAATCAATAATTAAAGTATTAAATAAGATGCATAACAAACCAAAGGAGTATTACTCAAACATGCATGTCAGAAAAAAAATCTAAAAAAGCTGAAGTAATGTGCAGTGTGTTTCTGTCCAACTTTAAAGGAATTTTCTTGAGAGAGAAAAAAATCTGTAAAAGCAAATGGCTAATAAAAATGTTCCCTTCTATGCCATTATTCTATTCAAATTGAAACTGAAAAATCAGAATTCCAGTATTGTCCATACCAAGGATAAATCTCTTCCTCTGTGTTCTTTTGGTGACTCCTAGTTCCTTTAGGATGTCTGGGGCTGTTCTCACCTTCATTCCCTTAAGCTCCAAGTGCTTTCCATTGAATGCACTCTCAATCACCTTTATGGAAAGAAGAAGAAATAATCTCCACTGTATTTAATGGTTACAACTTCAGAAGCTGCAAAACTGGTCATTTAATACCTGTCTCATTGCAATAAGTGCCAAATAATATAGGTGGTGCACGAATCGGAAAGCTGACAGAAATTTTGATGTTTCAGTATGCAGATAGGTTTCTTCCTTCTCCCATTGTTGGAATTTGGATTAAGTGTATAAATGTAATGATTCCTGAATGTAGAAGGATTCAGCTCCAGTCACTCTGTCAAAAAAAAAGAAAAGTAATATTTTTTTTTTTACATGGCACTTGAAAATTTCATGGGCCTGTGAGTTACAGGACTTGATTTGTTCTCATTTTTTGTCCATCCAACATAATAGTTGCACCTGCAGAAAATTATTGCAATAGCAACATAAAAGGCTTGTCTTCATAAGTATTATGAAAAATATCCTTTAAACTTATTTGTAAATATTTCATCTGAAAATATACTGTAAAGGAGGGAACAGGGTTTCTTTAATCCAACAGATGGTGCTTGGAAAAGGTTATGATAGTTCCCCAACAGAGATCCACACCTGTGAGCTAGAATAATTCAGTTAAATTTAAGGGCTCTTCATGCATGCAAAGGAGGAGAGAAATACCTTGACCATGATCACGGTAAAAGTTGTAATTTAGACGAAAAGTATCTAACCATCTGTAGTTCCATAACAGCCTTTTAAATATGAGTAAGACAGATGAGAAATGTGCCTAAAATTGGTATGTGATAATCTAGTGCAAGAGTCTGTACGATATGGTTGCCCATGTTACCAGGAGCTGCCTAGGAGAATTCTTCCCAGTTATCTTTAGAATAACTGCATTGATTTTTTGCGTCCTCTTGTTGGTACCATTGAGTTCAGTATTGATCTGTTGACATCACCAAAGGATCAGCCAAATTATCCTAGTCACATTCTTCTCTCAAATTGAAATGAAATTCCTTTTGGGGACTGATGTGCTCTCCTACATCCTTAAATGTCTGGCTAGTGTAAAATGTACCTAAGCGCAGCTGTTGCTCTAGGAGACGAGTGTGTAATGCGCTGCATATGTGTGCTATTGTGTTTAAAGGAATCTTAAATTCTCCTTTCAATGAGAATCAACTCTAATTATAGCATGGATAACTTTTTCATTCTGCTTGTGGAGATAATCTTGTTTGGAAACACTGTGTTCAGAACTTTCAGCCATTTCAGAATCTACAGACAAATGCACACATATGTTTGCAGTACAGCTTAAAATGTGCTGGCCACTCTAAATTATTTGAGGCTTTATACTGTAAGAATGGTGGTGCTGGGTCAGATCAAAGGTCTATTTGGGTCCATATCCTGTCTCCATCCATAGCAAGAAGCACATACCTAGAAAGGAGTGTAAAAATATTTATCCTTAGATATGTACCTAGAGTAGTCCCTCAGCCTTCAGAAATCTGAAGCTAAATCTGAACCTTCAGCTCTGCTCCTCATATAAGAACAGTGAATTTGCATGCAGGGCTCAAGATTTAACACAGAATCACAGAAAGGATGAAGTTGGCATTGACCTCTTAAGCTCATTTAGTCCAAACTCCCTACTTTAGCATGGTCAGTTAGAGAAGGTTTCCCAGCAATGGGTGCAACAGAGTTCTGAGTACGTGGAGATAAACTAGATGGAGATGTTCACACAATGCATTTATACATAGGACAATGCTTAATACTTCTTAACAGTTGTTGCCGCTTGAGTTGCTTTTTTTTTTTTTTTTTTACTTGTCACAGACTTGATGATTTGTGTAACTACTGTCTAGATCTCAAGATTTCCTTGCTTGTGATAATAGGCAACTTAGTCTGTTTAATACATGAAATTAGGATTGTGTTCAATATTAGTAATTTTATATTTATTTATACGGGATTTTAACTGCCATTTAATACCCCATCACTTAATCTCAATAGAGTTATCTTGCAGTTGGGCAGAAACTTACTATTATGAAGAACTTTGGTTATAAAAAATCCCACCCAACTAGTGCCACCTTATTTCTTATCTCAGCTGACTCATTGGAGCTCACCAGCTCTTGACCATTAGACTTACTTATGACCTCTCTGCACTTTGAAAACTAAACTTTTATTCCTTCCTTACTTTGTATCTTTTAACCAGGTACCTTCTGTGACTTCCCCAAGAAACTAATTTGAGTGACCTGTCAAGTAACTTCTGGAAATCCAAGTAGACTAATCAATCAAATTTACTTTATTCAGATCCTTGACAGATCTTTCAAAGAAGTTTTGTGGGTTTTGAGACATGGCTTCCCTCTACAAAGGCCACACGAATTCTTCCCCAGGATATTACACATATCCATATATCCACAGATCATGCTCTCAGAGCTTTAAATGTCTTCAGCAATATAGAGCAAAAGTACAGTCTTCCAGTTCTCTCTGATAACCATTTAAAAAAAATTTGTCATATTTGTTTTGTTCCAGTCTAAAAAGGCTAAGTAAGTGGCATACAAGAGCCTTGCTTACTGCCTTAATTTGAGCTGTTTCATCCTTGAGTTCAAGTTAATCCTTGAACTTGGCCTCAGCCAGTGCCCATAATGTGTTATTGGTCACTTTATCTGTTTTTCACGTAACGTCTTCTGCCTCTTCTCTCTCTATTTTTTAGGGAGATTTGATGACTTCTTTTCCCCATTTGTCTTCTGAGTAAAGAAAGATTCTAACATTGGAAAACCCTCACTTTTTCAAAATCAGATTTATCACAGGCTGTTCAGTAGACAAAAAATCTTTACAGAATTAAAATTTTACAATCATGGTGCAGCCACTGTTCACTTTATTTTGGCCATTCTGTGCTGCAGAATGCTGAAGAGATTGCCTTCAGCACAGATTTTTTTTCATTCAGTGAAAAACAGGTAAGAGGTTACTCTCCTGTGCTTTGAGGCAAATGCCTGTTAATAATAGATCTGAGAAAAGAAGCTGAAGCTGCTGTTCATCATTGCAGGATTTCATCCTACACTCATTTTACTGTACCTTAGCCCAGTTTGGGTAAGGTGAAGGTCTTCACGTGTTTTTAATGCCTTTTTTGTGTCTGTCCAGATGGTTTTAGCTCCTTTAATTTCAGCAAAGGAGAAATGTGCATGACTAGAGATAAGCTAAAATTTTGTGAAATTATTCTACATCTATCCTTATGCAGTGACTAATCAGTTCATTTGTCTTTCTGATGAACTGTTCAAGGGAGAGACCATTTTGGGAAGTTGAGGGATAGAAGTTGGTTTCCTGCCTAATAGGCAGATTGAGAAAATTTATTTGCTGTTATACGCATAGTTTTTGAGATAGAAATGAGAAATTAATATCATGAGTCTTGCATCAAATTACTGTTTTTCAGTGCTTCTGGAAATTATTCATGTAACAAGGTGTTTGTACAGCTTGTAAGAGAAGCATATGTGGCTGAATGGCTGGAAAAAATGTTGTCATTGCTGGACAGTGACATTTGTACCTAAATTACTGCCATTTAGCCTGACTAAGCTATATAAGGGTCTTTCAGTATCTGCTAAACAGTAATCTGAATGAGAGCTCCTTGGTTTGTTAGTCCTTTCTGTGAGTTTCCATAGTGTCAGTTTTCATCTGTGACCTGACATTATAGTATCCGTCTTGATGTAGAAAAAAACCTCCATTTTTTTTTAACTGCTTGGAGGTGAAACAGGTAACAATGTTAATTGAAACTAACATTGTCCCAGAAAAACAATAACAGTTGAAGTTGTGAACACTTTGTAATTCACGTAACTTCCTGAATTCATACGTGCACACACATGCAGGAGAAGGCAGGCACACCACAGATAGATGAGAAGGCAATTGGCAAGTTTTTAATGTGCAATGACTGTTACGATTCTTTTTGCTGTCAAATTAATAGAAACCACGGATGAAGACAAAATGAGTGATAGGTACTTAGAAACCTAATGTAAGACTTTATTTTTCTTTGGAAGTGTTTCTCCCAGCTTTCTATCAGTGATGGACAACATTTCATTCTGAATTAAGGTAAAAAGTCTCTCCAAAGAATGTTGAAAGCTGTCAGTCATAATGGTACGTGAAGCCCAATAGAGCATATAAGGTAAATAGAGCATTTTAAGTTTTACCTGGATAGAATAATAAAGTTATTTAGAATGGAAAAGAACCTTTGGATCACATACTCCAGCAATAAACCTAATGGTGCTACATTCGTCACAAAACCATGTCCTGAAGCAACACATCTCAAACTTCTGCCAGCATCTGCTGTCCATTATGCCTAATAAATATCTAGGAGTAGCTACAGGTAGCTTGACAGTTTCTCCTCTTTCTCCAGCAAAACTCTCTTTCTGTGCATCTTTTTGGAGTCATCCTTCTCATAGGGTGATACAGAATAAAAATCCTTTCTTTCCCAGTTGCCACACTGGTTCCATAAGCACTGCAAACAGGGAAGCCTCTGTGAGAATATTCTTCCTTACTTTTAAGTTTTTCAAAGAAAATGCAGAGAAGACTGTTATCCTTGATTTTGCCTTTTTTTCAGCCTTGATTTGCTTTAGAACTTTCTACTGGGCAGTAATACATTTTAATTTGATCCCTCAGCCATTCAGAAATGGACATTTTCATGGACTCCAAAAGAGTTATTCATCTAAAATGAACTGACCTCAAAAGTTTGAAGAGGAGACTGGAAAATGAAATGAACTTATTATGTTGCTCAGAAACTGTTTGTTTATTGTAAAGCATCTGATTTCATGGAGGACTCTACCTTGTACTGGGAGACATATTAAAATTTGCCCTGCCATGTTGAGATAGTGGCCTGCTATCCTGGCAGTGATTTAAATTCAAAATCCAATGCAAAATACATGTTTTAAGTGTACCTTTCTTTCTTCCATAAAATTCTGATGTGCCAGATTCTCTACTAAAGCTGTTTAAAGTATCTTGACAGACTAACATGAAGTATGAAAATTACTGGTTGGTCATGCAGACTTTTGCCTCTGGATTTCATAGGACTGAACTCTAACAGGATTGGGATGACTAATGTGATGGTTATTCACTGATTTTACACCACCTCCTCAAGTTGGACCTGAATTTACAACCGGAACTGCTATTTTAGGGCTTTGAAGTTTGAAAAGTTGTAGATAGGTCAGTGTTTTTTCATTACCAGTGCAATCATTATGAAATAAAGCTTATTTGTTTTACTTAAAGTACATTTAACATAAAACCTGATTTTATTTTTTTTTTAATGACAAAAGGGAATTTTTTTCAGATCTGTTGCACTTTTTTTTTTGGTTAGTATTTAAGAAATTTTGGTGATGTACAAAGCTAAGTATGCAGCAAAAATAACGTAAAATATGCTTTTACATAACAAACTTTCCTAAAATTTCCTAAAGTTCAGTTTCCAAAACTGTTTTCAACCTGTTTGTTTGTTTGTTTGTTTGTTTTAAATATATAATTTCATTGACTGATAGTGATAAAGGAATTGTTAGCTTGAAAACTGTCTTCATTCAAATAATTGCTGGGGTAGGCACAGTTGTTCTTGATTCAGATACTTAAGTGGAAGTCAGAGTACATGGAAAACAGCCTTTGCACATCTACTTGCTACTCTACAGTAAATTCTTTGCTCGCTACTTCTGCAGGGAAGAATTTTGTTGTACCATCTGCATGTTTAAATGGTGATGATTCTTCCTGTGCTTAGATTCTATCATTCTCTTCCTCCTACACAGCAGATTTCTTGTAGGGAAATTATGTTTGTTTCTACCACACATCACATGAGTTGTTTGGGAAGCCCAAATAATGATGATTCTGAAAGCTATTTGGGGCCCTGGCAAGCACCCTCAGCATTTAGATGTGCAAGTGAAGATGCACAACAAAGCTGGTGGTTGTATTTTTAGGGAAGACAAAATGCACATGAAGTGCCATGAAGCTTCCTTTGGCAAAGAAAGGAACAGAGGTATCACCCTCGTGGAGTCTCTGAACAGAGCTGAGGTTCTTCTGGTTGATTTGTCACCACAGTAACTCCCTTCTCAAGTGAAATTAAAGTTGTCATCAATTCATACTGCATTCATACCTTAGAGATACAAAGTTTCATATATGAGGCCACCCAAGAATTTATTCTTTAGTTGATTGGGGTTTTTTTTCCCAAAAATGTCTTTTTTACAGACTTGAATTTAAGAACATATGTGGAATATGTCATGGCTTTGTTTATTCCAAATAGCTTGATTTGATAAGGATCAAGTAGTTTCTCTCTCTTCATGGTCTTTTCTGCAAACACAAGTGTATTATCTTGGAAGTATCTTTCTGCACGTCTCTACTGGCCATTTCATTTCATTATTTCAAATATCTTGGGGAGGGAAATTTCAGAAAACAGTAGAACATCACAAATATATGCACACATAGAATGCATGCACACACCTAAACACTCGTACACCCACCACTTTCTCTGGTTTTTAGTAAATTTTTGAAAAGATGAGTAAATTTTCAATCTTGTCAGAGAACATTTTTAATCCTTTTTGCAAAATGTATTCATTTTAGTTGTGGTAGGGTATTAAAATCTACAGATTATTGTGTTTATTTGTTATTTTTGTAATTTATTCATACAGATACTTATAACTGCTTTGTACAATCTCTGAAGTTGTGAAAGTACACATCAACCTGTGATAAGGAGTAGGACAAATCACTGGCTTAACTTGCAGTAAGGATGATTTAGAAGATCTGTTGGTCCATTCCCTAGCCACCCAGATTTTTCCCTATGCATATTGCTTACCTTTATTGCTGGTCTCCTCTGTCTCTTCTCTTCAGCAAGGGGCTCAGGAACACTGAATGACTGAGAAATCAGGGGCCCAAGAAGAAGTATTTTCTGCCCCTTTTCAGGTAGCTTTCTGTGTCCCTGCAGCAGTGCTGGCCCCAGCATGCAGCCAGCACTCATAATCCAAAGAAAGCTGATAGGTTTCCCTTCCACTCCGAACCTCATCCAGCATGATGGTGTGCCTCACTTCTTGGAAATGACTGGGCTTGAAATGAGAATATACTATGAGAAGTGGTATATATACCATTGCAAACAGAGAGGTCTTTTATTATTATCCTGGAAAGCACTTGTTAGTTTCAATAATTTTTAGTTTTCACTGAGACTAGAGTAGTGGCAGAGCTAAAATTTCAGTCATGTTGAGGATGGAAGGTTCCTCTGCTCTGCTTAATAAGCTTCACAAGGTAACCTTTAATGAGTTAGTGAGGAAAGAGTTTCTGTGTTGTAGTGATGTTTTCCATAGACTGGCACAGAGAGATTCTGTCACTGCCTCTGTTAGCACCATTCTGTGAGTCTAATGACTGCAGATGCCTGAGTGCTTCATATGCACACATGCACTAAGAGATATACATCAGTTTCTTTGTGTGCAACATTTACTTAGTTTTCACAACAAATAATTGTATTCATCAGCCAAGGCTGGGACTTTTTCAAGGCCCTTGAGTAAACAAGGGAACTTAAAAGCAGTAAGAGTTCTAGTGTAATTATTTGTACAGTGAGATAAAAGCAGCAGCTTCAGATAGAATGATGGAGGCCAAACCTGTAATGCTGAAGGATAAGATTTATTTTATTTTTGTGGTAATTACATTAGCTTGAATAATTTCTTTTGAGTGAAACTACATCTTGCGTGTTCTCTGGTAAAATATTGAAAGTCTGATATATCAGCGGTGGTTCATCTTATTGTATTCCTTTGGCTGAAAGAGCTAATTAGTTTTGTACTTAGGTGTGTTAATTCTCCCTGAAGTACTTCAGGCCCATAAGATTGTATTTTCGTTCTCAGGGTAGCTTTCAGTGTGACATTTGAGACAGCGTTCATAAAGATTTTATACTAAAAACTGCAAGATCTTTATAGGTAGTTTGGAAATGCGTAGTCCATTTATCTCTGCTGTTTGTTGTTGTTGTTATTTGGATTTCCTTCCAGTTGTTGCGATCCATTGCTGCAAGTATTTCCAGACGTTTCCATGTGGTACTTGTTTTGTACAATTGCTGTCTCTAAGGTGGTGTTTGCTTGCACTCAGATCTTTATGACATTGTCCCTTAGCTCTTGAGCAGTCATTTGCTAGGAGCCACTAGTCTCTGTTTATAGATAGTTATGAACAAAAGCCAAAGTAATAAACTGCATCATCAGACATGCGTACAGGTCTATTTGAAGACAGGGTTTTTACAGAAGAAAAAAACTTTGGATTTCATCAAATGGAAGTCATGACTGACTGTTTGAAGCCATGCTGTCTTGCCTTAATTGAGGACCATGGTTTTTGCTTATGGGTTAAATTTGTCTGTGCCGTGACTCACATGGCTCACCAGTTTAATTTTACAAAAGCTTATAGTGTGACCACAGCTAAGCTCTGTTCTTCAAAAACTCAAATACATGCCTTCACTTCTTCAGCTAGGTGCTACTCTAGGGAGAAAATACTTTCTTTTTACTGTGTATTTAAGTCTTCAATTTCCTTTTCTGAACAACTTTCTGACACCAGTAATAGACTATGTGCAGCAGTCTTCCTTGGTACCCCTATCAAATGCTTGCATGGAAAGCAGTGAAAGCACACTGCTCTGTGTCTGAAAGACTAGTTTCTAAACAATGGACAAATGATGGAGGGCAGTCCAGAGTGCCAGGACCAGCTTAAAGTGCACCAATGTATAGCATTAAATGTCTCCTTGTACTAGCAGTAGTTTACAGAAAACTGTTGAAACAAAGATAAATTTATATATTTATATGAAATAACAAAGAAAGTGTCGAGATAGTTAGTGACTTACTGAGCCACCTGGATCCTCACAAGTCTATGGGACCAGATGGGATCCATCCTAGGGTGATGAGGGAACTGGCAGAAGAGCTTGCCAAGCCACTCTCCATTATCTTCCAACAGTCCTGGCTCACTGGGGAGGTCCCACATGATTGGAAGTTGGCAAATATCACCCCAATCCATAAAAAAGGCTGCAAGGCTGACCCTGGTAACTACAGGCCTGTCAGCCTGACCTCGGTGCCTGGCAGAGTTATGGAGCAGATCATCCTGTGTGCAATCACACAGCACCTACAAGATGGACAAGGAATCAGGCCCAGCCAGCACGGGTTTAGGAGAGGCAGATCCTGCTTGACCAACCTGATCTCCTTTTACGATCAGATGACTCACCTGGTTGATGAGGGGAAGGCTGTGGATGTGGTCTATCTGGACTTCAGCAAAGCCTTTGACACTGTCTCCCATAATATACTCCTGGAAAAGCTGGCAGCCCATGGCTTGGACAGGGGCACTCTGTGCTGGGTTAGGAACTGGTTGGAGGGCCGGGCCCAGAGAGTGCTGGTGAACGGGGCTGCATCCAGCTGGCGGCCGGTCACCAGTGGTGTCCCCCAGGGATCAGTGCTGGGCCCAGTCCTGTTTAACATCTTTATCGATGACCTAGATGAGGGATTGAGTCCATCATCAGCAAATTTGCTGATGACACCAAGTTGGGAGGAGTGTCAACCTACCAGAAGGCAGGAGGGCTCTGCAGAGGGACCTGGATAGACTGGAGAGCTGGGCTGACTCCAATGGGATGAAGTTCAACAAGGCCAAGTGCCGGGTCCTGCACTTTGGCCACAACAACCCCTGCAGCGCTACAGGCTGGGCACAGAGTGGCTGGAGAGCAGCCAGGCAGAAAGGGACCTGGGGGTGCTGATTGACAGGAGGCTGAACATGAGCCAGCAGTGTGCCCAGGTGGCCAAGAAGGCCAATGGCATCCTGGCCTGCATGAAGAACAGTGTGGCCAGCAGGAGCAGGGAAGTGATCCTTCCCCTGTACTCTGCGTTGGTGAGGCCGCACCTTGAGTATTGTGTTCAGTTCTGGGCCCCTCAGTTCAGGAAGGATATTGAGGTGCTGGAGCGGGTCCAGAGAAGAGCAACCAGGCTGGTGAAGGGACTTGAGCACAAGTCCTATGAGGAGAGGCTGAGGGAGCTGGGGTTGTTTAGTCTAGAGAAGAGAAGGCTTAGAGGTGACCTCATCACTCTCTTCAACTACCTGAAGGGAAGTTATAGCCAGGTGGGGGTTGGTCTCTTCTCCCAGGCAACCAACAACAGGACAAGGGGACATGGGCTCAAGCTCTGCCAGGGGAAGTTTAGGTTAGATGTTAGGAAGAAATTCTTTACAGAGAGGGTGATCAGGCATTGGAACGGCCTGCCCAGAGAGGTGGTGGATTCACCATCCCTGGAAGTTTTTAAAAAGAGATTGGACATGGCCCTTAGTGCCATGATATAGTAATTAGAGTTGGATCAGGGGTTGGACTTGATGATCTTGGAGGTCTTTTCCAACCCAATCTATTCTATGATTCTATGATTCTATGAGATTTTTCCAGATTTCCCAAGATTCACCTCTGTGTTGAAGAGAGCATGGGGATGTAGAAAGGCTTGATAGTATAAATTAAATTCGTCTGGAGAACAAAATTTCACCTTCACTTATGATGGTACTTGAGTATTTTAAGTTAGTCACGGAGGGGTCGTCCTGGCTAGTTATTTGTTTTGTCCAGGTCAGTTTTAATTCTTATGTGCTCTGAAGAGAGCACACTCCAGATTTGGAGTGCCTGTGTTTAAAAAACGCTGCATATTTTTATCCTGCTAAAGCGATTAGTGTCCATTAACAGCCTCTTATAGTAATTCATGAAAACATTGAGCAGCATCGAACACAGGAGCAGACACAGGACTGGTGTCACATCTGTCCATTTGAACAAAATATAACTATTTTTAACTCACAAATAGTTTATAACTACTTTTTTCAGTGTGTTTACCCAATGTTTCCCTGACTGTTTTCTCCTAGACTGTCTCCTTGTATTATTTCTGAGGATGTTGTGCAAGCCAACTTCAGAAGCTGCATGGATGTGAAAGTGTATGGCATCTGCTGCCTCCACTAATAATGAGGCCAGTTACAGTGTGGAAAAAAACTTTGATAATTAATTGCTCTTGAAAAATGAAGGTTGGTTGTCAGTCAGCTCTCATTCTCTGTTGATTCTCTGGTGATGACCAATAGTATTTCTAATGATTTTTTGCCCTCTGATATTTCTCCAGCGTATGAAGTTCTCTGGATTCTATTTTCCTTTCATATTACTTGTCCTTTTATAGACAATGACAGTTTGACTTTCTTCTAATCTTCTCACTCTTTCTCTAATACTTCTTCACTAATTTACTCTGAGTTATCAAATATTACCACTTGCAGCTTTGGAATTTCTTCAGATCACTCTTTTTCTTCTGAGAAAAGTCATGAAGGCCAGCTAGTTTGATAGCATGTAATTTCTCTCTCCCCAGTCTTAGGCTGTTCCAATTCTTCAACTCACCTGAACAAAGCTGACCCTTTAGTGGAATAAAGTCTCTTGTAGAGACTTTGTGACTGGTTTTTTTTTTCCCCCCTCTGAACCAAGTATCTGGAAAACAATACTTTTGTTTTTTCTCATAACTCTCTCTTGCCTTTGATTCTTAATGTTTACCCTACTATTTCAGAGGTGACCCATGCAAGCTGTTGTTTTGTTTTGCAATCGTCTTCAGTAATATGACCTATTTTATTATGGCTGTGTTTGTGTCTTTGTTATTTTGATTGGTTCTTTCTGTACTGCTTTTTCCTCATTGTGGTTGAAGAAAAATCCAATTTGCTATGTTGGTCTTTTATTGTTCTTACCTGTCCCTGAGTTGCACTAGGATAGTTTGTATTGCCACTCGTAGCTGTGTTTTTTATTTTCTTTCCTAAATGCTCTTGCCTTAAACTTGACTGTCTGTGATCCAGGTTACTAGTTCTGAGTTTGATTTCAAAACAGCAAGTCCAATATTCAGATAGTTATCTATTACAGCCTGTACCCTATGACTGCATAATTGCTTTCTCATGGTTTTTCAAAACCATGTCAGATTCACCACTGAGCAAGTGTAAGCTATGGACAAACTGCTCTGCTTTTTCTCTATGATGTTTTCCTTTTTTATTTTATTTCCTCTTTTATTGTATTTATTTAAATGTCTCTTCCTTGAAGCCATATGTTTAACCTCTTTGGTATAGCATTCATATCTGAAACGCTGCATATAGTAATATTTAATTCACATAGCATGTATACACAGCAGTCACCGTGTTTATACTGAATGACATGAGACATCATTCATACTTATTATTCTCAAGGGACAGTGAGGAACAGAAATAAAGCCTTTCCCATGTAACATTGAAAAGGCTTTTATTGAGTGATTTGCTAATCAATGTCTTCTCTGTGAGGCTGGAAAGACAGTGATCATTTATAAATTGGCCATCTATACAGCAGAACTGTCTACTGCAAAAAGAGAAAATATTAGCTAATTAGATTAATTTATTCATTCATAGTTATACTGGATTATAATGTCTAGTGAAGAGCTACTGTGATGTTTTTCAGACAGAACAAATGTATGCTTTTTGGACATGTTTGTTCATAAATGGCAGAATACATGATATACCATAGAGATTTCCCCAGTTTCTGAGCAGTCTGTTAGTAACTGTGGTAAGTATCCTGTATACCTACACTCATTCATATGAGCTTTCCAAATAGATTCAGGGAACTAGTTTCTGTAGAAAGATTATTTAGCAACTATATTGAAACATAAGAAAGTCAAACACACTGTCAATATCTTTTGAGAAGAGCATTCTGTCAGTTTTGTTCGATGTTAACAGCCTTTTGTTTCTTTTCCATAAGATGCTGGGTGCAGCTGTACTCCTTGAATGATGAAATGCACAGAGGTAATATGTTCTCTGTGTTTTTTTAGGAAATTAATTCCTCGAATAGTATAGATTTAATATTTTTCACTTTCTAAGGAAGAATTCCAGATCCTGTGAGATGTCACAAACCCTTAATAATTCATATAACCAGTTGTGCATGTTTCATCTGTGACAGGCAAAAACTTAAGAGTGAAATCGTGCAAGTATCTATATCTGAGAGCAATGAAACCCTTTGGAAGAAAAACCAAAAATCTGTGAAGTCTGAGTAGTCATACCATTAGTTACATAAAATTTTTCATTTTATCATATGCTTCTGAATACTACGTTTTTGGATCCTTATAAAACTGACAGTGCTTTTGTGTGTACTTCTGATCTTTCTAAAATATTATTTAACTTCTCATCTGTCTTGCTCAAAATCTCTCTATTTAAAGATTTGGGAGGTTTTTTTAAGCAAGCACCTCTGTTCAGCTCTGTAGGAGATGTCATGTTACAAAAGCTAAGCTCACACTTTTTATATAAAACACAACTATACTATTGGTATTTTAAAATAGGCATTGTTATTTGGACTTCAAATGCAAACTTATCATATCTTTCAGAATATTACTTAGTAATTTGGATTAAAATCTTATTTACAGAATCAAAGAATTATAGATTGGAAAAGACCTTTAAGGTCTTTAAGGCCTAAAATTATTAATTATGGTTTAGTGGGTTTTGTTTTGGGAGGGTGTGAGTTTGTTTTGTGTGTTTTTTTGTTTGTTTGTTTGTTTTGGGGCTTGTGGTTTTATTTTCTTTTCCTTTTTTTTTTTTTTTTCCTTTTCTTTTCCCCTGGAGATTTGGAGAAACAGTTAAGAAAAGATTTTTAAAAAATCAGAAATTAAAAAAAATCCAACTTTTCTCTTTGACAATGTGAAAACTTGCTTGCATTTCTAGAAGTGGGGGAAATTCTGGGTGGTGAGAAGGATTGCTTTCCTGAAAAGTAACGTCCTTTAAAATATGATTTAATTCTTTCATGGGGGTTATACTAGAAGCTTTAATTTGGTTTCAGATGGTGTTGCTGCCCTACCCTGTGAACGTAAGGTTTAAATTTCTTAAATTTTTAATACATGTTTTCCTGAGGAATTCTGTTTCTCTGTATATGGAAACAAATTTCACCCTCTGTAATTCAGAGAAAGGCTGCCTTTATTGAACTTTATCTGCTCTAAGTATTAAGAAAGAAAGAAAAAAAACCAGTGTTTTTGTAAGAAATCTTGATGAGAGAAAAAATTCTTAAAGAAACTTGAAAAGCAGGGTTGTCTTACCTTCAGTTTTTAAAGGAAGGGACGCTGCTGGAGGAAGTGAAATATGCGTTCATCTGATCCTACAGTGGTGCCACAGCAGTGTACGTATTACGACATCTGCAGTAATTACTTTCACGTTCTGATGTTGCCAGTGGAGCAGTTGCTAGTACTGATTTACCATTGTGTCCTTAGCAGCTGAACTTTAATAATGAAGTTTTCCAGTTTATATCACTGCATTACAATAGCTATGAGTTTGTTTGTTGTGTCTATTTTCCCCATGGAAAATGTACAGAAAAGAAATATAAAGAGTCAATTGGTTTGTTCAGTGTAGATTTTTTGGTTGGCATGCTCCAGGCGTTCAGGTTCCACCAAAAATTCATCCAAAATAAACTTCTACCTCTACTCACCCTGAAGAGATGATTCCCTGTCCTGTGGATAAGTATAATATTCATGCCCATCCCAAAAATTTCTTTCTCCAAGGCACCAACGAATCCTTCCATTATATCAACTTTTATCTTCAGAATAGCTGACTAGAGGTGATATAAAATAAACTCCAAGTGGTTCATAATACAGACTTAATTTTTAGTTGTACTGTGGAGGTCTGAGACTGTCTAAATTTGTTTTCAAACAGTGACCTCAAATAGATTAACGTTACTGTTTATTTTCAGTTAAAGCTTCAGAAGCTGGTATGACGTATTGTGAGGTAACTTCCCTCAACCTGTATGTATTTGTGTTCTTTTATTCCAGAAATTAACTTCTTTGGTTAGGAATGCAAGCAAATAAATAAGGGCACTTTGACAAGCTGTGAAAGTTACTTTCTCCTCTTCTCTGTTACCTGGTCTGTAGTGGCTGTAGCTCTGATGCAGGTGTCATGTGCATGGAGTAAAGAGGAAAGGTATAATATACAGTGAAAACCACATAGGATTGTTTATAACAACTGATTCGCTTTTTCATATGGTTTTATAAAAATGTAGCATCAAGATGATGTGATGCACATTTTTAACATTTCTAGAGACTAGATAGTGAAGTGAAAGACCAAGTGTCAGGTCCTGCACTTTGGCCACAACAACCCCCTGCAGCGCTACAGGCTGGGCACAGAGTGGCTGGAGAGCAGCCAGGCAGAAAGAGACCTGGGAGTTTGGATTGACAGGAGGCTGAACATGAGCCAGCAGTGCCCGGGTGGCCAAGAAGGCCAATGGCATCCTGGCCTGTATCAGGAACAGTTGGCCAGCAAGAGCAGGGATGTGATTCTCCCCCTGTACTCAGCACTGGTGAGGCCACTCCTGGAGTGCTGTGTCCAGTTCTGGGCCCCTCAGTTCAGGAAGGATATTGAAGTGCTGGAGCAGGTCCAGAGAAGAGCAACCAGGCTGGTGAAGGGGCTTGAACACAAGTCCTGGGAGGAGTGGCTGAGGGAGCTGGGGCTGTTTAGTCTGGAGAAGAGAAGGCTCAGGGGAGCCTTCAACAACTCCCTGAGAGGAGGTTGTAGCCAGGTGGGGGTTGGTCTCTTTTCCCAGGCAACCAGCAATAGGACCAGAGGACTCGGTCTTAAGCTGTGCCAGGGGAGGTTAAGGTTAGTTATTAGGAAGAAATTTTTTACAGATAGAGTAATTAGACATTGGAATGGGCTGTCCAGGGAGGTGGTGGATTCACTGTCCATGGAGGTTTTTAAGATGAGACTGGATGTGGCACTGAGTGCCATGATCTAGTAATCACAGTGGGGTTGGATCAAGGGTTGGACTTGATGATCTTTTCCAACCCAGTTGATTCTATGATTCTATGAAAGAGCTCATTCATTCAGATTATAAATAAAACTCGAGGGTAGTCACCAGGTGGCTGTCCAGTCTGATCACATCAAGAGCACACAGTTCCACAATCTAGATTACCTTAAAAGATTTATCAGGAGGATGTATTCTTAAATACATAAATACTTATACAGAACAGTGTTTGGAATACATGTCATCTGAAGTTATAAAATTCTCTGTAATTACAAGAGCCCATTCAATGAGGGTCTGATTTTAACTGTGAGAAGGAGATACATAGTCCTTTGTTAATAAAGTGTAGAAAAGGATCAAATAGAAAAACTTGAGAAAGTACAGATAGCAAATAGGTGAGTTAGTCAATGTTAAACGCTTGCTCTCAGTATAAATTTCTTTCTTTGGCCTGTTACACTGAACATATTTTTAGCAAGATTGTGAGTGTCCTCAGCTTGTTCTTTCTTCATAATTTCTTGAAATGCTGACTAAGGTCCTAAAAATGCATGGAGAAATATAACCCCCAGATGGCAAAAGATTAATTAGGAATATGCTTAGAGCCCAAGGCCATTCATGTTCATGCTGCCAAAGTTGTCTAAATTTACTTTCAAAGAAATTTTGAGCTTTAGCTTTAAACAGGGAGGTCACAACAAAGATACTGGACTTTTTGAGGCTCTGGATATTCCAGTACCAAGGTACCTAGAAAACACTGTAGGGAACTCTTCCTCTTTTTTTCTGATTAGATATATGGCATTCATGGAATTTTTTCTAAATTAAGCTTTGGAGCAGACTCAAAAATGTTTTTCTTCAAATTGGATTTTTTTTTTCTACCTTTCATTTGAAACACATTTTATTTATTAGAAGTCTATGTAACTGTGCTTATCTGCGCTAAATTAGCAACAAAGAGAAAAGCTTTCTGAATGATCACATTTGCTGAAATTACTGGTTTGTTGTGAACCAACACTATTTACTAGAGGAAATTACACCTGAATTACACATGAAAGTTGTGCTGCTACTCAGTGGGATCTTGACAGGCTGGAGAGTTGGGCAGATAAACCTAATGAAGTTCAATAAAGGCACGTGTAGGGTTCTACACATGGGGAGGAAAGTACAGGTTGGAGGTGACCTACTAAAGAGAAATTCTGCTGAGAAGGACTTGTGAGTTTTGGGAGATGACAAACTGACCATAAGCCAGCACTGTGCCGTTGCTGCCGGGGGGACAATGGTGTCCTGGAGTGCATTACGAAGAGTGCAGCCAAAAGGTCAAGGGAGGAGATCCTGCCTCTCTACTCAGCCCTTAGGGAAACCAAATTTGGAGTATTGTCTTCAATTCTTGTCTCCACAGTTCAAGACAAGGACTACTAGAGAATGTCCAGCAGAGGCCACAAGGATGGTGAAGGGTCTGGAGCATCTCTGTTTTGAGGTGAATGTGGGAGCTGGGGCTGTTTAGTCTGGAAAAAAAAAAGACTGAGAGCAGATGTCATTAATGCATATAAATATCTCAAAGGCAGGTACGAAGAGGATGGTCCCAGACTTGTTCAGTGCTGCCCAGAGACAGAGGGAGGAGCAATTGGCCATAAACTAAAACCCAAGAAGTTCTATTTAAACATGAGGAAAAACCTCTTTACGCTGTAGGTGGCAGAGCACTGGAACAGCTATCCAGGGAGGGCATGGAGTCTCCCTCTCTGGAGACATTCCAAACCCACCTGGATGTATTCATGTGTCACCTGCTCCGGGGGACCCTGCCTTGGCATGAGGGTGGGACTAGATGATCTCCAGAAGTCCCTTCCCACCCTAACAATTCTATGATTCTCTGAAATTATGGATAATTGGGGGATTAAAACAACAAAATAAGCTTATTTTTAAGAGTGAAAAATCTTTGTGGATAGGAGAGTAGTATAAAAATAGAAACCTGCAAGAAAAGAGAACAAAAAGATTTGTTTCTGCTCTGAAAATCAGTACTGTGAATAGCATTGTAGAGTTTGTATAGACGGATAAAAAAATCTTTTTGTATTTTATTGAGTCCTGGATTAAATTTCATCTGATTTTTATGAAGGAGATTTTTTTTCTACTCCTTCTAATAGTGCTTGATCAACAGTAATGATTCTTCAGTTTGAACTGAAGCCTTAACTCTTCAAGGCATTTTAGAACTGAAGTCAATGGTGTTACTCTTGTGATTAGAACTAAGCATGGGTTTAAAAGCTATAAGAGGTCAAGGTTACATAACAGTGCAACAGAATATGTTCAGATAAAACAGTATGAGCTCACTCTCCCTTCTGTTCACTCTTGCACTGCAGAGTAAATGTGTAGAAATCTGCTACATTTCTCTGAATCCATAGAAGAACCATAATTTCCAACATCAGCACCTGGATGTGTTGAGTAAAATGATTCTTTGAGGGATAAGTGACCACAGTTGTCTGCTGCTATATTTAATTTTAGTTGTAAGGTGCTGTAATAATTGATAAAATGAATAAATAAAGTAAATTGCCTGCCTTTCATAACAGTATAATGCAGCATAGGTACTTGTATTTTATTGAGGGCAGATGCAGCTCACGTGACTTGTGCATGACTACCACAGATCACAGCCACTGAAGCAGTTGCTAGTGTAGTCATATGATCAAGCAGTGAAATGTGCAGATTCCAGGCCTCTGCTGTGGGAAAAGGTACTTTCATGTAACCTAAAGACTAATTTATTTCAGAAGTCAGTTATTTTTAATTTCTAAACAGCTTTTCATGGATGTCTTTGATGGATCATCATGGATGTCATGTGTATCTTTTCAGCACAAATTGTGATTCTGCTGACTTGAAATTTAACTGTTTGCTGCTGTGCATTATATTTTTTTTCCCTAAGAAGAAAGATAATTTCAATGATTTATGAACTCAAATCTAAGATCTTTAAATAGACAGGAAAATTAAAAAGTCAGAGTAACTGCAGATGTGTCTTCTGTCAGTAACTGGTAGAACAGCAGTTTTTTAAAAAACAGTATTTTAAAAAGCTGTGTGGAGGAGGGGTAGAGGCTGGGTATCAGCAGAGGTCAGAAAATGTGTGATATGAAACATAGCAACATTTATATACCTGTCATTCAGAAACCTTATCATTCCACTAAATTTGGATATGGTATCAAATCCAACTGCTAAGTTTGCCTACCGTTTTCTTTTAAGAAGAGGTGAGTGAGATGTGTTGATAAAGTTTTCCTAACTCAAGTTAGGCAAAATCAGTTTAATTATTTTTAGAAGTAAAGCTCCCCTCTGTAAAAAGCTATGTCAGCAAATTCTATTTCAACCAAAGGGTGAGATTAGTCATAGTTATTTGTAAAGCACTGTGTGTTTATGTAACAGTGTATGTAGCATTATGTGCATTTATGTAGCAGATCTGGAACAGATGTGTTCTGGACTTCCCAGATGCTTTTCCCAAGGGCATTGTTTGGAGCATAATGAAATTTAAGCATAAACTGGAGAAACAGATAATGAATAATTACAGATCTGTAAAACCCATGTCAGTAGCTGCTTGTCTGCAGTACCACCTTATAAACCAGTTATTATTGTTGTCAGAATAAACCAGAATTGCCATCGAAGTTTGCGTTCCTCACCTCCCTCCACCATCAGCTGTGGCGCTGACCAGGGTGCTGAGGTCGTAGGACCCTGGTGCTGGAGCACCAGAGTCACAGCTGTTGATAAAGAGGAAAAGGGCAAGTGTTTCTAGCGGAGAAACTGAGAAAATAAAGATTGACACGTGGTTCCATTAGTTTGTTGTCCTTGTAAGTAAGGATGGCATTACTGTGAAGAAAAATTAAAAAAAACTGTGAAAACTTTTGTTAAATTTTTTGGATAAACGGCTTTAATTGAGTTAAAACATACTTTTGATTCGGATTATTGTAGAATAGCTGCTATAATCATTTCAGCTGTGAACTACATGGCTATTTGTGGCAGAAAAAGTTAGTGGGAGTTGGAAGTTATAAGTAGTAGGAGGAAACAAGACGTTGTCAACAAGCAGTTGGTCTGCTTCTGAAACATCTCTACTCTTGTGCTTACTTTTAAGTGAGAGAACAATTTTTCTACATTTTCCTGAAGTTAAATGCTAAAATGGCATACCTAAACCATTTTTTTCTCTGTCACTTTAGAAACATTTGAAGTCCCAGATGCTTACCTGCTCTATTTGTAAGTCACATCTATTTGTAAATTGTGAGTTTATCCCTCTGGAACACTGATGAGTGACAGTTATGGCAATGATAAACAATTCTTTTTTCCCTGCAACAGAACAAAATTGCTTTGCCCTTCCAGGCTGGGAAAACTGGTTTTAAAACTTAAGTTTCTGTATGCTGTGCTGCATGCAAAAAAGTCCCATCTCATTGCATCTGAATGTGGTAGATGGAAAAGACAAGTTTGAATATTTTGAGGAACATCCTCTACACATCTATCTGCATTTGCCAAGCTTGCATCTAATTTCTTATGCATTAACTAATTGGTAGTCAGCATTATTTTTTGATAGCCACCTTTGCACCCAACCATTTGTGGTGGAAATCCTTACCTTTTTAAGCCACTACAAGCTACTATTTTGTTTATGTTAGAAGATGTGCATAACCAAGGCAATCTGCTTATCTTACTGTTGGTTCTGTAGCTCTTAACAAACATCTCCTTTATGAAATTAGAAGACAATTTGTTTCAATTAGCCACAAGTAATTACTCCTTTTCTTTGGTTAAATTTTTGACAAGCAGAAAAATCTTCATGATGCTGTCAGAAGGAAAATCAGTTGTGGAAAGCTGATTGTTCTATAACCTTTCTACACTAGTGGGTTTTAGTTTTTAATCCATTTAGTAGAGTGCAAAGATAGAAACAATCCTTAGGTCCTCTAATGTTACCTCCTGCCTAATCCCCCTGACTACATGCCATGGAGACTTGCAGATTTTGAGTCCTGTATTGAAGGCAGACTTTGGTTTGTGGCAGGTAAATTCTCATATTTCCTTAAGTGAACTAGCAAAACTCAGTTGATAATGTGTTCCTACAAGATGCTGACTTGTCAGAGTTCTAGTTGTCAATGTCATCTTCACCAGTGTTTGAAATGTGGGAATCACAGGAAATAAGATCAGATCCTATCCTTCTGGCTTTCAGTAATTTTTGTTGCTGACTCCTTGCAGAGATTAAATAAATGCAGACCAGGGCATTACTGAATAAGAGGAAAAGCAGAGTGAGAAAGTATTTAATTAAAAGGTACAGTTTTACAGTTATACTTACCATCTCAGAGTAGTTAATTTAATGGCCAGTCTTCGTGAGCGAAGATCCGGGGAAGGTCTTTACACCTTCCAGCCTGCGCATTGGATTTTTTAGGTGAGACACAGTGTGCGCGGAACTGAGCCCACCCTTTAATCCTAAGGTTCATCTGCCGGGGCCAAGCGAGCTTGGACGGTGGCAGCGAGGTCCTTAGGACGTAGGTGGGTTGCCTTTAAGGGCTAACGAGCCCCACCTGCCCGGGAGTGGCCCTGACCGGGAATTGAACCCGGGTCTCGGCGGTGATAGCGCCGCGCCCTTAACCACTAGACCACCAGGGGCTCCTCAGAGTAGTATTTTGATGAAAATTCAATCTATATTATATTGGAAAGATTTTCAAAATACCATATACTTCTTCATAGAGAAATGATTTCCCGTTTGATCTTGCAACAGATCATGCAAATGTATAAATTGAGTACTTTGGCTTTTCATGGATATAATAGGTAAAGAGTTTGTTACTACACAGAAAAGATGCAGGTGCTTGTGATATAAATAATGCCAGTTTATCTGGCCCTCCTTTTGTGAGTGCTAAATGTAACTAATAATTTTAATAACATTTCCCGGTTTCACCCATTATTCCTTTCCTGATCACATTAGGTCTATAATCTACATAACTTTTTAACTCTTCTGATGGTGGATTTTTCATTTTGTTTTGGGTTTGGTTTTTTGGTTGATTTGTTGGAGTTTTTTTTGCACAGGATTTTCTGCCCAGTACTCACTTTTATCTTAGTACTTAGAGCATTCTTCTCTTAACTCGAAAATGCAGTTTTACCTTTCTTATTTCTGCACAGAATATTATTTTATTGGTTAAAGCAAAAGACCAAAAAGGTGGTCATGTTACTCTCCTCTTTTGTCTGCTTTTGCTGGCTTGATTTTCCTTCTAAGAACCATTGTTGCTCAGTCTTAGCTAGCAGCCTGTTAGCTTCTGCTTCTGATTGTCTTGTGATGCCAAAACTCGTTTGGCATCTAATTGTTTGCCCTGATGGTTTTCTATCTGAAATGAAATGATAGAAAAGAAATTTCTAGTATCTCTCTGAGTTCCTTTCTTTTGTGGTCAATTACTGTTACCCTTAGCATGTTGATCACGGCATGCTGGTGTGTAGTGAGGTTTAACAGTTTGTGAATGTCCTCATTACAGTGCCTACTGCAGGGGCAAGCTAAACATTGGCTGGGTGAATTCCTCCCCTGTGGAGTAGGGCCTGTCAAACTGTGCAGGAGGCATATAAAATCTTTTTACCATAGCAGTGTAAGACACAATGTGTATAGCAATACAGATAGCAACACTCTTGTTGCTTTTAGGGTTAGACTGCATGAAAACAAATGACCCATATCACAACCTTTGAGAAGACCCTCCTGGCAGAAAGTGATGACAAAGCGAGGACTGAATCAACCATCCCTGAAGCTCACTGCAAAATTGCATCTTTTGGTGTGTTAAGGGAAAGAAGTCTGAAAGAGGAGATGCCAGCTGAGAAGTAGAGTTCCAGATTGTTTTCTCAGCTGTGCAATTCTTCCTTCTAACTTCACACATCATCTTGCATCTTAAATCCTAGGTCAGCTTGATTGGGCTTGAGGTTATAAACAAATTTTTCACATGTTCTTCTTAACTGTTAAGAGAAATATAAAAAGGCATTCTTATCTAAATGGTAGCAATGAGAGATGGCTTTGGAGCTCTTCTTTGTCCACTAGAGTTCTTTACCTCTCTTGATTATTACTCAGAGCTAACATTTTCTGAGCACTCACTAGAATAAAATCTGCTTTCTTTCCCTGATGCTTATCTGATTTCAAACTTTTCTAATATCCAAATTTCTAATATCCAAATGTTCAGTTTCATCTGGCAGCAGAAGAGTCAGTTACTGTTTCTAGGTCACGTATACTGGGCACTGCAAGATTAAAAGCACCTTCTCTACAGAAGTACAGTTTTGTGGAGTGAACTTACTCATTTTGCCTTTTCCTATCAGTAAATAGAGGAAAATCATCCTAGAGGTGCAAAATCCTTCAAATACCCGTAGCATAAACATATATGCTTCTTGCTTTTATACATGCAGATGACAGAGAGAAAAATCTCAGAATATTGACAGAGAAATTTAATCTTCAAAGTTGTTTATGATTCTAAAACAGCAGTTATGTGGCAGAAGCTTCGTGATCTGGATATCTGTACTCTGATATGAGCAAAATCTTTTATTGACAAGCTAGGACAGCTGTTAGGAGAGGAAAAGAATTTTATTGTTCCCCTTGTAATTTACATTTACTCCTTTAATACTGTGGGGGAAAAATGTCCATGCCCCACTGAGACTTAGTGTATGACTCTGAAAGTGAGGTGACTCCTGTTCTTTTTCATTTTTCTTTGGGGAGATTTTGTATTTGCTTTTTCTCTGAATGTTTATTTTATTCATGCACACTGACAACTTGCAGTGTCAATAGCTATCTATGCATTCAAATAATTTTCATTCTCTCCATTTTAAGATATATATAGTTTCTTCTAATCTCTCTTCTGAGACTTGTCAACTGCTTGGTTGACACAACTGTTTCTGGTGCTGTTACTTTTTTATTTACATAACCCTGAAAGAAAATCTAAGGAGTGTTCTAGTTTGCGTTTAAAGTCAAAGCATATCTAATTCATTCATTGAGTGTTTTTAATTGTCATTGTTTATTACTGTCTCTGTATCTTCACAGTTATAATAGACAAATCAGAAATAAAATAAAATGTCAATTATCTTTCTTCTCAGACATTCACAGGGGATGAAAACAGCCTTGAAGGAAAGTTAAGTTACACCACATCCTAGTGGTGCAAAGTGTCATACCCTTGCCATTCTCATGTTTGTAACTAGCTGATGACATTATTTCCAGAGAGATTGAATTTAATGGAAAATTAAGTTGATTTTTAAGTGGGTTTTTTTTGTTGTGGTTTTGGTTGGTTGGTTGGTTTTGGTGTTTTGTTGTTTTGTTTGTGGTTTTGTTATGATGATTTTGCACAACATTGGCTGTTGTTATTTACTTCTTTCTTCATGCAGGCTGTCATGGCATTTTGGATCCTTGCAAAATATTGCTGTTCATAGCTTTTGAATTTGCAGAATATAATAATTAACCCCATGGCTCCCTGTATTGTCTTTTTTTCTGCTGGATAAATCTATGAAGTTCATGTGTGGATGCATCTCTTTCTAAATACAGTAATGCTGATCCAACACCCATGTATGTTGACACTTGGCAAACTTAACTGCACAATGAGTTAATAACATTTTAATCCTGACCAGGACCACGTTTTCTGTGCCTTGTATGGTTCCCGAGCTGAATCTGTCTGATTGCCAAAAGATGTATTAACAAATATGTTATTTGTATCTGAAGCAGCCTCGCTGCAGATAAACTAATCTATTGAACACCTGATGGATTCGGAGCCCTTTACCTAGTTCTGTGTTATAGCTGTTAGTTTTCTTGGGCAAGATATATTGTCCAACGATGAGAGAGACACATCCGAACAATTAAATCTTAGAAATGTGCTCTTTAAGTAATTTAAAATTTAAATTTTAAATTTAAAATTTAGCTTGTAGGATGAAAACGACAAAAACATAAACCCAGCAAATTAAAACAATCCATATCTCTATTGCAGAAAAGTGAGGGAATAACTCATTTGAGGGATGCATTATGGCAAGAGAATGTGAGGGTTGCTGTTTCTTTTGTTTCAGAGGTTTGTGCCACACATACTTGTAAATTCAAGGAGATGTTTTGCCCAAACAAAAAGTCTGGTGTAGCCACAGCTTTTATAGCGGTGCACATGATTTGTTGCATACTGAAAACTCAGGTGAAATAAAGTAGAAATATTATGGATCTTTGAAACTGAAATGAATGACCACGTGGAGGAAGGAAGAAACTGCCCTACCAATTAGCAAAACAATTACAAGTAGACATTAAAGCTTGATCTGCCTTTTATTACCAGGGATTCTCAATGGGAATATAGGAACATTGCTTCATTTAGTGTAGTCATTAATGTTTCTTCCTTTCAAAATAAGATGTGACATGTCACTACAGTTTAATAGTCCTCTTAACAGGGAGTTCAGTGCTGTTTTCAGCCAATAGCATTTAACACCCCCAAATCCAGTTTTTTTCTCTCTGCTACACATGTTGGAGGAACTGAACAGAATTCTGTAGGGTGTTCAAGGTTTCCAACTGTAGTATTGCATATGAAATGTAGCCAGAGAGTTTGGATGATGATATATGCCACTGGGACTCAGTATCTGAACAGATTTATATTTTACATAAACATGAAGTCAGAATTTATATCTGAGCATGCCTGTATTGTGCTTTGTTTGCAAGCTCTGTTAGCATCCAAGATGATTATACAGAACTTTGGAACGTGTGAGAAATAAATGCTGTAATTTCTTTTAGCAGTAAGAGAGATTGATTATGGTTTCAAGGTCAGCAAGTGTCAATGTACTATTCAAGACTAACCACCTGTGTAGGATAGGTCCTGTAGTTTCACCAAGACTTTCATTTCTTTAATTCAATAGCATGTGATGGAACTATTCAGTATCTACTAAAAATGTGGAAATAAAATATTCTACAATGGAAAAGGAATAGAGCAGAGGAAACAGGCTTTTTTGGGCTAGAATAAAAATTATTACACCAAGATAGGTTTTAAACAAATTAACTTCTTGCTTGGATGGGAATATTTTGTTGTGCTTTTGAGGGAGTAGTTATCTATGTGGCTTTTACTTTACACTGGTGTACAGCAGAAATCCAAGAATGTTAATGTTGCAAAAAACATTGTGTAACAAAGGCAATCTCCCTGTTCACCAGAAAGGCAGAACACACAGGCACTTAGATCACACAGGTAGAGCATGGGTGGGTTAAGGCCATGAACTCTGAATACAGAAAGTTAGCTAGGATACCCCTAATGTGTTTCAGAAAAAAAACCCAACAAAAAAAAAAACAAAAACAAAAACAAACAAACAAAAAAAAACATAGCAACAAGACCACCACCAGCAAAACACCCCAAACAACCAAAACCAGCGGTGGCTTTTGTATTCAATTTCAGAAGTTCTGTGTTTCTCCTGGTCAGCAGTAGTGCTGCTCATCTGTTTTCCCACTGTGTTGCTGCTCTTTTTGGTTTCAGCCTTTCATAACGAAGAAGCAGGCACAACATGCACAACAAAGGCCATAGGTACTAAGGCAGAGGGCACTGGGAAGCATTTTGTGAAACAATGAAATGTTAGAAGACAGGAAGAATAGAAGCAACGGAATCAAATGCCTTTCATCAGGAAGCTGTGGCCTGTGTTCAGTTTTTGCTTTCTGAGTTTTGTTTTTCCTTAGTGGTAGCCATGTATTATGAGCTCTTGACTTCAGTGAGCCTTTCTGGCCTTTGGACTGCTGGGCGAGAAGACGGAGAAAGGACCAAAGGTGACAGACTCCAAGCCACATTTGTCATCTAATCTGGTGCTTTGATTGGCCAGTGCCAATGTTAAAGTTCAGTGCAGAGAACCTCTGACATGTTACTCAGCAGCTTCAATTCAAAGTTAAAAGAAAGTGTCTTGCAAACCATTCTTACGTTCCAACTTTAAAAGCGTTCACGTCAGCAGGGACTCTTATTTCTAGAGCTGTGAAGGTTAAAAAGTCTGAGCTGGCAGTTCACATTTCAGGTTGACTCTCCCCCATTCCCTCCTGAATTGCGTTTGTATAATTGGAAATTTAGTGTTGTTGCATCTTCTCCAGATCTACCTGAAACATTGAGATGGAAGTTTTGACTTCCACAACTAAATGAAGCTCCGAATCCTTTCTAACTTCAAATACCTGACCAATTTCCAAAGCTGAAGCTCAGTCTTTTCTGCATCAGCTGTCATTTGTAGCAATAAACTGTATCATGAAAGAAGTTACATAGAGACTTGAGTCATTCAAATGTTACCTACCTCTCTCTTCCTGCTTTCTAAGCTCTTAAAAATTAATTATTCAGTACCTTATTTCAGTACTTTCCAGATACTGATGTGAGCCTAACTGGGCTACAATCTATGGATTCAACCACCCTTCACCCTCTTTTTCACTCCCCTGCATTTCTCATCTTTATAGACTTTTGGGACCTCACCTGCCCATAGTAACTTCTGAAGGATAACAGCTGAAAACTAAGGCATTCGTCTCAAGAATTTCCTACTTCAGTGCTCTGGGACAAACATTACCAACTCAATAATAGGCATCATCAACTCAATTTCACCTGCTCTAAATGGGCCTTCAATATTCTATGAATCTTTTACAAAGACCCCAGCTTTCTCCATACATCTCTTTGTTAGTATTCCCTATTAAGTAAAGGACTTAACTTTTTCTAAATTTTCCTCTTCCCCCAGCACATTTTTAAAATCTCTTCTGTGGTAAACTTAATCAATTATGCATCTTCAGATTGCCCCTTCTTAGAGTTGATGCTGTATCTTCTGTTCTATGTTGTCTTTTCTGTTTTTGTGCAAACCATTCTATCATTTGACAACTCTCAATACAGATAAACATACAAAATCTTCAACAGGATGTTCATAATGTCACAGAAACCATTCTCAATGACCATGATCACAGACCATCTTGGAAATTAATGACATACATCTGCAAGCAAGTGTATTTACACTGAATTACATTTTCAATGGTGTCACCACTACTTAATATTTGAGATGAGGAAGTTCTTTTTCTGTATTTATATGAGTGAAATTACTGTTTTCCAGGAGATGATTCCAGATCTTCTAGTCCATGAACACCTTTCAGCTTTTCTTGAAGTTTTCTATACCAGTCACTGATCAAGCCAGTGTTTAGTTGGACATGCTAGAGAAAGGCTGCAGTTTCCATTTTTAAAGAACAGAGGCTTTTTAGCTGTCAGAGTTGCTCTGTAATCCAGGATAATGATTCTCATCTAATCTGTGTCAGCCTGTACTGCTGTACATAAAGAATTCAGCACAGTGTTGTATTAGAGGTTTAAAAATAAATTACTTCTTTCATGTTCTCCCCATCATACTGAATCTTCAAGCGCAGCTTACTCCAATGACATACCTGAAGGCTGGAATTTCAGTCTCTACCAGAATGTAAAACAGAATTGCAGTTAAGCAGCATTTGCAATATAGTCTGCATAGCATTTACAGATTCATGTATTATTTTTTAAATGTATTTTAAAAAAGAGTTCACTGTGTACTATCAGAGAGCGGAATACAAGGTTTGGTTCAACATGCCCATGCACTGGTTTGTGTGTGCACTAACTGGGTCACAGACATACAGATCAGCTGTTGATAAAAGCAAAGAACTGGTCCTTCACAGGCACAGCTTCAGCACCCACATTAACCACAGCCTGTGAAAAGAGCTGTGAGACACCAGCTGTGAGGAAGGTTTTGACAAGGACCTCCACAGATCCTCATGAGGCTGTTGTTAGGGGAGGCAGGTTCTTTGAGAGGCTTACCAGCCCAGCTGCACTCTGCTTTGTGTCCCACAGGTTGATGATCAGGCACTGCATTCACACACAGAACATTTTACTCTGAAGAACCAAGCTCTAAAGGTATCATTTACTTCTGCCATCTCTTCCCATGACCTTTTTCTTGTTGCTTAAAGAGAAAATACCCTTAATGAGATCTCTTGTAAAGTCAAACTATGCAAACTTAGCTTTACATATGTCAAAATGCTGCTTCTGGGCTCAGACATTTTAAGTATGATTTACCAAAACATACTCAAATTTGAACAACAATTCTTATTTAAGGATTTGAGGATGAACAGTACTCATCGTGATTAATAGACCATCCATCTAGATGTTTAATTATGCACTTAACAACATTTTCATATGCAGTGCAATTATCTAGTTAATAATGTTTTTATCTTGCATAAGAGAGAGCACAAAGTTTTAGCATATGTCAAATCCATGAAGAATTTTGGAAAGGTCAGGCTTGCTAAATATAACTTTAAATTACATCCTAGAAAAAAAAAGTGTTAATTTTTTGTGTTGGTTTTTTTTTTTCATTGTCTAGTTGAGAAGTTTATCCATGGTTTCATTCAGGGATTATTTCATTATTCTTCCATCTGAATCTTTTAAAATAAAAAATTTTTTCCCCCTCTGACTTAAGAACAAACCTTTTGGCAATGGCAGATTTGTGAATTCAGTCAGGAAACTAATGCATTTAATAAAACAACACTAATGCCTGCTAAACATTGATTACATTTACAAACTTAAAAAACTCTTGCAAGCATAGAGATTACAGCACTCTGTGGAAGACTATGTTCTAACTTGACAATATAGCCAGGTGCTTATTGCTAACAAAACATCTACAATTGTGCTAATAATAGTTGAAATTGAAACCCACTCCACTTATCTTTCTTCCCCTAGTAAATCCATATTCTTGGAACGCAACTGATTCAGAGTTAGTATGTCGAACAACATACCACATCGAAAGTAGTAACACTGACAAAACCCTCAATTTTCTCTCTTTTCTTGTTGAAAGATGTTATGCAGATAAATCAGTAAAGAGAACTATCAGATGGACTATAAAGGTCTCTAGTACTTTTGGGAAAATAGAGGTTTTCAGTAGAAGTACTTCTCCTGGATACTATTTTCCCAGTAAAAGATAAGTTTAGCACACTGTAAATAGCATTCTGACAGCCTCAAATGCATTGTGCTGCTGCTTGAGAAGGTTAGAAAACCTCCGTATCTCCTTTCAAAGTCAGCAGAAAGTTGAGGCAGGACATAAAGAGTGCAGAGAGGCTTTCAACTCTGGACACCTAATCTAGGTCTTAAAAATAGTTTAGGTCAGAAGCGGGACATAGTGATGTCATGCAGTTGTATATATGAACAGTGACTGCATAATGTGGAAAAATGTGTCAGTTAGACAAAGAACAAGGCACCCTAAAAGCAGCTTAATGTTAAAGAACTAGAATTACCATTCCAGGGTATAGAAAAACTAACACCTGTCTAGCTGTATCTATTTATCTTTTAGATATATAAACAATAAATTCACTCCAAAGCAGATCCTACTGAGAAATGTTTCCACCTGTTATATACTCTTGATCTTACATTAATTATAGGCTATTGCAAGCTACTTAGAAGCTTCAGGCCATATATTTCAAATTAACTGCTTAATTTCCCCATATTCTTACTTCTGAAGAGGATTCTTCAAAGCCATTTTATCAGTCCCCTTAGGAAAAAGTCTGCTACCTAAAAAACATACTGCTATTACACACTTACTGCTATGTCTCTGTTTTTCCCCTTATGACTGCATTTAGATAATTAGAGTGCTTTTTAAGTCCCTTGTCTTTGGTTGCAGCACAAATGCAAAATTTATCTATAGGGCAGATTTGCCAACAGCAACAGAGTACGATTGGGTGCTAATTGCATGGTGCTAAAGTGTAATATCTGTGATGATGAGTAATTAGGAGAAATTTTTGCTTTTATTGCTTGAAAAATAAAAAGCAAAATACATCTTTCTTTGGCAGAAACACTTCTACTACTAAGGCCTTAAGAAAAAAAAACTACTGAAAAAACAAATCCAAAGCAGCATCATCATCGTCAACAACATCAACAAACATTAACAACAACAAACTCACAAAAGAAAAGAAATCATCAAAAAAAAATCACAAAAAATGAAATTAAAAAGAAATGAGATATGTACTTCAGATACCTTTTAGCTTTTATCAAAGGGCAAAGAAGCTTGCTTGTCACAGACATCACAAATAACTTCCTTAAGACCAAAGTTTACTGTGGGAGTTGTTTTGCACTGTGGAGCTACATAACCGAAAATTAAATACATTTCCTGAATTATTCGCAGGTAAAAGCTCTCCTGCATGTTAAAATGCAGGGTTTGTGCTGTTTTGTATCAGGGATGTGATTATGTGACAAGCTGACTTCCAAGTGTGGCATGACTGTTTAAATTTTGTTCTTTGGGGAAGTCAAGTTAGGCAGACTTCTTAAGAAATGGTATATAGTCCTTTTTGAACATTGAATCCTAGGTATTTAAATAGATGTATTGCATGTCCAGTGAGAACTGCTGACTTCTGACATGGTCCATCTGCTAATCTTTCAGCAGGGTGGGCTTGGCTTCAGGCAGAGAAATCAAAAGCTGCTGCTGCTGCAGAGATGCTGAGACAGCCTGGCCATATGGTGAGCTCCATAGACAGAAAGAAATCTTTAAAAGGTCACCCTGACTCAGAAGACACACTTTGCTCTGGTTGATTCATCTAGACCATGAAACAGTTCCTAGGTTTGGTCACGGGATTACCCTCAAGAGGTACAAATGCGCAGGGCAAATATTGTGAAGATACACTTGGCAAATACTTCCATATGTCATGATTCCAAACAACAATATTATTTACTGCAAATCCTCCCTCTTCTTTCAAATTAAAGAAAAGAAATAAGACAGATGGAATTAGGAGATTTCTAGTATGTTCATCATCAGGAAAACTGATTTGCATCTACCAATATACCTTTTGCCAGCCACATGGAGGAAGGTGATATGTATTATTTGTACCAAGTCAGACATTATCTGTCTCTTTTCACTGAAGATAGCCTCTTATAGTCTTGTAACACTTCATGGATTATTCCTCAACCTCTGGTAATTTTCTTATGACACAGTAATAAAGTATTGTAAAAAACTCGCTACCTGTTACGCATAAAAAGCTTTGCTCTGAATTAAGTTTATGATCAGTTGCATTATTTATCTTGAAGATAAAAGAGAATTATCAGCCGTGTCATATCACCACCTTTCACTTGTGTTTACCCAGTATTTAAAATTCAAAGGAGAAATAAAATGCCAAACCTAGGCCACCTCAGGACCAGAGAGCAATTCTTGTTACCAGAGGGCACAGTCCTGCTGTAGTGTCCTCTGATGAACGGGACATCCAAGGCTTTAGGAAAAATGAAAGTCTATGCAGAGGAAATCCCAACCATTCAAATCTGGAGAAAGATAGATTTGCTGTATCACCATGAAGATAAATGATCAGAGTAATTCAGGACCTTAAAGAGGTCCCAGCTTGCACTTCAGTCTATGAATTCACCACACATATGATGTATTTTATACATAGTTACTGGTGAAATTAATTACAGAAGTTATCCTGGGTTACTACACTGTGGCTATTACATGTGTTACTTGAATGTACTCATTCACTGCAGTCATAGCACGGTTATGTAGGCAGCAAAAGTACTTCCCAGTTATCAGGAACTTACAGGCTCATTTGTTGATTTCTGTGAAATTGCATAGATTTTGTGGGAGATGACAGAGAAAACTTCATAATTCTATTTTTTTTATTCCCATAATTTATGGTTTTCAAGCAAACTGTGGTTGGAAAAGAGTCTGATTTCCAGTATCTCAACAAATGGGAGTTCCTACTTCCTGCTGAAACTAGCCACTATTGCTAATCTACTAGTCAACTTAGTTTTACAAGTATTTAGAAAATATAAAAGCAGCAAACTTCCCATTTAGTATAATAATAATAAATAATGGCCAGTCTTCGCGTGCGAAGATCCGGGGAAGGTCTTTACACCTTCCAGCCTGCGCATTGGATTTTTTAGGTGAGACACAGTGTGCGCGGAACTGAGCCCACCCTTTAATCCTAAGGTTCATCTGCCGAGGCCAAGCGAGCTTGGACGGTGGCAGCGAGGTCCTCAGGACGTAGATGGGTTGCCTTTAAGGGCTAACGAGCCCCACCTGCCTGGGAGTGACCCTGACCGGGAATCGAACCCGGGTCTCCGCGGTGATAGCGCGGCGCCTTTACCACTAGACCACCAGGGGCTATATCATACAACTAACTACCCTGGTTCCATCTTTATTCCCCTTCTCTCACCAAGGGCCTACAAAATTTTGTAAGTGCACCAAATGTAACTCCTAATGAAGGAAGACTTAATTTAACACATTTTACAGTTGTCAGGAAGGTATAGTGCCAGGATTCTAACAAAATCAAGACTTAGTGTCTTTTCTCCCAGTTACCCCTAATAATCTCTCTGACTAGAATCTAAAGATGTGAAATTATTTCCAAGAGTTTCAAATCTATATCTCTATCACTTGCAATGGTAGAAAGTCAGAGCTTCATAGTTTGTCCATCAGAGTGGTTTTAATTTGCCACGAGTTAACAGTAACTGCCCAGTAATTAGTTTGCTTCCTAGTTAGTAGCACTGTAGTTTGACCAATAATAAAAAACACTGACTGTGATAAATGAAAGACTCTTGCCCCTAGTAAAGTAGAAGAAATGAGGAGATCATTAAAAAAAAGAAGAATACCATTACTCCCTGATCAGAAAATGCGTCCATTAATCTGAGACAGGAGTGCTGCACTAAGAAGCATCACAGGAAGAGGAAGGAATGCTCTTGTGAGACATGGTCTTACTCAGAGTTCACTATTACATGGACCACTTGTAAACAGAATCATCTAAGTTACAGGAAATGCAGAAAATACAATTATTTTCAACATGGTTGCCTGCAGCAGGCTCACAGTCTTTTGGCTGGAGCATTTTATTTTGTAAGAGCTATTACAAATTAACATGCAAGGTTATTTTTGTACTCTACAGTGCTAGAAATAGGCAGTATAGAGCGTAATATGAAATTGCTTCCATTTACTCAAATACTGCAGCAGTGCTATACAACATTATGATGAAAATTTCTGCTCTACTTCCATTTCATAAATTTATGCATGAGTTTTAAAAAAATAGTTATTTCGAGTATTTCTTTCATAATAAAGTGAACACCATACTCCACATAGTAAGAAGTATAATATTATTTTAGCCATGACACTCTAAAAGGACAAACATTGCATGAAGAGGTAATATGCTATTAAATATACCAACATTGTTGGAAAAGCAGACTTCTTTTAGTTCTTTCTTTAGTTCTTACTGATACTACATCAGTACACATGAACTGATCTTACAACTAAAATGCCTAAGATTTCCCTGTAAAGACCATTTCACTGAGCACTAGAAAATATGAGGCAACAGTTTCAAAATTTTAGTATATGGCAACAGTTTCAAAATTGGCTGTCCTACTGATTTTAAAGTCCTTTACTTCACTAGCATATCTTGGTCTTAGTATGAACTAGTTCTTCAGCTTATCATTGAGTTAAAGTGATTGAAGAGGTTATAAAATCAGGAAGAATTTGACCAAAGCACATAAAATGTCAGCCACCAGCACAGTGTATTCTGACAACACAGTTAAAACCTTCATGAGCATTAACAGAATAGCCTGACAGCTTGGCTCTTTTCAGGTACGTTTTCTCCCCTTGAGGATTCTCAAGTGTTCCTAAGGAATCATTTCTCTTTAGAGAGGGAAAAAAAGTGAAAAGCAAACAATGTCAGTTCAAGGGAATTTAGAAAGATGTGATAGTACAAAGTTAACACCAGGACCTGAGTCATTAAGTATTAATCTCCTCTGAATAATTTTAACTCTGCACAATATTTGTATCAGCTCTTGCTAAAACACAAGACTTCCAGTAATTCCTCCTTATTAGCAGACTCATCAGATGCCTCATTAGTACAGCCTTGCTTTACTTTGGTTTTACCTCCCCATTTCTCAAACAGTTTATGATGCTATAGAAGTGCTGAACACCTTTTCTAAACCATCAAATTACTTGTCTGACTTTTCTTTCTTTCCATCTGAGTCTGTACAAAAACAGTGAGCAAAACTCATCTGACCAAATGTCAGTGTTTACTTCCCTGATAATCATCTGAATCCTTTTGCAGATAACGAGAGCAGTGGGCAATTCTTGAACATGATTCATTCTACTCTGAGGACATTTTGAACAGGTCGGGTGAAACATGCCCTGAAAGGGTTTGAGCTCTGATTCATGTAGGCACTTATTGTAGTAGCTGTCTTTGATTAGGAGAACTTACTCCCACCCTTTCTAAGTATTGCAGCCCATAGAGTGATGACTTATTGAACAAATGTCAAGGCAATCTCTTCTCAAGACTCTCAAGAGCAGCAGAAATGTCACCATGATGCCCTTCTCTCATGATCCTGGGCCTTGCCATTCTTGTTCAGTGAACAGCATTTGATACTCTCTTGTTAATACCACAAAATTCATGGATCTCTCTGTCCTCTGTCTGCCCATATCCCTCCCAAATCCATGCAGACCAACATGTGTGCTAAAACCATACTGAAAAAGTGGTTGTGTTTCTCACAGCACACCACCACTTAAAGCAAGAGAAAGATCTTTGGGGAAGAGAAAAAAAGAGAGGACATCTCAGAGGGAGAAATGAAGAAGGACATTTATACATGTATCTAAATTTATCTATATATCTGGAGATGAGAGAGGCAGAGATGGCAAGACACTGAGGGAAGCTGAGGAGGGACAGATGCTGAAGTGAGGAAGACAGGCAAATCAAGATAAGATGGTGAGAGGAGGGCATGGTGGGAGTGTGTGGAGTGGGCCAGGAGGTACACCAAGTGAAAAACTGTATAGTAAGAAAAGAAAAGAGAAAAGTGAATTCAGATTAGAAGCAGTAGCAAATAGAAAATATGAGTACAGACTTATGGTTTGAGAGCTTGGGAAAACAGAGCATGCGATGACAAAAAAACCCCAAAAACAAAAACACAAACACACAAAAGCCCCACAAACAAACAAAAAAAAAAACCCAGAGAACAAGAGCCAGAGACAAAACTGCAAATAAGTTTGAGGGAAACAACTCTATTGTTTTACAAGCTTAGATAATATAATAGTATAAGAAAGAATAAAATGAAGTGAAGAATAGGTAAGGTCTTTATGGAATAGTGAAGAATAGCTGAGTTCTTTATTTTTCTTTCTTTTTTACAGTTTAATTTAAATCACAAAACTTAGAGGAGAATTAAATTTGATGTCAGTTTTTTAAGGCTCAATGCAGCACCAAAAGTGGTATGAAAAACAGTGCTCTAGACCTCTTACACCCAATGCCATTTCAAATGTTATACATCAGTATTTGAGGGGGAAAAATCCACACAAAATATGTCATCTGTGGCACCTGCATCAAGCTAAAGTATCAGACTTCATACTTTCATGTGAGCATAGCTCATTACGCCTTCACTAAAATATGGTCTAAATGTGACTGTGCCATTTGTACACAGCTCCTGTGCAACCAGGCAGTCTGTGGTCTGACAGATGCTACTGGGACTAACTTGGAGAGAACAAATTTCATTCAATCAGATATGTCTGAGCAACCCTGAAAAATTACTATCCCTAAAGACTGTCTGCCTGCCTGTTTTCAATATAAAAGTAAACTCAGTGAAAAAAATCCCAGCTTTTAAAGCATAATGAAGAAAGTAACCATACCAATCTACCTTCAATAGACTGTCTATAATCCTCCACCTCAAACCATCCTCTTCTGTACAAGTTAAGAAATTCCCTTCTGCTCTCATACATAAATGTAAGTAAAAATAAACCATTTTTACTTGATCTTATACTATTACAATTGATTTAGTGGGTGCACTTTGCCTTCTTGCAATGTCTTCGACTGCCTACTACCATTCTCTAAATGTCGCGTTTTTTATGCCAGCTACGTCATGTAGTTTTAAGCACACTTGCAGCATATCCCCCACATTTAAATAAAAATGTAACTACTTTCAGTATTGTTGTTGTTTTTATTGTCAGCTACAGCTTTTCTACCATGCCAATAAGAGAGTAAATCTTACATTAGCTGTCATTAACTCATGACATGATAAAAAGACAGGAGGATCTAATGGTCCTGGGCAAATCCTGGGTATACAAAAAGGGATTCCACAGACATCAGCTAGAATGAAGTTATGTACTCTTCAAATCTTGTTACTTTAAAGGAAAACAAAAACAAAAAGCAAAACAAGTGAGGTTCATTTCACTGTAGAAGACTCACTAGTGATTGCCCTGAATTTTGAGAAACAGCACTAACATTCAACAGCTGGATAAAGCAGGATAGCTCTCAGTGTTTATGGAGTGGCTACACAAAATACTACTTAGTTTTACTCTAATTAAACTCCACGGATTTGTTAACAAGCTGTGCATTCATCACTGCATTGGGTAGGTACTTTTGGAAGCACTTTCCTAGCAGGCAGCTGTGGATGCCATTTCTGAGACACAGTGGGCAGTAACCCTAATGAGGGTTTTGCCATTTCTCACAGTAAAATGTACACTGTAGATATTAACAAGGATTATTGAACAGTGCTAAGAATGGCTTATCCAGAGTTCAGTGACAGGTAAAGAGCACTATACCTTCTTCTACCACTGGATTTGAAAAGAGCTAACTTTGCCAGCTTGTTCACACCTTTCACTCCATGGGTTATAAAAAACTATAACATTCTAGTAAATGCACTTTTTTGAAGACTTTCAGTTCAAGAAGCTCACTATATAAGGGACTAATGGCTACAGCAAGAGTGTCATAGCTGATTTCTAAATAGCCAGCATCTGTGTTTAATGCTGACATGAAACAAACATACTTTTAAGAAAAAGGGGGGAAAAATACATTTCAGAAAAGCAATGCAAAAAATACTTTTAAAAAAGTCCTCACCAGTGCTGCCTGAATAGAGAACCACAAAGTGACAAAACACTGGTATTTTCTCTTTCCAGTTGCTTTAATAACACAGCGTTGACAAATACAGTGTTTATAGAAAGTGACAAGTACACTGTTTATAGAAAAATTATGTCTATTTTTATTCTTTTCCCCTGCCCTCATGTTTCAAAAAACACACACAAAAAATCCACAAACTAAAAAATCCCAAAACCAACCAACCAACCAATCAACCAACCACCACAACAACAACAACAACAAGAAGAACGCCTTTCTGGGAAAATGGTGTGATCCTACTTTCCTCTGCCAAACAATCTACTTCCCTTATTTTAATCTAGTTATCCCACAAATGCTTCAAGACAAAGCTCATTCTAATTGAGCAACATACCCTTTTCCCCAAGGTAGACATGGACAAAGATATCAGAATTCTTTAAAATGTTTTCAAGATCACACATCATTTCACCAGCTGTGTATGAATCAATTAAGAAATGGTACCACAAATATGATACCATTTTTGTTTTATACTCCTCTTTTGCCAGCCATTTAATTCTTCTCTGTAACTGAACTTAGACTTAAGTCAGGTCCTTGGTTCTCTCCGCATACTACTTGAAGGAAAAAGCCATTGTATGTTTGGCAACCTTCCCTTTTCCAAACCACTTTCTCTTGGGTAAAAATATTTTTTTTAACAGTTTTTGTTATTAAACTGATGTGTGAAAAAGGCTACAGAAAAGATTTTGGTTCAGTGCATGCTTTTGCTGCTTACCAAATTCCTCATGATAACTACAGCAATGCATGTTTCTATCCACAGCAAATCATTACTGGGAGGTTAGGTGACAGACTGAATTACAGTAGGAATCATTTGAGAGAGTTTCTCTTATAACCATTCATATATTTGAGAGCAGATCATCAGACAGCACATTCCAAATTAATGCTCCTCACCACTAATTAGGTGACTGATTAGACTCTGCAATCTTTTATCTACCATGTTCTAAATTCTGTGCATGTCTCAGTCAGACAGGTATGGGGCTTGGATGAAAATTCCAGCTGGGATTTAACTTCTGTTTGTTGGCAGAATACCACAAAAATTTGGATGGATGAACTCCCCAACCTCACACCACATTTCTGCTTCAGACAAGACTTTGCAAAATAATTGGAAAATGTATCTGAAATCATAAGAAATAAATTAATGAACTTAGGAGATGTGCCATACATCTTCCATCCTTTGAAAGAGGAGAAAAATGAGAATTTAGCACTTGGCTCTGCATTTCTAAATTAGATCCAAGCATGTGTTTCTGATCATTCTTCAGTCACAAAGATCATGAGGTTCCAAAATAAATACCTTTTTTTAATCATGCTAAGGGGGAACAACACCCTTCCTATGCATCAATTACAATCTAGTAAAATACATAACTTTTTCGCTTTTTATTAAACTCATCTGATGTTCTCTCATCTTTCACTGAACTGTATTTATTATGATAATTTCTTTTTGTCATCAAGCAGTCAAGAAATAAAGTGTGAGTTAATCCTTCAATTCAATGACTTATATGAATCATTAGCTTTGCTTCAAACATCATAAATTCATAAAATAGTAGACTGAATCGTTATTTAGATTCCTTGCATTTCTTATGACTGGGAGAAGATTCTAACTGTGCAGGAACTCATTAAATGATGCCCAAGTTCTGCTGTGTTTTCAGGCAAAGGTCAAATACTTCCTTTGTTTATACACACTCTGCAATTCTTGAAGCTTTTTTCTGGGTCAGTAACAAAAAAATTAAATTTCTTGGCATTGGTAGAAAGGTATCATTTATTTTCAGGCCATCTTCTTTTAAAATAGTGTTACCTAACAAAGAAGAAATAGACCTCTATTGTTGCCCAAGGTCTGTCTCTTGTAGCAAACCTCATTTGCCCAAAATACAGCACACCTGCAGTCACATTACACTCAGTCATTTCAGTAATAGCAATTTTTGCACCAATTTTTGCAACGTTTTTATAATGAGTATTTACTCTCAAAACCTCAAAGTGTGACTCAAATTATTTATGTACAAACACTTTGCTAATTGCATTAAATTTGCTCTCATTTCTCATCATCCTACTCTGTTACTAATTACCATCATTAAAATCAATTTTCTCAAGATCAGCTGGTTTTGCCTGTGATGATAAATGATGAGTGATCTCCCTGTCCTTATCTTGACCCAACCTTTTCATCCCATTTTCCTTCCTCTTATCCTGTTGAGCAGGGAGAGTGAAAGAGAAGCTTGGTGGTCATGTGGTGCCCAGCTGAGCTCAACTCACACCATTCTCAAAGACTTGTTTTCAGTTACTACACCATGGATAAAAAAAGAATCACCTGAGACAAATCTGGGGTTTAGCTCAAAATCCAAGGTGGATCAAGTGACTCCAATTAGCAGAAATCAGGAAGATTTAACCACCAGAGGAATCAGGTTTTGATCAAGCTTCTGATGGAAACAAATGGCACTAAAAGCTATACCCGTTTTAAGATGGAACATGACTGGAATCTGAAGAACATTATAAAAGGAAACTGCAAAAAAAAAAAAAAAACCAACAACAAAAAACAGTGGAGTATTGGACTAAGACACAGAAAGTCTTTCCTACAACAAATGTCTTAGTATTTTGGTTATGATACAGTTTATTGCTACAAATGACAGCTGATGCAGAAAAGACTGAGCTTCAGCTTTGGAAATTGGTCAGGTATTTGAAGTTAGAAAGGATTCGGAGCTTCATTTAGTTGTGGAAGTCAAAACTTCCATCTCAATGTTTCAGGTAGATCTGGAGAAGATGCAACAACACTAAATTTCCAATTATACAAACGCAATTCAGGAGGGAATGGGGGAGAGTCAACCTGAAATGTGAACTGCCAGCTCAGACTTTTTAACCTTCACAGCTCTAGAAATAAGAGTCCCTGCTGACGTGAACACTTTTAAAGTTGGAACGTAAGAATGGTTTGCAAGACACTTTCTTTTAACTTTGAATTGAAGCTGCTGAGTAACATGTCAGAGGTTCTCTGCACTGAACTTTAACATTGGCACTGGCCAATCAAAGCACCAGATTAGATGACAAATGTGCCTTGGAGTCTGTCACCTTTGGTCCTTTCTCCGTCTTCTCGCCCAGCACTCCGAAGGCCAGAAAGGCTCACTGAAGTCAAGAGCTCATAATACATGGCTACCACTAAGGAAAAACAAAACTCAGAAAGCAAAAACTGAACATAGGCCACAGCTTCCTGATGAAAGGCATTTGATTCAGTTGCTTCTATTCTTCCTGTCTTCTAACATTTCGTTGTTTCACAAAATGCTTCCCAGTGCCCTCTGCCTTAGTACCTATGGCCTTTGTTGTGCATGTTGTGCCTGCTTCTTCGTTATGAAACGCTGAAACCAAAAAGAGCAGCAACACAGTGGGAAAACAGATGAGCAGCACTACTGCTGACCAGGAGAAACACAGAACTTCTGAAATTGAATACAAAAGCCACCGCTGGTTTTGGTTGTTTGGGGTGTTTTGCTGGTGGTGGTCTTGTTATGGTTTTTGTTTCTTTTTTTCCTGAAACACATTATGGATATCTCAGCTGACCCTGAACTTACCCATACTCTACCTGTGTGACCTAAGTGCCTGTGTGTTCTGCCTTTCTGGTGAACAGGCAGATTGCCTCTCTTTGTTACACAATGTTTCGTGTAGCATTAATGTTCTTGGATTTCTGTCATACACTAGTGTAAAGTAAAAGCCACATAAATAAGTACACCCACAAAGGCGCAACAAGATACTCCCATGCAAGCAAGAAACTAATATGATTAAAATTTATTCTGTTGTAAGATTTTTCATTCCAGTTCCCACTCTGTTTTGCCCATGACAGTGATTGGTAGGAGATCGCTCTGTCCTTATCTCAACCCTTATCTCAGATTTTCTCTCAGATTTGCACCCACTGCAGTCATGCATGGTGAACATGTGCCTCTGAGAAGGAAGGTGTGTGTGGTGACCCCAGCTTCCTGCATCCTTTGTCCCTTGGAGTGGGTGGGACCAGAGTGGGTGGAGAGGAGTGATCCAGGGCATCTGCAGGGATAGCTAAGGGCTGATGCAGCGCCATTCCTCTATGTGTGTGTAGAAGATACAGTTTTTAGGGAAGATCTATACCTACTGGTCTTTCCCAGTCACCAGAATCAAAGTCTACCTGGCTAGAAAGGTTGGGCTTTATACTTTTGGAAGATCATCCTCTGCTCTTTGAGTAAGTTGGCATTAGGTCATCAGACTTGGCAGGACTGCAAAACTTATCACTCTAATGGAAATAACTGCTCTGACAAAACCCGTAACAGAGTATATTGCCTTAATGTAATTTTCACTTTCTCAAGCACTTTTTTTCTGTTTTATATGTGGTAACATTGTCTCTCTGCTGCAGCTCCACTGTGTGCAAAAGCTTACTGTAAAAGCTACTTCCTGTAACTTTGTTGACACAATAAAATAACATCCAAGTATAAGTCTGCAGATCATTTTTATGATGATGGCAAATTAGGTTTTCTGACTTTTACGAAAATAATAGAAATGACAAGTACTCTCTATTTGAGATTGAGGGAAATAATCAAACGTTAACATGGGTATTCGAGAATGCAGCTAATTTGACCCCTAACTGAAAACCTGCTGTTTAAAAAGGCAGTAATTCCAGGTGAAACAAGAAAGTGTTTACTGCTTGTGGAATAGAAGTCTTTTTCTATAAATTTCCTGCAATACTTGAAGGAGGAGCCCCACTGGAAGTGAGTTAGAAATACACTGCTTCAATCCCAGCAGGAATTAGCAGCTGCTGGTCCAGCCACCACAGCGGGAGTGGCTTGGACTGCTACATTTTAATTAGTTTTTCACCAGCCAAGCTAGCCCACGTCTAAAAGATTACAATTCTACTGACTGTTATCTGTAGCAGTTATGGGTTGAAGAATATTGGCAAGCACTAGTTTGATTACAGTTTCTTTCAAAATGGTGTATATCTCTTGTTGTGCTCCTTTTATTTGTCTGCTGAATGCAGTGAAGGCTGAATATAAAAAATATATTATTGGTCTATTGCACTGCCTCTGCAATTCAGACTGAACAGAAATCAATTACTAAAAAGGCCTCTCACCTCAAATACTAGAAAATTAACTCATCAGCTTAAAGTCATAGAATGAAAAACTGAAAAGGTATGGATGTTTTCAATCTCAAAATCAAAACAGCCAGAACTCTGGAATGCAACGGAATTGGCTTTTTTTTTCCAGAACTGCATACATTTTTTCCACTAACCTTGCCCTCTTTAAAGATTAGTTTCATTATTGATAGGATGTGGGAGTTCAAGGGTTTTTTCCCCTCCTAAATTATGTACATTTTGTGAAATTTTCCGTTCTCTTTACAAATTGTGAAATAATGAGGGGAAAAGGAGGGCTGCAGCGTGTACAATTGCCTGCAAGTCCTTTATATATTGGTGTTGGTGTTTAGAAGAAGCTTTTAGATTAGATTTGAATAGTTTAAGAATTGTTTTTCAGATTACTGTAGAAAGAAAGTTTGTTTTGATGTTTTTACATGAAATGCAAGTTGTGAGAATTTCCTAATCTGCATGTATGTGCATTTCTAAGTGAAGCCAACAGCAGTAATGCCATAGAGTATGCATTTTTATATTATTTTCATTTCTGTGTGTGTCAAGAGCTTTCTCTCAGTTTTATTTGGTTTTATTTTTGTTTTCATTTGTTGTTTTCAGTCTTTAACTTCAAACAGGACATTTAATTTTGAAGTCTAGGAACTGCAATTTCATTTCTATAAATGCATTTGACCTAGTTTATATGTAAGGAAGAGTAAATTAATGTGGTTTAACTTTATATTTCTGTAAACTGAAAAAAAAAAAAATCAGTATTCTTTGTGGAAACCAATACCAGTCTTTGACCTGTTACTGCAGTTTTGGCAGCACAGATTTCCATGGCTATGTACCAGGTACAGTTTTCTTGGGACTGATCATTCTTTCATCTGATTTTTCTGGATAAACTAGATTGTATAATCGTCCTTTGACTGCACGAAGCACAAACTAATTTATTTTTCAGAAATCAATTCAGAACTCAAGGAATTTAATGCAAATGAAATTTGCAGGAGATTACATAGTGAACTGTATTTGTACTGAGTTGATTCAAAAGGCAGTATAAAACCCAGGATGAGTGGGCATGGTGTGGAGATGCTGACCTACTTTTGAAAAGACCAAATTCTTCCTTCCAGTAAAATGAAGTCAATGGCTGTTTATTTTTTATAAAAACTGCAGTTCTAGGAATTCACCTTTCCTAATTACTATGACCAAATAAACACATGGTTGCATTTCATTTTGGTCACCATTCCTATTTCAGAGGCTAAAGCTTTTTGTGGGTTTGGGAGAAGAAAGGCTTTTTCCAAATTGGGTCAAATTCTGTCTTTTCTTGCTTTGTCTTTTCTCTCTCTGCCAGTCTACACTGCGGGATCCTGCAAATTCCATTTTCTCCTTTATGTGCAAATTCTGCTGATCACTTCCACCTCCTTAACACCCCTCCTGGGCGTCTCTGCCTTCCTTCCATCTGTGCTGACACCACTATTTTTGACTGCATGTATTTGAAGTGTGACCATGCCTTTTCTCTCCATTTCACAGTCTGAACTCCTTAGCACAAGCAAAGCACTGTGGTGCTTCTGTCCATCCTCTGAAACAGTGTCCTTCTGAAATAATTGGAAATTTAGTAACATGTGAGGATAATAATAAGAAAAATAATCCACAATACTCAACAAATTGTTTATTGGAGGAGGGGGGGAGAAGTTTTGCACATATATCTTAATTATTTTAAAAATGTTTTTCAAATTTGTGTGGAAACACAAATGCAGAGATCAGTCATTAAATTTTAATCTATTTTCACATATTAAATGGCACTTTTAATACTTTAAATTTTTAAGGCAATCATTTGACTAATGGATGACTGAGTTTATCATGACACTGAAGTATTTGTACTTCAGTATTTTGTACTTCACTGTTTCTGTGCTAGTACTGACTTTTACATGTCACAGCTGTGATACATTCCATGCTCAGGACATCATAAGCTTTCTCATGAGTTGTTGTCCTCACTGTAGGTGGTGCTTTTGTTGTTCATTATGACAAAGTAGTTAAGATGTATACATTACTTTTAGGCTTTTTATAAGTTCAAAACCCGTTATAGAAACACATTTGTCTACACATATACCACATGCAGTAAAATGATCTGGGTTTTTACTAGTTGTTGCTGTTGTGCTGCATGTTCACACTTACACCCTGGCTCTTAAAAGTAAATCTTTAACAGAATCTTTAAGCACCTTTCCAAACAGAAACATGAATGTCAGTAAAAGAGAATGACAATATTTTCAGCAATGCAGGAATTCTAATTAGTATTCTCTAACTTGGCCAATTACATATTCTAGAATATGTAATTTTTTTGACATTGTTCCAGCCAACTTCAAATAATTTATATTTTGAGTTCAGATAGATTGTTACAGGCAGAGATGCAAAAAAGCAGCAGCTGAATGCCCCTTTAAGACTATATTTCTTTAGAGGTAAATAAATGCATGCTTACATGCAGAAATATACATAACGAAATATTTTGTATAAATGTACAAATACATACAAAGACATACATATGTGTATATATATGTTCACTAACTACAAAGAGGGAAGAACAGACAGAATCAATTCCAAATAGACAAACACTATACAGTGAGTAATCTTCTGAAATATGAGAGGCTTAATTTCTGGTTTCTGGGCAGAATTTGGAATGAGTCACTTGCCATTCACACATTGCAAGGTACTCATCAAAGTGCTAGTAGTTGCTTGGGCTTAGGGTCCTCTGAATTTCTTCTTAGGGTCCTCTCTTTTAAACTGTTAATGCTGCAGCGTTGTTATCTGCTGCTTATCAAATCTGTGCCTTAACCTTTGAATTCCGGCAATCTCTTTCTCTAGCACTATTAATATTTATCACTCAGATGAGGGGAATCACCACCTGAAGAAAACTGGGCATTGAGAGAGCTTTGTTTGTAGTCTTCCTATGTGGCCATGAATTCCATGCCTGTGGAAAGTGGCATGTTGCCATAGAAATTCTTGTTTTCTACATATTTGTATATTCTGACCAAATGTACCAAAGAAATTTTCCATTCGTGCAAATTCCAGGAGAGGTTCTGAGAGCCTGATTGAGGGTAGTCAAGGTTTAATGTAAAAAAAAGCTTAGAATAAGGGCAAGGGGTTACAATTAACAGCTTTCCAGTTGCACTTGAGGTTTTTGCAGATGAATCTTCCCATTGCACTTTGGTGGTGAAAGCTTGAATTGCTCCAGCTGGTGGCCTTCCAAGTCACACAGTCTCAGGAAAGCTGTATGTGCTGATTCAGCAGAAAGCTTGCTGAACTTCAGCAGGAAGCCAAAATAAGCCCTTATTTGCACAAGGCAGTCCTGTTTGCACATTTACATTAAGATCCATAGGCTGATTTCTGCCCTTGAAAACCCTACCACCTCCCATCACCTTTTTTTTAATTTTTTTTCAAATGAAGAGAAGTGAAGAGATCCTGTTATCACTAAAGAGACAAGGAGTCAAGTCTGTACTAGTAGTAGTTCTCTGCTAAGTTTTGCACCAAGTATGGTGTAAGCAGGTCGCCATCCTGTTCCTGAGTTCCCATGTTGGTTTCTGGCATGGCAGATGAGGGTAGTGTTAAATGTTAGCTTGGTGATCTCTTTCGTGGCTGGTGGGAACATGACTGTCAGAGCTGGGCATATACACATAAACTGGAAGTGAACTCTTTGAAAGTGTTTCCAAGTCCTGTGATATTTTGTCATAATTTTTTTCCCCAAATTAGGACTCCAGGGATGTGCTGTCAGAAATCTCTGCAACAGGGAATAATTTCTAAAGTAGCCCCTCTGTGTGTCTTTTGAACAGTGACTAATGAGCCTGATGTCAAACTACTCATCTGGATTTGCCTTTATAAATTCCTGTCTCCCCAGGCTGTCATATTCCTTTTTCAAGCGTTATACTGCCTGTCTTACAGCCTTGGGTACAGTCAAATGGACTGTTAAAGGTGGTGTGATAACACCCTTGGTGGTGTAGCTGTCCATCTCACCACCAAGGCACTGCTGTTATATCATCAGGGGTGTTCTAATGGGTAGGTTCTTATCCACATTGAAGATTTTGCAGCAGCAGGTTACAAACTGGTAAAGCAAACAGTGGCACAAGCATTAGTGAGAGACTGCCCTCCATTGCCACAGCCGCAATGAACACCTATGAATGTGCACAGGCATGGTAATCTATTTATTTGGAACATCAGCTGCACAGCTTATCTAATTCTGCCCTCACCCAAATACAGTAATTATTAGAAAGTGTGCTACCTACTTAGTAAGAACACATGTAAACTACTGAGTTTAATGTTTATATTGTATTCTGCATATGTGAAGCCAGGTACAAGAGTGATTTGCAGTTTATGCACTGACTTCTCCATTACAGTTCTGAAGTAAAATACTGGAGATAGAAACCTTATTAGAGCAGGTTCTTAGATTTCTATCTTTTAACATTTTTGGTTGTATTTAAAAGATGTGAGGCTGTGTTTTTTTTTAATGTGGTGGGGTTTTTTCTACTTGCTAAATAGAGCCTTTTGAGATTTGGCCAAGGAGAGAAGATCTAATCAAATTCATATAATGATTCTGGGAGTCACTGAAGCTTACAGTACTCCCACATATTTATTAATATACTGTTATGAGAGACAAATCATTTTAGCATTTGAGATAAAGATTACTTTATGTGTGATGCACATAAGCCCTCAGATGACTGAGCTGCATAATTCTTGCCATAGGTGGCCCTTCCTGATGAAGAGGTCTCTCAGAAACAAGTCTTTTCAGTCAAATGCCAGTCCTTGTGCTCACGGATGTACTCATAAAAATATGGATGTGCCTACTCAGAGCCTTATGTGCCTACTCAGAGCCTTATCTGGCACCTATGCCCATGCTGAGAGGGCAGAAGTGCAAAGCACGCATGGCAGTTTTGTACAACACTGCACTCAGAATAACAAACCTTATGTCACAGTTTTATTCATATAGTCAAAAATGGTTGTACCATTCTTCTGTTTAAAAGAAAGTTGCTCATGTCGTTGTGCAGGTCCTGGTCATCTCCTACAGACAGACTGAAGTGGGTTTCCTCTGTTTCAGAGATCTGCAGTACGATTTGGTGTGGGGTATATGTGAAATTAACTTGCTGCAGAGTTGCTGTATGCAGTTCTGCAGTGGTTATTCAGGAAGTCATGTATGAAAACTGCAGTCCCCTCTAGCTTAAATATCTGCAACTACTCAGAAGTGCTCAGTCTAACAGATGGTGGCAAGTCTCCTGAGGACAGGAGGTGTCCAAAATTGCCTTAAATTCCTTGCTGAAACATAGCACTTCAATGCATCCGTTTTGTGGTATAATATAAATGTATCTGAATAGTTTGTAGCCAGTATGGTTTTCCAGAAGTTTTTCCTCTGTTTACCAAAACACAGAGTTTCAGTTCTTTCCTTGATGGTAATAAGTAAAGCACAGCAAGTTGAGCCTGTTTCTGGAGACTGTCTAGCCCAACCTCCCACTCAGAGAAGTGCCTTCCACCAGCAGAGCCATAATTTTATGTTATGAGTGCTCAGATTTAACACACCAAATGAGTACACCTTAAAGGCAACCAGAAGATTTATATCCAGTTCACTTTTGCTATGAACAAGCCCCACCAGTTTCCACTGAATTAATCAATAGCGCTGCTCGCTCCATCTGGTGCCAAATTTGGCTGTTTTTGCAACTGGGCAGGGAGCAGCGCAAAAATTGTTTTTCTCTTCTGTCTAAACATTACTGCCATCAACAGTTAGGGAAAAACCTAATGCAATTATTTTTGCAAACGTTGCTTTAACAAAGACAAGATATGTTGCCACAAGTTTGGGGTAAGATATATTTACTTGGGGAAACCTCAAGAAACTGTCAGGAGACAGAAAAGGTGTGACTAAAAAGCGCCCTGAGCTCTGGGAAGTTCCATTGGTTGAATAACTATTGAAGTTCACTGGTTCATCAGAGAGGTTTTTTGGTTTGGTTTATTTTTGGGGGGTTTGGGGGGTTTTTTTGCATTTGCAGAGAAAAGTGAGGTATTTTTTGCCAAAAGTGGGAGGACTAGAAAATGTAGTTTTAGTTAGGCAACTCTGTTTACTGACAAGTTCAAAGAGTTGTATCTACAACTATTCTTCCTTCTTTTTTTTTTTTTTTTTATTTTTTTATTTTTTTAATTTAGTGGGGCTACATCCATTGTCTACAGATGCAGGCAGAAAGGGACCCAGAAACCTTACGCCGTCAAAATGTTGAAGAAGACAGTAAGTCATTTAGTTTTGTTTTGCTTTGTTTTGCTTTGGAATATGTTTGGGATTTCCTCTGAGGTTTTTTGGGTTTGGGGATTTTTTGTTTCTGTTTTTGTTTTCCTTTCTTTTTTGATGCAGTTTCTTCATGTGGGAAAAATATGCTAGATTTAGGACCCTGCTAAACTTTTATTTCTGGTGACTGAGCTTCTTTGGTTCCTTATCATTGAAACAGCTGTTAGAGGTAACAGTACTGTACTGGGATTGCTTTATCCCCACAAATCTTGTTTATATCTTCATCTGGTGTTATCTATGTAGACTTAGATTTGGGCAAAATATTTTAAACAAATATGTCTTTTCCTTTCACTATAGAAAAAAGCACATTCTGAATAATTTAAATGTTCAGTGGTTTCACTTTGATTTAATACATTGTTTTGCTCAAAAAACATCAGGACACAATTTATCTTTTTCAGAAGATAAAAACACTGATTAAAACACCAATTCAAACTCAAGTAAAATATATATATTTTGTGGAGGTTTTTTACCCCTGCAAAACTTCAAGAGAATCAGTTGAGATGATAAATTCTTTTTAGAGCTCCATATATGTCACACTTGTACTACAGCTGTTTTTGTGTGTGCTACAAAATAGATGGTGGAAACATGAAGAGAGACTAGAGAGGAAAGAGGAGTAATGGACTGAGAGACTTGAAATAGGAAGAGAGTGTGAGGCATAGGGTAGACCTGCTCACATTCCTAAGAGGAGGAGTTTGAGAGAGAGCAATCAAGCTGTGAGGCATGGACATGATATTTGTTCATGAATGGTTTTGATTCAGTTTATTCTAGTGTTTAATCATTCATTATTCCATAAAGTTCAGGAACATTCACATGTAGAAACATAATGATTCGTGGGTAGGTGTAAACATGTCTAAATGGTGAATTAACTGGTGGTCTCATTGCAAGACATAATGAGTGGGTTTCACATGAGTAAAATGTTGGTATTAATTTATCATCTTTGAAAGTAAGCCAAAGTTTAAGCTGGCACAAAAATTCAGTTGTGTGTGTTGCTTTTGAATTTGCATCTGGTGTACTGGAAGAAGCAGAGCATGTGAGGAGCTTGCATTGCTGCAGGCTATGATCTACCTTTCCTACAGAAAAGCAGAGAACTTAATTTTCAGGCTTTTATCAGTTCATTATGCCAGTGATTCCCATAATGTTTCAGGAGTGTACTTTCCTATAATATTTGTTCTGAAATGCACAAGGAAAAACTGTATTACTTCAAATAGTTTCTCTGCCTTTTGATTTTTTCCTTTGTGGAAATTAACTCATGCTCACAATCACCACATTAATGCTAGATGTATCTATTTGTGTCTGAAACTAGTCGATTTAGACTTTTGGTAGACTTACTGTACCACAGATTTTTTTTGTTAAAATGTAGGAAACATGGCAAATAAAGAAGAAAGACTATTGTTATGTAAGTTGTTTTCACAGCAGCAGTAGGTTGGCTTAATGCAGCCATGATTATAACAGCAGTGTGGTTAAGCAGTTCACAGAGCTAAGTTGTTCCCACTGTAACTGATACACTTTGGGATGTTTTGTTATGAGAACAAGTAGTATTTTCACACAACTGAGCTTTTTTTGAATAATTGAGAACATGGGAGACAATGTTTAAGGATGTGCCACTGCTTGTGTCTGTCCAATTTGGACATGTAATTTTTTTTCACAGAGACAGAACTATTTGTGTTACAGTGCTCCTACAGCAGGAGGTCTGATCTTTGCTCAGAGTATCTCAGTATAAAAATAACTACATGTGGGCCAAACCATCCACCAAAATGTTGATTGGCTTAAGTTTTCTGCTAGGTTTTTAAAAAGAGAAAAATAAATGGCAGTCTGGTAATGGAGAATAAGGGATAGGAGGAGAAGAAGAGCCTGTGATTGTCTCCTTCTGATAAGAGTCCTGTTTCTTCAATTCCTTTCTTAAATGCACATAAGGGAGCACTGAAGAGCACATGAAATTAGAAGAAGACAAAGGAAAATGACAAAAAAGCAAATACTCTGATTTTTCCATTCAAACTCACTGACTTTAAACACTGCATCGAACAAGACTGACTCTGAGGAGAAGGTCTGTGAAGGGTGAGGGTCAGGGATCCTGCTTCTTCTGGAAGTGATGTGTGATTAGGAATCTGGTGGCTGATGGACATCTCCAGATTTGTGAGAGATGATCCCTACAGTGCTGTAATTTGAAGTAAAGCATTAGAAATTATTATTTTCATCTCATGGGAATGTTTAGAAAAGAGCCAATGATTCTTTAGGATGGAAGTAGCATTCTAGGAACAGACTGCAAGAACAGAAAATGCTATCAGCATTCTTTTCATTTAAATAGTAAGGGTAATTTTTTAATTTGCCTGATTTTGATTCAGGACAGAACAAAATTTTGGGCAGGATATATCAGCTAGTTCTAACAATACATACTTATTGAGGGATGTGAGTTTTTAGGACATTTTGTAATTAATATTTCTTCCCCATCCAGCTTAATAAAATAGTGCCAGATTATTAGCTAAGTTTGGGGGAGGGGGAGGTTTGATTTATGATTTGGGTTTGATTGTTTTTTTCTTCCAGTTAAACTAAGAAACAGAAACAGAAGAAAACATGTTTATACAAACCTTTTCATGTCAATAAAATAAAACAAAATGTTGGTAATACTGTATTTCAGTTTAGAGGTTTAATCATTCTTCACTACTAGTGCAAATGGTATACAATTCTGACAAAAGGTTTTTTGCTGGTTCAAAACTACTGAAGCAAAATACTTCCATTCCCAGTTTGTTTTGGTTTTGTAGTTTAGTAGTAATCTTGAATCCTTTGAATTACAGTGAATAAAATTTGTTTCGAAGGACATCTCTGATTCTTTTTCGTAAAGCCTCTGAATGTCAAAGCTAGGAAATGGAGAGGCAAGTTAGAACCATAACTTCTAGAGCAGCTAAAACACAACTCTTAGAAGGGCTAAAGAAGTCCAAAGAAAAATTGATTTTTGAATTAGTGGGAGAAATCAAATTTGTAATTATTATTAGAAGCTACAAAAAGAAATATGTTGAAAAACCAGCATCTATGGGACAGGTGAATAAGTATGCTAAATTATTGCCTTTGATTTGCTCTTCCAACCTTTGTCCTAGGTTCCTGAACATAATTGAAATGTAGGATCATAATATATACTCATTATTTGATTTTTGATATATTTAGACCTCTTAAATTTTGCACAGGTAGTAAAGGTAAAGACTTGAATCATGTAATTTCTTCATAGGGAAATCTATTTCATGAAACAAGAAAGAGGCAAAACCAGATCATATAGCACATCAGAAAAACTCAGCTAACAAGCAGAGTACAGAGCTGAATTTTTACACTTGCAATTGCAAATGTGAGATGGGTTTGCTTTTCACTATGCATTTTATCTCTTCTTGATGACTCAGTGCTTAAGAAAAGTGAAATATCTTTAGGACACACTTTACAAACATGATTGTTACTGCTCTTCAACTAAGACTGAAAAATTATGTCATTATTTACAACCAGTCTTTTTATAATGGTTGTTGTTGCAAACAACTTACATCATGTGGATCATAGTGGAAGAACACAGGTTTCTCTAAGGGAGGAAACATATATATATATGTATTATTTATTACATGAAGCCTCTCATCTGCAGACCTTTTCCTCCATTTAGTGTATTTTGAGGGAGCTAGGCAACCTGGAGGTTTTGTCAGAATCTGGGCAGGGGAATGCTTTCCAAGAAATTAGATCCACTTACACTTTAAATTTCTTACCCTAGCCTGGACAAGTTTCATTAAAAATAGTGAATAGAACAGATGGCCTCTCTTCCATGGTTTCTAAACTAAGACACCAAGTGCCTGCCTACATTATAGGTCTACCAAGTGCTAACCACAGTAACTGAAGTAATTTGGGATCTGCCATGGCAATAAAGCAATATGCTCTGCTGAAAGGAGAGTAAGATACTGGGATGGGTTGTCTGGAGCCTGGGTCCTGGCATATTCCCAGTTCAGCCTGTACCATTTGTCAAGGTATTTCTTTGGGTTTCAACTTTTTCATCCATGAAAATGAGATAATATTTACTTGATTTGCTTCTCAGCAATGCTTTGAAGGATAGCTTGGTTAATATTTCTAGGTTTTAATTGATAGGTACTGTCCCCTATAAGTAATTAAGTATATGAAATATTAGGCCCTCTCTTTCTCAATTAATGAGACATGCAAGTACAGAGGCTGCTTTGGAGAATTCTCATTCTGATTTCCTGATTTTTTCCTGTGTAGGCATCCTCTCTCAGATGGTTTATGATGCTTAACAAATACTTCATCAGTACTTCTGTCAAAATCAGTATTTATGAAGCAGCACTCTTCTTGCAGACTGGTTGATGTTCAAAATCAGAAAAATGTTCAGGCACATCAGGTTGTTTTGAGAGCAACAGCTTTCAAGCAATGCCTTCTCTGGAAACAGTTGTGCTGCAGTTAATCTGAATATACTAGGGATTTGGAAAATTTGAGCGCAATAGATAGTTTATGTCTATGAAGCAGAGAGGAGTGTGAGCAGATGTAAAGGTAATAGGCTTCCCTTTTGGATAAGTGGGGTTGGATACCTAGAGTTAGGGTCTAGAGGAGGTTATAATGATATATATAAAAAGGTCCCAACTACATTAGTGTTTGCATATATGTATATATGAACACATATATATACACCTCGGGAAGAAGGGGCAGGCAACTCAGGAAGAATACAAAGATATTGTTAGATTATGTAGAGAGAAAATCAGAAAGGCAAAGCTCAACTCAATCTGTCCAGTGCTGTGAAAGATAATAAAAGGTGTTTTTATGAAAATGTCAACAACAAGAGGAGAGCCAAGGCAAATCTCTGTTCTTTATTGGAGGGGACATTGTCATAAAGGATGAGGAAAAGGCAGAGGTACTTTGTTGCTTCTTTACTTTAATCTTTGGTAATAAGACTGGTTATGCTCAGAGCAGCCAGTCCCCTGAGCTGGCAGACAGAGTGGGGGAGCAGAATAGACCCCCTGAAACCCAAGAGGAGGTGATTAGTGACCAGATGTGCCACTTACATGCTCACAAGTCTATGGCACTCAATGATATTCATCCAAGGGTGCTGAGGAAGCTGGTGGAAGAACTTGCCAAGCCACTCTCCATCATTTGTCATCAGTTCTGGCTCAACAGCAGAGGGTTCCAGATGACTGGAGGTGCCAGTGTGGTGCCCACCCACAAGAAGGGCTGGAAGGAGGATCTGGGGAACTACAGGCCTGACCTCTGTGCCTGTGAAGCTCATGGAACAGATCATCTTAAGTGCCATCACGTGACACATCAGGGGATCAGGCTCAGCCAGCATGTGTTTAGGAAAGGCATCCTACTTGACCAACCTGATCTCCTTGTATGACCAGATGACCTGCCTAGAGGACAAAGGGAAGATTGGACTTCAGAAAACCTTTGATACTATCTCCCACGGCATTCTCCTGGAAAAGCTGCAGCCCATGGCTTGGATAAGTGCACTGTTTACTGGGTAAAAAACTGTCTGGATGGCAGGGCCCAGAGAGTGCTGGTGAATGGGGCTGCATCCAGTTGGTGGCCAGTCACTAGTGGTATCCCTCAGGGATCCATGTTGGGCCCAGTCCTGTTTCATTATTGATGATCAGGATGACGAGATAGAGCTGGATGAGTCTACCCTCAGAAAGTTCATGGATTACAGTAAGTTAGGTCAGAGTTTTGATCTGCTGGATGGCAGAGGGATCTGGACAAGCTGGATCCATGGGCTGAAGCCAGTTGTTTGAGGTTCAACAAGGCCAAATGCTGCGTCACAACAACCCCATGCAGTACTATAGGCTTGAGGAAGAGTGGCTGGAAAGCTACCTCTAGGAAACGGACCTGAAGGTGCTGCTCAACAACAGCTGAACATGAGCCAGCAGTGTCCAGGTGGGCAACAAGGCCAATGGCACCCTGTCTTGGTTCAGTGGTGGTGTGACCAGCAGGACCAGGGAAGTGACTGTCCCCCTCTACTTGGCACTGGTGAGGCCCCACCCCAAATTCAGTTTTCTGGGCCTCTCACTACAGGAAAGACACTGAGGTGATGGAGGGAGTTCAGAGAAGGGCAACAGAGCTGGAGAAGTGTCTGGAGCACAAGACTGATGAGGAGCAGCTGAGGGAGCTGGGGGTGTTTAGCCTGGAGGAAAGGAGGCTGGAGAGGTGGTGAGCATGACACCATACAATTACCTGAGAGGAGGCTGTAGGCAGGTGAGAATTGGTCTCTTCTCCCAGGCAACCAGTGACAGGATGAAAGGAAATGGCCTCAAGCTGAGCAGGGGAGGTTCGGAAAGAATTTCTTCATTGAAAATGTGGTTAAATATTGGAATGGACTGCCCAGGGAAGTGGTGGAGTCACCATCCTTGGAATTGTTCAAGAAACAATTCAACACGGTACTTAGTGCTACGGTCTAGTTGACAAGGTGGTAATAGGTCAGAGATTGGACACAATAATCTTGGAGGTATTTTCCAACCTAAGTGATATAAAAACACATGTATATTTTATGCACACACAGATACAAACACATATATACACTGGCTATAACATATACATATGTAGTAAAAACTATATATTCCCATCTTTACAGGGAGTATAGTTGGCTGGGTTTTTCATTTTCTGTTGCAGTGAATTGCTGGCATTAAATGATAATCAGAATAGTCATGCAAATATTTGATATTTTTCCTTAAAGGAGCACAGCTTTTAGTTGAGCCTTCACAACTGATGGAAAAGACAAGTGTCACAGTGAAGGGGCTGGGGGAGGAATGGTTGGAGACTTGTGCATCACAGTTGACATAATAAGAATTAGTAAATTGGTCCTTTATTGTCTTTTGGAGAAAATGATGTGTGATTGTAGCTATAAAATTAAAAATTCGATTGTTGCCATGTGACCCTACAGGATTTACAGTTGAAGTTTCTCCTGCCTCCACATGCTTGTTTCTCCATAGACTTTATAATGAGTATATATTTATACACATCTATGTGCATATATCTATATCTATATCTAATCTAACTCCTGTTGTTTAGTAATTGTTAGTACCATATTGGTCAGAAATCTGAGAGTGATGTGTGGAATACACTTACATACATATGCATATTTAAGGTAATTTTTTTCCTCACTTCATATTAATATGTAATGTTCTGATTTCTTCAAAAAGGGGAAAGAATTGTGTCGTATGTAAATCTATATGAAAACAGTCAACTGCACATCACCACTCATCATTAAAAAGGAATTATTTTGTCAACTAGCTCACACATTATCTTCTGTTATTCATTCACACACACACACATACGTGCACACACCAGACAGGCCATTCATTTCTTGGTAATGAAATGGAAACAGTAATTTCTTACTTAGCAATCCATCTGCAGTACTACCTATTACATATGTAAATTATTTTTCCTGGCTTTCTCATTTTTCATCATCCAAGTCATCATCTTCATTCTCATGCAGTTCTCACTGTTCGGTTTTTACTGAATGATTAAAAAAATAAACAACCAAACAGTCAAAATCAGCTTGAATAAAGAAATAAGGTGGTAAGGCTTTGAGTTTTCCACTGCTTCTATCCAGTTTTCCTTCATTTATAATGGAGTCTGGATTCCACTGTCTGATTCACTACTTTCCAAAACTGGCTTTTCAGTAGAAGTTAAGTCCATCAAATACATAGGGTCTAAAGAGGAACAAAGAAGTTAATTTTGCATAAATGCTGTACAAAGAGAGAACTAAAAGATTTTTTTCTGCACTAAGTTACCAGTAGGTTTTTGCTTTAGAAGGTATGAAATCAGACACCTCTCAGTGAAAGTGGAAATTTTACTGAAAAGTAAAATTGTAGCTGTTTCATTCCTTGAAAAGAAACAAAAAATTGTTTTTGTCAGAACAGTCTTCAGAAAAGAAAAAAATCCCATTCTACAACTGTAGAAAGCCTGTTCCACATATGTGAAGTTATTTAACATCATCCACAATCCATTGTATTGTATTACATAACAGTATAGTGCAGATGTTGTGTAAAATCACTTAATATAGAAAAATATTTTTACCTGTCACCATGTAGATTGAATTGCTGTATTATTCCAAGTAAGTCAGACCTTGGGTTAAAATTTTAAGAACAGACAGTATGTATTATGTCTCTTTTCTCCTTACTTAATTTATAGGTAGTCAGCTAACACTCGTTTCTGGTCTTCACAGCTTATTTTTCAGAAATACGAAGATCAGCAAATAAAAAGACAAAAATATAAAGCTCAACTTGTTATTCAGTTCAGGGAAGTTCAATCTACTGTATACACTGCACTGCTGAATAAGTTGTTCTGAGAAATTAAAAAATATCCTTAGATGATAAATTAAGTAAAAGAAACTAAATCCAAACAAATGACACACGTTTAGCTTTGAATTACTTAGCAGGAACACATGTGAAATGATCTCAGCTGCAGATATTCTTCCACCAGCCTACCCATGCACATTCTGCTCCTTCCCTGTCTGCAGTGATTTGTCTTCTTCATGGCTATAAACAAGCCTAAAGGAGCTGTATATGTCCAGGGTGCACATAAATGTTGCGAGGCAGGGCAGGGAATAGGAACAGAATGTGTTCTTCTGTGATGCTACATTTAATGCCTAAAGCAAAGGTGCAACCCTACAGAAGAATGGCATTTCTGAGTGGTGGTGCAGGGGTAAATGCTAGGTTATCCCATGATTATAGTCTTCCTCTTTGGAAACCTTTATTTACAGACTATTAAAGAAATATGGAGATGTGACCAGGTGGAGGGTGGAGCTGTAGCGTGGAAAAGGCAGGAGCCTCTGCATAAATGGATTGTCCATGAAAATTGTGCTGCTGGTCTCTGAAATGCTTCTCTCTCTGCATTTTAGGAAGTTGCTCTGTTCAGATGTGTATGCTTTCATCACAAGTGTGACTACTATTCTTTTGGGGGAGAGAGATTGAGTTTGTGCTATGCTGTAGAATAATGAATTAAAGAAAGCTGTCAGTATGCACTAAAATATGAAGAGGTCAAAAGACAAGAAATGACAGTGTTTTCTCCAACGATGGCAATTCAGATGTTGGAATAAATCAGGAATAGTGTATAAGTTAAAATGTGGCATCCTGGCTTTATTCTTCTGAACCTGAGCTCTCTGCAGCCCCTCAGAGAGGCAAGTCCACATGAGGTCTACAGTAGAGAGGACTTATTTTACCAAGAACTCTGTAATCAGCATGTACTACTTGACAAACTAGTTTATTTCCAGATAAAATATATTCTCTTTGGCTGAGGGTGATCTTAATAATTTTTATGTCCTTCAAGAGAAAAACTAACCAGTAACTCCAGGTAGGGGAGAAATGGAGCGGCAAAGATGGAAATTAACACAGCAGCTGTGTAAGCAGCACAATCTCCGGGTTCTGTTACTGAAGTTTCTTTGAAAAATCCTGAAGTCAGTGTCTGATCTCCTTGAGATAACTCCACCTGATCAGAGGATCTCTTAAGGTTAGAACTAAGATTCAATCCAACTTACTAAGCTGAAGTTGACAGCTGTGTGTGGGTGAGTGTCATGACAAGTGTTTGCCAAACTAAACTTGCCCTCTGCTCAAGTCACTTAAGAAGAGTTTTCTTAAGGGAAAAAACACACAAAACAAACAAATAATAAACAAAACAAAACCAAAAATACCACAAAACCCAGTAACACACCACCTAAATCCAAAAAATGAAACCATAAAAATAAAAAATAACTAATCAAACGTTTTCCTACAAAAGTAAAAAATTTATCCCACTTTCATTGTTTTCCTCCCCCTTCACTTTAAGCAGCCTTCAAATACAACAGTTTGTTTCCACCAAGTTATTCCTTTACACTTTGCCAATATTGAATGAGTAGATGTTTCAAACTCCAACTGGGTATATTTTCAGTAGATACAGTTGAAAACAGCTGGAAGCGTTTCCACAAAAAAAAAAAAAAAAAAAAAAAAATCCTAAATAAGATGGTTTATTTTTGCATTTCAGTCCTACCATATTCAAGTCACTTTCATTGCTGGACAGAATTCTGATTTCATTTTTTTAGAATTGCAAAGATACATGATGACTTGTGAGGGCTTCTAAGCAGGCCTCTAAAGAACATCAGCCTCCAGAAATTTAGATTTTTTCTGCAAAATGCATAACACTCATATACGTTTCAGCTCTTTATAAACCAATAAAGAATAGTGCTACAAGAAGAAATAGCATGATAGTAATAGTAGGTTTCTGGATTCAGTGGCAAACACAGTAGATAAAGGATTTAAAAGTAAAAATATGAGAAAATGCAAAGTTAAAGAACTTTTTATATGGCTTTCAAGAATTTGTAGGCAAAGTCATAATTCCTGGAGATGAAATCCTAATGTGTACAAATGAGAAGACAAAAATCTGTTAATCAGAACTCCAGGAGAATTATTAATTTCACCATTATAATTAATTTCAGTTATTATTTTTGTATTATTACTGTATTGCAGTTACATCACCATAGTGGGATCACACATTAGTAATTCCATGTTTTATGGATGGGAAGCACATGAGGTCCCAAGGTTAGGAACTAGATCTGGAAAATATTTGAATCCAGGCAGTTGGTACCACAGTTCATAGCACATCAACAACTATGTCCTGCATGCTTTACTTCACAGGTAAAATCTGCCGTCTCACCTCCAGGTTATTCTCCAGTCCCTTCATCATCTTTTGGCCCTTCACAGGACTCTCTCTGGCATGTCCTTGTCCCTCAGGGTGCTGCAGAACTGCATTCAGTATACCAGGTGCGGCCTTACCGGTGCTGAGCAGGATCAGTTCCCCTGAACTGCTGGCAGCACTTCTTGTAATGCAGCCCAGGAAACTGCTGTGCCTTTGCCACATCAGCACATCACTGGCTTATGTTCAACTTGGTGTCCACCAGGACCCCCAGGGCCTTTTCTTGTTTCGCAGCTGGGCAGCACCCAGCTTGTGCTGAGAGCCTGGGCATGTTCCTCTCCAGGTATAGAACTTTGCTCTTCCCCTTGTTGAACTGCATAAGGTTCCTGTCAGCCCCTTTATCCAGCCTGTCCAGGTCCCTCTGAATGGCAACAGTACCTTTTGGTGCATCAGCCCCTGCTCCCAGTTTGGCCTGTGCACCTGTCCCATCATCCAGATCATTCATGAAGACTTGACATAGGTTGGACCCCATATTGATGCTTGGGGTGCGCCTCTATTCACTGGCCTCTGAGTAGAATTCATGCCCCTCTGGGCCTCTCTGTTCAGCCACCTCACAGACTACTTATTCATTCCATACTTCAACAGCTTGTCTGGGGTTGTGGTTTTGTATGAACATCAGGGAACACAGGATCAAATGTGTAAGGCACGCTGTGGCTCCTGTGCACAGAATTCATGGATGGAGATGACCTGTTGGAGAAGGAAGTCACTGTGTGTTCCTGCTGCTCTCAGCCTTTTCAGTCACTTGTCTTTTTTTTCCAGTACAACTCATAGACCCTGGCAGAAGAGGCAAGTTAATGTGCTGCTATTAATGTAGTTGAGACATCCTCCTTGGGGATTGAAGAGATGTAGGAACAAAAGCAGTCCTATAAATTTTGGTGTTATTTGTTGAGACCCAGTGCTAACAAGAAAGTCTCGGCTCACAGTTTCTAATCTATGAAGTGACCACTCTGTATTAGTTATAAGGTCTTGCTTTCACATCTGCCTACCTTTCTTAACCATCTCACCATCTATACATGCTTCTTTATATCATCCTCCAAGTATACAAAATATTTTTCATTTTCAGTCCCTGAAAATTTTCTGCAAGATTCCTTCCTGTTTTCCTTTGAGAATCCACCATTTTTTTCTGTGTTATTCAAATTACAAAGTACATAACGTATAAATTTGAAGCAGTTTTGGGAGCATGGGGTCATGTGTATGGTTCCTGTAAATTTGGAATACTATCAAGCAACACGGAAAAGATGTCAGGACCTCTTGTTATCAGTGTTTGGGGCTGACCTACCAGAAGAACTGTCTCAGGATCAGGAGATTACAAGTCTCCTAGTACAGGTGTTATTAAAGCAGCAGGTCCAGAGTTTCAGGGTGATTCGTAAGAGGAAACATGCAAGACAGAAAGGGAAGAAAGGAAGCATGCAAGCAGAAAGGGCCCTGATGCTGCAAAAGTACTGCATAAGCACTGTTTAGCCATAGCTAAAAAATCCCTGTGTTATCAGCAATATTTTAATCACAAATCTAAAACATAGCCTCATGAAAGCTACTATGAAAAAAATTAACTCTGTACCAGACAAAACCAGTACACTGATCACATGAAATTATTTGGTGTCTGTGATGGAGATAACAATATTAATGCATCAAACCTTCACTGGGGAATAATAAATGTTCTGATGGTTCTCTAAGTGTGAGTTGATTGAGAGAAGAATGGGTACACAAACTTACTATTTATGTGAAATTTCTTGAACTGCAACAAGCATTACACTTGCCTAATATAAGTAAACATAATATATCCCAGGTCTTTATCATGCAGCCGAGAACTCCTGATAAATTTGAGTAATTTAACAATAAAATATTGTACAGTGTGACAGGAAATGTCCTACCGTCTTATAGCTCTTAATTTCTAAGGGACTACTGTTATGCGGCATTGTATCTGTCTAGAGGGGTGATGTGAATATGAAACCTTTTACAGAATGTCAGATGTCTAATACTGGGTGCATCACCTAGTATAAAAGCTGAATTAATAAAACTTCAATGAGAAAAGAGAACAGCTTTGAATTTGTAACTGTATAAGTTTAAAGCAAGAATGTACAAGAATATGGCAAATCTATGAATTTATAAATAGTCCTATAAATGTATCTATTTTGACAAAAACAAAGGAAGTGCTTACCTTTGATTTACACATTGTTCCTGCATCTTAAAAGTGTCCTCCTCCACCAAGGTTTGGGAACAGTGACAATGGCAGGAACACAATATAAAAAGTGAATAGCTGAAATGAGCAACCATGAATATGTAATAGGCTGCAATTTGTTTGCATAAACTTCTCAATAATTATCTAACAGAATTTGGCAGAAATGCGTGTATAAACGAGTCAGGAAAGAAGTAACAACCAAACTGTCAGATAGTTACACTGCAGGATATAATGAGACCTGTTCTAAAGAACATATAACTTGTTTTGTACTCAGACATAAAATGTATTGTTGCAAATGTTATGCAAACTCCAAGTGCCTCCAAACCCATCTACTCACTCTTTGTTGATGCCATGAAATTGATGTAAGTGAACAAGAGGACCCTCTCACAAAGGATAGTGTGTCTTTGGGGAATGTTAACTGCATCTGGTCATCTGTACCACTGAAGATGAAAGTCCTCTTAATCAGATATGCAAGCATGTGATTTACTGTGCTGAAGTTTTTTACAATCCCACAAATCACCTGTATCTATCTGACGGTTTGCCTGCAAATGTACTGTGCTTTTCAGAAACTGAAATGTTACTTCTTTGATGGAGCAGTTTACTGCTGACAGATTAGCAGTCCTGTCACATGCAGACAGCTTAATACCCTTTCGGCTTGTACAAACCCAGCTATTTGCAGTCAGCAGATTTGCATGTACTACTAGACTTCTAGTCACTTCACAGGACAAATACAAGGACACTGATGTAACTGGCAGTATTTCCATGCAAATGTGTTCAGTCTGAGGAACATGTATCACTTGAAGGATTACAGCCTCAAACTGGGAGTGTGGACTTGTGTGCAGAAAATAGTTGCTCTAATAATGAATAGTTTACTTTTTGTTTTTAAATTAATAATCCTTATTTATTTATGGAAGCTCAAAATAAAATTTCTCAATAACGTCCTGTTGTTGTTTAAATCTAGACAGTAACTTAAACACCACACAGCCACTCACTCACTCATCCCCAGCAGGATGGGGAGAGAATCAGAAGAGTAAAAGTGAGAAAGTTCATCGTTGAGATACAGGCAGTTTAATAGGGAAAGCAAAAGCTGCACACACATGTGAAGCAAAACAAGGAATTCATTCACTGTGTCCCAAGGGCAGGCAGGTGTTCAGCCATCCCCAGAAAAGCAAAGCTCCATCATGTGTAACAGTGTCTCGGGAGGACTCTGAATGGCCCCCATTTCCTTCTTCTTCCCCCAGTTTTACGTACTGAGCATGGAGTCTTGTGGTCTGGAATATCCCTTTAGTCCATTGGGGTCCAGCTGTCCTGGCTGTGTCCACTCCCAACTTCCTGTACACCCACAGCCTGAAGGTGGTTTGGAGTGAGTATCAGAAAAGCCCTTGGCTTTGTGTAAGTCCAGCTCAGCAATCACAAATACATCCCTGAGTTATTCACACTCTTTCCAGCACAACTTTAAAACACAACCCTGTGTTAGGCCACTGTGAAGAAAATTAATTCTGTCCCAGCCAAAACCAGTACACCTACATCATGAAAACTCCCTGTGGAGTTTATGGAGGATACGACAAGGCTGTGCAATTGCTGTTGTGCTTTATTGTATTGTTTATTGTGTTTTTCAGGTACCTCATGTTAAACTTGAATTATGACTGAGCCAAAATAGTCTGGCGAGCTTAAAATACGAAAAGATTATTTTGAACTTTTTTTTTTTTTGTAAGGATAATATCTGTTCATTAGAAGTACAAAGGTTGTTCCCACACAAGAGAGAGCTGCACACCTTGCTAAGAAGTTCAAACAATGTCCCAGCAAGAATAGCCTCTAAAATATGGGAGGAGTTCTTTACTTGAGAAACTATTATTTTCATTCAAAAGAAGTTCAGAAAATAAGTGAAATCATCTGAAGAAACTGCTAAGTAAATGTCCTAGTTGGAGCAATGAAGCATCCTTTCATTCATAAGGGTCAGCTTTTTTTAATTCTGCTTTTACCTACTGTCCATTGCCATGTTGGTTACTGAATTACACCAGAGTAACTCAGACTGAGTCACATATAAGCCTCTATTTTCATTTGTTCTGGGATTCTTATGCCATATCACTTTTTGTAGCCTCCAAGATTCTTTATCACTTCTGGTGAAGACTGCCTTCTGTATCTTCCACTGATACATAAACCAGCTCAGATGCTTTCAATATACTACCCAGCTTTATAAAGATGTAAAAGCACATTCAGAAGTCTTCTTTAGAGTGTTTTATCCTTGAAGTCCTGAATGAAAGACTGTGTGAGAGGATATGCCTTGTATAAACAGGGCAGAAACTGGAAATTCCTGTTATTCAGAACATTCTGAAGTTAAAAAGCAAGACTTTAAACTGTATTTTGAGTATTCTTCTTGTGCAGATTTATTTAAATTCAGTCTTTAAATTCAAGCCTATTTCTTTTTTTCTTCAAACCTTTCAAGACTAGCCAAGTAACCAGCAGTCCTGTGTGTAGTTCTAACAGTTGGGAACAGACCTTTTTAGACTACCAGGGAATCGAGAGCTCTGTTTGTGTGTAGTGTGTGTCTTTGTAAGTTTTAATATTTCAGCTTAACTGTGAGAAGGCAAAATAATAGTGAAGTTATAAATGGTAATTAACAACTGATGCCAAAAAAATACAGAAAGGGTTAGGCTTCAGAGCAGTTACTTTAACTGAGATGAACATAAACGGTGTTTCTTGGAAGCACTTTTAATAGTTTGGTGGCAAGCCGATAATGATTTGCCTCATGCCCCCTGTAAGTGCAAAGAAACACATACTCAGAGCCTGACCTGTGGCTCAATAAAGAATTCATTACTCATATTAGAGATGTTCGTGTGAGTCAAGAGGCAGGATATTAGTTGAGGAGTTGTGCAGAGCTGGGGTTAACATGCTCCCTGGGGTGGACAGTCCTGTGAAGCTCCTTGAAAGCTCTTTGCATTGGTTTCTTCCACACTCCTTGCCTGGGCACTGTGTTGTCACCCAGCCTATATGGTGGTCACACCTGGGCAAATGTGCCCCTCCATGTCCCACATTGCCTGGGGAAAGAGGGACTGAACGTCTGGGATGAGGAATGTACTCTTCTTCTTGCTCTCTACTAAATCTGAGGGTTACAGAGTACATCTACTGGCCACAGGTTTTAAGGGTGGTGTACCACATTTGCAAGGCAGCAGCTGGGGTAATCTATGTACAGTGGAAGTTCATTTCATCTTGTTTCATTTAATTCAGAGAAAAAAAACACTTTTACATCTCAGTGGTTTGTAGCATCACTCCATTTCACCAATTTGGGGCATGGAAACATGAAAGAATCTCAGCTTTCATTAGGGATTTTCTAGTCCTTTCCTTTGTCAAAATAATCTGAAATTCATAAATTAGAAATACATTGATTATAAACCTAAGGTTATGTCACTGAATGACCAATATCAAATTTCAAAGACATGGTGTTTGCAGATACATACCTATGAAGGGGATAAATGCATAACTCAAGAGAAGTGAAATAACTGGAGACACAAAATACTACAGAACAATCCAGGAATGATTACCTTAAAGTAAATGCTTTAATATAAATTAAAAGCGTGGATGGGGTTTCTGGACTGCTGCTTTCTCCCAGTGAAATCTTCATGCCTAGGGTCAGTGGTGAAGAGCTGATAAATGATTATTTCAGGATTACCTGGCAAATGACTTCTTAAATTGACATGAATTTCTCAGTAATTGGTGCTCTACAGGGCTAAAGTAGCAAATGCCTCTTAATTGTTTGCAATTTACAGTTTGCAAACAAAAAATGCAACTCAGTAAAATTGCATCAATGTTAAAATCACCCAACCATTCATTTATACAACAGAATTAGCATTTTTCACACAGTGAAATGTAGTCTTTAAATAGAAACCAAATTATACTGATGAAATGTCTGACCAAAAGCATACTCTAGCCCATTTAGCATAGATTAAAAGCAAAGAATAAAGGATAGAAAGGATAATTACTAAACTAGTTGGAACTGTGAAATATTTGAAAGTTAACATTTGATGGATTTTTTCTTCACAGACATCAGTTCTACCCTATTATTCTTGACTGTAATATACTCACAAAGTTCTCACTGACACTTCTGTGAGTAATTTTAATATAAGGAAAGAGGAGGAGACAAAATAAACAGTTTTGCAGCCTCATTTTGATCAGTTATTACATCTACACAGATTAGACCACTGCATTTGATCTAGCCAAACACTTAACCTGCTCAAATATTTGTGGTAATATCATATTTTGATTAAATTATCTAAGTTTTAAAACTTGTTACTATAGCAACTTACACTCTAGAGTTAGATTCATAACTCTCATCCTAGCAAATAATTTCTGTCAGGAAATTATTTGATAGGATAATGATAGGAAAATACAAAATAAGTAGTTGAATTGCTGATATTCCTACCCAAACTAAAAATAAGAAAAGCTTAGCCCTGATATAAGTAGGTACACTTTTTTGGAAGGAGCAGAAATAAGGTAAGTGTTCATATAACTCTATCTATATTTAGTGTAGGAGAAGGTAAGAAAGTAGAAGTAATAAAACAGGCTGTCTGTAATAAGATGCCATGACTAAATATGGTCCTGCTTTTACTCTGGAACAATTGATGTCACTTATACCTGCTCATTTCTGTTGTAATAATAAATAATAATGGCCAGTCTTCGCAAGGAAGATCCGGGAAGGTCTTTACACCTTCCAGCCTGCGCATTGGATTTTTAGGTGAGACACAGTGTGCGCGGAACTGAGCCCACCCTTTAATCCTAAGGTTCATCTGCTGGGGCCAAGCGTAGCTTGGACGGTGGCAGCGAGGTCCTCAGGATGTAGATGGGTTGCCTTTAAGGGCTAACGAGCTCCCACCTGCCCAGGAGTGGCCCTGACCAGGAATCAAAGAATCAAACCCGGGCCTCAACGGTGACAGCGCCACACCCTTAACCACTAGACCACCAGGGGCTCCCTGATTTCTGTTGTAAAATCTATCTAAATGACCATTTTCCAGGATGCTTATAAGTTAGCAACCTGCTGAGCCACTTGGATCCTCACAAATCCATGGGACTAGATGGAATCCACCTGAGGCTGATGAGAGAACTGGTAGAAGAGCTTGCCAAGCCACTCTCCATCATTTACCAACAGTCCTGGCTCTCTGGGGAGGTCCCAGATGATTGGAGATTTGGCGAATGTCCCGCTGATCCACAAAAAGGACTGGAAGGAGGACCCGGGAAACTACAGGCCTGTCAGCCGACCTCCAGTGCCTGGCAAGGTTATGGAGCAGATCATCCTGTGTGCAATCACACAGCAGCTACAGGATGGACAAGGGATCAGACCCAGCCAGCACGGGGTTTAGGAAGGGCAGGTCTTGTCTGACCAACCTGATCTCCTTTTATGATCAGGTGACACACCTGTTGGATGAGGGAAGGCTGTGGATGTGTCTATCTGGACTTAGTAAAGCCTTTGACACCATCTCCCACAGCATACTCTCTGGAAAAGCTGCAGCCCATGGCTTGGACAGGGGCACTCTGTGCTGGGTTAAGAACTGGCTGGAGGGCCGGCCCAGAAGAGTGCTGGTGAACGGGCTGCATCCAGCTGGCGGTCGGTTACCACCAATATAAGTAGCAATAGGCAAGGGCAGAACCTGAGTACAAATAGGAATTCTACCACCTTTTCCAGATGTCTTTCTTATATTCTTCTTGCATGACTTACAGGTATATCTGAAATCTTTTTGCTAGATGCAGATGTTTTTCTGTCTCATATTAATGGAAAATTACTCTTATTTGACTTGTGTGTCTCACATCAAGCAGTTCTCCTGGGAGAACTAGAAATGCTATTCATACATATTTTCCTGTAATACAGTTAGAAGTTTTCTATGGTGAACATAGGAATAATTTTTTCAATTTTTCCTTCCCCTATTTTAACCAGGTAGACAAGAAAATTGTCCGCTACAGAAATTGGAGTTCTTCTCCGTCTTTCACATCCAAACATTGTAAGTTTAGACTTGTTTTTTCACTCCACATTTGTTTCTCTGTTTTTTAAAATTCTTTCTATTCATGAGAGATGACTGTTCAGGTTCATCAATATAGACCCGGATTAAAGCTTTGGGTTCTCTTCATGAGCATGCTAGCAGCTTTTTATGAAAGCCTGTTGAGTTATATTATATATATATTATATCTATATATATATAAAATATATATATTATATATATTATAAAACATTGATGTTCTTATGGAGATGAGTGAGAAACTAGGTGAAAAGAAGTTCTGCAAATAAAAGTGGAAGTTGATGTTGTCAGTCCTTGAAAGGTAGGAAAGGTTTTACTCTTCAGTTTCTTTGAAAAATTGGCAGACAGCCTCTTAAACTGCTGTATTTCATAGAGATCACTGAGGTATGGAGTAAGAAAATAACCAAAAGAAAGAAAAAGAAAAAAAATGCAAAGGAGATAAAACCAGCCAAACAAAAAAGGTGGGAGAGAACAAGTTAGATTTACCAGCTGTGGTCTGTGTCCTACTGTTGACCCCCAGAAAATGCTCAGCAAGAAGACAAATAAGCAAAATAAATACTTTCTGTTGTCTTTTTATCAGATAAAACTGAAGGAGATATTTGAGACCCCTACAGAAATCAGTCTTGTTCTGGAACTGGTCACAGGTGGAGAACTATTTGACAGGTAAGTTACCCGTACACACTTTGCTCAGTATCTTCCCTAAGGCCTAGATTCTTCTCTATAGTGTAATCCATGTGTTAGTAATTATTGTTATTATTTCATCAGCATAATGGTTTATTCACATGGATAAATGTCTGCAAAGAAATAGCTTAAAAATGTGCTTGGAAATGTAATTATCAGGAGACTTTTTGGAAATTACACAGAGAATTGAAAATGGAGAATAAAAAATGGAAAAATATTGAAGAAAGGTGCTCAGCAGGTGCATAGCATTAAGTGTGCTACAGTAGGCAAAAGAAAGGAGCAAATGGAGACAGATCATCATGAAACAAGTGGAAATCAGTCTGCCAGGAGGATAGTGTTGTGTCAAATAAAAATTTGGTAATCAAACTAACCAGAAATTCCCTTTGGTATTCATTGCATTTATAAAACCTCTGTTTTTGCTACAAAGGTTCTGCAAGACAGCCCTTGGGTTCTGAAGGTTTTACATATGAGGCTGCACATGCTTGTGGAGTAGGTGCATATGCATAACATGAAATAATTCTATAATAATATTGGAGGGATATTTTACTGGTAGGGATTTGTTTTTTAGAGCAAGAGACAATATGACAAACTTTGATACTGCCTTAGAGTAAATGAATTAACTCATTTGTCACTGATGATTTCCAACTTAAATAAGGAGGGATGATTTGATTTTCCTACTTCTGTAGCTAAAGTTTAGTATTTTAGAAGGCTATTATACAAAAACACATCAAAGATTCAGTCTAAAAGTATCTTTGACTGGAAAAAACAAAATCATACTTTTTGTTTGTTTGTTTGTTTGTACAATGGGCTTAGCTTTGACCTTGAAAAGAACAATTTGTGAGTAATAACAACAAAAGCAACTGCTCCTGTGACATCTTTAGTTTATCAGAAGGCCCATATCATCTCAATACTTAACCAAAACTATGAGGAGAGATGTGCTGCAAGCTAAAGAACCAGTGAAAGCTCAGTCCTGAGCTGGAGAAGAACCTTGGTCAAGAACAATAGCCCTATACATAGCCCTTTATATATCCATGCAGCTTCAGATTAGGTCATTTTCAGGAAGGCTGGATAGTGTACAACAGTCCTTGATGGGAAGATTTTGCTAAGGGAAAACACAAATATGTCAGTGAAATTGTTGGTTTCTGAGCAAAACATCTCTGTGGTATAATTGAAAAGACTTCATGGGATCCAGAATGGGAACTGCATTATTTAACGGAACCAGGATTTAATATTATGACATTTTCAACATTCTGTGCTGTATACTCAGCAGTGATTATGGGATTTGAGCTGTCAGATTGATCTTTTCAAAAAAATTGAATTCCTGATCCAGTAGTTTGGACAGCTAGGATAAACTGTCTGCCACTCTAACAAGACCGTAAAGTCATTAAGTCACTTAGTTGAATTGCTGTGTCCCTTTGTGATGCTACTACTGAGCACCAATACTGCGGAGATCTGAACTCAGCATCCTCCTCTACTCCATTTACAACTGAACTGGAACTTGTCAATACAGATCTCTCTGATTTGTAATTTGGAAAAAACATGAAACAACTAATGAAACAAGAAACCATAAAAAATTATTTTCAACTCTTCAGCTAGCAATAGGATTATTACTTCACTCTAAACTTAAATTAAAAATAATTAAATAGAAATATGCAGCCAAGATGTTTTGCACTAGTGACTCCATTTAAGCATCAAACCCCTTCTCAGCTGGGCTGAAGGATTGCTTTTTGTGCTATGCAATGGCTGCCCTCTGAGATTTTGGTGAGGGTAAATTTAGCTTTCTACCTTGGGTCAGATTCCCCTCTCATGTTTAATCTTTTGAGTCCTTACATTGTTTTATCATACTTGAAAGAAAATGTTCTGATCAACAGAGAGGCCTTGTGTATACTCTCTTACTCTGTGTTTGTATGACACATACACTACTGTTCCTCCTTGCTCTAAACACCCTCATTGCTGCTACTGCTAATTCCTGTAATGTGCTGGTATTTTTATATCAACTACTTTATTGCTCTCTTTTTCTGCCATCCCAGAGGTTCATTCTTCTATTGAGTATGTTTGAGTTGCAGATAAGTAAGTTCTTTCATGTAAACATCCCTTATGATGAAGATGATTTTATAAGTACCCAAGATCCGACTGGTTTTCTAGAATCGTATTTCATTGTTGGCTTGCTGTTGGTTTCAAGCAACTCTTAACATAAAAGTTCTGGGTAGTGAAATTATTCACTTCCTTTATCATATTTAACATTACTGTCAAGTCACCTGTGTTATTGTGCTAAAATGAACTCTCTTTCAGTTGGGTTATCCAAAAGGACATAAATTCAAACAAACATATCAGTTACACATCTGAGCTAATACAGCTGAAATCAGATTGGTTTTGGTTGTATTTATGAAACAGAAAACTCTTTCCCAGACTCCATAAATCACATTGGAAGTCATACCCTGACATATCACCTCACTCAAAATAAATACAACTCTAAGCTAAATTGGAGAAGTCTGTGTAAATTAAAATATTTATTGCCAGTTTACATGACAGTTTTTGCAAACCCAGTAAATGAGGACTGACAAGAGCTTGTGACAAAGAAAGGACAAAGAGAGTGACAGACTAGTGGTGGAATTTTTTACTTAAATTTAATTTCTTAGTACTGTTAACTTTGGCTTTCTTTGTGTATTTCATCAGATTTTTGGTCTCTGTTCATTTGGCTTTGCTTCTAGCAGTTAACCTCTGTATTATTACAGGCAGTAATAGCTGTTGTAGCACAGTGAAGTCTGACCTTTGTTTTTATGGGCTAACTTTGGTTGAGGGTTGGTTTATTCCATTTAGGTTCTATTCATATCTATTGCCTTTCATCTGAATCACTTTTACAAATATTAATTCCAGCAAAAAAAATCAACTCTACTTGAACTTCGTTTTATTCTGAATATTTGCAGATTGCTAAGAATAGTTTGTGTTGGAGTCTTTCTTTTTTCTGCTTCAAATAATAATGTCAATCCATAAATTGTCCTATGACTGTACTTTGGCATCTCGACCACAGACTCTTTTATTTCTTCTTTCATCTTATTATTAAGTGCACCAGTGTTTAAAAATAGCAATTACAGCTGACAGTCTCTTGAGTCACTTCCATTTCAAATTTCACGTAATTTCCACTGAGACATAGGTTCAAGCTGATATTCTCTTCTTGGAATATACATTAACAAATGGAGTGTATATTAACAAAAATATTAATTGTTCTAAAGAACTTGCCTTTCTAAGAGGTAGGAATTGTTGCCTCTTACAGACAAAATTAGTGAAGCCTTCCCAGGCTTTTCACTCACCTTTTTTGTGCTTTTGAAAATTAGAATTGTTAAGGGACATCAAAAGAGTCAAGGAGTTAATCAGTCACTAACTGGGAGCCTTTTATTAGTTAGTGTCAGAATAACGCCTTTTATTTGGCCTCTGTAGTGTTCTGGTGGTCTTATTATGGGATGGTAACCTGTCTTCTGAAACAGGGGTCGGAGAAGTCCTTTTGGACTCTGTTCTAATTACGGGGTCTAGGACCAGTTTATCACTATGTGGGTATAACCAAAACTGTGTATGCTACACGCTCTCCGTAATTTCTGATGGACTACTAATCAATGGATTTTTTGCAGCAGCTCCCCAGAGCACAACTTGACACCTCAGGCTACATGCTGAAAGAGAAACCCTGCGAGTCAGGGGAGTGTTCTTTGTTTTCACACAGTGACTCAGCTCCGGGCCGGCATTAACACCTTCATATCCAACCTGAGGGATCATCTCTGCTAATGGGCCACAATGGGCTGGCATAATAGGCAGCTGCAACACTCAGACCATCAAAGATCTCAAAAATATCCCATGACTCACAGAGTTAAATCACTCATTTTGAAACTGGGCATTCCCACCTGAACTTGAGCATAGATAGGCTTTGGGCTTTTGGAAATGCTGGTACCACTTGGTCATATCCAGAGAAGGACCAGAACTTCCAGTCAGGAACTGCAAACATCATCCAGACCAACAGGTTTCCTTTTCGTTTTCCTTCACTCACAGTGTTGTCTCAGCATGGGGACCAAGTAGCACTGTTCTAGTTCTGGTCCCAGGGTGCTGGGTTATTTGTCTGCTTTTGTGAATTAAAACCAGTTTTTCTCGGTATCATTGTGTTTATTGTAATCTTTTTTAGTAAATTGTAAGTCTGATTTGTAAACTCTCTTGGGTTCATTTCTCCAGCTGGTTTACTTTTAAACCAGCACAGACTCTCTGCTTCATATGACCATGTTACTGTCCTCCTCACTCAGGACTGGCAAAAATAAAAAGACATTGGTGACTTGATCAGACTGTATCAGCTATGACCTATTCTCCTGAAATGGGAAGACAAGACAAAAACAGCTCTGGTGAAACTGCTCCTTGATGGCATTTAGCTTCTCCAGAATTCAGCTTCAGTAATGATAAACCCCAATATTTCCTTGTTGTAGAGTTGTGATAATGCCTTTACCCTTTTTTTGTGTTCAGTTCCTAACCTTCTGTCACTCTGGTGTGACTGGGAAAGCCTTTTGTAAGTTGGACGACATCAGTACCTCTGAAGCTCTTTCAGTTTGTTAGGTGTTGTTAGCTATTTAAAGTTCCTATGATTACAGCATTTCTGACATAAGCATTGTGTTTTCTGCCACAACCTCACCACTGTAAATATAGATATACATAGTCTGGATGCCAGACGAACTAGGAGGGATACACCTGTTAAATTAAATAGAAAGTCAGATTTGAGGCTTAGCTGAATTCCCTAATTATTACCGTGTTTAACTTTCATATTTGTTTGAAATGTAGAGAGGTTTTAACAGCTCTGTGCAGGTGACAAGTCGAGGTATATAAACCTACAGCCTACATAGCTGTACCCTACATATACATACACACACACACACACACACACACACACGCACACACACATACATACATACAGATGTATATACATAAGGAATATGTATATGGAATGTATCACAGATCCAGGCACTGTGAAAGAGGCCAGGGCCACCAAAGGGGGACTGGAAGGGTTGAACTTGGAATAATCCTGAATGGAACAACTGCATGATGTGAATCCCCTTGTGATCTGGAGACACAGAGGAATATAGGTACAATCTCTGTTGTTCAAGCTGTGCCCAGTTTCCGTAGCTGATGGTCAGTTGTTTCACTCCTTATTGGGAAGTAGATGATGTGCCAGAGCAAGCCCCAGGGGAAATGGGTTTAAAATGTTGTGGCAGCTACAACTGTGCTGGTTTGGCACGGAGGAGTGGAGCTGGTCACCAGAGCTCAAGTAGTATTTTTCAACCACATGTGGGCATCCAGGTCTTTTGGGTTTTATTTCTTAAACACTTCTGTAGTCTTCTTTGTGTAAGCTATTCCAGTGACTCTCCAGATTAGATTCAGTGTCAATATCAGGAAAAACTTTTTATCTGCAAATTTGGATTATTTGTTTGTCACTAGCAGGTAGAAAGAAGGTGATTACTTTATTCTCTATATCAAATTTTATAGCAAACTGTCATGCAGTGGGAAGACTGGGGAAGACTGTATTTTGTCAGCCCCTGCAATCTTTTTTGTCCCCAGTTATGTTTTCTGTGTGTCTGTTACTGTCTATTGGATTTCCTCCACATTTCCACACATCTTTCTCATATTGTGGTGCCCTCTAGCTAGATGAAGAAATCCAATTTAAGTCTCAGCAGTGGTTGGCAGGGCAGCTTCCATCAGTCCCTTCAGCGCACCTCCTCTTCCCCTCCCCAAGCCACTGCCTTCTTTTTCAAGTTCTCAGTGGTCCTTCTCATTTTTCCCCCTCTCAGTTGCCCAGACAGGAGCTGTGACATGCTGCAGTTATTCAATTTGTTGCATTGCCTCACACAGTTAACACAGAAAACTTTTGTTTCAGGGAGGAGTTTGAGCAGCCACTTAATGAGCACTGCAGCTTCATGACCTCTAGAAACAAGGACTATTATTTTTTTAAAATGTCTTGTGAAATTAGGCTCCTGAAAGGTCAACTTGTCTAATTCGGTGGGTGCTATAGAAATGATGAGCTGGGAAGTGGGAAGTTAGAGGGGAAAACAAACCCCAGTACGAGATACAAGAAATAACAGCAATCTTTCCTCTAATGCTCCTGCATGCCACGTTTATTAGAAAGTGCCTCTTCCTTAATAAGAACAGAAAGAAAGGAGTTTTTCTGAATGGCTACATTTCTCATTTCTAAACAGAGTATTGAAGAAAAACTTCTAGTTTGTTTGACTTGAAGTCAGATCCAAAACCCAGGTATGCATTTTCCATTATCCTTCAGATAGGGAATAGGCAGTTTGAGTCATTAGAGATAGTAACAGCTAGTCTGCTTCGCAATATGAAAATGGCTGTAGAACAAGAGAATCAGCAAACTGAAATAGAGCTACTTTTAAAAATATTTTATCGCTTCTTCAATTCTGTAGGATGGCAAATACACAAATATTTACAAGGGAAACTTTATTTTTAACTAAACAAATGCATCAGAGCAACAAGGAATTGGAATCACCTCAGTACAAACATGAGCCAATATATCTGCAGAATCATTCATTGAGAAATTGTCCCGTGTGGAAACCATATTTTGCTATTGGAGTAGAGTGATGTCATTTTCTTTTTCTATTTCTACTACTTTTCAGTCTCACTTTAGCTTGTTGAAATCTTCTAATTTCATTTTAATTAAATACAAGAATTTACATAAGAATTAAGTGAATAGGTCAGAAAAAATCTCCATGACAACCAAAATATTTTAGATAAATTACCATTTATTATGTAGGACCAAATAGTATTTTAACTGTTAGCACATAGTGGCATTGGAACAGAATTTGTATTTATATAGGCCAGTGCCTTGTCTGAGATGGTAGATGATGTAATGTGATGCAGCTCACAGCTAAGAAGTGGTGCAAGGGTTTTGAGTAAAAGCCAGGTAGAGGCAGAACGAAAAAGACCCTAAAAACAGTGATGGCTTTTATTGATGTCAAGATGTTTATAAAGAATAGTCTAAAACGCAAATTGCTTAAAGAAAGAGAAACAACATTAGGAACTGAGGAAGTAATAATAAATTTAATTTTTTTCAATGGCTATATAGATTTAGCAGGACTTTTGCAAGTCACATTACATGTTTCTAAATTCAGCTAATACTCAAGTGCTACCAACTGCACATTGTAGAGAAATAGTATTTATAGCAACAATATTAAATGATGGGTAAATATTGTAAGTTTTAGAGTAGCTGTTTAGATTAATTAGCATAAAACTAAATACACTTACCAATCTGAGGTAAGGGTAGTAAGAAACAGACTTTTACCTACTCACACTTCAGGCAAAATTGGAGTATGGGTAGGGTGGTCCGTGTGGGAGGGAAAAGCAGAAGAAGAAAAGCTAAGAATAGGATAACTAGTACATGTGCATGGGGGAGGAAAAAGTGAATTTTTTAAAGTGTTAAGGTTTCAAATTTTCTGGATCACTGGGATTTGTGGAGAACAGCTTGTGTTTAAAATCTCAGGAATATTCATTGCACTTCATTCTAATCACCCAAGAAAAACAAAAGAAAAAGAAGCTCTTAGTTTCAGGATCGGGGAGCCGGTAAAAGAACCCATTTCTTGTGCTGTTTTGCTCCTCTTCTGTCTTATTTCTTCCACCCCCCAGTGCCCTCAATTGCAGATTTCAGTGAGTTGCTCCAGTGGAAGGCCTAGAGTGGCTCTGTGGGGCTGTGCTGCCTGGGGAAGGATCAAGAGCCTTCCTCAGTACTAGCTGAGAGGTTCTCACTGTTATGGCAGCAGCAAGTGCTGATTGAGGATTTAAGGTATAGGCAAGCTTGCACCATGAGGAGTGTGCCATCAGTAACTATCCCAGTCTAGCATCCTCTGGCACTGAATGAGTCCTCTCCTTGCTCATGGTAGTGCTTTGATTTCTTTTCTTACTACTGCACCTGTGCAAGTGCTGTTTCTCTTGCTGGACTTGGAAAGAGCTGGCCCTTTATTTTGTTACTCACTGAAAAAGCATTCCCAAAACTTAGTCCTTTCCTTCTCTGAAATGTTCACTTGTTTGTTCTTGTAAGAGGTTGTTTCCATTTGCTTGACATATCTTGTCTTTAATCCTCTCAGACACATGTTCTAGTCAACTGTAAAATTGTGTATTAATATAATTTTAATGTTCCCCTGAAAATTGATTCTAAAATCACATGTTGGGTTCTCCACTCTTTCCTCAGTGATTTTCAGATCCCATTTGTTTAGTTTAATTTAGCAGGACTACACTCTTCCCCCTTTTTTTTGTTTGGTTTTGGTTTTGTTTTGTTTTGTGTTTGTTGTTGTTGTTCCTACCAGTAATGAAGTATCTGCAGAATAAGTGTGGCCACTACTTCACGTCCCTTTACTGGGATATCCCACTGCTTTCAGTACATTTATACACAGTGGATTAAAACATAGTACCAAGTCCTAAGAAGAATGCCCCAAAAGGAGTAAAATCCATTACACAGTGTTCCCAAATTATACTGCTTGTTGCAAGGGTGTGCTAGCATTTATGCAGATGCAGAAGAGCTTATGCATCTGCTGATGTGGATGGATGAAGTTACACATAATGGAAACATTATAAGCAACAAAGCAAGTTCTGAAATTCTATGGTGGAGAGACTACACTGAAAACCATCTTCAAAACTGAAGAATTTATATTGCAGGAAATCTTGCAATGCTCACAGGAACAGAGGTGTTAGAAAGGCTGACTTAATGTTGGCAGGGATTGCTGCAAATTATGAAACACTTGAACACATACATGTAGTTTGATCATGTGGAAGCTGCCAAAATTCCAGTTACCCACTGTCTACAGGGAGAGCGTGCATCACAAGAGAGACATTATACCATTTCCACGGGCTTGCCGGGCAGGGGGGTGCTAAGGGTGGTTTTACCCTCCACTAAATTTGTTACAGCTCCATTACTTGACAAGGTTTTTCCACCTATGAATGTCAGAAGCAGCTGAGAGCATTACAGTTACTTTGGTGGTGCAGCCGAGGAGTGGTTCCTGCTGATGGTCAGACTCCTGCAGGGAGGCAGAGATGCATCTCAGCACCCTGGGGACTGGGGCTCTTATGAAAGGGCATCTCCATCTTTGCAGGTAGTGGGAAGGGGCAGGAAGAGGGACCCTTGGGAAGTACTTTGCTGCTCCTCTGTATGGAATGAGGAAGATTTGTCCCAAATTCCTTCATGTGAGCTTGGAAAGACTAGATTGAAGTAGGTGGTGTTTTAGGAGACCTATAGTTTGATGTCCATCAGTGGTTGCTTTGTTAAACGTGTGTCTTGCCATATGCAAGTGTAAACAACTGAATCATCATATTTCAATGTGTGTGCACATAAGCATAAATGAAAAAGTGATTCTGCACAAACCAGCACTTCATTTTTGCTTGCTTTAGAATATCTTTATTTTGAATTTTTGTCTTCAACTTCCTGGATCCTTGTGGCACAAAATTCAGTGTTTTTCAAAGCTTTTTTTTTTGGTTTTGTTTGACTTCAAGTATTTCTGGATTCCCAGGTGTTTTCCTCAGTTTTTCTCTCAACCACTCTTTTGGTCTACCTGGCTCTTTCATTTGCATATCAAAAAGAGTATTTAATTAGTTCCTTATTGTTGCTGTTCTTTCTGTCCTCTCAGCAAAGGTTTAATCTACTTCCAACCATGGTTTTCTAAAGATCATTCTGCAAACTAGCTATAAATAGTTGGGTTTGCTTCAATAATAACAAAATAAGACATTTTTGCAAGTTTCCTTCCCATTGTGGGGAAAAAGAGCAATGAGTCATTGTTAATCTGCAAGTTAAAACTGAAAAACCCTTGCAAAGAAGCTTTTGATCATCTCAGGTAGGAGTGTTGTTATAAAAAAGCAAACTGGCACACCTACCATTTGTCTTACGTAAACTATTACAGGGAGGATGCAAGAAATAGATATGCAGATGATCCCCCAGCATTACTACATGACCCAAACTACATGATAATCTTTGTTCAGTACTCTTCCTTATTGTGTAATAACCAGCTTTTAGTTCTAACGTAGAGTACCCTTAGAGATAAATTTTCATCTTTAGAAAGGAATATGACCTTTTTCATTTATTACTGTTACAGAAGAGTAGGTTTTCTGTTGGCTAGATTATTATTTATAATTAGATATCTATTCTCAATAACTCCTATTTCTAGACATCTGGAAAACTGGAAAGTTAACTGCATGTGACATAACCTGTAATTGGCCTGACAGTGTATGTTTTTCACATTAGAGGATGGGTCAAGTGCATTGCACAATAATTCTACAGTTGGTTTTCATTACTCTCCTGAAATATGAACCCACGCTTCATTACATTTATTTACTTTAAAGTGTAAATTTACAAAGGTTTTATCTACAGTGTCTGTGGGGTTCTTCTGCTGCGTATTTAATGTAAATAATGAAAGCAGTGTGCTATCCTTGCCCTTGCATACTGTCTAAGTCAGGGTGGGCTCCTCTTGAGGTCAGCAAGAGGATAGTCTGGAAGCATCTCTTTGATGTCTCATTTCCAGTGGTCAGGTAACAAGTGGTTTTCATTTCTGCATTGGTTGAGCATTGGCAAAAAGCTCAGAGCCTCATCTTTTCTTTGGTTTTGTTGAATGCAGAAAAATACAAAGAAGTAGACTGCATTTGAAAGATGGTTGGTTTTTTTTTCCTTCCCTTGGTTTATCTGTTTGAAAAAGATAGAAAAAAAGATTATACTGTAAAATAAGAAATTTGTTGGATTAGGGGAGAAATGTAAATTGAATTGTAACTGCATTGCTTCATATTTGTCTGATCTTAGTCATATATGTGAGTAAGAGAACTGGAAATCCTGTTGAAACCTTAAAACCTGCCTCGTATGTCACTGAAGTCAGGTGCACAATTGGGCTCAATGCATGGGCAGGGGGGATACTACAGACAGGTACGTCTGGTTGACACTACGCACTTTACTTGAGTTTAAAAGGAGGAGGAAGCAAAACCAGTATATTTGGGGTGTGAGGTGGGGAGGGGCAAAGAACTAAGCATCATTGGGATTCAGGTCTCACCATGTAATCGAATAGAGGATAATTCAGCCTGAAATAGCTAAGGAGGAATATTACCTTCAAGTATAATGTAACATTCTATTGTGTAATTTATAATTTTTGTAACCTCTTTCCTATACTTCAGGCTAAAAGCCTAACATAATGTCTCAATAGAGATAAACTTTGCTTTGTTTTAACCTTTGTGGTGATAACTTCCAGTAAAGCTCTCCCTAAGAGTTCAAACAGATGACCAGAGCAGAGAGGCACAAAAAAAAAAAAAAGCAAAGGTGTTAAAGCAGCACATATGTGATGATAGCTAAAGGGCTGCCAAAAAGAAAAAAAAAAAAAAAGCTAGAAATAAGGCCAAGGAATTATGCAGCTGAGAAATCATGGTGAAATAGAAGACCTGCTCGAGAGGAATTACTTGCTGCTACTGATGCCACATCAGTACACTTGGTTATCTGTGAACATAATGAATGTTAAGGTAAAGCAATTGGAGCCATTGAGGAATATTCCTGAATAGACTATTTTCCACAGTGGCACGCTTGTTGCAGCTTGTTGCATCGGTTTCTGTTGGAATACTATCTTTGTGTTGTTTCTTATTGCACCTGGATCTTCTAATGAGTGTGTAGTAGTGCTTTTCATATGTACATTAGTCAACACCCTTCCCATTAGCTTTTGTGAAGCCCTGAGGAGGTGCACTAATGGCAACTCAATAGAACCTGTTTTCTCAGAGAAAGTAAGTGACAAAAAGTTACTGCAAAACAGGAGCAGTGGGGAGAAAGAAGTATAGGCTTCTTGCTATCAGAGATGTTTTTTTTGACCCTTAGACAGAAGGTCTTTCCAGTGACTTTTGACTTCAGATAATACAAGTTTCTTGCTGTATTGCTTCATGGGAGTTTTAGGATATTGTTTTGTAAAACTGGCTTGTCTTCCTGAAGGACATAATTTCAAAAAATGTTTCATAGGCACCACTGGTTCTGTTTCTGCAAGGCCTGGCTATTCTTTTTCTTTAAAGTAAGTCTTTGGGGAGAATTATTGTAGTTCACAAATACTGTGCACAGTTAAAAACAATATTAAAAAGACTATTGGGTGTCATAATCGTAATATGGTACATCTTAATGATAGATCCTTTTTTATTAACTTCTCATGTGTAATTGTGCAAGTTTGTATCTTCTGCTGACTCTCGTTTAACTACACTTTACATTTATAATGTTTCATTATCTAATGGTAGTTCTTGGAGAACTTAGTGTTTTCATCATAGTAAGGTTCCAAGGAGATAATATTAAAGAAGAAAGTTGAAGGTTTCTTTATTTTGCAAGACTGAACTGATGTAAAAGCAAAGGGAGAAAGAATACTGGATTTTCAGGACCTTCAGAACTCATAAACATTGTTGAACTCCCCTAAGTAGCACATGGTCAGCATTACAAACCAGGCTATTGTAATGAATTAATTGAATACTTGTAATTTCTCTGTAATCATAACTTTCTGTATTCTTTCTTTCTGTAATAAAATTAATGGTATATTTCTCTTTTGGTAACAAACCCCCTTTTTCCAGAAAAACATATGACTCTGTTTGCCAGGAAATCCCAACCTAAAGACAGACAAGAGAATATACAATCCTTTCTTAAGGTAACTGGATTACCTAACAAATAAATAGCCCTTCCAGTAACTCAAGAAAAAACTCCGAGATAAAGTAATCCTTCTTCCAGGAAAGAATCAGATAGAATAAACTTTCCTGGTAAAATCCTCATCCCAATACACATCTTATGTCTGACTTTTGGCGCCAGAGACAAGATAAGATCCACAGTGAAGCTTCAGCCCCAGCAGCTACTGAAACTCATGCATGCACTCTCTGGACCTCAGGATTGCAAAATACAAAGCCAAAATGGTACAAAAGGAGGAGAAATTAACATTTCGGGGTTGCTTTTGCCACAGAGCATACAGCCCGGTCCACCAATCTTTCTTGCTTGTTTTTATTGCTTTTATAATAAACTATTTCTTCATTGCATCTTTGCAGTCCGGCTTTTATTAGTAATCTATAAAAGCTATCACATCTCATCTATACAAAGTAAGCATAGCATACTGGCTGTTTATGTTAAGAAGAAAGAAAAAGGAAGTTTTAGTTGTAATGAAACCATCTTTCTTTTGACTACAGCATCCCCAGTTTTCTAGTGGAGGGGGTAGGGGAAAGGCAATTGTTCAGCACATTTCACTTGAGGGATAACTTTTTGCACCAACCCTTTCTCTTGAATAATTCAGATCTATGTGTATTTCTGTGTGTATTTTGTTTCATAAAGAGCTAGTTAAATTCGAGGGGGGGAGCTAAGTTAAATGTAAAAGTGAAAAAGCAGTTCCTAAAGGATGTCTGGTTTTGTCTGAGAGTATTTTAAACCAGAACCTTTGAACTAAATATGTACATATTATGAGCATTTACTTAGTTTATATTTTACCTCCTGTTATTAATTTAACTGGGTAACTTGAATTGCAAAAAGGATGGTTTTAAGTCTTTTGGGGGCATTCTAGAGTCCTAGTCATATTTAAATTTGATTACTTGCTATGTCATTTTTGAAATGAAGCCTTTGCCTGCACTGTTTCTTTACCTTAATGCTTAATCCTTTTTTTCTGTAGGATTGTGGAGAAAGGTTACTACAGTGAACGAGATGCTGCTGATGCTGTTAAACAAATCCTGGAGGCTGTTGCTGTGAGTATTGTCATCATAGGCTCAGCACCTGATCTTTCACCTTTAGTGTGAAAGAGGCAGAGTTTACTGGAGACAATCTATACAAGTTCCCTCCTATAATTAATTGTGTATTGAATTTTTCAAGGTAGTGGCACTTTGAAGGGCAAGAAGTGACTTTGAATGGTAACACTTTTAATGCTCTAAGTCATCTGTTACGATGAAGTGTGTGCTCTGGTCCAGTCTCTGCTGTGGAATTCAGCACTGTTCTAGCCCCCAAAGTAATTTGAAGTCACTGACACTTGCATGGCCTTTCACTCATTTTGTTTTGATGAGTATGTCACAGTAATTTATTTGGAACCTTAAACAAAAGAGAATGCATTACTTTTCATCCTAACTTAAAAAGGATAATAGATTAGCTGAATCTGTTAGCTGGTGTGAAGAGTCACAAAAATTTAAGTCAGAGACTCCTGCACAATATTACCATGAAAATAGTTATGTTTCATTTGCAGTTGTTTGCCTTAAGGTGACCTGTCACAAGTTTTGCCACTATGGAGAAGCACTTATACAAAAAAAGGCTCTGTGGAAGCAAGTGGCCACAGCACCAAGCCTGCCACAGTTCAAGACATGTTTGGGCAATGCTCTCAGGCACATGGTGTGATTCCAGGGGCTGCCCTGAGTAGTGCTGGGAGCTGGACTTTGATGATCCTTGTGGGTCCCTTCCAACTCAGGATGTTCTATGATTCTATGATGCAAAGTGTGGACTACTGTGAAAAATGCATAGTGTAGATTGGAACATATCTAATAAAAAGCAACTCTTTTTGCTCTTCATATTGCATATACATGTTCAGAATGAAAGTAATACTGAGAGAGAGCAGAATAAAAATTGGTACCAGTAGTTTATGCAGTTTCTAATACACCTTCTTCCTCTATATTTTTTTTGATTTTCATGCAATTTTTGTGCAACTATTTCACAACTTGTCACTTTCAGAAGGTATAAAGATTCTTGAGGCAAGAAGATGAAGGCTTCTAGTGTCTACATAAAATGTTTCTGTACATTATCTGTTCTACTTTAGTCACTTGTAGCTCTTCCATCTAATTTCACACCAAACATTCTCCAAAGCAGCAATCATATGCTGGGAAAGTACTTAGGAAATTAATTTGTCAAATATCTAGTCTGTATACTAGCACTAATCACTTACAGTACAGAAGAGAAGGAACATGTTGGACAAGGAAAAAGTATTCCTGTTGGGATACTCGAAGGCTTTCAGACAAGTAACAATATAGAGGCAATTTTACTTTGTGAAACTAAGATGTTTTCAGGCCTCAGGAGAGATAGATACTAAAGATTTTGTCTTCTGCTGTGCCTGACAGTCTGACTTCAGTCAGCAGGTGATATTTGGATTTTATCCAGTGGCTCTGGTTGGCTGTCAGCAGCAGATGAAGATGCTTTGGAGTGAAGCAGCCAGGTAGCAAAAAGACTTCAGTGATCTTGGAGTCAGAGGTGTGTAAGTAGTGCAGATGGAACTTGCCTGACTTTTGGCGTGTTTCCAGACTGTCAGCCTTTCTAAATAAAGCACAGCTGTTGATCACATGGGGAAAAGAGAGGTTAGCCTGGAGGGCTCATTTGAAAGATCTGTACAGATCATCCGAGGAGAGATAGTGCCAGAGGAGCTGTTCAGAGAATGGGCTGAGTGGTCATGACTGACCTCTATGGAAGGTGTCTAGAGATGAGGAGATTATTGGTTACGTCAATAACTCAGTTAATCAGAAGGAACATGCCAATTTGGGCATATTTACCTGGGATGGTAATCAAAATACCTCAATGTAAAAAGCTGCTATAAGTCATGGTTTGGTATTATTTGTAAGCCTGTTCACACCAAATAAATGTGATAAATAATGGCCAGTCTTCGCGAGCAAAGATCCGGGGAAGGTCTTTACACCTTCCAGCCTGCGCGTTCGATTTTTTTTTAGCTGAGACACAGTGTGCGCAGAACTGAGCCCACCCTTTAATCCTAAGAGTTCATCTGCGGGAGCCAAGTGAGCTTGGACGGTGGCAGTGAGGTCCTCAGGACGTAGATGGATTGCTAACGAGCTCCATCTGCCTGGGAGTGTCCCTGACCAGGAATCGAACCCGGGCCTCGGCGGTGACAGCGCCGCGCCCTGTAACCACTAGACCACCAGGGGCTCCCTAAAAATGTGAGAACTGGTGTTTAATATACTAACTACGCATACTGCAAGACCATGCTACTTTCCTGAATGATCTGATGTTTACTGAGTCCCTCTTATCCAAAGAAATTTAAATTATGTATTTTAGTTCACAGCATAATGCATTTGTATAAGCTTTAAAAAATTGGTTGAGGTTATTATTTTATGACCAACTTTTTTTCAGTTGAAGTGCCCCAGTTAAGATAGTTCTACATTATTTAACATTCCTTTCCAAAAAAGAAAGCAAGATGATGATCAAGTTTTGCTGAAAGATATTTCAGAAGGTGTTTCAGCTCTTCATTTTAAAAGCCAGAAACTAGATGAAAATCTTCAGTTTCTATGAGTTGTAATAGCTTGGCTGAAATCAATGGAACAGTGATGTGTGAAAACTAAAAAGCTGACCTTTATATGTATGCAATAATTTGGATTTCCGTGGATCCTTGTACTGGATCCCTAGTTAGGATGAACTATATCCACTTCTGCGCTTATGGCTGAAACTGAACATCTAAGACAAAGCTGGAGAGCTGTGGAAGTGGTAATTCCCAGCTTGGGATCTTTGCAGACCAACTGAAGTACTGTGATAGGTTAGGGCAGTAAACTTGACAGAATGGTGTTTGTGAGCAGAATAGGATTATTGTTAGAAACTGGAAAATGTTGCTACAGCAGAATAATATATCCAAAATAAATAATTCTGAAAACCAAATTTGGGTTTATTGGTACAACTTTACACAATTGATAATGCCAACAAACATCTTCTATGGCACCACCATAGGCATTTTGACATATGCAATTTTTATAAAATGCTCCTAGAAAAACAGCATTCAATCTTCCTTTTGCTGAGCCCTCTTGGACTAATTGTTTTATCAATCCCTTTTCAGGGGCTGTTACTCTAGTTATGGATCTGTCCTCTCAGTGGATCACTGACATGAGGAAGTGTAACATCTTTATACAGCAAAGGTCTTTTGAGACAAGTCTAAAGGATTTAATCAAAAGTGTAGAGTGAGATTTTAAAAGCACATAAGCATTTTTTTTTCAATTCCTTTTGAAGTTGTTAAACCTAATGGACTAACATTCTTAAAAAGAAAATCCATAAAGCTTCCAGGTCTGTGTGTTTTTGTGATAGCTGGGTACCTGTAAGCCTGCCTCTAATGGGCTTATCAAGAATTAATCAAGCAGAGTAGAATACAGAAAATTAATCCTAATCTTCATGTCACAAACCATCATAAATATATCCAACATCTGTGCTCCCAAGATCAGAAAAAATAACAAACCCAGTACTGTCTTGTAGACCTCTGCATTCATTTAATCCTTTTTAGTAATTTTTCTTTCTGCTGCATACAGCTGATTTGGTGTTCCCAGCCCATGGGGGAACAAATTATCTTTTTTTCTTCTCTCTCTTCTGCACTTTTGCCTTTTCCATTATTCTTCCACTGTTCTTCAAGCTGGGAGATAGCTTCATTCGTAAGATGAAAGGTTTGTGCAAAACTAGGTCAAACCAGTGATCATCTTTATAGCTCTTTTGCTGTGCTATTCCAGAACAGGTTTTGTTGCTACCTGACGTCTTAGAACAGGGTGAGTTTCATTCCTAAAAGAGGATGCATTTGAAGGCAGTCCATCTTAGCACATCATTTCTCTCCTCTCTGAGGGTGAGTTATGTACAGTGTGGTCTTGCATGCTTATCCTGGTAGCAGGGTTTTTTTGTTGGTTTGGTTTGGTTTGGTTTTGTAATAAGGAATTTCTGCATGCAGATGTCCTGAGCCATTTTTGTAGAATGAGCAATTGATGTTGTGACATTCAGATAATCCTTGCAAACGTGGCTCTCAAAAAGTCTACTGCACACTTCTTGAAAAGATATCTATTTTTCGATGGGTCAAACTTAAGAAAATTACTCTGATTTTTAAGTGTAGTTTCAACTTTTTCACTAAATATAAGCCCTGTTTCTTCTTGCCTATTCTGCATTAGTGTCAAAGTCATAGCTTTCTGCTTGAGGGTTAAATTACTCTTTTCATTTTATTTAAATTTTAATTTTAAAATTAGGGTAATTACTAACATATCTACCATATGTAGTTTTGAACTCATCGAACAGTCTCTAAGTTAATTTCCAATCATATTTTACAATGGTTTGTTTTCTTATGACTGGCCATTATCTTGTCTAGATAGGAACATTTTTTGAAGTTATATGTGGGATCCCCTCTGTTTCTACTACCTTATTTAAATGTTCTACCATTTCAATCTTCACTGTATGGCTGCACTTCTGTTCCCTTCCTTGTCATCTCAAATTCACAGGGAGCACACTGAATTCTCAGCTGTGGTTTCAGAGCCTAGGGGCAGTTAAGCAACTTGCAGGTTTGAGAGAGAAAGCCTAGATTAAAGGTTTCTATTCATTTCTGTGAGTTTTGATCTGTCTGATAATGAGCTGTATATTGTAGGTAAGAACCTACTGTGAATGTGCAGCTTGCATGTATATTTTACAATTCCTGAGGCACTGGTGTGTCTGACAATTAGAGCTTAGGCCAAATGAGATAGGAAGACTTCTAAAGACAGGCTGAGACACAAGAGAATTAATTTAGGTATTTGGTGGTTTTGGTATTCAGAGAAAAGTGTACAATGTATACAGATTATGAAGAGGTTTCATATTTTCTATACAGCCATTGAATTAGTGCTTGATGGAGATAGAGGTGACCAATGGATTTAGGTGAACTTAATCACAGTGTGTCACAGATTCTGACTTATTTTAAACAAGGTAAATGTTATGTTACTAATGTATACTTAGCAAGGCACACTGTTAAGAATAAGTAGGCAAATTGAAAAGAAATCTGGAGCTCAGTTCTGTAGAAAATGAAGAGAACAGCAAGGATGCCTAGGTATAACAGCATAGGATAAAGACTGTTTAAAATTCAGCGTGGTTTTTGGTTGTTGAGGAACAATAGCTTGATACTGTAAGAAAAGAAGGAATTTGCTGCTCCAGCTGCAATTCCTATGCTAAGGATTATGATGATGTATGTATTCGCTGACAGCATGGGAATACACTTTTGCCATTCATTTTCTGACACACTTATAAGAACAAGAGGAAAAGCATAGAGATTTTTGATTTCAAAGTTCAGATTTCATCTGTGCTCTGGTATACTCTTTTATTTGGCAAATTTGCATGGCAACATTTGGAGTAAGAGGCAGTTGAACACTGAGTTCAAAAGAGACACAGCAGCTCTCTGCCAGTTAAAGCACCATTTGAAATGTAATTGGGGCAATTAATTTTGAGGACACTTACTTCTTCTCTTCCTTAGAAGAAAGGTTGCCAATATGCAGGAGAAATTATGTATTGCTTTTATGGCAATCCATGTGGAGAAAACATAGCATAGAAAACCCAGACATTGAACCAGTTTGCTTTCTTGGTGTTAATTCTTCAGCTATCTCCCACCACTGAGGTAGTGTGGAGCACTGTTAAACCTGCCTGGGAGGTAAAGATTACTCACGAAACTGAATCTTCTTGGAAATTTGGTGTGGATACCTGTGTCCCTGAGCTGGGAGCTTTTCGGAGCAAATCTCGAAACATTCAAAAGCTGTATGTGCTGATTCAGCAGAAAGCTTGCTGAACTTCAGCAGGAAGCCAAAATAAGCCCTTATTTGCACAAGGCAGTCCTGTTTGCACATTTACATTAAGATCCATAGGCTGATTTCTGCCTTGAAAACCCTACCACCTCCCATCACCTTTTTTTTAATTTTTTTTCAAATGAAGAGAAGTGAAGAGATCCTGTTATCACTAAAGAGACAAGGAGTCAAGTCTGTACTAGTAGTAGTTCTCTGCTAAGTTTTGCACCAAGTATGGTGTAAGCAGGTCGCCATCCTGTTCCTGAGTTCCCATGTTGGTTTCTGGCATGGCAGATGAGGGTAGTGTTAAATGTTAGCTTGGTGATCTCTTTCGTGGCTGGTGGGAACATGACTGTCAGAGCTGGGCATATACACATAAACTGGAAGTGAACTCTTTGAAAGTGTTTCCAAGTCCTGTGATATTTTGTCATAATTTTTTTCCCCAAATTAGGACTCCAGGGATGTGCTGTCAGAAATCTCTGCAACAGGGAATAATTTCTAAAGTAGCCCCTCTGTGTGTCTTTTGAACAGTGACTAATGAGCCTCGATGTCAAACTACTCATCTGGATTTGCCTTTATAAATTCCTGTCTCCCCAGGCTGTCATATTCCTTTTCAAGCGTTATACTGCCTGTCTTACAGCCTTGGGTACAGTCAAATGGACTGTTAAAGGTGGTGTGATAACACCCTTGGTGGTGTAGCTGTCCATCTCACCACCAAGGCACTGCTGTTATATCATCAGGGGTGTTCTAATGGGTAGGTTCTTATCCACATTGAAGATTTTGCAGCAGCAGGTTACAAACTGGTAAAGCAAACAGTGGCACAAGCATTAGTGAGAGACTGCCCTCCATTGCCACAGCCGCAATGAACACCTATGAATGTGCACAGGCATGGTAATCTATTTATTTGGAACACTCAGCTGCACAGCTTATCTAATTCTGCCCTCACCCAAATACAGTAATTATTAGAAAGTGTGCTACCTACTTAGTAAGAACACATGTAAACTACTGAGTTTAATGTTTATATTGTATTCTGCATATGTGAAGCCAGGTACAAGAGTGATTTGCAGTTTATGCACTGACTTCTCCATTACAGTTCTGAAGTAAAATACTGGAGATAGAAACCTTATTAGAGCAGGTTCTTAGATTTCTATCTTTTTAACATTTTTGGTTGTATTTAAAAGATGTGAGGCTGTGTTTTTTTAATGTGGTGGGGTTTTTTCTACTTGCTAAATAGAGCCTTTTGAGATTTGGCCAAGGAGAGAAGATCTAATCAAATTCATATAATCGATTCTGGGAGTCACTGAAGCTTACAGTACTCCCACATATTTATTAATATACTGTTATGAGAGACAAATCATTTTAGCATTTGAGATAAAGATTACTTTATGTGTGATGCACATAAGCCCTCAGATGACTGAGCTGCATAATTCTTGCCATAGGTGGCCCTTCCTGATGAAGAGGTCTCTCAGAAACAAGTCTTTTTCAGTCAAATGCCAGTCCTTGTGCTCACGGATGTACTCATAAAAATATGGATGTGCCTACTCAGAGCCTTATGTGCCTACTCAGAGCCTTATCTGGCACCTATGCCCATGCTGAGAGGGCAGAAGTGCAAAAGCACGCATGGCAGTTTTGTACAACACTGCACTCAGAATAACAAACCTTATGTCACAGTTTTATCCATATAGTCAAAAATGGTTGTACCATTCTTCTGTTTAAAAGAAAGTTGCTCATGTCGTTGTGCAGGTCCTGGTCATCTCCTACAGACAGACTGAAGTGGGCTTCTCTGTTTCAGAGATCTGCAGTACGATTTGGTGTGGGGTATATGTGAAATTAACTTGCTGCAGAGTTGCTGTATGCAGTTCTGCAGTGGTTATTCAGGAAGTCGTGTATGAAAACTGCAGTCCCCTCTAGCTTAAATATCTGCAACTACTCAGAAGTGCTCAGTCTAACAGATGGTGGCAAGTCTCCTGAGGACAGGAGGTGTCCAAAATTGCCTTAAATTCCTTGCTGAAACATAGCACTTCAATGCATCCGTTTTGTGGTATAATATAAATGTATCTGAATAGTTTGTAGCCAGTATGGTTTTCCAGAAGTTTTCCTCTGTTTACCAAAACACAGAGTTTCAGTTCTTTCCTTGATGGTATTAAGTAAAGCACAGCAAGTTGAGCCTGTTTCTGGAGACTGTCTAGCCCAACCTCCCACTCAGAGAAGTGCCTTCCACCAGCAGAGCCATAATTTTATGTTATGAGTGCTCAGATTTAACACACCAAATGAGAGTACACCTTAAAGGCAACCAGAAGATTTATATCCAGTTCACTTTTGCTATGAACAAGCCCCACCAGTTTCCACTGAATTAATCAATAGCGCTGCTCGCTCCATCTGGTGCCAAATTTGGCTGTTTTTGCAACTGGGCAGGGAGCAGCGCAAAAATTGTTTTTCTCTTCTGTCTAAACATTACTGCCATCAACAGTTAGGGAAAAACCTAATGCAATTATTTTTGCAAACGTTGCTTTAACAAAGACAAGATATGTTGCTACAAGTTTGGGGTAAGATATATTTACTTGGGGAAACCCTCAAGAAACTGTCAGGAGACAGAAAAGGTGTGACTAAAAAGCGCCCTGAGCTCTGGGAAGTTCCATTGGTTGAATAACTATTGAAGTTCACTGGTTCATCAGAGAGGTTTTTTGGTTTGGTTTATTTTTGGGGGTTTGGGGGTTTTTTGCATTTGCAGAGAAAAGTGAGGTATTTTTTGCCAAAAGTGGGAGGACTAGAAAATGTAGTTTTAGTTAGGCAACTCTGTTTACTGACAAGTTCAAAGAGTTGTATCTACAACTATTCTTCCTTCTTTTTTTTTTTTTTTTTATTTTTTTATTTTTTTAATTTAGTGGGGCTACATCCATTGTCTACAGATGCAGGCAGAAAGGGACCCAGAAACCTTACGCCGTCAAAATGTTGAAGAAGACAGTAAGTCATTTAGTTTTGTTTTGCTTTTGTTTTTGCTTTGGAATATGTTTGGGATTTCCTCTGAGGTTTTTGGGTTTGGGGATTTTTGTTTCTGTTTTTGTTTTCCTTTCTTTTGATGCAGTTTCTTCATGTGGGAAAAATATGCTAGATTTAGGACCCTGCTAAACTTTTATTTCTGGTGACTGAGCTTCTTTGGTTCCTTATCATTGAAACAGCTGTTAGAGGTAACAGTACTGTACTGGGATTGCTTTATCCTCACAAATCTTGTTTATATCTTCATCTGGTGTTATCTATGTAGACTTAGATTTTGGGCAAAATATTTTAAACAAATATGTCTTTTCCTTTCACTATAGAAAAAGCACATTCTGAATAATTTAAATGTTCAGTGGTTTCACTTTGATTTAATACATTGTTTTGCTCTAAAAACATCAGGACACAATTTATCTTTTTCAGAAGATAAAAACACTGATTAAAACACCAATTCAAACTCAAGTAAAATATATATATTTTGTGGAGGTTTTTTACCCCTGCAAAACTTCAAGAGAATCAGTTGAGATGATAAATTCTTTTTAGAGCTCCATATATGTCACACTTGTACTACAGCTGTTTTTGTGTGTGCTACAAAATAGATGGTGGAAACATGAAGAGAGACTAGAGAGGAAAGAGGAGTAATGGACTGAGAGACTTGAAATAGGGAAGAGAGTGTGAGGCATAGGGTAGACCTGCTCACATTCCTAAGAGGAGGAGTTTGAGAGAGAGCAATCAAGCTGTGAGGCATGGACATGATATTTGTTCATGAATGGTTTTGATTCAGTTTATTCTAGTGTTTAATCATTCATTATTCCATAAAGTTCAGGAACATTCACATGTAGAAACATAATGATTCGTGGGTAGGTGTAAACATGTCTAAATGGTGAATTAACTGGTGGTCTCATTGCAAGACATAATGAGTGGGTTTCACATGAGTAAAATGTTGGTATTAATTTATCATCTTTGAAAGTAAGCCAAAGTTTAAGCTGGCACAAAAATTCAGTTGTGTGTGTTGCTTTTGAATTTGCATCTGGTGTACTGGAAGAAGCAGAGCATGTGAGGAGCTTGCATTGCTGCAGGCTATGATCTACCTTTCCTACAGAAAAGCAGAGAACTTAATTTTCAGGCTTTTATCAGTTCATTATGCCAGTGATTCCCATAATGTTTCAGGAGTGTACTTTCCTATAATATTTGTTCTGAAATGCACAAGGAAAAACTGTATTACTTCAAATAGTTTCTCTGCCTTTTGATTTTTTCCTTTGTGGAGAATTAACTCATGCTCACAATCACTCACATTAATGCTAGATGTATCTATTTGTGTCTGAAACTAGTCGATTTAGACTTTTGGTAGACTTACTGTACCACAGATTTTTTTTGTTAAAATGTAGGAAACATGGCAAATAAAGAAGAAAGACTATTGTTATGTAAGTTGTTTTCACAGCAGCAGTAGGTTGGCTTAATGCAGCCATGATTATAACAGCAGTGTGGGTTAAGCAGTTCACAGAGCTAAGTTGTTCCCACTGTAACTGATACACTTTGGGATGTTTTGTTATGAGAACAAGTAGTATTTTCACACAACTGAGCTTTTTTTTGAATAATTGAGAACATGGGAGACAATGTTTAAGGATGTGCCACTGCTTGTGTCTGTCCAATTTGGACATGTAATTTTTTTCACAGAGACAGAACTATTTGTGTTACAGTGCTCCTACAGCAGGAGGTCTGATCTTTGCTCAGAGTATCTCAGTATAAAAATAACTACATGTGGGCCAAAACCATCCACCAAAATGTTGATTGGCTTAAGTTTTCTGCTAGGTTTTTAAAAAGAGAAAAATAAATGGCAGTCTGGTAATGGAGAATAAGGGATAGGAGGAGAAGAAAGAGCCCGTGATTGTCTCCTTCTGATAAGAGTCCCTGTTTCTTCAATTCCTTTCTTAAATGCACATAAGGGAGCACTGAAGAGCACATGAAATTAGAAGAGAAGACAAAGGAAAATGACAAAAAGCAAATACTCTGATTTTTCCATTCAAACTCACCCTGACTTTAAACACTGCATCGAACAAGACTGACTCTGAGGAGAAGGTCTGTGAAGGGTGAGGGTCAGAGATCCTGCTTCTTCTGGAAGTGATGTGTGATTAGAATCTGGTGGCTGATGGACATCTCCAGATTTGTGAGAGATGATCCCTACAGTGCTGTAATTTGAAGTAAAGCATTAGAAATTATTATTTTCATCTCATGGGAATGTTTAGAAAAGAGCCAATGATTCTTTAGGATGGAAGTAGCATTCTAGGAACAGACTGCAAGAACAGAAAATGCTATCAGCATTCTTTTCATTTAAATAGTAAGGGTAATTTTTAATTTGCCTGATTTTGATTCAGGACAGAACAAAATTTTAGGGCAGATATATCAGCTAGTTCTAACAATACATACTTATTGAGGGATGTGAGTTTTTAGGACATTTTGTAATTAATATTTCTTCCCCATCCAGCTTAATAAAATAGTGCCAGATTATTAGCTAAGTTTGGGGAGGGGGAGGTTTGATTTATGATTTGGGTTTGATTGTTTTTTCTTCCAGTTAAACTAAGAAACAGAAACAGAAGAAAACATGTTTATACAAACCTTTCATGTCAATAAAATAAAACAAATGTTGGTAATACTGTATTTCAGTTTAGAGGTTTAATCATTCTTCACTACTAGTGCAAATGGCTACGATTCTGACAAAAGGTTTTTGCTGGTTCAAAACTACTGAAGCAAAAATACTTCCATTCCCAGTTTGTTTTGGTTTTGTAGTTTAGTAGTAATCTTGAATCCTTTGAATTACAGTGAATAAAATTTGTTTCGAAGGACATCTCTGATTCTTTTTCGTAAAGCCTCTGAATGTCAAAGCTTAGAAATGGAGAGGTAAGTTAGAACCATAACTTCTAGAGCAGCTAAAACACAACTCTTAGAAGGGCTAAAGAAGTCCAAAGAAAAATTGATTTTTGAATTAGTGGGAGAAATCAAATTTGTAATTATTATTAGAAGCTACAAAAAGAAATATGTTGAAAAACCAGCATCTATGGGACAGGTGAATAAGTATGCTAAATTATTGCCTTTGATTTGCTCTTCCAACCTTTGTCCTAGGTTCCTGAACATAATTGAAATGTAGGATCATAATATATACTCATTATTTGATTTTTGATATATTTAGACCCTCTTAAATTTTGCACAGGTAGTAAAGGTAAAGACTTGAATCATGTAATTTCTTCATAGGGAAATCTATTTCATGAAACAAGAAAGAGGCAAAACCAGATCATATAGCACATCAGAAAAACTCAGCTAACAAGCAGAGTACAGAGCTGAATTTTTACACTTGCAATTGCAAATGTGAGATGGGTTTGCTTTTCACTATGCATTTTATCTCTTCTTGATGACTCAGTGCTTAAGAAAAGTGAAATATCTTTAGGACACACTTTACAAACATGATTGTTACTGCTCTTCAACTAAGACTGAAAAATTATGTCATTATTTACAACCAGTCTTTTTATAATGGTTGTTGTTGCAAACAACTTACATCATGTGGATCATAGTGGAAGAACACAGGTTTCTCTAAGGGAGGAAACATATATATATATGTATTATTTATTACATGAAGCCTCTCATCTGCAGACCTTTTCCTCCATTTAGTGTATTTTGAGGAGCTAGGCAACCTGGAGGTTTTGTCAGAATCTGGGCAGGGGAATGCTTTCCAAGAAATTAGATCCACTTACACTTTAAATTTCTTACCCTAGCCTGGACAAGTTTCATTAAAAATAGTGAATAGAACAGATGGCCTCTCTTCCATGGTTTCTAAACTAAGACACCAAGTGCCTGCCTACATTATAGGTCTACCAAGTGCTAACCACAGTAACTGAAGTAATTTGGGATCTGCCATGGCAATAAAGCAATATGCTCTGCTGAAAGGAGAGTAAGATACTGGGATGGGTTGTCTGGAGCCTGGGTCCTGGCATATTCCCAGTTCAGCCTGTACCATTTGTCAAGGTATTTCTTTGGGTTTCAACTTTTTCATCCATGAAAATGAGATAATATTTACTTGATTTGCTTCTCAGCAATGCTTTGAAGGATAGCTTGGTTAATATTTCTAGGTTTTAATTGATAGGTACTGTCCCCTATAAGTAATTAAGTATATGAAATATTAGGCCCTCTCTTTCTCAATTAATGAGACATGCAAGTACAGAGGCTGCTTTGGAGAATTCTCATTCTGATTTCCTGATTTTTTTCCTGTGTAGGCATCCTCTCTCAGATGGTTTATGATGCTTAACAAATACTTCATCAGTACTTCTGTCAAAATCAGTATTTATGAAGCAGCACTCTTCTTGCAGACTGGTTGATGTTCAAAATCAGAAAAATGTTCAGGCACATCAGGTTGTTTTGAGAGCAACAGCTTTCAAGCAATGCCTTCTCTGGAAACAGTTGTGCTGCAGTTAATCTGAATATACTAGGGATTTGGAAAATTTGAGCGCAATAGATAGTTTATGTCTATGAAGCAGAGAGGAGTGTGAGCAGATGTAAAGGTAATAGGCTTCCCTTTTGGATAAGTGGGGTTGGATACCTAGAGTTAGGGTCTAGAGGAGGTTATAATGATATATATAAAAGGTCCCAACTACATTAGTGTTTGCATATATGTATATATGAACACATATATATACACCTCGGGAAGAAGGGCAGGCAACTCAGGAAGAATACAAAGATATTGTTAGATTATGTAGAGAGAAAATCAGAAAGGCAAAGCTCAACTCAATCTGTCCAGTGCTGTGAAAGATAATAAAAGGTGTTTTTAAGTGAAAATGTCAACAACAAGAGGAGAGCCAAGGCAAATCTCTGTTCTTTATTGGAGGGGACATTGTCATAAAGGATGAGGAAAAGGCAGAGGTACTTTGTTGCTTCTTTACTTTAATCTTTGGTAATAAGACTGGTTATGCTCAGTAGCAGCCAGTCCCCTGAGCTGGCAGACAGAGTGGGGAGCAGAATAGACCCCTGAAACCCAAGAGGAGGTGATTAGTGACCAGATGTGCCACTTACATGCTCACAAGTCTATGGCACTCAATGATATTCATCCAAGGGTGCTGAGGAAGCTGGTGGAAGAACTTGCCAAGCCACTCTCCATCATTTGTCATCAGTTCTGGCTCAACAGCAGAGGGTTCCAGATGACTGGAGGTGCCAGTGTGGTGCCCACCCACAAGAAGGGCTGGAAGGAGGATCTGGGGAACTACAGGCCTGACCTCTGTGCCTGTGAAGCTCATGGAACAGATCATCTTAAGTGCCATCACGTGACACATCAGGGGATCAGGCTCAGCCAGCATGTGTTTAGGAAAGGCATCCTACTTGACCAACCTGATCTCCTTTGTATGACCAGATGACCTGCCTAGAGGACAAAGGGAAGATTGGACTTCAGAAAACCTTTGATACTATCTCCCACGGCATTCTCCTGGAAAAGCTGCAGCCCATGGCTTGGATAAGTGCACTGTTTACTGGGTAAAAAACTGTCTGGATGGCAGGGCCCAGAGAGTGCTGGTGAATGGGGCTGCATCCAGTTGGTGGCCAGTCACTAGTGGTATCCCTCAGGGATCCATGTTGGGCCCAGTCCTGTTTCATTATTGATGATCAGGATGACGAGATAGAGCTGGATGAGTCTACCCTCAGAAAGTTCATGGATTACAGTAAGTTAGGTCAGAGTTTTGATCTGCTGGATGGCAGAGGATCTGGACAAGCTGGATCCATGGGCTGAAGCCAGTTGTTTGAGGTTCAACAAGGCCAAATGCTGCGTCACAACAACCCCATGCAGTACTATAGGCTTGAGGAAGAGTGGCTGGAAAGCTACCTCTAGGAAACGGACCTGAAGGTGCTGCTCAACAACAGCTGAACATGAGCCAGCAGTGTCCAGGTGGGCAACAAGGCCAATGGCACCCTGTCTTGGTTCAGTGGTGGTGTGACCAGCAGGACCAGGGAAGTGACTGTCCCCCTCTACTTGGCACTGGTGAGGCCCCACCCCAAATTCAGTTTTCTGGGCCTCTACTACAGGAAAGACACTGAGGTGATGGAGGGAGTTCAGAGAGAGGGCAACAGAGCTGGAGAAGTGTCTGGAGCACAAGACTGATGAGGAGCAGCTGAGGGAGCTGGGGGTGTTTAGCCTGGAGGAAAGGAGGCTGGAGAGGTGGTGAGCATGACACCATACAATTACCTGAGAGGAGGCTGTAGGCAGGTGAGAATTGGTCTCTTCTCCCAGGCAACCAGTGACAGGATGAAAGGAAATGGCCTCAAGCTGAGCAGGGGAGGTTCGGAAAGAATTTCTTCATTGAAAATGTGGTTAAATATTGGAATGGACTGCCCAGGGAAGTGGTGGAGTCACCATCCTTGGGGTTGTTCAAGAAACAATTCAACACGGTACTTAGTGCTACGGTCTAGTTGACAAGGTGGTAATAGGTCAGAGATTGGACACAATAATCTTGGAGGTATTTTCCAACCTAAGTGATATAAAAACACATGTATATTTTATGCACACACAGATACAAACACATATATACACTGGCTATAACATATACATATGTAGTAAAAACTATATATTCCCATCTTTACAGGGAGTATAGTTGGCTGGGTTTTTCATTTTCTGTTGCAGTGAATTGCTGGCATTAAATGATAATCAGAATAGTCATGCAAATATTTGATATTTTTCCTTAAAGGAGCACAGCTTTTAGTTGAGCCTTCACAACTGATGGAAAAGACAAGTGTCACAGTGAAGGGGCTGGGGAGGAATGGTTGGAGACTTTGTGCATCACAGTTGACATAATAAGAATTAGTAAATTGGTCCTTTATTGTCTTTTGGAGAAAATGATGTGTGATTGTAGCTATAAAATTAAAAATTCGATTGTTGCCATGTGACCCTACAGGATTTACAGTTGAAGTTTCTCCTGCCTCCACATGCTTGTTTCTCCATAGACTTTATAATGAGTATATATTTATACACATCTATGTGCATATATCTATATCTATATCTAATCTAACTCCTGTTGTTTAGTAATTGTTAGTACCATATTGGTCAGAAATCTGAGAGTGATGTGTGGAATACACTTACATACATATGCATATTTAAGGTAATTTTTTTCCTCACTTCATATTAATATGTAATGTTCTGATTTCTTCAAAAAGGGGAAAGAATTGTGTCGTATGTAAATCTATATGAAAACAGTCAACTGCACATCACCACTGTTGCCTAAATGGCTGTGGGGAAAAAAAGACTCCAAGCCAAATTAGGTAGGAGATAAGATAAGGATACAAAAGTTTTAATGAGCCCCCAGGCTTTCTGGAATACCCCAGCGCGCGCTCTCGCAATACAGATGTCCACAGTTTTTATAATGATTTTCACCCAATCCAGTCCAGCCACCACCCAGGTTCTGCCCCCACCACGCCTCTTGAGAATTGGGTCTGGGGGCGTTTTGGGACCCCCTCTTCTTCATCTTCATCTTCCTCAGAGCACGTAATGTCCTTGGAGGCCTTCCAGAATTCTAGGCCCGAAGGTTGTTGGGTCTATGGCTATATCTTGTTCCGTAGGGTTAGGGTGTTCTTCTACAATTCTACCTTGAAAAAGAGACTAAACAGGCTATGGAATTTAGGGAATTGATATGGGAATGGGTAACAGGGGTTTGAGCTGGTGTGTTAAGGGTAAAGGGATAATATGCTGCTACTCTAAAATCTACATTTACTACATAACTACTTCTAAGGTCTACAAAAATAAAAAAAATTAAAACATCAAAACTCCAAGGTATTAGTCCCCCCTTTAGAGACTGGACAAAACTTAAAAAATTTGTCCAATCTCTACTACTTACTTCTAATCACTTTCCAAAAAGATGAGCAACATCTACAACATTGGTTCATGCAATAAGCTATTACACAAACACTAACTATGTACATTACCAATAGAAACAGTTGTTTAATCCAGGTCCAGTTCGGTAACCATGAAGTAAGTTTGTGGAGAGTGTCTCCCAAACCCAGTGAGACATTGTCCAGAGACACCTGATGTAGAATTTTAGTTTGGTTCCGAATTGCAGCCAAATTCATAGTGTAAATTCAGCACTTACTTTCACAAAGAATATCAGGTGCATTTTACTAAAGCCAAATGTAAATTAGGCTCCAAATCTAATTCATAGTTACCGACTGTACAGATAACATGCACAGCAGAAACAGTTTATGTCACATCTTCTTCTTCTGAGTTGGGTTTTGATTTGCTGATAGTTCCAGGAATTGAAGCTTTCTTCACTCTGGAGTAATGAAACTAGGGTTCTTTGTCAGTAACTTTGACGGCAGTGAGGGAAGTCAGTAGGACTTGGAAAGGTAAAGTAGAGCCGGTGTTGTTTCTGGCTTGAGTATGATGCTTACGGGTTCTGCTCGCTTGGACTTCCCAGGGTATTTGTTAGTCCACATTAAAGGGGTCACAGCATTCTCAACCTCTGCAGGGATCTCTCCGTGGTTCTCCTGTATGAAAAAGGTAGCTACCTCGATATATTTAGTGTTCGGGATGATAACTTTTATTCTCCCCCCTTTACAGAATTTAATTAAGAACATATCATTAGGAACTTCTATGCCTGTATCAGTAAACTTTAACCTGCTCCTCTTCCGATGCTGTAATTCTAAACCCTGGGTTCTCCATTCCTCCATAGGATAGGGTGGTGCCGAAGGGATGGGGGCGGGTTCGTTCCCGCCCCTCATGGCAGAGCTGGAGGGTCCCGTGTCAGCCGGGGCAGGGACCCCGGCTGCAGACACCGCCCCCGCTCCTCCTCCCGTAGCCTTGAGGTCTGAGCCTTCTGTTCCCACAGCACCTGAGCCCACGCTGCCTGTAGCAGCCCCGGCGGGGGCCGCCGCCCCCCCACCGGTACCGGCAGAGCCCGCGGCTCCAGCCAGGACTGGCCCCACAGCCCAGGGAGGCGCTACCGCCCCCCCGTGACCAAAAGGGCCTGCAGCCCCGGCCAGGAACGGCCCCGCAGTCCAGGGGGGGCTATCGCCCCCACCCCGACACCGGCAGAGCTCGCAGCTCCAGACGGGATCAGCCCCACAGCCTCGGGAGGGACCATCGCTCCCCGATCACCGACACCCAGGGAGCTCGCAGCTTCAGACCGGACCGGCTCCTGCGGCCTCGACAGGGGCTGGTTCCGCAGCTCTGGGAGGGGCTACCGCCGGTCCGGCCGGTGCCAGAGCTCCCGGCACAGCCGGGGCAGAGGCCGCCCGGCTCCTCGTTGTTCCCGTGCCGGCCGGAGCAGCCGGCGCCGGCCCCGCGGGTCCCGGAGCACCACCAGCAGTTCCCAGGACCCCCGCTCCTCCCGGAGCAGTCCCAACCTGTCCCGCCGTTGCCCCCGAGGCCCCCGAAGCAACTGGACCCGGCACTGCAGATCCAGCCGTCCCTGCCGAGCTGGCAGGACCCGCCCCAGGGGCTACCCCCGCTCCTGATGGACTTACTCCTGCTGCGCCCGCAGCCTGAGCCAAAGGGGGGGGTGCGCTTCCTATTCTCATATTTGGGGGAATTAAAAGGTCCAGATTTTCATCTCCAGGGCTTTCAAGATTAGTTTCCTCCTCAGGATCATGCTTAGCACGATTTTTCTTTTTCTTTTTCTCCTCTAATACCATTTCTGTGTGTTCTGCTTCTATTTTAACTTTGTCCTTTTTATATACCTTTCTCAATTTCGGACGGGTTAAGAAAAGGTAGAATAATTCTGCATAATGCAATTCTGACCACTTTTCCTCCTTATGAAGGATTGTCATAAGATGAAACACTGTATTTGCCTCAAAAGAGCCAAATTTCGGCCAGGTTATTCCTCTAATTTTCCTGGTATAGGACCAAACATCCATAGAGAGTCTAACTACCTCCCGCCTTTTTAAAGATGTCTCAGGGTCAGTTAAATCATCCCAATACCGTAAAACCAAAGCAAGAGGGGTTCCCTCTGGAATTTCTTCTTTAGCTTGTGTACATCCCATATTAACAAACAGCACACAAGGAAAACGACAGATCTAGCCTAGAACTCACAGCCACACACACACCACAGACCTTGTGTCTAATCCAGACACTACCAGGTTCAGGCAGAAACACAGAGTTTCAAGCGGGAGGCGTCCCCCCCTCTCCGGCCGCACCTGGCCAACAAGAAACCCGAAATCCTCCTGCCTGCCCTAACTTAAACTTTCCGGGCAGTTCCACTGCCCACTCCGGCAAAAATCCCTTTGCCAACAGACTGGGAAAACACTGACTTTGGGCCCAAGTCCAAGTTTCCCTTCCCAGCCTCACCGTATTCCCTAGCCCTGGGGGAACTCCTTCCCGCAGCTGCTAATTAAAATTCTCTAGGAGTTTTGTTCTTTATCTTACCTCCTCCACATGCAGTTCCGAGAAGCTGGGCCCCCCAAGATCAGAGCAGGAATTCTTCAAGATATGCCGGCCGGAAAGAAATCCCTGCAAAACGGAATACCGATCCAGAGGAGTCACAGGTCTCGATTCCCCGTACGGAGTCACCAAACTGTTGCCTAAATGGCTGTGGGGAAAAAAAGACTCCAAGCCAAATTAGGTAGGAGATAAGATAAGGATACAAAAGTTTTAATGAGCCCCCAGGCTTTCTGGAATACCCCCAGCGCGCTCTCGCAATACAGATGTCCACAGTTTTTATAATGATTTTCACCCAATCCAGTCCAGCCACCACCCAGGTTCTGCCCCCACCACGCCTCTTGAGAATTGGGTCTGGGGGCGTTTTGGGACCCCCTCTTCTTCATCTTCATCTTCCTCAGAGCACGTAATGTCCTTGGAGGCCTTCCAGAATTCTAGGCCTGAGGGTTGTTTGGTCTATGGCTATATCTTGTTCCGTAGGGTTAGGGTGTTCTTCTACAATTCTACCTTGAAAAAGAGACTAAACAGGCTATGGAATTTAGGGAATTGATATGGGAATGGGTAACAGGGGTTTGAGCTGATGTGTTAAGGGTAAAGGGATAATATGCTGCTACTCTAAAATCTACATTTACTACATAACTACTTCTAAGGTCTACAAAAATAAAAAAAATTAAAACATCAAAACTCCAAGGTATCACCACTCATCATTAAAAAGGAATTATTTTGTCAACTAGCTCACACATTATCTTCTGTTATTCATTCACACACACACACATACGTGCACACACCAGACAGGCCATTCATTTCTTGGTAATGAAATGGAAACAGTAATTTCTTACTTAGCAATCCATCTGCAGTACTACCTATTACATATGTAAATTATTTTTCCTGGCTTTCTCATTTTTCATCATCCAAGTCATCATCTCATTCTCATGCAGTTCTCACTGTTCGGTTTTTACTGAATGATTAAAAAAATAAAACAACCAAACAGTCAAAATCAGCTTGAATAAAGAAATAAGGTGGTAAGGCTTTGAGTTTTCCACTGCTTCTATCCAGTTTTCCTTCATTTATAATGGAGTCTGGATTCCACTGTCTGATTCACTACTTTCCAAAACTGGCTTTTCAGTAGAAGTTAAGTCCATCAAATACATAGGGTCTAAAGAGGAACAAAGAAGTTAATTTTGCATAAATGCTGTACAAAAGAGAGAACTAAAAGATTTTTTTCTGCACTAAGTTACCAGTAGGTTTTTGCTTTAGAAGGTATGAAATCAGACACCTCTCAGTGAAAGTGGAAATTTTACTGAAAAGTAAAATTGTAGCTGTTTCATTCCTTGAAAAGAAACAAAAAAATTGTTTTTGTCAGAACAGTCTTCAGAAAAGAAAAAAAAAATCCCATTCTACAACTGTAGAAAGCCTGTTCCACATATGTGAAGTTATTTAACATCATCCACAATCCATTGTATTGTATTACATAACAGTATAGTGCAGATGTTGTGTAAAATCACTTAATATAGAAAAATATTTTTTACCTGTCACCATGTAGATTGAATTGCTGTATTATTCCAAGTAAGTCAGACCTTGGGTTAAAATTTTAAGAACAGACAGTATGTATTATGTCTCTTTTCTCCTTACTTAATTTATAGGTAGTCAGCTAACACTCGTTTCTGGTCTTCACAGCTTATTTTTCAGAAATACGAAGATCAGCAAATAAAAAGACAAAAATATAAAGCTCAACTTGTTATTCAGTTCAGGGAAGTTCAATCTACTGTATACACTGCACTGCTGAATAAGTTGTTCTGAGAAATTAAAAAATATCCTTAGATGATAAATTAAGTAAAAGAAACTAAATCCAAACAAATGACACACGTTTAGCTTTGAATTACTTAGCAGGAACACATGTGAAATGATCTCAGCTGCAGATATTCTTCCACCAGCCTACCCATGCACATTCTGCTCCTTCCCTGTCTGCAGTGATTTGTCTTCTTCATGGCTATAAACAAGCCTAAAGGAGCTGTATATGTCCAGGGTGCACATAAATGTTGCGAGGCAGGGCAGGGAATAGGAACAGAATGTGTTCTTCTGTGATGCTACATTTAATGCCTAAAGCAAAGGTGCAACCCTACAGAAGAATGGCATTTCTGAGTGGTGGTGCAGGGGTAAATGCTAGGTTATCCCATGATTATAGTCTTCCTCTTTGGAAACCTTTATTTACAGACTATTAAAGAAATATGGAGATGTGACCAGGTGGAGGGTGGAGCTGTAGCGTGGAAAAGGCAGGGCCTCTGCATAAATGGATTGTCCATGAAAATTGTGCTGCTGGTCTCTGAAATGCTTCTCTCTCTGCATTTTAGGAAGTTGCTCTGTTCAGATGTGTATGCTTTCATCACAAGTGTGACTACTATTCTTTTGGGGGGAGAGAGATTGAGTTTGTGCTATGCTGTAGAATAATGAATTAAAGAAAGCTGTCAGTATGCACTAAAATATGAAGAGGTCAAAAGACAAGAAATGACAGTGTTTTCTCCAACGATGGCAATTCAGATGTTGGAATAAATCAGGAATAGTGTATAAGTTAAAATGTGGCATCCTGGCTTTATTCTTCTGAACCTGAGCTCTCTGCAGCCCCTCAGAGAGGCAAGTCCACATGAGGTCTACAGTAGAGAGGACTTATTTTACCAAGAACTCTGTAATCAGCATGTACTACTTGACAAACTAGTTTATTTCCAGATAAAATATATTCTCTTTGGCTGAGGTGATCTTAATAATTTTTATGTCCTTCAAGAGAAAAACTAACCAGTAACTCCAGGTAGGGAGAAATGGAACGGCAAAGATGGAAATTAACACAGCAGCTGTGTAAGCAGCACAATCTCCGGGTTCTGTTACTGAAGTTTCTTTGAAAAATCCTGAAGTCAGTGTCTGATCTCCTTGAGATAACTCCACCTGATCAGAGGATCTCTTAAGGTTAGAACTAAGATTCAATCCAACTTACTAAGCTGAAGTTGACAGCTGTGTGTGGGTGAGTGTCATGACAAGTGTTTGCCAAACTAAACTTGCCCTCTGCTCAAGTCACTTAAGAAGAGTTTTCTTAAGGGAAAAAACACACAAAACAAACAAATAATAAACAAAACAAAACCAAAAATACCACAAAACCCAGTAACACACCACCTAAATCCAAAAAATGAAACCATAAAAATAAAAAATAACTAATCAAACGTTTTCCTACAAAAGTAAAAAATTTATCCCACTTTCATTGTTTTTCCTCCCCCTTCACTTTAAGCAGCCTTCAAATACAACAGTTTGTTTCCACCAAGTTATTCCTTTACACTTTGCCAATATTGAATGAGTAGATGTTTCAAACTCCAACTGGGTATATTTTCAGTAGATACAGTTGAAAACAGCTGGAAGCGTTTCCACAAAAAAAAAAAAAAAAAAAAAAAAAAAATCCTAAATAAGATGGTTTATTTTGCATTTCAGTCCTACCATATTCAAGTCACTTTCATTGCTGGACAGAATTCTGATTTCATTTTTTTTAGAATTGCAAAGATTACATGATGACTTGTGAGGGCTTCTAAGCAGGCCTCTAAAGAACATCAGCCTCCAGAAATTTAGATTTTTTTCTGCAAAATGCATAACACTCATATACGTTTCAGCTCTTTATAAACCAATAAAAGAATAGTGCTACAAGAAGAAATAGCATGATAGTAATAGTAGGTTTCTGGATTCAGTGGCAAACACAGTAGATAAAGGATTTAAAAGTAAAAATATGAGAAAATGCAAAGTTAAAAGAACTTTTTATATGGCTTTCAAGAATTTGTAGGCAAAGTCATAATTCCTGGAGATGAAATCCCTAATGTGTACAAATGAGAAGACAAAAATCTGTTAATCAGAACTCCAGGAGAATTATTAATTTCACCATTATAATTAATTTCAGTTATTATTTTTGTATTATTACTGTATTGCAGTTACATCACCATAGTGGGATCACACATTAGTAATTCCATGTTTTATGGATGGGAAGCACATGAGGTCCCAAGGTTAGGAACTAGATCTGGAAAATATTTGAATCCAGGCAGTTGGTACCACAGTTCATAGCACATCAACAACTATGTCCTGCATGCTTTACTTCACAGGTAAAATCTGCCGTCTCACCTCCAGGTTATTCTCCAGTCCCTTCATCATCTTTTTGGCCCTTCACAGGACTCTCTCTGGCATGTCCTTGTCCCTCAGGGTGCGCAGAACTGCATTCAGTATACCAGGTGCGGCCTTACCGGTGCTGAGCAGGATCAGTTCCCCTGAACTGCTGGCAACACTTCTTGTAATGCAGCCCAGGAAACTGCTGTGCCTTTGCCACATCAGCACATCACTGGCTTATGTTCAACTTGGTGTCCACCAGGACCCCCAGGGCCTTTTCTTGTTTCGCAGCTGGGCAGCACCCAGCTTGTGCTGGGGCCTGGGCATGTTCCTCTCCAGGTATAGAACTTTGCTCTTCCCCTTGTTGAACTGCATAAGGTTCCTGTCAGCCCCTTTATCCAGCCTGTCCAGGTCCCTCTGAATGGCAACAGTACCTTTTGGTGCATCAGCCCCTGCTCCCAGTTTGGCCTGTGCACCTGTCCCATCATCCAGATCATTCATGAAGACTTGACATAGGATTGGACCCCATATTGATGCTTGGGGTACGCCTCTATTCACTGGCCTCTGAGTAGAATTCATGCCCCTCTGGGCCTCTCTGTTCAGCCACCTCACAGACTACTTATTCATTCCATACTTCAACAGCTTGTCTGGGGTTGTGGTTTTGTATGAACATCAGGGAACACAGGATCAAATGTGTAAGGCACGCTGTGGCTCCTGTGCACAGAATTCATGGATGGAGATGACCTGTTGGAGAAGGAAGTCACTGTGTGTTCCTGCTGCTCTCAGCCTTTTCAGTCACTTGTCTTTTTTTTCCAGTACAACTCATAGACCCTGGCAGAAGAGGCAAGTTAATGTGCTGCTATTAATGTAGTTGAGACATCCTCCTTGGGGATTGAAGAGATGTAGGAACAAAAGCAGTCCTATAAATTTTGGTGTTATTTGTTGAGACCCAGTGCTAACAAGAAAGTCTCGGCTCACAGTTTCTAATCTATGAAGTGACCACTCTGTATTAGTTATAAGGTCTTGCTTTCACATCTGCCTACCTTTCTTAACCATCTCACCATCTATACATGCTTCTTTATATCATCCTCCAAGTATACAAAATATTTTTCATTTTCAGTCCCTGAAAATTTTCTGCAAGAGATTCCTTCCCTGTTTTCCTTTGAGAATCCACCATTTTTTTCTGTGTTATTCAAATTACAAAGTACATAACGTATAAATTTGAAGCAGTTTTGGGGCATGGGGTCATGTGTATGGTTCCTGTAAATTTGGAATACTATCAAGCAACACGGAAAAGATGTCAGGACCTCTTGTTATCAGTGTTTGGGGCTGACCTACCAGAAGAACTGTCTAGGATCAGGAGATTACAAGTCTCCTAGTACAGGTGTTATTAAAGCAGCAGGTCCAGAGTTTCAGGGTGATTCGTAAGAGGAAACATGCAAGACAGAAAGGGAAGAAAGGAAGCATGCAAGCAGAAAGGGCCCTGATGCTGCAAAAGTACTGCATAAGCACTGTTTAGCCATAGCTAAAAAATCCCTGTGTTATCAGCAATATTTTAATCACAAATCTAAAACATAGCCTCATGAAAGCTACTATGAAAAAAATTAACTCTGTACCAGACAAAACCAGTACACTGATCACATGAAATTATTTGGTGTCTGTGATGGAGATAACAATATTAATGCATCAAACCTTCACTGGGGAATAATAAATGTTCTGATGGTTCTCTAAGTGTGAGTTGATTGAGAGAAGAATGGGTACACAAACTTACTATTTATGTGAAATTTCTTGAACTGCAACAAGCATTACACTTGCCTAATATAAGTAAACATAATATATCCCAGGTCTTTATCATGCAGCCGAGAACTCCTGATAAATTTGAGTAATTTAACAATAAAATATTGTACAGTGTGACAGGAAATGTCCTACCGTCTTATAGCTCTTAATTTCTAAGGGACTACTGTTATGCGGCATTGTATCTGTCTAGAGGGGTGATGTGAATATGAAACCTTTTACAGAATGTCAGATGTCTAATACTGGGTGCATCACCTAGTATAAAAGCTGAATTAATAAAACTTCAATGAGAAAAGAGAACAGCTTTGAATTTGTAACTGTATAAGTTTAAAGCAAGAATGTACAAGAATATGGCAAATCTATGAATTTATAAATAGTCCTATAAATGTATCTATTTTGACAAAAACAAAGGAAGTGCTTACCTTTGATTTACACATTGTTCCTGCATCTTAAAAGTGTCCTCCTCCACCAAGGTTTGGGAACAGTGACAATGGCAGGAACACAATATAAAAAGTGAATAGCTGAAATGAGCAACCATGAATATGTAATAGGCTGCAATTTGTTTGCATAAACTTCTCAATAATTATCTAACAGAATTTGCAGAAATGCGTGTATAAACGAGTCAGGAAAAGAAGTAACAACCAAACTGTCAGATAGTTACACTGCAGGATATAATGAGACCTGTTCTAAAGAACATATAACTTGTTTTGTACTCAGACATAAAATGTATTGTTGCAAATGTTATGCAAACTCCAAGTGCCTCCAAACCCATCTACTCACTCTTTGTTGATGCCATGAAATTGATGTAAGTGAACAAGAGGACCCTCTCACAAAGGATAGTGTGTCTTTGGGGAATGTTAACTGCATCTGGTCATCTGTACCACTGAAGATGAAAGTCCTCTTAATCAGATATGCAAGCATGTGATTTACTGTGCTGAAGTTTTTTACAATCCCACAAATCACCTGTATCTATCTGACGGTTTGCCTGCAAATGTACTGTGCTTTTTCAGAAACTGAAATGTTACTTCTTTGATGGAGCAGTTTACTGCTGACAGATTAGCAGTCCTGTCACATGCAGACAGCTTAATACCCTTTCGGCTTGTACAAACCCAGCTATTTGCAGTCAGCAGATTTGCATGTACTACTAGACTTCTAGTCACTTCACAGGACAAATACAAGGACACTGATGTAACTGGCAGTATTTCCATGCAAATGTGTTCAGTCTGAGGAACATGTATCACTTGAAGGATTACAGCCTCAAACTGGGAGTGTGGACTTGTGTGCAGAAAATAGTTGCTCTAATAATGAATAGTTTACTTTTTGTTTTTAAATTAATAATCCTTATTTATTTATGGAAGCTCAAAATAAAATTTCTCAATAACGTCCTGTTGTTGTTTAAATCTAGACAGTAACTTAAACACCACACAGCCACTCACTCACTCATCCCCAGCAGGATGGGGAGAGAATCAGAAGAGTAAAAGTGAGAAAGTTCATCGTTGAGATACAGGCAGTTTAATAGGGAAAGCAAAAGCTGCACACACATGTGAAGCAAAACAAGGAATTCATTCACTGTGTCCCAAGGGCAGGCAGGTGTTCAGCCATCCCCAGAAAAGCAAAGCTCCATCATGTGTAACAGTGTCTCGGGAGGACTCTGAATGGCCCCCCATTTCCTTCTTCTTCCCCCAGTTTTACGTACTGAGCATGGAGTCTTGTGGTCTGGAATATCCCTTTAGTCCATTGGGGTCAGCTGTCCTGGCTGTGTCCACTCCCAACTTCCTGTACACCCACAGCCTGAAGGTGGTTTGGAGTGAGTATCAGAAAAGCCCTTGGCTTTGTGTAAGTCCAGCTCAGCAATCACAAATACATCCCTGAGTTATTCACACTCTTTCCAGCACAACTTTAAAACACAACCCTGTGTTAGGCCACTGTGAAGAAAATTAATTCTGTCCCAGCCAAAACCAGTACACCTACATCATGAAAACTCCCTGTGGAGTTTATGGAGGATACGACAAGGCTGTGCAATTGCTGTTGTGCTTTATTGTATTGTTTATTGTGTTTTTCAGGTACCTCATGTTAAACTTGAATTATGACTGAGCCAAAATAGTCTGACGAGCTTAAAATACGAAAAGATTATTTTGAACTTTTTTTTTTTTTGTAAGGATAATATCTGTTCATTAGAAGTACAAAGGTTGTTCCCACACAAGAGAGAGCTGCACACCTTGCTAAGAAGTTCAAACAATGTCCCAGCAAGAATAGCCTCTAAAATATGGGAGGAGTTCTTTACTTGAGAAACTATTATTTTCATTCAAAAGAAGTTCAGAAAATAAGTGAAATCATCTGAAGAAACTGCTAAGTAAATGTCCTAGTTGGAGCAATGAAGCATCCTTTCATTCATAAGGGTCAGCTTTTTTTAATTCTGCTTTTACCTACTGTCCATTGCCATGTTGGTTACTGAATTACACCAGAGTAACTCAGACTGAGTCACATATAAGCCTCTATTTTCATTTGTTCTGGGATTCTTATGCCATATCACTTTTTGTAGCCTCCAAGATTCTTTATCACTTCTGGTGAAGACTGCCTTCTGTATCTTCCACTGATACATAAACCAGCTCAGATGCTTTCAATATACTACCCAGCTTTATAAAGATGTAAAAGCACATTCAGAAGTCTTCTTTAGAGTGTTTTATCCTTGAAGTCCTGAATGAAAGACTGTGTGAGAGGATATGCCTTGTATAAACAGGGCAGAAACTGGAATTCCTGTTATTCAGAACATTCTGAAGTTAAAAAGCAAGACTTTAAACTGTATTTTGAGTATTCTTCTTGTGCAGATTTATTTAAATTCAGTCTTTAAATTCAAGCCTATTTCTTTTTTTCTTCAAACCTTTCAAGACTAGCCAAGTAACCAGCAGTCCTGTGTGTAGTTCTAACAGTTGGGAACAGACCTTTTAGACTACCAGGGAATCGAGAGCTCTGTTTGTGTGTAGTGTGTGTCTTTGTAAGTTTTAATATTTCAGCTTAACTGTGAGAAGGCAAAATAATAGTGAAGTTATAAATGGTAATTAACAACTGATGCCAAAAAATACAGAAAGGGTTAGGCTTCAGAGCAGTTACTTTAACTGAGATGAACATAAACGGTGTTTCTTGGAAGCACTTTTAATAGTTTGGTGGCAAGCCGATAATGATTTGCCTCATGCCCCCTGTAAGTGCAAAGAAACACATACTCAGAGCCTGACCTGTGGCTCAATAAAGAATTCATTACTCATATTAGAGATGTTCGTGTGAGTCAAGAGGCAGGATATTAATTAAGGAGTTGTGCAGAGCTGGGGTTAACATGCTCCCTGGGGTGGACAGTCCTGTGAAGCTCCTTGAAAGCTCTTTGCATTGGTTTCTTCACACTCCTTGCCTGGGCACTGTGTTGTCACCCAGCCTATATGGTGGTCACACCTGGGCAAATGTGCCCCTCCATGTCCACATTGCCTGGGGGAAAGAGGGACTGAACGTCTGGGATGAGGAATGTACTCTTCTTCTTGCTCTCTACTAAATCTGAGGGTACAGAGTACATCTACTGGCCACAGGTTTTAAGGGTGGTGTACCACATTGCAAGGCAGCAGCTGGGGTAATCTATGTACAGTGGAAGTTCATTTCATCTTGTTTCATTTAATTCAGAGAAAAAAAACACTTTTACATCTCAGTGGTTTGTAGCATCACTCCATTTCACCAATTTGGGGCATGGAAACATGAAAGAATCTCAGCTTTCATTAGGGATTTTCTAGTCCTTTCCTTTGTCAAAATAATCTGAAATTCATAAATTAGAAATACATTGATTATAAACCTAAGGTTATGTCACTGAATGACCAATATCAAATTTCAAAGACATGGTGTTTGCAGATACATACCTATGAAGGGGATAAATGCATAACTCAAGAGAAGTGAAATAACTGGAGACACAAAATACTACGAACAATCCAGGAATGATTACCTTAAAGTAAATGCTTTAATATAAATTAAAAGCGTGGATGGGGTTTCTGGACTGCTGCTTTCTCCCAGTGAAATCTTCATGCCTAGGGTCAGTGGTGAAGAGCTGATAAATGATTATTTCAGGATTACCTGGCAAATGACTTCTTAAATTGACATGAATTTCTCAGTAATTGGTGCTCTACAGGGCTAAAGTAGCAAATGCCTCTTAATTGTTTGCAATTTACAGTTTGCAAACAAAAAATGCAACTCAGTAAAATTGCATCAATGTTAAAATCACCCAACCATTCATTTATACAACAGAATTAGCATTTTTCACACAGTGAAATGTAGTCTTTTAAATAGAAACCAAATTATACTGATGAAATGTCTGACCAAAAGCATACTCTAGCCCATTTAGCATAGATTAAAAGCAAAGAATAAAGGATAGAAAGGATAATTACTAAACTAGTGGAACTGTGAAATATTTGAAAGTTAACATTTGATGGATTTTTTCTTCACAGACATCAGTTCTACCCTATTATTCTTGACTGTAATATACTCACAAAGTTCTCACTGACACTTCTGTGAGTAATTTTAATATAAGGAAAGAGGAGGAGACAAAATAAACAGTTTTGCAGCCTCATTTTGATCAGTTATTACATCTACACAGATTAGACCACTGCATTTGATCTAGCCAAACACTTAACCTGCTCAAATATTTGTGGTAATATCATATTTTGATTAAATTATCTAAGTTTTAAAACTTGTTACTATAGCAACTTACACTCTAGAGTTAGATTCATAACTCTCATCCTAGCAAATAATTTCTGTCAGGAAATTATTTGATAGGATAATGATAGGAAAATACAAAATAAGTAGTTGAATTGCTGATATTCCTACCCAAACTAAAAATAAGAAAGCTTAGCCCTGATATAGTAGGTACACTTTTTTGGAAGGAGCAGAAATAAGGTAAGTGTTCATATAACTCTATCTATATTTAGTGTAGGAGAAGGTAAGAAAGTAGAAGTAATAAAACAGGCTGTCTGTAATAAGATGCCATGACTAAATATGGTCCTGCTTTTACTCTGGAACAATTGATGTCACTTATACCTGCTCATTTCTGTTGTAATAATAAATAATAATGGCCAGTCTTCGCAAGGGAAGATCCGGGGAAGGTCTTTACACCTTCCAGCCTGCGCATTGGATTTTTTAGGTGAGACACAGTGTGCGCGGAACTGAGCCCACCCTTTAATCCTAAGGTTCATCTGCTGGGGCCAAGCGAGCTTGGACGGTGGCAGCGAGGTCCTCAGGATGTAGATGGGTTGCCTTTAAGGGCTAACGAGCTCCACCTGCCCAGGAGTGGCCCTGACCAGGAATCAAAGAATCAAACCCGGGCCTCAACGGTGACAGCGCCACACCCTTAACCACTAGACCACCAGGGGCTCCCTGATTTCTGTTGTAAAATCTATCTAAATGACCATTTTCCAGGATGCTTATAAGTTAGCAACCTGCTGAGCCACTTGGATCCTCACAAATCCATGGGACTAGATGGAATCCACCCGAGGCTGATGAGAGAACTGGTAGAAGAGCTTGCCAAGCCACTCTCCATCATTTACCAACAGTCCTGGCTCTCTGGGGAGGTCCCAGATGATTGGAATTTGGCGAATGTCCCGCTGATCCACAAAAAGGACTGGAAGGAGGACCCGGGAAACTACAGGCCTGTCAGCCGACCTCAGTGCCTGGCAAGGTTATGGAGCAGATCATCCTGTGTGCAATCACACAGCAGCTACAGGATGGACAAGGGATCAGACCCAGCCAGCACGGGTTTAGGAAGGGCAGGTCTTGTCTGACCAACCTGATCTCCTTTTATGATCAGGTGACACACCTGTTGGATGAGGGGAAGGCTGTGGATGTGTCTATCTGGACTTAGTAAAGCCTTTTGACACCATCTCCCACAGCATACTCCTGGAAAAGCTGCAGCCCATGGCTTGGACAGGGGCACTCTGTGCTGGGTTAAGAACTGGCTGGAGGGCCGGGCCCAGAGAGTGCTGGTGAACGGGGCTGCATCCAGCTGGCGGTCGGTTACCACCAATATAAGTAGCAATAGGCAAGGGCAGAACCTGAGTACAAATAGGAATTCTACCACCTTTTCCAGATGTCTTTCTTATATTCTTCTTGCATGACTTACAGGTATATCTGAAATCTTTTTGCTAGATGCAGATGTTTTTCTGTCTCATATTAATGGAAAATTACTCTTATTTGACTTGTGTGTCTCACATCAAGCAGTTCTCCTGGGAGAACTAGAAATGCTATTCATACATATTTTCCTGTAATACAGTTAGAAGTTTCTATGGTGAACATAGGAATAATTTTTTTCAATTTTTCCTTCCCCTATTTTAACCAGGTAGACAAGAAAATTGTCCGCACAGAAATTGGAGTTCTTCTCCGTCTTTCACATCCAAACATTGTAAGTTTAGACTTGTTTTTTCACTCCACATTTGTTTCTCTGTTTTTTAAAATTCTTTCTATTCATGAGAGATGACTGTTCAGGTTCATCAATATAGACCCGGATTAAAGCTTTGGGTTCTCTTCATGAGCATGCTAGCAGCTTTTTATGAAAGCCTGTTGAGTTATATTATATATATATTATACTATATATATATAAAATATATATATTATATATATTATAAAACATTGATGTTCTTATGGAGATGAGTGAGAAACTAGGTGAAAGAAGTTCTGCAAATAAAAGTGGAAGTTGATGTTGTCAGTCCTTGAAAGGTAGGAAAGGTTTTACTCTTCAGTTTCTTTGAAAAATTGGCAGACAGCCTCTTAAACTGCTGTATTTCATAGAGATCACTGAGGTATGAGTAAGAAAATAACCAAAAGAAAGAAAAAGAAAAAAAAATGCAAAGGAGATAAAACCAGCCAAACAAAAAAAGGTGGGAGAGAACAAGTTAGATTTACCAGCTGTGGTCTGTGTCCTACTGTTGACCCCCAGAAAATGCTCAGCAAGAAGACAAATAAGCAAAATAAATACTTTCTGTTGTCTTTTATCAGATAAAACTGAAGGAGATATTTGAGACCCCTACAGAAATCAGTCTTGTTCTGGAACTGGTCACAGGTGGAGAACTATTTGACAGGTAAGTTACCCGTACACACTTTGCTCAGTATCTTCCCTAAGGCCTAGATTCTTCTCTATATGTAATCCATGTGTTAGTAATTATTGTTATTATTTCATCAGCATAATGGTTTATTCACATGGATAAATGTCTGCAAGAAATAGCTTAAAAATGTGCTTGGAAATGTAATTATCAGGAGACTTTTTGGAAATTACACAGAGAATTGAAAATGGAGAATAAAAAAATGGAAAAATATTGAAGAAAGGTGCTCAGCAGGTGCATAGCATTAAGTGTGCTACAGTAGGCAAAAGAAAGGAGCAAATGGAGACAGATCATCATGAAACAAGTGGAAATCAGTCTGCCAGGAGGATAGTGTTGTGTCAAATAAAAATTTGGTAATCAAACTAACCAGAAATTCCCTTTGGTATTCATTGCATTTATAAAACCTCTGTTTTTGCTACAAAGGTTCTGCAAGACAGCCCTTGGGTTCTGAAGGTTTTACATATGAGGCTGCACATGCTTGTGGAGTAGGTGCATATGCATAACATGAAATAATTCTATAATAATATTGGAGGGATATTTTACTGGTAGGGATTTGTTTTTTTAGAGCAAGAGACAATATGACAAACTTTGATACTGCCTTGAGTAAATGAATTAACTCATTGTCACTGATGATTTCCAACTTAAATAAGGAGGGATGATTTGATTTTCCTACTTCTGTAGCTAAAGTTTAGTATTTTAGAAGGCTATTATACAAAAACACATCAAAGATTCAGTCTAAAAGTATCTTTGACTGGAAAAAACAAAATCATACTTTTTGTTTGTTTGTTTGTTTGTACAATGGGCTTAGCTTTGACCTTGAAAAGAACAATTTGTGAGTAATAACAACAAAAGCAACTGCTCCTATGACATCTTTAGTTTATCAGAAGGCCCATATCATCTCAATACTTAACCAAAACTATGAGGAGAGATGTGCTGCAAGCTAAAGAACCAGTGAAAGCTCAGTCCTGAGCTGGAGAGAACCTTGGTCAAGAACAATAGCCCTATACATAGCCCTTTATATATCCATGCAGCTTCAGATTAGGTCATTTTCAGGAAGGCTGGATAGTGTACAACAGTCCTTGATGGGAAGATTTTGCTAAGGGAAAACACAAATATGTCAGTGAAATTGTTGGTTTCTGAGCAAACATCTCTGTGGTATAATTGAAAAGACTTCATGGGATCCAGAATGGGGAACTGCATTATTTAACGGAACCAGGATTTAATATTATGACATTTTCAACATTCTGTGCTGTATACTCAGCAGTGATTATGGGATTTGAGCTGTCAGATTGATCTTTTCAAAAAAATTGAATTCCTGATCCAGTAGTTTGGACAGCTAGGATAAACTGTCTGCCACTCTAACAAGACGCAAAGTCATTAAGTCACTTAGTTGAATTGCTGTGTCCCTTTGTGATGCTACTACTGAGCACCAATACTGCGGAGATCTGAACTCAGCATCCTCCTCTACTCCATTTACAACTGAACTGGAACTTGTCAATACAGATCTCTCTGATTTGTAATTTGGAAAAAACATGAAACAACTAATGAAACAAGAAACCATAAAAAATTATTTTCAACTCTTCAGCTAGCAATAGGATTATTACTTCACTCTAAACTTAAATTAAAAATAATTAAATAGAAATATGCAGCCAAGATGTTTTGCACTAGTGACTCCATTTAAGCATCAAACCCCTTCTCAGCTGGGCTGAAGGATTGCTTTGTGCTATGCAATGGCTGCCCTCTGAGTTTTGGTGAGGGTAAATTTAGCTTTCTACCTTAGGTCAGATTCCCCTCTCATGTTTAATCTTTTGAGTCCTTACATTGTTTTATCATACTTGAAGAAAATGTTCTGATCAACAGAGAGGCCTTGTGTATACTCTTTACTCTGTGTTTGTATGACACATACACTACTGTTCTCCTTGCTCTAAACACCCTCATTGCTGCTACTGCTAATTCCTGTAATGTGCTGGTATTTTTTATATCAACTACTTTATTGCTCTCTTTTTCTGCCATCCCAGAGGTTCATTCTTCTATTGAGTATGTTTGAGTTGCAGATAAGTAAGTTCTTTCATGTAAACATCCCCCTTATGATGAAGATGATTTTATAAGTACCCAAGATCCGACTGGTTTTCTAGAATCGTATTTCATTGTTGGCTTGCTGTTGGTTTCAAGCAACTCTTAACATAAAAGTTCTGGGTAGTGAAATTATTCACTTCCTTTATCATATTTAACATTACTGTCAAGTCACCTGTGTTATTGTGCTAAAATGAACTCTCTTTCAGTTGGGTTATCCAAAAGGACATAAATTCAAACAAACATATCAGTTACACATCTGAGCTAATACAGCTGAAATCAGATTGGTTTTGGTTGTATTTATGAAACGAAAACTCTTTCCCAGACTCCATAAATCACATTGGAAGTCATACCCTGACATATCACCTCACTCAAAATAAATACAACTCTAAACTAAATTGGAGAAGTCTGTGTAAATTAAAATATTTATTGCCAGTTTACATGACAGTTTTTGCAAACCCAGTAAATGAGGACTGACAAAGAGCTTGTGACAAAGAAAGACAAAGAGAGTGACAGACTAGTGGTGGAATTTTTTACTTAAATTTAATTTCTTAGTACTGTTAACTTTGGCTTTCTTTGTGTATTTCATCAGATTTTTGGTCTCTTTGTTCATTTGGCTTTGCTTCTAGCAATTAACCTCTGTATTATTACAGGCAGTAATAGCTGTTGTAGCACAGTGAAGTCTGACCTTTGTTTTTATGGGCTAACTTTAGTTGAAGTTGGTTTATTCCATTTAGGTTCTATTCATATCTATTGCCTTTCATCTGAATCACTTTTACAAATATTAATTCCAGCAAAAAAAAATCAACTCTACTTGAACTTCGTTTTATTCTGAATATTTGCAGATTGCTAAGAATAGTTTGTGTTGGAGTCTTTCTTTTTTCTGCTTCAAATAATAATGTCAATCCATAAATTGTCCTTGACTGTACTTTGGCATCTCGACCACAGACTCTTTATTTCTTCTTTCATCTTATTATTAAGTGCACCAGTGTTTAAAAATAGCAATTACAGCTGACAGTCTCTTGAGTCACTTCCATTTCAAATTTCACGTAATTTCCACTGAGACATAGGTTCAAGCTGATATTCTCTTCTTGGAATATACATTAACAAATGGAGTGTATATTAACAAAAATATTAATTGTTCTAAAGAACTTGCCTTTCTAAGAGAGGTAGGAATTGTTGCCTCTTACAGACAAAAATTAGTGAAGCCTTCCCAGGCTTTTCACTCACCTTTTTTTTGTGCTTTTGAAAATTAGAATTGTTAAGGGACATCAAAAAGAGTCAAGGAATTAATCAGTCACTTAACTGGGAGCCTTTTATTAGTTAGTGTCAGAATAACGTCTTTTATTTGCCTCAGTGTTCTGGTCTTATTATGGGATGGTAACCTGTCTTCTGAACAGGGGTCAGAGAAGTCCTTTGGACTCTGTTCTAATTACGGGGTCTAGGACCAGTTTATCACTATGTGGGTATAACCAAAACTGTGTATGCTACACGCTCTCCGTAATTTCTGATGGACTACTAATAATGGATTTTTTGCAGCAGCTCCCCAGAGCACACTTGACACCTCAGGCTACAAGCTGAAAGAGAAACCCTGCGAGTCAGGGGAGTGTTCTTTGTTTTCACACAGTGACTCAGCTCCTGGCCGGCATTAACACCTTCATATCCAACCTGAGGGATCATCTCTGCTAATGGGCCACAATGGGCTGGCATAATAGGCAGCTGCAACACTCAGACCATCAAAGATCTCAAAAATATCCCATGACTCACAGAGTTAAATCACTCATTTTGAAACTGGGCATTCCCACCTGAACTTGAGCATAGATAGGCTTTGGGCTTTTGAAATGCTGGTACCACTTGTCATATCCAGAGAAGGACCAGAACTTCCACAGAACTGCAAATATCATCCAGACCAACAGGTTTCCTTTTCGTTTTCCTTCACCACGTGTTGCTCAGCATGGGGACCAAGAAGCACTGTTCTGTTCTGGTCCCAGGGTGCTGGGTTATTTGTCTGCTTTTGTGAATTAAAACCAGTTTTTCTCTGTATCATTGTGTTTATTGTAATCTTTTTTAGTAAATTGTAAGTCTGATTTGTAAACTCTCTTGGGTTCATTTCTCCAGCTGGTTTACTTTTAAACCAGCACAGACTCTCTGCTTCATATGACCATGTTACTGTCCCCTCACTCAGGACTGGCAAAAATAAAAAGACATTGGTGACTTGACTGTATCAGCTATGACCTATTCTCTGAAATGGGAAGACAAGACAAAAACAGCTCTGGTGAAACTGCTCCTTGATGGCATTTAGTTTCTCCAGAATTTAGCTTCAGTAATGATAAACCCCAATATTTCCTTGTTGTAGAGTTGTGATAATGCCTTTACCCTTTTTTTGTGTTCAGTTCCTAATTTTCTGTCACTCTGGTGACTGGGAAAGCCTTTTGTAAGTTGGACGCATCAGTACCTCTGAAGCTCTTCAGTTTGTTAGGTGTTGTTAATATTTAAAGTTCCTATGATTACAGCATTTCTGACATAAGCATTGTGTTTTCTGCCACAACCTCACCACTGTAAATATAGATATACATAGTCTGGATGCCAGACGAACTAGGAGGGATACACCTGTTAAATTAAATAGAAAGTCGATTGAGGCTTAGCTGAATTCCCTAATTATTACCGTGTTTAACTTTCATATTTGTTTGAAATGTAGAGAGGTTTTAACAGCTCTGTGCAGGTGACAAGTCGAGGTATATAAACCTACAGCCTACATAGCTGTACCCTACATATACATACACACACACACACACACACACACACACGTACATACATACAGATGTATATACATAAGGAATATGTATATGGAATGTATCACAGATCCAGGCACTGTGAAAGAGGCCAGGGCCACCAAAGGGGGACTGGAAGGGTTGAACTTGGAATAATCCTGAATGGAACAACTGCATGATGTGAATCCCCTTGTGAACTGAGACACAGAGGAATATAAGTACAATCTCTGTTGTTCAAGCTGTGCCCAGTTTCAAAAGTTGATGGTCAGTTGTTTCACTCTTATTGGGAAGTAGATGATGTGCCAGAGCAAGCCCCAGGGAAATGGGTTTAAAATGTTGTGGCAGCTACAACTGTGCTGGTTTGGCACGGAGGAGTGGAGCTGGTCACCAGAGCTCAAGTAGTATTTTTCAACCACATGTGGGCATCCAGGTCTTTGGGTTTTATTTCTTAAACACTTCTGTAGTCTTCTTGTGTAAGCTATTCCAGTGACTCTCCAGATTAGATTCAGTGTCAATATCAGGAAAAACTTTTTATCTGCAAATTTGGATTATTTGTTTGTCACTAGCAGGTAGAAAGAAGGTGATTATTTTATTCTCTATATCAAATTTTATAGCAAACTGTCATGCAGTGGAAGACTGGGGAAGACTGTATTTTGTCAGCTCCTGCAATCTTTTGTCCCCAGTTATGTTTTCTGTGTGTCTGTTACTGTCTATTGGATTTCCTCCACATTTCCACATCTTTCTCATATTGTGGTGCTCTCAGCTAGATGAAGAAATCCAATTTAAGTCTCAGCAGTGGTTGGCAGGGCAGCTTCATCAGTCCCTTCAGCGCAATTCTCTTCCCCTCCCCAAGCCACTGCCTCTTTTTCAAGTTCTCAGTGGTCCTTCATTTTTCCCCCCCTCAGTTGCCCAGACAGGAGCTGTGACATGCTGCAGTTATTCAATTTGTTGCATTGCCTCACACAGTTAACACAGAAACTTTTGTTTCAGGGAGGAGTTTGAGCAGCCACTTAATGAGCACTGCAGCTTCATGACCTCTAGAAACAAGGACTATTATTTTTTTAAAATGTCTTGTGAAATTAAGCTCCTGAAAGGTCAACTTGTCTAATTTGGTGGGTGCTATAGAAATGATGAGTTGGAAGTGGGAAGTTAGAGGGGAAAACAAACCCCAGTACGAGATACAAGAAATACACAATCTTCCTCTAATGCTCCTGCATGCCACGTTTATTAGAAAGTGCCTCTTCCTTAATAAGAACAGAAAGAAAGGAGTTTTTCTGAATGGCTACATTTCATTTCTAAACAGAGTATTGAAGAAAAACTTCTAGTTTGTTTGACTTGAAGTCAGATCCAAACCCAGGTATGCATTTTCCATTATCCTTCAGATAGGGAATAGGCAGTTTGAGTCATTAGAGATAGTAACAGCTAGTCTGCTTCGCAATATGAAAATGGTTGTAGAACAAGAGAATCAGCAAACTGAAATAGAGCTACTTTTAAAAATATTTTATCGCTCTTCAATTCTGTAGGATGGCAAATACACAAATATTTACAAGGGAAACTTTATTTTTAACTAAACAAATGCATCAGAGCAACAAGGAATTGGAATCACCTCAGTACAAACATGAGCCAATATATCTGTGAATCATTCATTGAGAAATTGTCCTGTGTGGAAACCATTTTGCTATTGAGTAGAGTGATGTCATTTTCTTTTTCTATTTCTACTACTTTTCAGTCTCACTTTAGCTTGTTGAAATCTTCTAATTTCATTTTAATTAAATACAAGAATTTACATAAGAATTAAGTGAATAGGTCAGAAAAAATCTCCATGACAACCAAAATATTTTAGATAAATTACCATTTATTATGTAGGACCAAATAGTATTTTAACTGTTAGCACATAGTGGCATTGGAACAGAATTTGTATTTATATAGGCCAGTGCCTTGTCTGAGATGGTAGATGATGTAATGTGATGCAGCTCACAGCTAAGAAGTGGTGCAAGGGTTTTGAGTAAAAGCCAGGTAGAGGCAGAACGAAAAAGACCCTAAAAACAGTGATGGCTTTTATTGATGTCAAGATGTTTATAAAGAATAGTCTAAAACGCAAATTGCTTAAAGAAAGAGAAACAACATTAGGAACTGAGGAAGTAATAATAAATTTAATTTTTTTCAATGGCTATATAGATTTAGCAGGACTTTTGCAAGTCACATTACATGTTTCTAAATTCAGCTAATACTCAAGTGCTACCAACTGCACATTGTAGAGAAATAGTATTTATAGCAACAATATTAAATGATGGGTAAATATTGTAAGTTTTAGAGTAGCTGTTTAGATTAATTAGCATAAAACTAAATACACTTACCAATCTGAGGTAAGGGTAGTAAGAAACAGACTTTACCTACTCACACTTCAGGCAAAATTGGAGTATGGGTAGGGTGGTCCGTGTGGGAGGGAAGCAGAGAAGAAAAGCTAAAAATAGGATAACTAGTACATGTACATGGGGGAGGAAAAAGTGAATTTTTTAAAGTGTTAAGGTTTCAAATTTTCTGGATCACTGGGATTTGTGAGAACAGCTTGTGTTTAAAATCTCAGGAATATTCATTGCACTTCATTCTAATACCCAAGAAAAACAAAAGAAAAAGAAGCCTTAGTTTCAGGATCGGGGAGCCGGTAAAAGAACCCATTTCTTGTGCTGTTTTGCTCCTCTTCTGTCTTATTTCTTCCACCCCCAGTGCCCTCAATTGCAGATTTCAGGAGTTGCTCCAGTGGAAGGCCTAGAGTGGCTCTGTGGGCTGTGCTGCCTGGGGAAGGATCAAGAGCCTTCCTCAGTACTAGCTGAGAGGTCTCACTGTTATGGCAGCAGCAAGTGCTGATTGAGGATTTAAGGTATAGGCAAGCTTGCACCATGAGGAGTGTGCCATCAGTAACTATCCCAGTCTAGCATCCTCTGGCACTGAATGAGTCCTCTCCTTGCTCAAGGTAGGTGGCTTTGATTTCTTTTCTTACTACTGCACTGTGCAAGTGCTGTTTCTCTTGCTGGACTTGGAAAGAGCTGGCCCTTTATTTTGTTACTCACTGAAAAAGCATTCCCAAAACTTAGTCCTTTCCTTCTCTGAAATGTTCACTTGTTTGTTCTTGTAAGAGGTTGTTTCCATTTGCTTGACATACTTGTCTTTAATCCCCAGACACATGTTCTAGTCAACTGTAAAATTGTGTATTAATATAATTTTAATGTTCCCCTGAAAATTGATTCTAAAATCACATGTTGGGTTCTCCATCTCTTTCCTCAGTGATTTTCAGATCCCATTTGTTTAGTTTAATTTAGCAGGACTACACTCTTCCCCCTTTTTTTTTTGTTTGGTTTTGGTTTTGTTTTGTTTTGTGTTTGTTGTTGTTGTTCCTACCAGTAATGAAGTATCTGCAGAATAAGTGTGGCCACTACTTACGTCCCTTTACTGGGATATCCCACTGCTTTCAGTACATTTATACACAGTGGATTAAAACATAGTACCAAGTCCTAAGAAGAATGCCCCAAAAGGAGTAAAATCCATTACACAGTGTTCCCAAATTATACTGCTTGTTGCAAGGGTGTGGCGAGCATTTATGCAGATGCAGAAGAGCTTATGCATCTGCTGATGTGGATGGATGAAGTTACACATAATGGAAACATTATAAGCAACAAAGCAAGTTCTGAAATTCTATGGTGGAGAGACTACACTGAAAACCATCTTCAAAACTGAAGAATTTATATTGCAGGAAATCTTGCAATGCTCACAGGGAACAGAGGTGTTAGAAAGGCTGATTTAATGTTGGCAGGGATTGCTGCAAATTATGAAACACTTGAACACATACATGTGTTTGATCATGTGGAAGCTGCCAAAATTCCAGTTACCCACTGTCTACAGGGAGAGCGTGCATCACAAGAGAGACATTATACCATTTCCACGGGCTTGCCGGGCAGGGGGGTGCTAAGGGTGGTTTTACCCTCCACTAAATTTGTTACAGCTCCATTACTTGACAAGGCTTTTCCACCTATGAATGTCAGAAGCAGCTGAGAGCATTACAGTTACTTTGGTGGTGCAGCCGAGGAGTGGTTTCTGCTGGATGGTCAGACCCTGCAGGGAGGCAGAGATGCATCTCAGCACCCTGGGGACTGGGGCTCTTATGAAAGGGCATCTCCATCTTTGCAGGTAGTGGGAAGGGGCAGGGAAGAGGGACCCTTGGGAAGTACTTTGCTGCTCCTCTGTATGGAATGAGGAAGATTTGTCCCAAATTCCTTCATGTGAGCTTGGAAAGACTAGATTGAAGTAGGTGGTGTTTTAGGAGACCTATAGTTTGATGTCCATCAGTGGTTGCTTTGTTAAACGTGTGTCTTGCCATATGCAAGTGTAAACAACTGAATCATCATATTTCAATGTGTGTGCACATAAGCATAAATGAAAAAGTGATTCTGCACAAACCAGCACTTCATTTTTGCTTGCTTTAGAATATCTTTATTTTGAATTTTTGTCTTCAATTTCCTGGATCCTTGTGGCACAAAATTCAGTGTTTTTCAAAGCTTTTTTTTTTGGTTTTGTTTGACTTCAAGTATTTCTGGATTCCCAGGTGTTTTCCTCAGTTTTTCTCTCAACCACTCTTTTGGTCTACCTGGCTCTTTCATTTGCATATCAAAAAGAGTATTTAATTAGTTCCTTATTGTTGCTGTTCTTTCTGTCCTCTCAGCAAAGGTTTAATCTACTTCCAACCATGGTTTTCTTAAAGATCATTCTGCAAACTAGCTATAAATAGTTGGGTTTGCTTCAATAATAACAAAATAAGACATTTTTGCAAGTTTCCTTCCCATTGTGGGGAAAAAAAGAGCAATGAGTCATTGTTAATCTGCAAGTTAAAACTGAAAAACCCTTGCAAAGAAGCTTTGATCATCTCAGGTAGGAGTGTTGTTATAAAAAAAGCAAACTGGCACACCTACCATTTGTCTTACGTAAACTATTACAGGGAGGATGCAAGAAATAGATATGCAGATGATCCCCCAGCATTACTACATGACCCAAACTACATGATAATCTTTGTTCAGTACTCTTCCTTATTGTGTAATAACCAGCTTTTAGTTCTAACGTAGAGTACCCTTAGAGATAAATTTTCATCTTTAGAAAGGAATATGACCTTTTTCATTTATTACTGTTACAGAAGAGTAGGTTTTCTGTTGGCTAGATTATTATTTATAATTAGATATCTATTCTCAATAACTCCTATTTCTAGACATCTGGAAAACTGGAAAGTTAACTGCATGTGACATAACCTGTAATTGGCCTGACAGTGTATGTTTTTCACATTAGAGGATGGGTCAAGTGCATTGCACAATAATTCTACAGTTGGTTTTCATTACTCTCCTGAAATATGAACCCACGCTTCATTACATTTATTTACTTTAAAGTGTAAATTTACAAAGGTTTTATCTACAGTGTCTGTGGGGTTCTTCTGCTGCGTATTTAATGTAAATAATGAAAGCAGTGTGCTATCCTTGCCCTTGCATACTGTCTAAGTCAGGGTGGGCTCCTCTTGAGGTCAGCAAGAGGATAGTCTGAAGCATCTCTTTGATGTCTCATTTCCAGTGGTCAGGTAACAAGTGGTTTTCATTTCTGCATTGGTTGAGCATTGGCAAAAAGCTCAGAGCCTCATCTTTTCTTTGGTTTTGTTGAATGCAGAAAAATACAAAGAAGTAGACTGCATTTGAAAGATGGTTGGTTTTTTTTTTCCTTCCCTTGGTTTATCTGTTTGAAAAAGATAGAAAAAAAGATTATACTGTAAAATAAGAAATTTGTTGGATTAGGGGAGAAATGTAAATTGAATTGTAACTGCATTGCTTCATATTTGTCTGATCTTAGTCATATATGTGAGTAAGAGAACTGGAAATCCTGTTGAAACCTTAAAACCTGCCTCGTATGTCACTGAAGTCAGGTGCACAATTGGGCTCAATGCATGGGCAGGGGGGATACTACAGACAGGTACGTCTGGTTGACACTACGTACTTTACTTGAGTTTAAAAGGAGGAGGAAGCAAAACCAGTATATTTGGGGTGTGAGGTGGGGGAGGGGCAAAGAACTAAGCATCATTGGGATTCAGGTCTCACCATGTAATCGAATAGAGGATAATTCAGCCTGAAATAGCTAAGGAGGAATATTACCTTCAAGTATAATGTAACATTCTATTGTGTAATTTATAATTTTTGTAACCTCTTTCCTATACTTCAGGCTAAAAGCCTAACATAATGTCTCAATGAGATAAACTTTGCTTTGTTTTAACCTTGTGGTGATAACTTCCAGTAAAGCTCTCCCTAAGAGTTCAAACAGATGACCAGAGCAGAGAGGCACAAAAAAAAAAAAAAGCAAAGGTGTTAAAGCAGCACATATGTGATGATAGCTAAAGGGCTGCCAAAAAGAAAAAAAAAAAAAAAAAGCTAGAAATAAGGCCAAGGAATTATGCAGCTGAGAAATCATGGTGAAATAGAAGACCTGCTCGAGAGGAATTACTTGCTGCTACTGATGCCACATCAGTACACTTGGTTATCTGTGAACATAATGAATGTTAAGGTAAAGCAATTGGAGCCATTGAGGAATATTCCTGAATAGACTATTTTCCACAGTGGCACGCTTGTTGCAGCTTGTTGCATCGGTTTCTGTTGGAATACTATCTTTGTGTTGTTTCTTATTGCACCTGATCTTCTAATGAGTGTGTAGTAGTGCTTTTCATATGTACATTAGTCAACACCCTTCCCATTAGCTTTTGTGAAGCCCTGAGGAGGTGCACTAATGGCAACTCAATAGAACCTGTTTTCTCAGAGAAAGTAAGTGACAAAAAGTTACTGCAAAACAGGAGCAGTGGGGAGAAAGAAGTATAGGCTTCTTGCTATCAGAGATGTTTTTTTTGACCCTTAGACAGAAGGTCTTTCCAGTGACTTTTGACTTCAGATAATACAAGTTTCTTGCTGTATTGCTTCATGGGAGTTTTAGGATATTGTTTTGTAAAACTGGCTTGTCTTCTTGAAGGACATAATTTCAAAAAATGTTTCATAGGCACCACTGGTTCTGTTTCTACAAGGCCTGGCTATTCTTTTTCTTTAAAGTAAGTCTTTGGGGGAGAATTATTGTAGTTCACAAATACTGTGCACAGTTAAAAACAATATTAAAAAGACTATTGGGTGTCATAATCGTAATATGGTACATCTTAATGATAGATCCTTTTTTTATTAACTTCTCATGTGTAATTGTGCAAGTTTGTATCTTCTGCTGACTCTGTTTAACTACACTTTACATTTATAATGTTTCATTATCTAATGGTAGTTCTTGGAGAACTTAGTGTTTTCATCATAGTAAGGTTCCAAGGAGATAATATTAAAGAAGAAAGTTGAAGGTTTCTTTATTTTGCAAGACTGAACTGATGTAAAAGCAAAGGGAGAAAAGAATACTGGATTTTCAGGACCTTCAGAACTCATAAACATTGTTGAACTCCCCCTAAGTAGCACATGGTCAGCATTACAAAACCAGGCTATTGTAATGAATTAATTGAATACTTGTAATTTCTCTGTAATCATAACTTTCTGTATTCTTTCTTTCTGTAATAAAATGGTATATTTCTTTTTTGGTAACAAACCTCCTTTTTCCAGTAAAACATATGACTCTGTTTGCCAGGAAATCCCAACCTAAAGACAGACAAGAGAATATACAATCTTTTCTTAAGGTAACTGGATTACCTAACAAATAAATAGCCCTTCCAGTAACTCAAGAAAAAACTCTGAGATAAAGTAATCCTTCTTCCAGGAATGAAACAGAATAAACTTTCCTGGTAAAATCCTCATCCCAATACACATCTTATGTCTGATTTTGACGCAGGGACAAGATAAGATCCACAGTGAAGCTTCAGCCCCAGCAGCTACTGAAACTCATGCATGCACTCTCTGGACCTCAGGATTGCAAAATACAAAGCCAAAATGGTACAAAAGGAGGAGAAATTAACATTTCGGGGTTGCTTTTGCCACAGAGCATACAGCCCGGTCCACCAATCTTTCTTGCTTGTTTTTATTGCTTTTATAATAAACTATTTCTTCATTGCATCTTTGCAGTCCGGCTTTTATTAGTAATCTATAAAAGCTATCACATCTCATCTATACAAAGTAAGCATAGCATACTGGCTGTTTATGTTAAGAAGAAAGAAAAAGGAAGTTTTAGTTGTAATGAAACCATCTTTCTTTGACTACAGCATCCCCAGTTTTCTAGTGGAGGGGGTAGGGGGAAAGGCAATTGTTCAGCACATTTCACTTGAGGGATAACTTTTTGCACCAACCCTTTCTCTTGAATAATTCAGATCTATGTGTATTTCTGTGTGTATTTTGTTTCATAAAGAGCTAGTTAAATTCGAGGGGGGGGGGGAGCTAAGTTAAATGTAAAAGTGAAAAAGCAGTTCCTAAAGGATGTCTGGTTTTGTCTGAGAGTATTTTAAACCAGAACCTTTGAACTAAATATGTACATATTATGAGCATTTACTTAGTTTATATTTTACCTCCTGTTATTAATTTAACTGGGTAACTTGAATTGCAAAAAGGATGGTTTTAAGTCTTTTGGGGGCATTCTAGAGTCCTAGTCATATTTAAATTTGATTACTTGCTATGTCATTTTTGAAATGAAGCCTTTGCCTGCACTGTTTCTTTACCTTAATGCTTAATCCTTTTTTTTCTGTAGGATTGTGGAGAAAGGTTACTACAGTGAACGAGATGCTGCTGATGCTGTTAAACAAATCCTGGAGGCTGTTGCTGTGAGTATTGTCATCATAGGCTCAGCACCTGATCTTTCACCTTTAGTGTGAAAGAGGCAGAGTTTACTGGAGACAATCTATACAAGTTCCCTCCTATAATTAATTGTGTATTGAATTTTTTCAAGGTAGTGGCACTTTGAAGGGCAAGAAGTGACTTTGAATGGTAACACTTTTAATGCTCTAAGTCATCTGTTACGATGAAGTGTGTGCTCTGTCCAGTCTCTGCTGTGGAATTCAGCACTGTTCTAGCCCCCAAAGTAATTTGAAGTCACTGACACTTGCATGGCCTTTCACTCATTTTGTTTTGATGAGTATGTCACAGTAATTTATTTGGAACCTTAAACAAAAGAGAATGCATTACTTTTCATCCTAACTTAAAAGGATAATAGATTAGCTGAATCTGTTAGCTGGTGTGAAGAGTCACAAAAATTTAAGTCAGAGACTCCTGCACAATATTACCATGAAAATAGTTATGTTTCATTTGCAGTTGTTTGCCTTAAGGTGACCTGTCACAAGTTTTGCCACTATGGAGAAGCACTTATACAAAAAAAGGCTCTGTGGAAGCAAGTGGCCACAGCACCAAGCCTGCCACAGTTCAAGACATGTTTGGGCAATGCTCTCAGGCACATGGTGTGATTCCAGGGGCTGCCCTGAGTAGTGCTGGGAGCTGGACTTTGATGATCCTTGTGGGTCCCTTCCAACTCAGGATGTTCTATGATTCTATGATGCAAAGTGTGGACTACTGTGAAAAATGCATAGTGTAGATTGGAACATATCTAATAAAAAGCAACTCTTTTTGCTCTTCATATTGCATATACATGTTCAGAATGAAAGTAATACTGAGAGAGAGCAGAATAAAAATTGGTACCAGTAGTTTATGCAGTTTCTAATACACCTTCTTCCTCTATATTTTTTTTGATTTTCATGCAATTTTTGTGCAACTATTTCACAACTTGTCACTTTCAGAAAGGTATAAAGATTCTTGAGGCAAGAAGATGAAGGCTTCTAGTGTCTACATAAAATGTTTCTGTACATTATCTGTTCTACTTTAGTCACTTGTAGCTCTTCCATCTAATTTCACACCAAACATTCTCCAAAGCAGCAATCATATGCTGGGAAAGTACTTAGGAAATTAATTTGTCAAATATCTAGTCTGTATACTAGCACTAATCACTTACAGTACAGAAGAGAAGGAACATGTTGGACAAGGAAAAAGTATTCCTGTTGGGATACTCGAAGGCTTTCAGACAAGTAACAATATAGAGGCAATTTTACTTTGTGAAACTAAGATGTTTTCAAGGCCTCAGGAGAGATAGATACTAAAGATTTTGTCTTCTGCTGTGCCTGACAGTCTGACTTCAGTCAGCAGGTGATATTTTGGATTTTATCCAGTGGCTCTGGTTGGCTGTCAGCAGCAGATGAAGATGCTTTGGAGTGAAGCAGCCAGGTAGCAAAAAGACTTCAGTGATCTTGGAGTCAGAGGTGTGTAAGTAGTGCAGATGGAACTTGCCTGACTTTTGGCGTGTTTCCAGACTGTCAGCCTTTCTAAATAAAGCACAGCTGTTGATCACATGGGGAAAAGAGAGGTTAGCCTGGAGGGCTCATTTGAAAGATCTGTACAGATCATCCGAGGAGATAGTGCCAGAGGAGCTGTTCAGAGAATGGGCTGGTGGTCATGACTGACCTCTATGGAAGGTGTCTAGAGATGAGGAGATTATTGGTTACGTCAATAACTCAGTTAATCAGAAGGAACATGCCAATTTGGGCATATTTACCTGGGATGGTAACAAAATACCTCAATGTAAAAAGCTGCTATAAGTCATGGTTTGGTATTATTTGTAAGCCTGTTCACACCAAATAAATGTGATAAATAATGGCCAGTCTTCGCGAGCAAAGATCCGGGGAAGGTCTTTACACCTTCCAGCCTGCGCGTTCGATTTTTTTTTTAGCTGAGACACAGTGTGCGCAGAACTGAGCCCACCCTTTAATCCTAAAGTTCATCTGCGGGAGCCAAGTGAGCTTGGACGGTGGCAGTGAGGTCCTCAGGACGTAGATGGATTGCTAACGAGCTCCATCTGCCTGGGAGTGTCCCTGACCGGGAATCGAACCCGGGCCTCGGCGGTGACAGCGCCGCGCCCTTAACCACTAGACCACCAGGGGCTCCCTAAAATGTGAGAACTGGTGTTTAATATACTAACTACGCATACTGCAAGACCATGCTACTTTCTGAATGATCTGATGTTTACTGAGTCCCTCTTATCCAAAGAAATTTAAATTATGTATTTTAGTTCACAGCATAATGCATTTGTATAAGCTTTAAAAATTGGTTGAGGTTATTATTTTATGACCAACTTTTTTTTTCAGTTGAAGTGCCCCAGTTAAGATAGTTCTACATTATTTAACATTCCTTTCCAAAAAGAAAGCAAGATGATGATCAAGTTTTGCTGAAAGATATTTCAGAAGGTGTTTCAGCTCTTCATTTTAAAAGCCAGAAACTAGATGAAAATCTTCAGTTTCTATGAGTTGTAATAGCTTGGCTGAAATCAATGGAACAGTGATGTGTGAAAACTAAAAAGCTGACCTTTATATGTATGCAATAATTTGGATTTCCGTGGATCCTTGTACTGGATCCCTAGTTAGGATGAACTATATCCACTTCTGCGCTTATGGCTGAAACTGAACATCTAAGACAAAGCTGGAGAGCTGTGGAAGTGGTAATTCCCAGCTTGGGATCTTTGCAGACCAACTGAAGTACTGTGATAGGTTAGGGCAGTAAACTTGACAGAATGGTGTTTGTGAGCAGAATAGGATTATTGTTAGAAACTGGAAAATGTTGCTACAGCAGAATAATATATCCAAAATAAATAATTCTGAAAACCAAATTTGGGTTTATTGGTACAATTTACACAATTGATAATGCCAACAAACATCTTCATGGCACCACCATAGGCATTTTGACATATGCAATTTTTATAAAATGCTCCTAGAAAAAACAGCATTCAATCTTCCTTTTGCTGAGCCCTCTTGGACTAATTGTTTTATCAATCCCTTTTCAGGGGCTGTTACTCTAGTTATGGATCTGTCCTCTCAGTGGATCACTGACATGAGGAAGTGTAACATCTTTATACAGCAAAGGTCTTTTGAGACAAGTCTAAAGGATTTAATCAAAAGTGTAGAGTGAGATTTTAAAAGCACATAAGCATTTTTTTTTCAATTCCTTTTGAAATTGTTAAACCTAATGGACTAACATTCTTAAAAAGAAAATCCATAAAGCTTCCAGGTCTGTGTGTTTTTTGTGATAGCTGGGTACCTGTAAGCCTGCCTCTAATGGGCTTATCAAGAATTAATCAAGCAGAGTAGAATACAGAAAATTAATCCTAATCTTCATGTCACAAACCATCATAAATATATCCAACATCTGTGCTCCCAAGATCAGAAAAAATAACAAACCCAGTACTGTCTTGTAGACCTCTGCATTCATTTAATCCTTTTTAGTAATTTTTCTTTCTGCTGCATACAGCTGATTTGGTGTTCCCAGCCCATGGGGGAACAAATTATCTTTTTTTTCTTCTCTCTCTTCTGCACTTTTGCCTTTTCCATTATTCTTCCACTGTTCTTCAAGCTGGGAGATAGCTTCATTCGTAAGATGAAAGGTTTGTGCAAAACTAGGTCAAACCAGTGATCATCTTTATAGCTCTTTTGCTGTGCTATTCAGAACAGGTTTTGTTGCTACCTGACGTCTTAGAACAGGGTGAGTTTCATTCCTAAAAGAGGATGCATTTGAAGGCAGTCCATCTTAGCACATCATTTCTCTCCTCTCTGAGGGTGAGTTATGTACAGTGTGGTCTTGCATGCTTATCCTGGTAGCAGGGGTTTTTTTGTTGGTTTGGTTTGGTTTGGTTTTGTAATAAGGAATTTCTGCATGCAGATGTCCTGAGCCATTTTTGTAGAATGAGCAATTGATGTTGTGACATTCAGATAATCCTTGAAACGTGGCTCTCAAAAAGTCTACTGCACACTTCTTGAAAAGATATCTATTTTTCGATGGGTCAAACTTAAGAAAATTACTCTGATTTTTAAGTGTAGTTTCAACTTTTTCACTAAATATAAGCCCTGTTTCTTCTTGCCTATTCTGCATTAGTGTCAAAGTCATAGCTTTCTGCTTGAGGGTTAAATTACTCTTTTCATTTTATTTAAATTTTAATTTTAAAATTAGGGTAATTACTAACATATCTACCATATGTAGTTTTGAACTCATCAGAACAGTCTCTAAGTTAATTTCCAATCATATTTTACAATGGTTTGTTTTCTTATGACTGGCCATTATCTTGTCTAGATAGGAACATTTTTTGAAGTTATATGTGGGATCCCCTCTGTTTCTACTACCTTATTTAAATGTTCTACCATTTCAATCTTCACTGTATGGCTGCACTTCTGTTCCCTTCCTTGTCATCTCAAATTCACAGGGAGCACACTGAATTCTCAGCTGTGGTTTCAGAGCCTAGGGGCAGTTAAGCAACTTGCAGGTTTGAGAGAGAAAACCTAGATTAAAGGTTTCTATTCATTTCTGTGAGTTTTGATCTGTCTGATAATGAGCTGTATATTGTAGGTAAGAACCTACTGTGAATGTGCAGCTTGCATGTATATTTTACAATTCCTGAGGCACTGGTGTGTCTGACAATTAGAGCTTAGGCCAAATGAGATAGGAAGACTTCTAAAGACAGGCTGAGACACAAGAGAATTAATTTAGGTATTTGGTGGTTTTGGTATTCAGAGAAAAGTGTACAATGTATACAGATTATGAAGAGGTTTCATATTTTCTATACAGCCATTGAATTAGTGCTTGATGGAGATAGAGGTGACCAATGGATTTAGGTGAACTTAATCACAGTGTGTCACAGATTCTGACATTTTAAACAAGGTAAATGTTATGTTACTAATGTATACTTAGCAAGGCACACTGTTAAGAATAAGTAGGCAAATTGAAAAGAAATCTGGAGCTCAGTTCTGTAGAAAATGAAGAGAACAGCAAGGATGCCTAGGTATAACAGCATAGGATAAAGACTGTTTAAAATTCAGCGTGGTTTTTGGTTGTTGAGGAACAATGCTTGATACTGTAAGAAAAGAAGGAATTTGCTGCTCCAGCTGCAATTCTATGCTAAGGATTATGATGTTGTATTGTATTCGCTGACAGCATGGGAATACACTTTTGCCATTCATTTTCTGACACACTTATAAGAACAAGAGGAAAAGCATAGAGATTTTTGATTTCAAAGTTCAGATTTCATCTGTGCTCTGGTATACTCTTTTATTTGGCAAATTTGCATGGCAACATTTTGGAGTAAGAGGCAGTTGAACACTGAGTTCAAAAGAGACACAGCAGCTCTCTGCAGTTAAAGCACCATTTGAAATGTAATTGGGGCAATTAATTTTGAGGACACTTACTTCTTCTCTTCCTTAGAAGAAAGGTTGCCAATATGCAGGAGAAATTATGTATTGCTTTTATGGCAATCCATGTGGAGAAAAACATAGCATAGAAAACCCAGACATTGAACCAGTTTGCTTTCTTGGTGTTAATTCTTCAGCTATCTCCCACCACTGAGGTAGTGTGGAGCACTGTTAAACCTGCCTGGGAGGTAAAGATTACTCACAGAAACTGAATCTTCTTGGAAATTTGGTGTGGATACCTGTGTCCCTGAGCTGGGAGTTTTTCGGAGCAACTCGAAACATTCAAAAGCTGTCTTGGTCATTCTGAATTTTGTAATAAAGCAGCTCTTGGGGTGTTTGGTGCCCTTAATAGGTGGATGAAACACAAAGTCCTTAGTATACCTTTTCCTTACAAGGTTATCATTTAAAATATCCTGGAAAAATTACTCTGTAGATATATTATATTGCCTGCCATAGACCTCCCTATATTTTTGTTGTTGGGTTTTGTTTGTTTTATACTTTTCCATATAATGTGTTGGGCAGTTCTGCACTTCAGTCATTTCAAATGAGTTGCAGTTGGAGGACATGCAAAATGTGATTATTACATTACATATTTATGTGATTATTATTACAGCCTCTTGACTGAGGCTGTAATGGACACCCTGTCTCCCGACCAGTTTTTTATCTTCATCGTTTTCAGCTAGTTTCCTCTCAGAAAACTCCTGATAGCATAACTTTACCCAACAGCAGTCTTTAGTCTCCAGTGTTCTTCTGTCACGAAACCTTGATCAGTGTGCTCCCTCGCTGTCTACCTAGTTACCTAAAACTGTAATCTTCAAAGCTAAACCAGAGGAATAAGTATGAAACTACATGTTTCTTATCAGAGCAGCTGTTAGTGCTAGCTGCTGGTGTTTCAGATAATCCTCCTATTGTCAAGAGAACGACTGGAAGATAAATTTTGATCTTCCCTAGACCACATGAAAAGGAGAAGAACCTCTTCCAAGTGCAACCATCTTCTTCTGGTATCGTGTCACCTTGAAGAGTAAGACACAACCAAGCCAAAACAAAACACCCTTTCTACCCTTTTTGACTGGGCAATAAATTGACTTAGTTTGTTGATAAGGATAAAGAGGAAACTCTACTCTTCTGTGTGACCAGCCACATACTCAGTCTGACTTGCAGAGATGCCTTTCTGCAGCTCTGGTGTTGACACTGCCAAGTGCTCTCCTTTCAAGAAGCAATAGTAATTTCATAGCACTGTTGGTTCCTGTACTGTCCTGTTCCTGATAAACACAAGGGGAAAGGCTTTTTCAAATTGCATTAATTGTAATAATTAAGTTAGATACCAAATGTTTTGAAGCTATTTAGATCAAAAGTTGAAGATCTACCACCTGAGTATTAATGCAGTGGTGTTTGTGCACTCACTTGTCAGATTTCATTACTTCCTCTAGTATCTTCAGCTATGATCACTCCTAGCAGCATAGCTAAGCAACTAGGTTTCTGTGAAATACTGTCTTTGCTTACAAATTGCTATCATGTTAAGGACAACTGCATGGCTTATGGTAGTAGGCCTTGCATAAGTTGTGCATATGAAGCTCTGTATGGTTCAGAAATCAGGTACGTTATTTCATCCATTTCCAGGTAAAGGTCTGTCTGGAATTAAGCTTAAGGGAATAAGATATTTGCATATGTACCTGATATGCAAGCATGTTGCTCATAAATCTGAGAACTTTAAAATAACACTGAGAACATCTGGGGTTTTTTATACAAATAAATTTACTAAAATAGATGCAAAGCTCTAATTAAAAACTGGTCTCAGTTGTTGGAGTTAGCCAGGAGAAGGAAGAGGATTTTAGAAGATGGAAAGAGACAACTTCTGTTGATATAGGCCAGACGGCGTAAAGAAAAACAAACTGTCTCTGTTAGATTGTAAGTTCTCTCACAGGGGAGAGCAGGTTTCTTCTGATTGGCCAACGTCCAGTTGGAGACAGCCTTTCCAATCAGGTGCTTAATAGTTATCTGAAGATTCATGTATCCCCCTCTCTATGTATGTCAGTCCCAAATCCTAACCAATGCCTTGCCCAAGTCTATGCATACCTTTCCCCTTTTTCCAGAATCTTCCTTATCTGCCTATAAAAACCTTCCATTTTGTAAAATAAATTAGATCAGCTCATAGCACCCAAAGCTGCTGTCTCTGTGCTAATTGTTTCCTGAGCTCGGCCAATACCTAACATCTGGATGAGACAAAATACAATTCTACCAGGTACTCGAATAAGAACTGCAGCTCAGCTGAAGGACCCCACTGGTCTGACTGATGACACCTACACCCAAACCGTGACACTCTGTCATCTGTTAAAGCATTGAAATTATTACTATTATCTGAAATTTTTTTTTGCTTTACTGAAAGATATTTTGTTTTCTGAAAGAAATAAGAATATATTCTGATATGTATGCCTCCGTATTGTCAATTTTATCTGCTTTTATTAAACTCATTTTTGTGGATGAGGTAAAATTATATATACTTAATATATTCAACATGACAGTATGCATAATAATTACTAACTACATATACAATAGCTGTATTTCATGAGTTATAAAGAAATGCCTGGCCTGAAGATGGATATGTAAGTGAAATGACTTTCAAAAAGCCTCAAAGCAACATGTCTGTGATACATAAAATAACATAAGGAATGTCATAGCAGATACATTGCTCCTACCGACTGATTTAACAAAGTTTGGATAACTAACAGGTATTCCAAACTCCTTGCGAAGTCTTGTTCTGAAGGAAGTTAAGAGACAGTGACTGAAAGGGATACTATAATAGGGACAGATTATTGCAGAGTTTTCCAGTATGCATGAATTCACAGTTAGGGAAGAGAACACATACAATTGTATTTTACTATTTATAAAAATTTATGCTCTTAAAATTATAATTATTTTTGTGTAGGCAAATCACAGTATGACGAAAAATAGGGAGATGAGTCTCCATAATGACAGACATATACCATCTGCTGTGATCTTGCTTGTAGCCTCTTGAAAGAGTATAAATAACCACTCTAATATAGGTTGTATTGGACTGTAGAATAAAGAGGTTCTAATAATATTTCTAAAAAGGACCTCCATAATAAATCATGCCTCATACGTACAATAAACTCCATATATGAAGGCAGAGTGTCAGACAGAGAGGAGGAATGAAATGAGGTGAGAGTTTTTTGTTTGCTTGCATTGTACCTTCTTATTATAACAGTCAGTGAAGGTAGGAAGGACTGATTGATATCAAGATGTGTTTTGCAGGTGAATTTTGTGCATTCTTCCCTGAACTGGAAGTATTGCCATGGACATGACATACAACTTATTGACTTGTAGGAAAAAATAACAATATCCATCCTTAGACATCGTTGTTGGTTTGTTGGGTTTGTTTGTTTGGGTTTTTTTTATTAAAAAAAAACAATAGCCATTTGATGTAGTCCACTCACAAGATATTTATTTCTTCAAAATTTGTTTGTGAGGCCTGAAGGTGAATCCTCTGGGAGGTGGGTGGTTTAACACATCATGTACGAAGATGACCCTGTGGGAAATTGTCTTGGCCTTCTATTTGATGACAACATTTTAACAAGGGTTTCATGATTGCCCTGGGAGACCTTTCTATCACATTGCTGTCAAGAACAAATAAGTAAGTAAACTGTTGTGTAAGAAACCTAGAGAAGTGCTACCACTGCCTGGGAGAGAAATACGCTTCAAATATGCTGTTTCTGAAGCCGTATTCAGTAATTGTTTCATACCTGGGATAATCTGAAAGAGTAGCTTCACAATTTTGCTAGTTTGATTGTTTTTCTTGGGTTTTTTGTAAAGAGATCTTAAACTAGTTTTTCCTGTTATCGCTGTGCTTAGTTTGTTGGTAGGGAAACAGAATAAGACTTATTATCACACTAACCTGATTTATCAGTAGCTTGATTCAGAATTATTTTGCCAAAAACATTTTTTGAGTTCTGTTTTAGCTAAGTACAAAACTCCTTTTGCAACACGTGTATTGAAGAAGAGTTACAGTCAAGAGAATTCAGCAATGCTGCCATCAGCAGTGAGGAAATGAGGGTATTGTATTTGGTATTATCTCTATTAGAGGAAATGGAGAAAGCGCTAATGATAATGCTGCAAATTTACTGTATTACAGTTAATGTCCAGTGCAGCAAAAAGTCAGGGTTGTGTTTGCCTAGTTGTTACTGTTCTAAATTATGTTTTCATCTAGTAAGCTGTCTTTCTCTCATTTTGGAAACAAACAACTAAAGTATTAATTTGGGGAAATATTTGGAAATAGCAATGAAAGTGATCAATTAGCACTTGTTTCAACTCTTAGGACACCACAAATAAAAGCCAGATGCTGCTGTGTTTGAGCCAGTACCTGATTCTTCTTCCAAGACACTGACATTTACAGGGAAGTTGTTGTCTAAGAACTGATTGAGGACTCAAGGATTCAACCACTTCCCAGTTCACCTTGGGGAGATTGTCGCGGTCAAGGCAGGAGGCGACATATGTTTCAGGATACCAGCTTTTTTTATTGCAACAGTACAGCTACCTTTATAGAGTTCTGGGTGACACATGTACACACAGCATTGGTTTACCACTATCATAACAACTTATAATTGGACACACAGCCACATGTCTTAACACAATAGGTTAGCATTCCTAACAGGAAACCCACTCTGTTTTACAGTCCCCACCGTCCGTGGTTAACCCTCTACCAGGTGTAAGAAGTTCCGTCTTCAGTATCTCAGCTAACTGAGAGCCCAGAACCAGCTGGGCTCCACCACAGGAGATGGGCAATTTTCTTGCACCTTCATTTGTAATATGGATTGTTGAAAATATGGTGTGAGTAGAGTGCTGGCCCAGTCCAAAGCCTGGGTCTATTAGCGTTATTCACTGATCCTCGGGTTGTTGTTGGTGATGGCCTAGACATCCCCTTCAGAGGGGGAATAACCTAGCACAGGCCCAACACTGGATGTGAGCCTGAGTCTTGGCTTTAGACAGACACACATCTTACTTCTGTGTGTTACCTTGCACACTATTAACAATTAATAAAGAACAAGTAAAGCAAATAGACTACATTTATCTCAGACTTTAAAGTGCTAATATTTCTTCTTTTCTTTTTTTCTTTTTTTTTTTTTTTAATGTATTGTGCATGTATTGTGCAAATTATCACGTAGGAACATAGCATCATAGTATCTGTTCCTCTGGGACAATACTGTACAGTCTGGATTTCTAAAATATACAGAGGAACCCTGGCAAGGCCTGCAGACTTTTGAGCTGGAGAAACTCTAAAGAATCCTAAGAGCCTCACATACTCTGTAGAAACAGTAAAAAACTAGCAACTGGATGCCACAGAAAGGGTCAAGAGAAATAAATGAAGACTGAGGAGGTTTAGCCTCAGAAATTGCGCTAGAGGAAGTACCAAAGTGGAAAATCATGAATAGAGAGAGGAGAAATGCGAACTGGTACTTCAGGACTGTTGCCAGTAACTACTGCCCTTCATGCAGACTGTGCATCCTTGATAAAGTGATAGTTGTGAGGACAGATATTACATTGTTTCTCTGAGGACTTAAAGGTATTGTGATGGTTTGGACCTGGTTCCCTGCCAAATGCCTGAACCCACGGTAGCAGCCCCTGTTTCTCCCTCCCTTCTTCCCAAGGCAAAGGAAAAAAACCTATGCAAATTGAAGAACCCAAAATCAAGCTAGTTATATATAAAAAAATATATATTTTATGTATATTACAGTTATATACAGTTAAGATGGTATGTACACAGCAAAAGGGAATCCAAACACCCCCTGAAGGGATAGGGAAAGGGGAAAAAGGGACAAAAGGGGACAAAAAGGGACACCGAAATGATATATGTAATCAAACCCAAGAACTAGCAAAATAACTAGTAAAACAAATCTCACCACGTCCCTTAGAAAAGCAGGTCTGGCACACATGGCCAGCACTCTGCTATCCTCCACGTGTCAGGCCAGCGGTCACTGCAGGCCTCAGCCTTAGATAAGCGAGACCAACGCAGGGACCCACTGTTCCCGAACCTCTCCGGAGGAGAAGAGAAAAGAGTGAAGGCCTCTCCTCCCTTCTTATTTATACCCCAATTTACTTAAAAATCTTATGGAATACTGGAAACACTGCCTCTTCCTTGGTTACAAACTGGTCACCAAGGAAGGCCTAGATTAAAACTACCCCAGGCGTCTACTTTAATGTTACATGAAATTCCTCCAAACCTTTCAGAGGTTTGAGAAAACATATAGAGGTTTAATAACTTCTAGAGTGTGACATGTAGTGAGAAGGACCTGAATAAATCTGTGTACAAAAAGCCTCCCTCCCCCTCCACCCTCGCTGTGCAGACACCAGGCAGAGGACAGGAGCAGTTCTGGTCCCTGCAGTATGCTACTAGGTAGAAAATTTCTTACCCAAGGAACTGTCACAAAATAGAGGCAATTTTGCAGAAGCCACTGCTGCTTTATCCTCCAAAAGATTGGCTGAAGCCTAAGGAGACTCCTTAGGCTCAGCTGTCCCTATGCACAGGGTTGTTTTTTTTCTGTCTCCTAAACTTGCCATGCCTGTAGACCTAGGCTAGGTCAGGCTTGTCTTCCTGTGTCTTGCTGTTCCTGACTCAGTGATGATGGTAAGGAATAAAGAGATATGCATTATTCAGGAGTAAATTATACAGGAACCTGTGAAACTAAAGATATATGCCAAAAAAATGCTCAGAAGTACTATCATAGCCTTATGCAGTTTTTCATCTCCAATTTCATAGTAATATATGGAGTAGATAGCAGGCTCTCAGCAAAATGGCTGATTGCAAAATTGCATTTTTTCATTAGGCAGTAGGAAAACTTACCAGAACCACCAAGCCTGTGATTTGAAGAAATGCTAAGAGCATTTATTCCATCTTTGGGGGAGATTCCTGGCATGCCAAGGAGGTGGCATGAACAAAGATTGACTGACATTGATCACACTTGAACAAGCTATGTAATAATTTTTCATTCATTGTTTCAGTTCAGTGGTTCCATTTCTGTGGCCCTGATAGCATGAGTGAATCAAGATTCCTTACTTAATCCCTCAAGATCCTTACTGATCCTCTGAATTGCCAGCAGCTGTGCGTGCTTTTAAACCCGTAATGAATCTGGCTTTGTCCTTTTTCATTTACTCTTTCCTGAAGCTTTTTGTCTCTGAGTGACTGTTTTACATGATGTTGTCATACTAATTTGCTGATATATGCAGGTTGCTCTCTGAAGCCTTTCTGAAACCTCTGCTTTTATTGTTCCTCAGTAACTATTAACAAAACCAGAGAGTGTCTTGACTTTAAATTGCACACACTCCTTTTCAGTTCAGCTTTTCACAGACTTGTGTCTGAAGATCCAGACTCTAGCAGAGGTGAATATTGAAGCTGATGTTTTCAGGAATCAATGCCACTAAACACTTATCACTTCATTAGATGTGAGTGCATGATGATGCAAACTACTTCGTGAGCTAGAAATAATGAGATCAGATATATGTAAGAATCAGGGTGTCTCCTTGGCTCAGATGGTGAGTGATCAGGTTTTCTTGTTTCACTGGAGAATAGATCCTCCAGGTTTATTAGATGGTGCCTGAATGTAGGGCATAGTCAATGGTTGTTCTGTTTCTGGGCATTGAGAAATTTGATTGTTGGATGAACAGTGTTGGTTGTGAGGATTTTGGTGTATTTTCTGACAAAAGTCAGAAAATGTACGATAGTAATGATGGGCAGTAGCTGGGTTGTAAATGGTGTATCTCACTATAGAAATGTGCTTTTCCAGATACCCTGATCAGCTGAGTCTATCTGATAAGCTGCAATAGTAGAAATTCAGTATGCTGTCAGTCAGGGAGTAAACATACTCATCTTTTATTTCCTTGGTTTTAAAATTACTTAGTTTTACTGTTGTGGTTTCCTGTCTATCAAATATTATCATACTTTGTAACTACTGTCATACTTCAAGGTAATAAAATGTGATGATTCTGAATTTTATTTGTGCAAAATTTAGCAACTGTAGAGCTAGTTTGAGACAAAGTACTCTTAACAAATAAGAGCTCATCTCATTAATTTGAAGGATTTATCTAATTTTCTGTGCAAACATAACTCCTCACAGTAATTTTAAATGTGTGGTTGTCTAGAAGGGCAAACCAGTAAAAAAAAAATTCACAAATAAAATTGAAAACTTCAGTCTCTAGCAAGCTTTGAATTCTCTAATTATATAAGGAGAAGAAAAATCTGGTAACATGGAGAAACTAGCTCAAAGATAAAATTTGATACATTTTGCCTTTAAATACCCGTGTTACACTGAAACTTGCAGCAAGGATAAGCTTCAGTACATAATTTTTGAATATAAAACAACAATTTCCAGTCCCTAATGTTTTTGCAATTGTTTCCATGTAAGACTGTAACTGTCCTGTGCTGAGTTTTCAAAAGTGTTATAGGTGGAGGTGTTCGAGCTGCCACTTTCCTAAGCTAAATTTCAAAGCAAGGGTTTGCAAAAGATACCCTGTTTAGACAGATACAGACCTGTTTCCATTTCAAACTTGCTGCCTTATCTCCGTTTCTGCTAATGCTGTGGAGGAAGGAGCAGGTTGAAGCAGTTTATGTGTCTGAGCAGATCTTTGAGTGTGTGCTTCAGGAACATGCAAAAGATCTTCATAGTTTTGTTTTAGTGTTATGAAGAAATGTGTAAACAACATGATAAGAGTACTTTCCAAACTATCAGATAAAGTGAGCATAAGAGTAATGTAGATGGACTAACACCACTGCAAGAGCACTTTTTGAGAAATAGGTATTTAAATAGCCAGTAAAGCATGTCTCTTTTGCAGGTGTTTCAAGATCTGTTGCAGGTAACTCAGTAATTCAAATTAAGGACCACATGTTGCAGCTGTTTTATGGTGCACAAGTCAAGTATGACAGTGCTCTAAGCTTGTTCTGTGGCTCACATCACACATCAGACTTTGGAGGTGACAGCAATGTGGCATTGGCAGGGTGGTCTCTGCTCCTGTGTCCCCAACAACACATGGATGTGTAAGAAAACCCCCCTGGGCTGCACAGCTCCCCATGCTCCAGCCTGCTGCCAGCTTCCCCACAAAACAAACACCAGGGCCAGCTGGTTTTAGAAAGGTTTAGATCTGTAACTCAGATAACTCCATCTTCCCCAGAACACCTTTAATATATGAAAGCAAATGTTCATGAAATGCTGCCACCCTTCGGGTTTGATCTACTTGATATGATGATACACAGAATGGGCATATGGCTCTTTGGAAGTAAATTATTCATCTTTTACTATATTACCTTTTACTTACTGTTCTTCCTGCTCTTTATCTTCCATGACCTCTTCTTTTTATTGCTTCTTAGAATTCTTTTTTCCAGACGAAATACCGACCAAAATATCTAAATAATGAAAAATTATGGACCAGTTCATCATCATCACTGTCTTTCTTTTTTCTGTTTCTCATTCTCCTGCTGTAGCAGGATGTTGTTTTGTTAACATTGCAGCCACCTACGTCCTAAGGACCTCACTGCCACTGTCCAAGCTCGCTTGGCCCTGGCAGATGAACCTTAGGATTAAAGGGTGGGCTCAGTTCCGCGCACACTGTGTCTCACCTAAAAAATCCAAATGTGCAGGCTGGAAGGTGTAAAGACCTTCCCCAGATCTTCGCTCGCGAAGACTGGCCATTATATAGCACTCATAGGGAGTCCTTATATTTTGTCAATATTCTGAGCTCCGAATTGCACACAGAGAAGGAGGTTATCTTCAGGACAGGGAGATAAAATCCTTCAGCGCTGTTCTTGGGCAAATCAGGGACCATGTGGACCTTCTCTGCCATTCCTCCTGTAATCCTGTCGAGTGACAGCTGCTCTCGTGCTTTTGGATTGATCAATAAATGCAAAAAACAATGAAGGATGGGAGGCCATAAATACTCTCCAGTTTTGAAATGTCTAGTCCCTTCCTTATAGAGTCCAGCACATGAGAAGAGAACTGGAAAGAAATGTGTCTGAAATGCTGGTATATCTAAGTCCTAAGTTCTAAGTCCCCCTCTGGGTGCAGTGGTTTCTTCTGAAACAAAATTTTAATGTAGCTTTATACATATTTTCCTTCCCTTCCAGTGCAGGCATAGGCTCTTAGAGTTATTTAAATTTGTAGTATGTCAAAGGAGATTTGAGAATAAGCTGTAACACCTGGCATAGTGTGGTTTCTTCAGCTACTAGTAATTTTGATTTCCTCTGAATTTTATATATAAATGTGTAAAATTTATTTGAAACGTAAAAGAGTTCCAGAAATATTCCAGCCAGATTTGTGCTTTTGAGAAGCTCTTAAGATACTCTTCTTTCTGTGATGTTTGGCAGTGTAGGCAATTTTACTTAACATTTCATAATAATTAGGTTCAGGAACTGCTGTTTCTATAATGGTACAGACATATGGGACATTATAGTCAGAATGAACAGCTTATTTTCCTTCTGTGGTCTCACTAAATAATTATTTACTAATGTAAAGTGACCAGAAAATGGCAAAGAACGTGTGGTGAGATAGCTCTGAAATTCTCTGTGCTTTTCTTCATATCTATCTCAGCATAATATCGTTTACATAATTTTCAACTTATGGGGAAGTTAACATTTCTCAAAATGAAAGATTTATGCCTTTGTTTACTGGCTTGTATGGTTTTTGTTCAGTGTCAGGAGGTTCTAACTCTAGTTGACTTCTAGCCCTGGTAATGTTTGGTTTGAATTAAGAGCTGGTATCCCTGTTGCTGTGGAATGGAGAGAAGCACCAGGAAGCCAAGTGTTAGAAGAACTGAAACTGCAGTCTCTGGCCTTGGTTATCAGCCACAATAAGAGGCTCTGGTTTTTCTACAGTAGAATCATGGAATGGCTTACATTGGAAGGGACTGTGAAGACCATTTAATTCCAACCCCCGTCCTCAGTACTGAGGATCATTTAGTTGTCAAGTTCGAATCGCAGAAGCTTTAAAGAGCCTGTTTCTTTAAAGAAGGTAGTAAATAATATAGATATGAAATGTACATCTCTACAAAAAGGGTGCGCACTCCTGGTGCCTTGTTGCCAAAAATGAGGTGTCAGCAAGCAGCTACCCTGTGATGCCCCAAAAGGCAGATAGAAACTGCTTAGAGACAGAGTTTTATGCCTTTAAACAGCAGGCATTTGTTGTTCAACGTCGGAGAACCCACTGGTTTGGGCCAGGCAAAAGAGTTCTGAAGTAGTCAGGCAAGAATAGGTAATTTATATAGTATCTGATTATGATTACATCATATTCACATACATATTCATATTATTGTATTATTAGATTACAATATTCATAGCAGGTGGAGTCAGGGGCAGGTTCTGAGATGTGGTCTTCATTTTGGGGAATAATTTTGGGGTACATCCTGTCTTACTCCATTGGAGAGTCTCAAATTTATTCCTCTTCATCGGTGAACTCTGGTGAACTCCTGAACTTTCCATTGTTTCATGTTCTATTCGCTGAAGCTTGAAGAAAGCCTTGGCTTCAGGCCTATTTTACCTATTCAAATGTCTACCTTAGCCCATTTGGCCATAATTTATTACCTCTGAGCTCTTTGTATAATGTTTCTTGTGGGTTTAGGTCTACTGAGTTTGTACAGAACAAAATTTCCTTTGAGTAAGGTAGAAAACAGGGGTGAAGAAAAGTGGGTCTTTGCAGTAAGATGCCTGATTAACCCTTCTAAAGCCTTGTTTCACTTCACCTGCAGCAGCATCTCACAGTCCTCTTTTGGATCTCTCTGGGGTGGATTTGCCCCCTCCAGAAAGAGGGTCCGTGGCTGCTGGAAGCAGCAGCCATGCTTGGGGCACTGATGGTTGCTTGGAGCCTCAGTTGTGCCCTTTTGGTTGGTGGGAAAGGAGAAAAGAAATCTTCAGATTTTCATCTTCCCAGTTTTAAAATGAAATAATATAGTAAAAAACTCTGCAAGGCTGATAATTACCTCTAAATTCTTAGTGGTGATAACTCTCATTTTGGTCTTGCATGACAGAATTAAAGGTGTTTGTCAACAACAGTCTGTGTGCGCTTTTGCCTTCTCTCCATGTAGCGATGGTAAGGAGCGAAGTGTTTTAAAGGGCCCTGCAACAGAGAGCAGTACAGTAAGACTGAATGTTAATTTGAATTCTTATGTATTTCTGTCTTCTGCCACCATTTTTTTTCCCAGGATTGGCCTTAAGAAGATAATGTTTTTAAAGCAAAGAAAATGGTGCTTTCAGATGTGGCTGGGAAAAGATAAATAATGGCCTTCAGCCCTTTACCAAACAAAAAAAACCAAACCAAACCAAAACAAAAAAAACCTCTCTTGGTTGCTGAAATGAAAGCCTCTGTTTAGTATTCATTTTTTTTAGTATTTTGGTTTTGGCATTTTTCTTGAAAAGAAGTAGCTTGTCTTGAGGAAAGGACTGAGATGTCACAGATTCATATATTCTAATGTTCACTATAGAGACGTATATTCAGTCTTTAAGGTATAACATGTATAACCTCAGGTGTCATATACTGATAGGCTTTGGTTGAAGCAAATAGAACTGTCTCAAAGCCCTGTAGGCTACAGATTGCGGATCCTGTCTTGAATTTTATAATACTTTGGTTTTGGCAAGTATTTTCCTTAAAAAATACACATTTTCATAGGTATTTGATTAATTGGTTGTGGCATACTTAGTTCACAGTCAGTAATCATACCTCAGGAACAATCCTTCTCAGTTTCATACAGGGTTATGCAAAGGGAAGGAAGATGCTCTGAATAGGGAACTACAGACCTCTATGCCATTTCACCAGCCACCAAAAGCAAATAAAGCCTCATCTGAAATAATTTTACATCTCTTTTTCAGTTTTTTTGTAAAAGAGGTATTACAGCAAAGCAACTGTAATATTAGCAAAAAGCAACGAAAGTGTAATATTTTCCTGGCAGACACAGTTATTACACAACCTCTCCCTTTGCTTTTATAACTCTGCCTACGTGAGCCATGTGGTAGGCAGCCAGCTGCCTGGTGTCTCTCTCAAAAATAGTCACATCTTACCAAACTGGGCCTTAAAATACTGGCAAAGGATGTTGTCCCCCAGCAGTAGTAGGGGTTGATGTACCACATCAAGTACAAACGTACAGCTCCACGTGGAAGTGATGCCAATGTGATGCAGACTCTTAATTTTGCACTGAAGTATAACAAGTTAAATACACTTGCTTTCTTTTAAAGAAAATGTGTCTGCTTAAGTTCGGTTTGTGTACCATGTGCTGGTATATATTTATATGCATACAGTCATCCATGTAACGTGACAGTCTGTAACTTAAGACTGCCTGCTCTCAGTGGGCTCTTTAGAAATTTTTTTTGTGTGGAAAATAATCAGCTTTGGCTCCCAATTCATATGTTCTATGATAATTCTCTGGTAAAAGCTTCCAGAATCTTGGGATAAGATAGCTTAAGCACAGTAGCAGTTAAGATAATTAAGCTTGTCAAAGAGGTAACAACAGTAAATTCATTTTAATAGTGGAAAATGTGGCCATTTTAATCAGTTTTCATAATATTTTTGAGCTATTCCTGCTAAATCTTATGTTTGATGGAGTGCCTTTTTCCTTCTGTAGAAACCACATTGGTTTATATGAAACTGTTGTGATTTTGTTTAATAATATTTGTCTAAATACAGTTAACTCATCTCTGCGAGTTCACAAAAGCTGAATGATGACTGCATCTGTCTACCAGCTGAAGCTGGTTTTGTTCACTGATTTAGCAGAGTTAAAAAATTCTGATACACAGGCACACATTACATAAAAGTACAGATTTTACCGTGATTCAATCCCCATCCATGGGGATCATCAATGCTGCACTGGAATCAATGGAGCAAACACAGCCAATAAGTTTGCCCTTGTCTGAAAAAAGAATTCCTGACTTCATAGAAGTTCTTGCTTTTGGATCCTTGGAAGGATGCACAAATCTGAAATCCTGTTGAAATCTTGTCCTCATCTAAGAGATCAGTTAACAGCTGTGGGCTGTCATTCCTCCTTCCATCTTGTCTTTTCTAGGTGTGTCTGTTGTCTTGATGAACAGCAGTTTTCTCCCCCCGCAACAACTGTTGTTAAGCTAAATAAGCCCATATGTTTAATCTCTGCTCATAAGAACATGGACTTCAGGATTAATAGATTTGTTACTGGGAGATCTGAACCTGATTTCAACTTTTCTGGGAGAACTCCAGTCCAAGACACCATTTCAGGCATCAATGTTTGAGGTGTATAACTCTCCTGATCAATCAGATAGACCTTATCTCTACACTTATCTCTTTATAAATTTAAAATATTGCATCTCATTTATTATTTTTCCTTGACAAAATGAGAATTATCATGTTCTCCAAAAATCTCTGCTTGTCTTCCAGTCCAGAAAAGACTCACTGTGTAAGTTAAATGTTACAGCATGTAAATGTAGCACCATCAGCCTGTTTTGGCATCTAGTCTAAACAAGAGTCTTGTGCAGTAGTACCTCTCTCCATGAGAGTACCTTCCCTACTGCATCCAAGGATGCAATATGTCTATTGCAAAAATGGCATCGCACTAGAAGTTCATCTTGTACATCTGGGACATCTTGTGGTGTATAAACACAGTTAAGTATCTCTCCTCCTTTTGCATTTCCAGCTGATAACTCCTCATCTGTGAGCTCACAACTTAATACAGATATCCAGTAACAGGAATTATTACTATCCTTGAGAAATATCCTTGATATCTTACAGATATTTTACAGACTTCAGTGGACCTGCCAATACTGAATGGGACCTGAGCAGAAGGAAGTTGAAAGGCTGAAACAAAGAGTCAGTATGATAGTAGAGAAGAGGGACAGGTCCCCAAATGAGCAAGAAGATGCCAGTGCTTTAACTGTTTAGTCCTGTGAAATGAAGAACTGGAGAGAGAAGGGAAAAAAGGTACCTTGAAACTAGGGGTTTTTTTTAAAAAAAAAAGACCAGCAAGAGAAGCAGAGATATTTATAAGCAATCTATTAGAAGAATTATGAGAGTGAAGTTGAAGAAGTTAATTATCCAAACTCAAAAACATAAGGAAAAGTAAGTACATAAAATGGAGACTTAGTTATAGACAAGACCATGCAGAAGCTCAGCCTCATAGTCTGCAGTGCTATCTTTGGTGTTTGACAGAAGTCTCAGTGAAACATATGTTTGCCAATTTTATCTGGGCCTCACAGGTTGAAAGATGTAGTTTTCGGCAGTACCTTTCCTTTTTATGACTTCCTCAGAGCTACAAGGTCTCTCTGCACTGCATTCCCTCTTGAACTAAGCAGCTCATTAAATCATTCCCCTTTGACGGTGTTAGCAACTTGAGTTGTTCTTACCTGACAAAAGACATTCCTCATCTGAACTTCTTCCAGTGCAGCACTGAGCAGATGGAAAAGTCATTTTCTCTTGCTTGTTTTCAACATTTTGTTTACTGGAGCTTTGGCTGAGCAGAGATCACCTCTCAGTGTGATGCTCACCCTTGTAAGCACTGAATTGAGATCAATACTTAAGGATGTAGTTGTCATATCCAGTTGTTAGTGGAACAAAGTCCTCCTCGATCATTTTTTTGGCCTTCCTACTTCCAGCCTGAGTGTCCTCCTTCAATCAGCTGCTCAAGTGCTTGCAGTCTGCTCTTAGCTGAGAAATAGGATTTTACACATGGGGTAAGATTCCCTATGCATTAAATCCTCTTTCTGCAGTACAATGCACAGAGGTCACTAGAAATTGTAACTAAAATCCATTCCAACAGGCTATATGTGCTGGGTTGACCCTGGCTGGAGGCTGGATTCTGCCCACCCAAACCACTCTATCCCTTCCCTCCTCAGATGGACAGAGGAGAAAAAAAAAAATGCTCATGGGTTGAGATAAGGGCAGGGAGAGATCACTCAGCAACTGCCATCACAAGCATAACAGAGTCAACTTGGGGAAATTAGTTTAATTTATTACCAATTAAATCACAGTGGGATAAGAAGAAAATTGAAACTGAATCTTAAAGTCCTCTCTGTAGGATCACAAAGCCAGACAACACACATTTGTTATCTCTCTGCTGCAGTTGCCCTCTAGGAGCCATATCTTATAGTCTTCTTTATAGTTGTACTGAACATCACCTTAGGAACAGTTCATGATTTGAGCCCCCAAAAACTTCCTGGAAGGTTGCCCTGAATACTTGTGACTTTCACAGTGAGGAGCTTTTTTCTCATTTCTAGCCTAAAAGTATTAATAGACAGTTTCTGATTGGTTTTTTTGTGCCAAGAATCCCTTAGTATAAGCTCTTTCTTTCCTTCCTATCTGGTATTTACCACTATGTACATACAGAGAGTGGTTACATTCTCCTTCAACCTTTACTTTGCATTGCTGAACAAGGCAAATTTGGCATTGTCTTACCACGGAGCAGCATCTTCATTCCTCAGTTGATTCCAGGTTCTCCAGAAGAGGTTTCCTCCCACCAAGCACTTTACCTCCTGGAAATACTTTCCCTGCTTTTCTGTCCTGTCTGTTTTGCATTTCTCCTATTAATCTCTATTTCCTCCAGTGCAATCATCAGCTAAATCTGTAAGAGACCTGAGGTAATATCAGATACCTTCCTGAAATCCAGACATATTCATGTCTGCAATTGTTGCATGAAGTTGGCATTGGAATGGGCTGCCCAGGGAGGTGGGGGATTCTCCATCCCTGGAGGTGTTTAAGAAGAGACTGGATGTGGCACATAGTGCCATAGTCTAGTAACTGTGGTGGTAGTGGTTAAGGGGTTGGACTGGATGATCTCAGAGGTCCTTTCCAACCTACCTGATTCTATGATTCTAAGTATACTGATCAAGACTTCTGAACACAAGGACTTTTTCTCTGTGAACAGTCCACAGAGTATTGCTTTCTCCTTCAGCGTCAGTGTTTACATTTACATTTGCTATTGAGCCCAGTGCATCTGTGGTTCATCTGAGGTTCATCTGAGATAGAAGTGGCACTCCACGTTCTGAAATATGATAAAATTAACATTGATTTATCTTCTGTTGGTGCTTTTTAGTCTAGCAAAATTGTTCAATCATAGCCTGCAAAGCCTAAAGGGGGCTTAGGTTCCTCTTTCTTATTTATACCATGCACAAAAAGGAAAAGGCTTTGAAGTTTTAATTTTTTTTCATAATATTTTACACTCATAATACAGGCCTTAACAAGCCAGAAACCTCTATGATTAAAAAACCCAGAAATGAAATGAAATGGATGCATTATGAAGATTGAGATGATGAAAGAAAGGGTGTTAAGAGGGGATATAATTTTCAATCAGCCTCTTCATAGTTCTTCAGTCAGATTGTTTTCTCTTTCTGTTCAATAGGAATTTAGCTACTTACTTGAATGAGGCCAAAAGAGCTTGTTTCTGTTAAGACTGATTTAAGTTTAGATTCAGAGATGTTAGACAAAAAGCTTTCTATGTCAGTTGACACTCTTGTTTTCATTACATGTTTTAGTTTTATTTACTGATGCTTTGAATAAAAGAATTCCTATAAACAAGATTTTAATATCTTCATTCCCTCAATTCAGAAGTTATTCAAAACCAAGAAATACATTTTATATCTCATAGTGATGGCTAGACTAATTGATAAAAATCAAACTGTGGACTAGATTCCTAATTATCCTATTGCTTTTTTTATAGTATGGGAATAAAGTTAAGCCCATCCCTATTATTTAAGTCTCTTGTACACGACACAAAAAGCACAATCCTATATTAAAATGCAAAAAGAAAAATGCATTGCCACCCTCTCTCCATCTCTCAGAGCACAGTGATAACCTGTGACTGAATGATGGTCATTATATTTAATTCCACAGCTTTAAAACAGAAGACCTCAATTCTCTTTGAGAGTTACAGTTATGACTATAGGCTTATCAAGGCTACAGAGGTATTTAAATTGTTAGGGTAGTGCAGTACAAAACCAAAAACCAGCCCACACTTTGCTCTCTTTGAAAATAACAGAAACATTTCCACTAATTTCATAGGATTATTTGCCATTTGTCACATGCAGCTGATAGTTTTTCTAGCTCTAAGTCCTAATTTAAAATTGCTATTAACTAGCTATTTACATAAGACAGACACCTGTCTGTTTGCAACCCAGGCTTCTCTGCTGTCAGCAGCTTCTCTGACCACAGAAACTGAGGCAGATGCTGGAGGTGGCAACATCTTCATAGAATATTTCATCACTATTCACTACAGAAAACACATTTATTAAATGAGCTAGTTGCAAATTATTGTCACTTTCTTACAGAAACAGCTCTGAACGTTGCAGTTTGGAAAAGGTTGTCTGAACATGAGCCAGCAGTGTGCCCAGGTGGCCAAGAAGGCCAATGGCATCCTGGCCTGCATCAAGAACAGTGTGGCCAGCAGGAGCAGGGAAGTGATCCTTCCCCTGTACTCAGCACTGGTGAGGCCGCACCTTGAGTATTGTGTTCAGCTCTGGGCCCCTCAGTTCAGGAAGGATATTGAGGTGCTGGAGCAGGTCCAGAGAAGAGCAACCAGGTTGGGGAAGGGACCTGAACACAAGTTCTTTGAGAAGAGGCTGAGGGAGCTGGGGTTGTTTAGCCTGGAGGAGGCTCAGGGGTGACCTCATCACTCTCTACAACTCCCTGAGAGGAGGTTGTAGCCAGGTGGGGGTTGGTCTCTTCTCCCAGGCAATCAGCAGTAGGACAAGGGAGGGCACAGGCTTAAGCTCTGTCAGGGGAGGTTTAGTTTATATATTAGAAAGAAGTTCTTTACGAAGAGAGTGATTGGAATGGTCTGCCCAGAGAGGTGGTGGATTCACCATCCCTGGAGGTTATTAAGATGAGGCTGGATGTGGCACTGAGTGCCATGATCTAGTAATCACAGTGGGGTTAGGTCAAGGGTTGGACTTGATGATCTCGGAGGTCTCTTCCAACCCAGTTAATCCTATGATTCTATGATTTGCATGGGAATTGAAATCTGTCCACCAGGTAAAATCAAAATACTGACATTTTCTTCTCAGTTCATGGTTGTGAGTTATGGAAGAATATGTGACCCAGTGCTGTTCAGATTTAATATTTTTACAAGGATTTTCTGAACCCGTGGAAGAGTATGGCACTGAGAAATAGAAATTTAATTTTTGTAGGTTTTTATGTTATTCATTATAACAGCAAAATTTGGAATCAAGATAGATCCATGTAGAAACTAGAAAAAATGTGTGGAAACAGGATTCTGAAATTTTTTCACTGACAAAAATAAAATTCTAAATGAAATGTCTTACTGGGTCTTACAGCATTAGCAGATCTTATTTGTAGCCTTCTGTACATTAAACAACAATCGTACAGTGTGTTTTAAAAATTGGCAATGTTGCTTGAATTTCTGGACTAGAGCAGGAAATCCACAGGGAGATTTCTTTGTTAGACAGAAATTAAACATCCCGTTTTGACTGTTGCTTACCTTTCTAAAAAGAGGAGCTGATAGCAAATTCAGGTTTGCAGTTCATCATTTCACTGGATGGCATGTGGTGTTTCAGAATTCCAGTTGTCAAAACAGTGAACATTGAATGTCTTGATAAAGTTGTCACAATTCCCAGCAGAATGGGAATTTTCTTTTGCATTCAAGAGTCTGCACAAACCATGTAATATTCCTTTTCAGAAAACTCATAATTATACTAGTGTGCAATCTGAGATAGTTTTTCAAAGGAAGCAGTCACCTACACAATAGAGATGTCCACAGGTTAATCATCCTGACTTCCTCTTTCTAGTAGATGAAAATTTTTTTTCTTCTTCCAGTTATGTTCTTACAGGCATAGCTCATTTTTATGGTTTTTATTTTTCAAAATATATGATTTCTTCACAAATTTTGCTAGCACCTTGTCAAGTACAACAAAAGTGAATGTTCTTAATGTTATCACCTGGAGAAAAATTCAGGCTTGGAAACCTATAATGGAAGTGGATCTTATGAATTTGATGTTTTGGGGGTCCTAAGTAGCTGCCCATGAAATTGTTTGGGTTTTTCAGCTGAAAAGGGCACTGAGCAGCCATGATGGAGCACAACAGACTTCTTTTGGGGTTGTGAGTGTAAATTTTGTGTTGCAAAAGCAAGACAGTTGGGTGTAGCTGGCAGATCTAGCCTGCAAGGTGCACCTTGATCAAGGTCTGAGGGATGGTGTTGCTGACAGAAATGATATATTGCTTTTCCTATCTCATTTCAGAATAGGTGAGTGAATGTGTCACAGTTCCATGAGGTTGAAATGAGTCCAAGGTTGCCACACCACCCCTATGGTTTAATGGCACCTGGAAGACTTAAGTGGGCCTTTGTACTGAATGGGGTGAGGGCTCACCTCTGGCAAATGAATAAATGGAGACATTTCTGTGCATTTAGACATTGAGGCCTATGCTGTCTATAACTACATTCCCTAAAAAGTCTCTAACAAAAGTAAAAGAATATTAAAAAAAAAAAAAAGAATATGGTTTAAGCAGTTCTTTCTTAAATGTGTGGTCAGTATTAAGCTTAGCAAGGGATGTTATTACATGTAGGTCAAACTTCACAATTCAAGGAAAGCAGTATAATTAACCCAGAACAACATCTCTGTTATTTATGCATAAAGAAGAATTCAAGGATTATATACAGTGATGCATTAAAAGTGATAGACTTTTTTTATATACATAATTTTGAGTGAGAACTTCATAGATGGACAAGAGAGATGTCATCCTCCTCCATTGCTTTGTTACACTGAAATCTCACCTTTGAAACAATTTTAAATCTGACCCTACCAAAACAGGTCACCAATGCCAATATCATACCATTAAATTGTGCCGGCCTTCAGAGAAGGGGCTAGCTTCAAGTTGCCTTGCGGGAACAATCTTTTGCATGACTAATAGGGTGTTGTTTCAATCAGTGCTGATCTAATTTCTTTTTCAAGAAAACTAAAATATGTAGGTGCAGAATGATCAGATGTGCACGGGTGGCTAATTAGGGCATTCTATTATGACCCTATCACAGGTATCCTAGAGCTATGGCTGGTGAATCTCTGTGGTTGGTGAAACCTGATGCTGCCAGAAATAGTTTTCCATTAGCTAAATCACTCTCTGATGGTGAAGCTTGTTGGGGCCTGAGCTAGCACCGGGTATCATTGGCAACAACTTTAGATGTAGTCTAGATTGGGTTTCATTTGTATCTTTTTAATTTCTTAATGGCAAAACCAAAGAACATTTCTGGCTTGCAAAAACATTGCTTGCTTTTTAGTAATCTGCTCAAAATAGAGAATCTCCTTTTATTTTTTTTTTTTTAATTTGCTAGAATTATAGTGATGACATTTGTATTCTATATAGGGATGGCAAATTGATAAAAGACTTCCTATAGATTTATTCCATTGACTAAAAGGAAGAAACCTGATTTCAGAAAATTCCTCCCTGCTTCCTTTTAAATTTGCTGCAGTAGCATTAATTTACAAAGGCACGTGTATTTATGAAGCTTTTGAGAAATTTTTTTTCAGGTTGGTCTGATAATAATTGCACCTCCAATATTATATAAATATTTTCCATATTTTGAAGGTAATTAAAGATTTTTGCTTATTATCAATTTTTTCTATTTGCTTATAACATGGCTTGGTCAATAAAGTAAAAAAATGCTGAGGACAGGGAGCGAGTAGAACAAAGTGGTAGCAATTTAATGTCCATGTACTGCTTTTTGTCTTCTGATCTCTGTACAAACAATAAAACCTCTCAGGTTTTATTTATTATCACAAAGGACACTTCGGAGAGTTGTAAGAGCTGTGCTAAGTGAAGTAAATTGCACAGAGAGGTTCTGTGAGTTGTACAAAGCTACAGAAGAAATGGGTGCCAAGGGCAGAACTGCTAGGTTTTGGCTCTTGTTTTAGGGAGGGGCTTGAAAGATTATATATCCTTCACATTTTCGTTATGGAACTGGAGAGAGGACAGGTGCCCTGTAGATCGGGAGGCTGCAGAGAGAAGGTATCCCTGCATGAGGGATCTGGGTAATTGCAGGAAGAAATGCATCATCTTTGTCATCTGCATCCCTGACAGGCAGAAAAAAAAAAAAATCAGGTAGAATGGTTGCATGAGGAACATAGTTAAGGTATGCTAATTCTTCACTGAATTCAGATACTCTGCAAGTGGGCGGCTCTTCTGGGTGGATTTAAGAAGAGGACACTGTAGCTAAGCTCTTCTAGCTGCTCTGATGCTGTGGCCTACTTACAGTTTTAGAGGAAAATTTCATGCCACTGCAGTCAGTTAGCTCTGCACAAAGCCTGCTTGTTTGGGATTTGTGTGGGAAAGTGTGTGTGTTATCGTCTCCTACATATGTCAGATTGTACAGACATTACTGTACATGATTTGCTGTCATCACACCTGTTACAGTGTCGTCATCCTTAATGCTGTTTCACTCTTTTAAAAGCTAGAACATCCAAAAGATAAACATGCTTCCAACTGTAAAATAAAATTAATTGGGGAGAATGTAGTTAAAACTTTATATAACCTAATTACTTAATGTAGAACTTCTCTTCTGACCTGTCTCATAACTTTGAATATAGTAGATCAGCAAAGAAAATAACCAGATTTGGATTTATTCATCTGTGCTGATACACTTCTTCATTCTTTTTTATAGTATACAGATTTATTATCTGAAATCATAAATCAGTTGTGTTAATGCATACTTACAAAAAGCACAAAGGCAAATATTCTTTGTTCCAGTAAAACAGTATTCTGTTAAATGAATTTAGCTAAGCTAATTGTCAATTTATGAAAATGTTTGGAAGTCAGTTTATGACAGAGCAAACATAATGGCGTAGTCCCATTTCCCAGAGCAACCAGTAAAAGCAAAACAAGTGCAAAGAACTGGCTTTCTGACAGATGTTTGGAGAAGCTTTCACTGTATGGAGCCTTTCTAAGACTCCATTTTGTTGTTATCCAGTTACAGAAATCCAAAACTGAAATACATCAGGAAAATAAATCAATGCTACTTTTGTCTTCTGCAGTGATAAAATGGTCCCAAAGCCGGTGTGACTGCAGGAAAGGAATGGTGGCAAAGGGAAGATGCTGCTGTGTATACAACTTGATTTCACGCTTTCATTACTGAAACCTTGTTGATGGCTATCAAGCTGGGTTCTGACATTACCACTGATGACATCTTTTATTTGGTGTCTTTTTTTTAAAGTTCCTTAGGCAAGAATTATCAGATATACTTCTGCAGCACTTCTTAAAACAATCCCTGCATTTTCAAAATTATTTCAATTCTTGTTTCCTATCATGTGAAGACAAATTTAACCCCAAATTATGTTTTTATCCTGTAAGCAACCAACACAGATAAGTGCACTTTTCCATTATCAGCACAAATAAAGATATCCAACTCCAAAAACTGAAGCATAAAGGATTTTAGATTCTGTTCTACATTCCAAGTTGTGTGCTGCCTGAGAGATAAAGGGAAGCACAGAAACAGGCTGCTCATGGCAGCCATATTACTGTGGCTGTATGTATTTTATATACATATTTTATTGTACATATCTTAAATAAAGTCTAAAAAAGTTGCAATGGTGAAATTTTACATGGATTTTAGTGGGGACAGCACCATTTCAAAACATTCCTCTTTCACTTGTCATTTAGGCATCTATACAGCTCATGTGCCAAAACAGTTTTAAAAATGTGCAGAGAAACTGCGTCATTTGCTCTGTAACTTTTGTGCAATTATTGGATGTGTGAAATACACATCAGCTGATACACATGATATAGGATCTGTAATAGGATAGGGTGCTCACTAACTATGAAACTTTATGGATTCCTTGATCCCCTGAAGCCACACATGTCTTCTTTTCCAAAGCCTACATTGATGTGGAATGTATGACTCCAGGTACATTTTTGCTGATGCATTTTGAATGTTTCTCTGTACTCTGTAAGAATGATGATTTTTAGACACAAACAGTATGGAGACTGGCTTTGCATTCTACTTGTGTAAGTGGAGTTCACTCACCTTTCTAGGAGCAGAAAATAGGAAAGTTTGGGTTTGGGGTTTTTTTCCAGTATCCTGCTAGATTATTAAAAGTTTGTTTCAACTTCCTCTTAACTGCTTCCAAATCTTTATCAATTAACCACATCTTATTCAAACCATATATAGCTGTAATCAAACCAAATTACTGTGCAGTAGCTTTCATTATGCAATGACACTCTTTTGTACAGGCTTTTGTAAGGGCTACAGAGAGAGCTTAATTATAAGTCTAGACATTCCTGAAAAGGGAGCAAAAATCATCCTCTTTTCAGTTTCTTACACATGTAATGACTGCATTTATAGCAGAAGATGTGCAGTACTGGCCTTGGTTCTCCCTTCCGAACCCTACGGTCCTGATTGTGTAATAAATTCAACCAGCAACAGCAGCAGAATTGGTAGAAGTTTTCTTTTTGAAAACATAATTGAATCTGGTATTCATGAACATGGCTGTCATATTATTGGCATTGTGGACAGAAATTCCTGTAATGAAACAACCGTACCAGCCACACCAGAACACCAGCTCTAAACTAATGAACCCAGAAAACAGTTGTGTCTGAGGAGCAACAGGGGCACTAGGTCCTTGATCCAGAGCATTTCCACAGCAGTGGATGTTCAGCAGTAGCTGGAAAGGTAGTGTGTGCTACCCAGGAGGGCAGCTGTGAGCCAGGTGGTAGCAAGAGGTTCAGGTGGGGCTCCCTTAGCCATGTCTTTGTCTAATGCAACTTGACAAGGGAGTTGAGCTTACACATGTCAGGCAGGGATCCAGTTGACATCAAAACCCCCTGGTTAATGAGGAGACATCATGAAACCCAAAGGCTGTGCATCTTACAATTACTCTCACAAATGGAAAGAAAGGTATTTTAGGATTTTTCCTTTACTTGCTGCCAGAAGGGAACTTTAACACTGCCAGGAGTGGCCCTGTGCCTATCAGAGAGAGTGCAAGACTCTGGAAGAATAGAATGTGGTCAGGGGTCAGTTAGTTTCTTCTCAGTCCTGGAATGAAGGTTCACTGCTCAGGAACACGCCATACTGGAATTAAACACAGGCATGAATTATCCAAAAAGCAGAGAACAGGTCAGGTTGTTCATTTCTGAGTTGGAGTAGCAGCAGGAGTTTGAAAGCTGAAATCAGGAAAGTCAAGGCAGAAAATAAGAATGCATCTAGCATGAGATAAGAAGGATAGCAAACTCAACCATCCTCATAAGAAGAAATGCAGGTGAAAGAGACCTATTGAAAGATGTCTGAGAGAAGGCAGGAGTGTTTTTGTCTTCTTCTTTTTTTTTTTTTTCCTGCTAGTTTTCAGTATAAGTTCGGCTAGAAACCTAGCACAATGAATAGCAGTGACTGAGCTGTAGAATGGGAGCCTAAAATTAGAAAGAACTGAGTCAGAGGGTATTGAAATAATTTAGATATTTTTTGAATTGTTTGCACCTGGTGACTTTCATAGCACAATCTTTAAAGAGCAAATTTTTAATGTTAAAATAATTTAACAGATAACACTCACTTCTGATGGAGGCTGGTCAGAGAAACAGATACATGTAATAATCACTTCAGGAGGAAGAAGAGAGGAATTAACTTAACTGCCTGGAAAAACCTGAAGTAAATAATGAAGCAAAAGAATATGAAGCACCTGGGAATGTATGGAGGTCACCAGCAAGGCAGGTTTTTGTTTGGATCAAATCATGCCAAATTAGTCTGATTTTTTCTCAAGCAGGGTAAGAGACATTGTTAGTAAGGGAGGAACAGAAGGTATCATATCTACTTGACATGAGAAAAGCTTTTGGTACTTGTCCCATCTGACAGTCTCACAATAAGTTAGGGAAATGTGATCAAGATTATGAGATTTTAAGCTGAATGGAGACTGGTTTTCTGTACTGAGAGAATGTTTATCATTTTGTCTTATGATTCGAAGGGAAGTTCAGGAAATGTCTTCTCTGGTCTGCTTTCTTAGTCTCTTGTTGACAACCTCAGATAATGGAATAGAAGGTACACTTATAAAAAATTTTAGACACCATAAAATTGTGAAAAGCTGCAGAATAAGATTAGAAATAAAATAACTTTGGTAAAATTCAATATCCTTTTTGTGCTGTTAAGGACAGAGGGAACAAAAGAGAAAGGACTTGAAGGTTACACTGGACCAAGAGGCAAACAGGAGTGGTATGTGTTGTAAAAAATTGCCAAATAGATTTATGAATGCATTATACATAAAATTTATCAGGGCACAACTCAAATGAATTTTGCATTTTCAACACAAGCTGACACTTGCCTGGAGGAGAGCAACAAGAATGACCACAGGTCTAGAAAAGATTGAGCAAACTAAGGTCCTCCAGTCTTCAATAGAAGACTGATTGTGTACATGGTAATAAGTACTCAAAAGAAAAAAGGTGGATAATCTGTTTTCTGCCTCTGAGGCATACGGGAAATAAAGTAATGGGCTTCATCTCCTCCTGTCACGATCCTAGTAAGTCACAAGGAAGTACTTTGTAGCAGTCAAGAAAGCCTAGCCTTGTAATAAATTGCCAGGGGAAATTGTGGATTCTCTAGTAGCAGACATCTGTAAGCATAAATTCAACAAACGACTGCTGTAGATATAATTGATGCTTCCAAGGAGCATACAGAGGAGTAGGTGATACAGAGTCATTTCAGCCCTACTTTTCTACAGTTCTGTGTAATGGGTGCCATAAATAAAATTAAGGGAAAAGGCCAGAGTTTTAAGTAAGCAGTCTCCATTTGTCCTGTTGTCATAAAATCTTTCAAGTTAGATAGGTACCTGAATTATTAAGGAACAAAACAAAGAACAAAAGAAACTCACAGCAATTAGAAAAAAGCTTAGGAAAAAAAAAAAAGATAAAAAAGTCTTTTTGCTGCAGTCATAATTAGTCATGGCAACTGTTTATTCACGAGTTGCTGCCTTTATTCCAAAGGCCAACATGAAGGCTGCCTTCATTTTAACAAGTAGACTATACAAGATAATGTAATTACCAAGTGGTCTTCAATACCAGGAGCTACATGGGGAGCGTACAGGGACTCGTGAAAATTTGCAAAGTCTCAGAGTATCTACCAAGTAAGAATTGCTGAAAATGGACACAGTCTCACAAGGTCCCTTTCAAAGAGGGTTGTGGAGCAGGGAACACTTTCAGTGAATGACAGGTGGCTCAGGCTGAAGGACAGGAGGTCACTGCATCTGCTGGAAACCTTTAGTACAAGGCTGTCTGGAGGCAGATATACCTTTTCCAGAAGGCCAGCCAGCTGTGTCTCCACTCAGAGGGCTGGAAATCCACAGTTCTAGCTGGTACTTTTGTGTGGTTGAAGAATGGGATATCTGCATCAATAAAAATGCTGGGTTATTTTTGGGTTGGGTTTTGGTTTTGTTTTGTTTTGTTTTCATTTTGCCCTTGAGCATGTTAATTCACAACAGAACTGTTGATCCAAATAGCCAATCACAACAAAATTTGACATGGTATGGAGGATACAAGATGCCAACACTAGGTTTGTTAAACTTATGGGCTGGTAGCTTGAGGCAGCCCCCCACGCCTTGTCCAAGCACCACCGGCATCTTTGTGCCCAAATATGAATTCAAGAAGGAGAAACAGTGTGGGGGGAGAGAGAGGACAGAGCAGTGGGGACTGATTTTAGGGTTTGTAAGAACTATGCCAGGATCTGTGTGGAATGCAGAGAAAGTGGGAACACACTTGCTTGAAGGTCACACTGGATCAAAAAGCAAAGAGGAGTGGTATTGCGTTACAAAGAAATGGTAATGAATTAAAGATTATAAAAGATCATAAAAATCATAAAGATTTATGAATGCATTATTTATAAGATTTGCCAGGCCACAACTGGAACGCATGTCAGAAGGAATTCTGGACTAGGATGCTGGAGAGATAAGGGGAGGTGTGGTGAAGAGGTGTGCTGTAGCTGCAGGTGTCGTGAAGAGGGTAAATGAGAGAGAGAGAGCTCAGATTATTGCAGTAGCAGTCTCTGAAAGGCATGGGCTAGGTTACTGAGGCAATTCTCATTTGTTGGCACCCTCATCCTGAGAGTTCTGTGCCAATGGTGAGCTGCACAGAGAAGGGAAATTTTTCTACCTGCGGTATTATGAGTCTGTAATAAAAAACCAGCTCATACTCCAAGTTCAAAACAAATCAGTTAAAGTCATGAGTTTCAAGTGTGGTTAGCAGATGTTATCATTTATGGTTCTTGCCGTGTCTGAGAAGGAGCCCTGTGAGCCAGTCTCACTTTACGACTTAAAAGGGAGGATGTTCAACAAGGCCAAGTGCAGGGTCCTGCACTTTGGCCACAACAACCCCTGCAGCGCTACAGGCTGGGCACAGAGTGGCTGGAGAGCAGTCAGGTGGAAAGAGATCTAGGGGTGCCAATTGACAGGAGGCTGAACATGAGCCAGCAGTGTGCCCAGGTGGCCAAGAAGGCCAATGGCATCCTGGCCTGCATCAGGAACAGTGTGGCCAGCAGGAGCAGGGAAGTGATCCTTCCCCTGTACTCTGCGTTGGTGAGGCCGCACCTTGAGTATTGTGTTCAGCTCTGGGCCCCTCAGTTCAGGAAGGACATTGAGGTGCTGGAGCAGGTCCAGAGAAGAGCAACCAGGTTGGGGAAGGGACCTGAGCACAAGTGCTATGAGGAGAGGCTGAGGGAGCTGGGGTTGTTTAGGCTGGAGAAGAGGAGGCTCAGGGGAGACCTCATCACTCTCTACAACTCCCTGATAGTAGCTTGTAGCCAGGTGGGGGTTGGTCTCTTCTCCCAGGCAATTAGCAATAGGACAAGGGAGGGCACAGGCTTAAGCTCTGTTGGGGAGGTTTAGGTTGGATATTAGAAAGAAGTTCTAATTGGAATTGGCATTGGAATGGTCTGCCCAGAGAGGTGGTGGATTCACCATCCCTGGAGGTTATTAAGATGAGATTGGATGTGGCATTGAGTGCCATGATCTAGTAATCCCAGTGGGGTTGGATCAAGGGTTGTACTTGATGATCTCGGAGGTCTCTTCCAACCCACTTAATTCTATGATTCTATGATAAAAGCTGAACAGCTTCTCACAAACCTTTTCCCAAATTTACCTCCCACAAAACTGATTTTCTGGGAAGACATGAAAATTTTGATGTTTTCAACCTCACACCATAAAATGTTTTTAAGATCATGGGCATCTGTGAAAAAGGACCTGCTAAAAGACTTCAGACTTGACTGGAAAAATTCTCTGCACATATTTGGTCAAAGATTTTTTTATAGGAATGAATGGGAAGTATCTGCTTTCCACCACCTGATTGTGGAATGTCTGATCTTTCTCACTCCTACAGAGGCAGCTAAACTGACTTGCAGCATATGAACACAGATCATTTCAGACTTCTTTTTTCTTTCCATTGCAGATTGATGGCTTTTGCTGCACTCCCTTTGTGCCACTGTTACCTCTTCATGTCAAATACATTACTGCTGTGTTGTGGAAGTGTCTTTAAAGTTCTGTCTTCACTGGCAAATGTGGATATATTTTTTATCCAGGGAGGACATGATTGTGTGCAGTCATGCAGACGTGTCTGCATGAAATGATGTAGCAGTGTGCAAGCAATCAGTTTCCATATTGTTACCTGGTTTTACCTTGGATAACTGATTGGTTATGTCACTGTAGAAAACATAGCTGGAACAAGCACTGTGAAGAAGGTAGCTGAGAGGCTTTGGCTGATCTCCAGAAGTCATACCATGACAAATACTGTGACTTCAGGATTTGACAGAAAGTCAACAAAAAAACTTTTATTACATTATGAGAAACACACACATAAAAAGCCCACACTCTCACTAAAACAAGGACAGAGCAATGTATACTTCTTTACTGTAATTTAATCACTGAAAATTCATACAAACTAAAATTCCAATGAGATAGACAGTGAAGAGTTCATCTTAGGTGCTAACTCAAGTGCACCCTATAGCTGTGTTGTCTAAGTGAATATTTAACCACTTGTCATTTGCTGCATAACTATGCACACGGATTTTTTTTCCTTTTATAGTATAGAAATACTACTAAAATGTAGACCATGAGACTTTCAAATAAGATAATGTGACCCTTCCCTTAAGCATCTCTCCTCTAAGACTTCAGAGGTTTGTATGAATGTTTTATCAACAAGAAATACAGAATTTTTTTCACTAGTTTATCCTTTTTTTCTCTGTCAGTGTATTATATGTTGTTTTATTTCTGTTCATAGCAGTGTGAGTATCAGCCATATGTTCTAGAAATTTTCCCTTACATTAGTGCAAGAAAAGAATTCAGCTGTGAGTGAATTCATGTGTACTGCATGTGCTTTGTCCAGACAGATGGATTTTTGAGACTCTGCGATTGGGTGGTTTTAAAACTCTTGAGAAGTCTGTGCCAAGGGACCCCAAGTATTTTGTAGTTGTCCCAAAATGTATAGTGCATACTTTCTACTCAAATATGTTTGTTTAATAGTTTAATAGTTGTGTGACCATTTTCTTATTTCCCAGAAAGTTATAATGTGAAGAAACTACTTTTCTCTGAGCTAGACTTTGTTATCTTAACAACTATTAGATTGCTTCCTAGAAGCTGGTTACATTTAAAATTCAACAATACATTCTGAGATGATTTTGTTCCTTAATGGACATGATGCTATCTTCATCTTCCCAAATTTTAGTTTCCTATTTAGATTACAGTATGCATCCATGGATCCTACACTGAGCAAGTTTACAGAAAAAAAGCATCTGAAAATTAGTTAAGTAACCCTGTGTCACACATATATCAAATCTGCTGCTAAAGATTATTAGAAAGATGTCAACCTGTGCTTGACCATAACATCTTATTCTCACTTAAATGTTTTGTCTTTCTCTTTTTTTTCAGTACCTGCATGCAAATGGGATTGTGCATCGGGACTTGAAGCCAGAAAATCTACTCTATGCAACACCAGCTCCAGATGCACCACTAAAAATTGGTAAGCAGCATTAAATATACACTTCTCTAATTCTTTTGTGTCAGTAATATGTGCTAGCTGATGTTTGGAGTACATGCATCTCACAATCTCTTTATTTCAAACTAATGTTTGTACTCAAATGAACAGCATGTTACTTCTTCAGCAGCACAACTGTGCATGGTGGTTTTTACACCAATAAAAAACTAGCTGCTTACAGAATTTATAGGCAAAATCATGTAGAAAATGCCAGTGAATAAAGTAGTATTTATAAAAGTAAACACTATTTCTTGTTAGACAAATAATAATGCATAAACAATAGCCATTTAGAGACAAGTGACCTATTTTTATGCTGATATTTAAGTCAAAACATTTCCTTTCATATTCAGTTTAACAAAGCATAAATAATTTTATTTTTAGTTTTTTAAGCCAGAGATGATTGTCATCATCCCTACTGGAATTTAAATAAAATCAGTTTATTCTCAGTGAAAATTAAGAGTTGTGAAGACTTAAATCTATATGAATGAGTCACACAAGTACAACATGTGGTGTCATGCTGTTTGAGTAGTAATTCAGGGGGGAAACGCTGCAGAAAGGATGCTCAATACTTCTTCTGTCACAATTTTCATGCTCCCAGGCTTCTATCAAAATACTGCTGGGATTTTGTCCTGCAGGGTCTGCATACTCTGACCCTTATCCAAGACATCACAGATGCATAATTTTTTAACTCACAATTGTTCTGATAATTTTATTGGATTTCTCACAGAGTGGAAACTGAATATATACCTAAAATGCATTTCTGGATCTCTGCTTGTATGCCCTTAGGTGTCCCACCGTACTGGCTTTGGGCAGTCTTCAGAATAAAATACAAGCTATGTTTCTGTCACAGAAAAGACAGGAATGCTCATTGTACAGCAAATTTAGCTTCTGGATTGCCATCTGAGCATATTCTTTAAATCAGTGTTTATCTCTGTAAATGACAGTACTGTTCACTTAATGCATAAATGTTCATTTAATTGCATATACAATGGAAAAAACATCCCACCTTATTTTACAAGGAAGTAAGAACATTAGTATTCCTAATTATCTTAACAGCTGACTTTGGACTTTCTAAGATTGTGGAAGATCAGGTGACCATGAAGACAGTTTGTGGAACTCCGGGGTACTGTGGTATGTTGTTTCATTATTTACATTTGTTTTTATAACAGTAGAGGCAAAGGAAAGAGGACACTGGAGAAGACCATAAGATCACTCTGTTACCTCATAGCATAGCTGATTATGCAATTCAGGTGATGCATTCATTTACCTTGTATGTCATTCTCTGCCAAGCACACATGGGTGCCAGTCACGCTTTAGAGCAGCATCTAATTCCAGTCCACTTAGTTTCATAATACTGTACTTCTGATTTTCTTCTCTTGAGAGAGTTATATTACAAATGCCTTACACCAATAGTTAGTATTTAGCCCTTTTTATGCCTGTCTTAGTATATGATAAAAATAGGATGTAAGGCTTATTCTCACAGAAGAGCCCTCAGAGTCAGGATGACTTGGTGGGGACGGTTGAGGCTGAATATCTCTGTGGAGAAGAGAAGAAAGGAGCTTTGTGCCTCTAGTCATGGTTTACAATCCACTCGTGCAGAATTCCTGGTGCCCAGAACATATTCAAGCATTACTTTCCAGAACTGGAGGAAAGCCAGGAGGAATACTGGTGAAACGCCAAATTAAACTATGAATAATTGACAGTCCCAGGCTGCCAACTCCCACATCCTGCTCACCCAGCTATCAGCAGCTTTTCCAGAAAGGACATTGCAACAAAAACACATACTGGAGTCTGGATACTCTGGCATCAAAACCTGTCAGTCTACAGTCCCTGGAATGTGCAGATTGATGCAGAGGACCGAAAGCAAAAAGATGATCATGAAAAACTTGGTTTACTGCAACACCGTGCTTTCAGTGAACTTAACAAGAGGAGCGTAAGTGATTTCTGGCAGTAGCACATAAAATTAAGCCAGTGCAGAGCAGTGATTCATGATCAGTCTGTTACAGGAAACATCTAAACTCACAGCAATGTGTCAGACAAATCCATTCACCAAGAGCAAAATTCTGGAAATAGAAAAAAAATATTAAAAGCCATACTCTTCGTGGCTGTGCAAGAGTAATGCAGGAAGGGGAAGAAATTGCATACGTGCTGCAGCACTGGTGCACATAGGTACAACAAATCCACTGTGCTGAAGAAACATGACAGCTATCCCACGTGCATCATAGATCTGGTGGGACCAGGGTTTCAAGGTATTTCTGTCAGGCTTCTTGGGCAGACATTCACTCCTCTTCACCATTGCAGAGCTGGACTTCCCCAAAACTGCCTGGCCTTTCTGTCTGCTCCTCAATGCAGCAAAAGAAATTGCCTGAAATGGTCTTTCCTTCCAATTAAAACAGAATATCAAAAATAAAGCCTAAGTAAAGTGCCAAGTAAATGGAATCATTGAATTATTAAGGTTGGAAAACACTTCCAAGACCTTCAAGCCTAGCCTCTGACTGAGTGCCACTATGTCCACTAAACCATAGCACTAAGTGCCATCTCCAGTCATTTCATGAAGCCTTCCAGGGATGGTGACTCCACTATCTCCTTAGTCAGCCCACTTCAATGCTTAACCACCCAATGAGAAAATTCTTCCTAATCATTACCCTGAACCTCCCCTGGCACCACTTTGAGGCCATTTCGTCTTGTTCTAGCTCTTGTTCCCTGGGAGAAGAGACCAACTTCCACTTTTTTACAACCTCTTCTCAGGTAGTTGAGAGAGTGATAAAGTGTCCCATGAGCTTCCTCTTCTGCAAAATGAATACCCCCACCTCCCTCAACCATTCCTCATCAAACTTGTGCTCCAGATGCTTCACCAGCTCTGTTGTCCTTCTCTGGACTTGCTCCAGCACCTCAATGGCTTTCTTGTAGTGAGGGGCACAGAACAGGATTCAAGATGTGGTCTCACCAGTGCCCAGTACGGTCACTTCCCTGGTCCTGCTGCCCACACTATTGCTGATGCAAGCCAGAATGCCACTGGCCTTCTTGCCCACCTGGGCACTGCTGGCTCGCATTCAGCAGCTGTTGACCAGCACATGTAGGTCCTTGTCCACCAGGCAGCTTTCCAGCCACTCTTCCCTCAGCCTGCAGTGCTGCTGGGGGTTGTTGAGACCCAAAGACAGGACCTGGCACTTGATCTTTTTGAAGCTCATAAAATTGGCCTTGTGCTATGAATTCAGCCTGTCCCGATCCCTCTGTAGACCTTTCCTAATCCTCACCCAACTTGGTGCTTTCTGCAAACTAAGTGGATGTGCACTCAACTCCCTTGTCCAGATCATGACATAAAACACGATATATCAAGATATAAAACAGGACTGGCCCCAAAATTGAGCCTTGGGGCACTACTGACCAGCCACTCCACATACCACAGCCAGTTTTTGGTGCGTCGTCAAATTTCGAGCACCCACTAAAAGCCGCTCTATCACCCTCCCTCTGCAACTGGACAGAGAGAGAAAAAAAAAAACAGCTAAGAATTCTTAAGTAGGGTAAGAGCTAAAGAGTGAGAAATAAAACAGTCTTAAAAACACCTTCCCCCCCCGCATCCCTTATTTCTTCCATGCTTTCCCTCCTTGCCCCCAGCAATACAGGGAGATGGGGAAGGAGGGTTGTAGTCAGTTGTTTCCCATGGGGTGCAATCGGGTCTGCACTGATGGGCTGCAAGGGGACAACTTGCTTCACCATGGTTTTCACTAGGAGGCTACAAGGGGCCCACAGATCTGAATCCTTCCTCTGCTTCTGTGGATTGTCTTCTGATGGGAGACAGTCCTTGGTGGACCTCTCAAAAGTGAGTCCATCCCTCGGACAGCAGTTTTTCCCAAACTACTGTCCCGTGGGTCACTCCTCCATGGGGTGCAGTCCTTCACAAATGAGTTGTTCCAATGTGGGTCCCCCACAGGGCCACGAAGCCTACCTGGGAAAAACCTGCCCCAGCATGGGTTTCCCTCTTCACAGGCCACAGGTCTCCACAAGGACCCCACTCCACCTTGGGCCTCCATGGGCTGTAGGGGTTTCTACACCCTAATGGTCTTCTACAGGCTGCAGGGGCCTCAGCTCTGAGTCCTTCTGCTGCTCGCAGGGGAGGCAGGGGAGCGAGAGGGTCTCCTCCCCCTCCTGCTGCACTGACCTTTTTGTCTGTGTTGTTATGCCATGTTCTCACTCCATTCCTTCTGGGCTGGAATTGCTTCTGCACAACACTCCTCTGTTCTTAAATGTGTTATCATAGAGGCATTACCTGCTTGCTAGTTGGCTTGTCCTTGGCCAGCAGCAGGAAGTCCATCCTGGAGCCAGCTGTCATTGACTCCATATGAGCAGAGGAAGCTTCTAGCAGCTTTCAACAGAAGCCACCCTTGTAGCCCCCCCACTACCGACACCCAGCTACGTAAACCCACGATACCCAGCAAGCAGTGCACCCATCCAAGCCATGAACAGCCAATTTCTCCAGAAGATTGCTGTGACAGTCAGTCTTGAAGACTTTACTGAAGTTCAGATTTACAGAAGAGACACTGTTTCTCCTAATCCACCTGCCAGGTCACTGGTTATAAGAGAATATCAGGTTGGTCAAGCAGGACCTGCCTTTCCTAAACCCATGCTGGCTGGGCCTGATCCCCTGATTGTTCTGTTTTGGTCCCCTGGTGTGATCACTCTCAAGACAATCTCTTCCATGACCTTTCCCAGCATCAAAATCAGGCTGACAGGCCTGTAGTTCCTTGGATCCTCCTTCCAGCCCTTCTAGTAGGCGGAAATCCACTGGCTAGCCTCCAGTCATCTGGGAACCTCCACAGTTATCCAGAGCTGATGATAAATGATGGAGAGTGGCTTGGTGAGTTCCTCTGACAGCACTTTTAGTACCCTTGGATGAATCCATTGACTTGTGAGCATCTAACTATCTCCTCCTGCATCTGTTCTGCTCCCCAGCCCTGTCAGCCAGCTCAGAGGGCTGGTTGCCTTGAGGACAATAGTCTTTCTATTAAGTCTGAAGCAAAGAGGGTATGAAGTATCTTAGTCTTTCTCTCATCCTTGGTTACAGTGTTTTCCTCTTCATCCCAAAGGAGAGATTTTCATTGGCCCTCTTTTTGTTGTTGATGTATTTATAAAAGCACTAAGTAAAGCACTGAAGCAAAAGTACCACCTTCTTACTCACACTGTAGCTCCAATGTTGCTGTAGCTTTCAGTGGTTCTTTTCACAAATCTAAAATACAGTTTGAAACCAAAGTCCACTTTACATGTTATTCTGGCTCTGCTTGGACATAACTTCTTCTGTTTTATATTTAGTGAAGGGAATCATTTGCCTAATTGAGGGCTTAAAGGAGCCCATGTCTCTTTTTAAGTGACATTAGTGTTCATGGACTTTAATTGACTTTGTGACTGTTAACGTCTTCATTCAGCTTTCACCTTACTGACAAGTGTTTTGTCATCTGCAGCACCAGAGATACTGCGGGGATGTGCCTATGGCCCTGAGGTGGACATGTGGTCCCTGGGAATTATCACCTACATCCTGTAAGTTGCTATAGAGCAGTTAATTTGTTAACACCCTCAAGATTTTATGACATTATGAGCTGTGCCATTGAAAAAGACAAGTACTTTAATTACGATATTCCTAATCTTACTGAAGTAAATTAAATCCTAGAGGAGCATGGAAAAAACACTCAGGTTATATATTTGATAGATATAGTACTACTTCCTTAACAACAGGAAGATCTGCACAGAACCATGCTCTTAAAGTAAATGAGTAGCGGTGAAGCTGCTGAAAGCAAAAATACAGGCATGCAAGTGTCAGAAGTCATCGGGGCTTCTTATTCACAAAAACTGTTAGAGACGCTAAGTTGCTTCTTGACTACAGATAGGACAAGAAAAAGTTAGGGCGCTTGCAGTAGTTTCACAGTGCCTGTGAATGTTCTCAAATGCAGCTGCCCCATCTGTGTCAGCCACAGACACTGTCAAAGCTTCAATTGCAGCATCAGTGTTGTTGTCCCACAGCATCTCAGCCAGGAGGCAGGGAACAGCCCTGGACTCTCTGTCTGCAGATCAGTCTGATGGGTTAATGTCGAAGTGTTGCTTTTCTTACAAGATAACAAAAGACCCTGTTGAAAAAGGGTTATGAGCAATGCTGGCCATACAGACTTTAAACAGTTGAAGTTGCAACTATAGACCAAAATTTTCAAACAGTTATGTCTAAAGGTAGGCATTTGCATCTACATCTTAGTATGGCTAGTCATGATACAATTGGTGAGCACTGGAATTACTTTATTGTATTATTGAAACTTTCAAAGGAAGATCATTGAGGAGGGAAAATTGTATACAATATATTGATGCTTTCCTTTATGGGAGAATAAATAACTTAATTAGTCCCTTGACAATGACAATGCTAAGATGGCTTGTGTTGCTATATACAGTACTTGCAGGATGCCTTTTAGGAGAAGAAAATTAGATTTTACATATGTGCATTAAAGATATGGAGGATTTTATACATCTGGGTCATTATGTTTCCCTTATTAGGATTCATTAACTGTGTCCAGGAAGTACAGTGTGTAATAATAGAATTGTTTCCTTTCTGTCTTTTGCAAAGAAATAATTGCATTCTCTAGGATTTATACTAAAAGTTCATGTAAGGATATGTAAACACTCTGGTGGAAATATCAGAAAACATCTTTTCTTCTGTATATAAGCTTTGTGTATTTGTAAATAATAGGCTACAAAATTTCCATTTGTCATTTTTTTATCTTCTCCATTTTAAATGTGATCCTTTGTCTCAGGGTCTGGTTTAAGATCCAGACCTTGTGTAGAAGATCACGTAGCAGAAATTGCCTGCAAGGTGCTCACTTCTTGTCATTTCTGTGGTTTCCACAGATAGCAGAGAGATGTGAATGTTGTCAGCAAGTCTGTCCCTAAGATTGGAGAAATTAGTTTTGTTGACCCTTAAAAGCCACTTAAAGCCACTTAAATTAAACTATGGTCTCTTCTAGTTATTCAGCATTAAGGAAGTTGTTGTACTTGAAACTGAGCTCCTTTCTTAAGCAGAACTTGGTTTCAAGTTCCAAGCAAGAACAGAAATCAAATTGCTGTTTGCATATATGGACGGGTATTTGCTATATGCAACCTTTGAAAACCTTCCAGCTGCTCAGGAGATGCTCCCAAAACACATTAAACCTCTGCACTGGTGTAAAAACAAGCGTGTGAGTTGCTGCTCTGAGTGGAACACTACGAGAATGGATACTCTTCCACTTTTTCCTCCTTATGACCCTTCCTTCTCCCAACTTGAAATTCAATGTGATCTGCAGGAACAAGCCAGGCAAAAATCCACTTGGCTATATTTTCCTTTTAGCTTTAACAGTATTCCACATTTAAAGCTCTTCTATTGTATGTAAAGCTCTGTGGATCAGTACGGTCTGGTACATGTATAATAACTAATTCGTTAATCCTGCAGCCTAAAGGACAGTGTTGTGTGTCTCAGTCTTATAGTTTAGTAGAAGGAATGCACTTCAGTACAGTCAAAAAAATACCTTGCTGTATGTGTCTCCAAAGTGGAATGGATGTAAGAGTGACAACCATGTTACAAAAGATCTGCATAAAACTTCTCATTAATCTTCTCATTAATCAAGGTGGACTTAGTATTTGATTAAGAAAAACTTTGACACATATTTTTTTCCTGAGGTAGATTATATTAAGATCTATTGATGAGAGCTGTCATAATTCCAGGGAAGCCACATGTTACAGTTTTAAAAGTCAAGAAGAACAGTCCTTGTGTATTCTTAGAGCAGGTTAGAAATCCTTCAGTATGTTTGAGGTGCAGATAGAGGTCAACAAATACAGAAGATTTGCCTATAGTCAAAATTGCATGGCTTTAGTTAAAGGTGTTTTTTCACTAACTTAAAAGGAGATAAAACACCATCTGGTAAATTTTTTAATTGTTTTTTTGTAGCTGTTTACATTGTTTTTTCTCTATTTGTATGTAATTGATTTAAAATGTCATCATAATAAAATGATACTTCAAACTAAAATTAAATCAAGAGCAGCCACATTGAGTCTTACCCTGCTTTAATTAATCTAATTTGAAATCACATCTCTAGTTTTATTCGTCTAATTTGGTATATAGCAAAAAAAAAAAATCTGTCTACTGAAATAGATTTTTATTTTAAATAGAATCATAGCTATAGAAATTGCTAAAAAGACAAAAGGTGATAGTAAGTTACAGTGAAAGTAGATAAGATTTAGGAGATTTTCCATGCAGTCAGATCAAGTCTTAAATGTAGTCTTACTGTGTGTCACCTGGTATCCAAAATCCAGTTTAGGCTGACCCAACAACCCTTTTCAGCAAAGGTGTTCTGTGGGGATGGAAGTCCATTGATGGTGGTGGGACAGGAGGCAAAGAAGAAGGGAACAGCTGGAGTACTGTGGCCAGGTCCCGCCTACTGAAGCACACAGTATTTGGAGGCTGGATCCTGGTGTTTTAATCCATCTCTGCCAGACCTGGAAATTAATAATGTACCCAGAATGTGCTTACAATGGAGTGTTTCTCCTCTTCAGCAGAGGAATGTGATGCAACTGTTCCACCCACAGCTATGCACCACTCCCAAAGCCACACTTCTTCCTTGATTCTTCCTTGAGCATCAGTCTCCTTTTTCAAGACAGTAAACACATTGATTGGGTTTAGAAATATAAAAACATTATAAAGTTATAATATAAAGTTGTATTTTCTAGACTTGTTACTGTCTTGATCATTTTATCTGCTGTTATTTTCCTGTCATCATCTCATTGCTTGTCGTTGCTTGTTGCATTTTCTGGAGACAGAGTAGCAGATATATTTTCTGCTTTGCTCAGATCACATACTGGTTGAATAGGAAATTCACTTAAAAATATCTGATTATGTGTGCAAGCGTGATTAAAGTGAAATGAAGCAATAAAAGAAAACATTGTATAAGTGGAAACCACTTCTATGAGTTTGCTTTTCCTGAGGCCAGCAATGTGGATCTGTGCTGGGATCTGTATTACTCAATATATTAATAAATGCAGTCGTTAGTGAGATCACAAAATTTCTTGTTTGTATGTAGGTTATCTAAGTATAGATGTGGGGTGATTAATAAAACCTGACAGAGGTTTTACCATTTTGTGGATGATAGGATTAAAAAATGTATAGAGGTGAACATAATCAAAATCAGTCCTAACTGGACATATAAAACCTTCTAACTTCAGAGATAAAATGGGGTTCTTCAGATAATTCCCATTTCTCTGTCAAGAGTTACAGGAATTCTGATAAGTGCTCTGTGATCATGTTAACTCTGTGCTTGTAAACAATCTAAAAAAGTAAGGTCAGAAAGTTCTAGCAAAGAAACTTAAGATTAAAATAGGAAATATCATTACACTAATTTGTAACTTAGTCATGTGCCCGTTGGCACCCACTTCAAAAACACACACAGCTGGAGAAGCCTCACAGAGACAGCAGTGATGAACAACAGTTTCAGACTGAGGAATAACTAGGTAGTTTGAGGGACTTCAGCCAGAGACCAGCAGAGCAAAGGGCTGCTAGAAAATATTTCTTAGCATGTAGAAGGTATACAGATATCAACTGGTGCATGGCTACTCTTACAATAAGTCCCTGTACTAATAGTTCCAATCAAAGACATGTGAAAATGGAAAATTTAGAATTTGGCCAGACTTTCACAGTGTTAATGAATACTTATGACCACATTTTTCTCTGCTCTTTCTTCTGTTAGGAGTTCTTGAGTACAGCCAGGTCTGGTTTTCCAAAGGGGTCTCTACAAAATACAATGCAGGGAAAAATAATACCATGAACTGTTCCTAACAACCCAAAGACTAATTAATCTTTGATAAATTTATTTCTTTTTTATCCTTGCAGACTTTGTGGCTTTGAACCATTTTATGATGAAAGGGGAGATCAATACATGTTTAAGAGAATCCTGAACTGTGAATATGACTTTGTGTCCCCCTGGTGGGATGATGTGTCTCTGAATGCCAAGGATTTAGTAAGTAAAGCAAAAATCAGACCAGACTATTTAGTATCACTTCCACTGAGTCAATTTTTGGGGTGGGGGAAGAATAATTGGTTAATAATTGTTCATACAGCCTCTTACTTTTCTTCTTGTCTTTGAGATATTAGGGTGCAGTCAAATATCCATGTTAGTCCAGCACTGTAATTTTGCACTCAGGCCCATGGATGTTTAGGTCCTTCTCTGAATAAGCACAGATTGTTGGCAGCTGTCACAGTGTTCATGTATGCCCACCTTTTTTCTAGCTCTGAAGTGTTTCATCATTCCTCTTTTCTGGGTAACCACCTTCAGGGGAAAGTAGAAACAAACTCTTTATTTTTTATCAATTTTTAAGCCTGAACTTTAGGGAAAAAATACTAAAAGGAATGAAACTTTTCCCCCCCTGCCTTTTCTGACAGACTTTTTCTGTCCATTTAAGCTTTTTCTCAGTACATGAGGGAAGACTGATTACTTTTAAATAGGGTCCATTAGCAAAATGTAAGAACTGGCATGCTAGCTGCACTGTAGTCTTTCATTAGTGGATAAAGTAATTAGGACTCAGGAGATACTGATCTGCAGAGATAGGAATGCTTGAGTCTGACTTTTAGTCAATAATAGCTTGCATAATTCAGTTATTTCATTAACACTGAAAACATAAATGGTCTGTTCCATGTTACTTATACAAACTGTGTCATAAAATACTATGTAATTGGTGTTTGTGAAGTACTTCAGGACATTTCAAATGGAAGGACTGTAGAAGTTCAAAGTACTTTTTTGTTGTTTTATTAGATGTGAAGTTTTTCTAAAGTAAAAAAAATATAATTTACTGGCAGATAAACAGCAGCCTGAAAGTAAAACTGCTTCTTTATTGTGTATACAGAGCTTTTGTCCAAACTGCTCCATACTGCTCTGGTACAATAAAGCTCAAAGTTTCAAGTTTGAACACTGTATAGGAAGTTGTAGATAAGGATGAAGACCATGACTCTTAAAACCTTCTGCTGTGGGCAGTTCAGGAAGTCCAGTTGAAGGGATTTGTTTACCATGACTTCTTCCACGGAGACACAATGGGTTGGATTTATCACAATGCCTGGCACCATCTTTCTTTAATAGTTCTTTGTAGGGAAATTTCAGGGAACCCTAAAGTGAGCCTTCCCTCTCACTTGGGTACAAAGCAGCAGTGGAGCCCTGTGCCATCACTTGCACTCTGCTCCAGCAGGGTGTGCATGCAGGAAAGCTGGGTAAGTGTGGCTCTGCGAAGTATCATCTCTGCACTTTGTTACTCCACCCCACATTTTTCTTTTTTTCAAAACTCTACTAGTCCAGACATAACAGCAAAACCCATGAAACATGGCTTGACTGGACACACTTTGTATCCAACACTTTGTTCCACCTCCACTCCCAGAGGTATGTTTGCAGTGCCTTATTCCCAAAAATGTCCTACTCTCATGTTTGGAAGGTGCTGCTTCACTGGCCTTGGTGACAGAAAGACTGGTGTGAGTAGCATTAGTTTCAGGGTGGGCTAAGAGAGAAATATTTGTACAATGCTTTTTAGTTCTTTTACATAGACTGAAAGAAACACTTCCTTTGTTATGTGCCTGTCAGTGACTGCATGGTACAAGTCTGCATGAGCTGCACACACTATAGTTTAAACCTTCTAATTTTTAAAACTTGTCCAAATCCAAAAGTGAAGACACTGCTCAGAGAAACTGCCTGGTTGGGGTTATTTTGAAAATCTCTCAGGGTTTATGTGGCAATTCAGACATGCTACACCCTATGGTAGATACAGATCAACCGCATTGGTATGTATTCTTAATATGTTGGTAACCAGTGGATTTTTTTTCCTTCTCTCTTCCTCCTTAGTGGCTGTCTTACTCAGATGGTATTTATGGAGAACCAAGAAATGCCAGAAGCAAAATTCTTGCAAAGACACAAATGTAAATTCTTGCTGGTTTCCTAGAATGCCTTTCACCTAAGATGCTTCTGAAAACCAGGACCAGAGGCCCAAAATGCAAAGCTAGGTAAATGTAAATGAAGAATAAGGTTGACAGTCTTTTGTGTTTCTTGCTTGCTATGCAGGTTAAAAAGTTGATTGTTTTAGACCCCAAGAAACGCCTCACCACTCTACAGGCTTTGCAGCACCCATGGGTTACAGGGAAGGCAGCAAACTTTGCACACATGGACAACGCACAAAAGAAACTTCAAGAATTCAATGCCCGGCGTAAACTTAAGGCAAGTCTCTGCACACAGTCTTTGTTTTGGCTATGAAAGCATGCAATTAAGTTAGTAACCTTGCAGAAACCTTGCATATCTTTTGAGGACAACATTCCATAGTAGTATGGAAGATTTTTATTTAAGGTGACTGATGAAGATTGAAGAAGTGGAAGCTGATTTAGTTGATAACTGAAGTCAAATAAATAAAAATTGGTGAAGCTGATTGATAACTGTCCACACAGATAAAACTGCTGAAAATGCACACAACTTTTGAAATGTTCTTACCTTCCTTCCTTCCTTCCCTTCTTCCTTCCTTCCTTCTGTCCATCTGTCTGTCCTGTACTGCTTATACAGCAGGCAGCTAGGCATCTAACTGATGTAACATCAGGAAACTGTGATAGAGAATCTCTACAGGGAAAAGAAAAACATTTTGTCGTTTATAAAATTCTCAGAGATTCTAGACATAATTCACATTGATGTTTTGATTTTGTTTTTCTTTATATTTTTACACCTTTGATCACCAACAGGATTTTTTTGAAGCCCAGTTTATTTAGATCCCTGTAGTCAACCAATTTATTCTTTTGTGACTAAAAGCTAATGCTTTTTATAAGTTTGATTCTTCATTGCTTTTCCATTAAAATGATCAAATCTTCAATTATTAAGAGAATTGATTGAAGTTAGCAGTTATTGTAGAGTTATACACATGTAAAATAAACTGTAACATTTTAGACAATTAATTCCTAGACAAAAAAAAAATAAGACCAAAGCAGAAACACAAGTAATACAAGCTTTAGTTGTTTTGTTAGTAAAATAATATGAAATTATCCTCCCTTTCCCAACATACAAATCCAGAGACAGGCTTTCTTTATGTAAAGACGTATTTTTATTACATAACAATAAAGGTCTTGGCCATGATTTTGTTTTTCATAAGCTGTGTTTAATTTGTTTCATAAACATCCACATGGCTTGTGAGAGATACACTAAAAGTATCTTTGGACATTATAATATCATTGGGTGGCCTGTTCTTGTAATCAGTTGTCCAAAGTCCTCTCATCACTAAGTGGATGTCTGTGATTTTTCTTTTAAGAGGTCTAGACTCTCACTCTTGCCACTTTTATTGGGTTATGCCTTGTAATTTTTCTTCATATTCTGTATTAGCTGATTCTTTTTTATTGACAATGTCTATGCAGTCTGTTTTTTATTAGCATCTTCCTTTTTTTTGTTTTGTTCCTTTGCTTCTGTTTGTTTGTTTGTTTGTTTCAGTGTGACTACCTGTCCAGGGTATCCACAAAACTTGCTATACTCCTCACCTCCTCCCAAAGACCCACTTCTGCGATGCCTTAGCAAAAAGCTAGCCAAGTCAAAAGTAACAGCTAGCCAAGTCAAAAGTAACTTGAGCTGTCATACACAGAGATCAGTATTTCTTTTCCTCACCTCTGTATGTTTGTTTTTTCAGGTAATAAAACTCTTTGAGGCAAGGGCTAATATAACTGTCTTCATGAGTGTCTTCATTTTGTAATATGTTGACATGAAATCCTACAAAAAAGGAGTGGCTTTACATGTATATCCTTAGGACTTTGCCAATATACTCTGCACCATTGTGCTTGGCATATGCAATAGTTCAATAGTAATAAATATTGTTTTCGTTTGTGAAATTTTCATGGAATAATCAGTGGTGATACTGTTATTATTACAGCAGAAGATGGCTTTCTCTTTAACTTCAACATGGGAAACTTGAAGTGGTTTCTAAAAAAAAAATATGCAGCACTTACAGCTGAAAAAAAGAAGTCATGTTCATGTTGTCCAACTTGTAACCTTGTGATGGCAGCAATTTTAAACCTCAGTCTAGAATTTCTGATGGTCTTCCAAATCTGTCCAAGCTCAGGCAGGTCTGTGATGTTACCACAAAGACTAAAGGTGGTTACATTCCCTAAGGGGACGATGTGAGGCTGCATTGCTAACATTCCATGTCCTTTAAGGAATATTTGCTTGGTTTTCTCTCTCCCAGGCTGCAGTAAAAGCTGTTGTGGCATCTACACGCCTTGGCAGCGCCAGCAGTCACAGTGCACAGGACAGCAACAAGCCCAACCACAACCCATCGCCTGTCCTCGGTGGCAAACCAGAAGAGAAACTCACTCAGGAAGCAGAAGCAGCTCCAGAGGAAATGTCTTAGGTTGATGTGCTTCCTTGTTTCAACAGAGATCTGTCATTTCACACACCAGCTAATTTGTCATTCAGCAAGGGAGATTCGTAAGCTTGGCCTCTCTTGTTCTGCTTTAGGGTGCCAAATGCTCTGGTTGGTGATCCTACCTTCAATGCATGTGACTGCTTATGAAAATAGTAAACTGTTCCATAAGGCATGTCATGGAAACAGTGTAATTTGCAGTAATACCGGCAGGTGAAAATATGGGGATGAATAACTACCTACCATAACGTGTATACTTCATATACATCTATTTAGTGTTTCTAGATGGCATTTGAAACAAAATGCTGTTTCATTTAATTTTATGCAAGTAGTTGTCTTATCTGTGTTGTGAGTTTATTTAGACTGTTTCTTTCCAGATCCATAGTCCTTGAGCAGACAAAATGGAAGGAAATACCAAACGAATGCTTTTAAAACTGATGTATGAAATAATGCTTTTTATCTGTAAAATTGAAAAAGTATTTGGGGATTTACATGCAAAAAAACACATTCCACTACTTCTGGGAAGAGATTGAAATGTTAGTTCCACTGGGCGTGAAAATGTACATTGCTCGAGCTTGCATTGAGAATGCCTTATTCAGATTTTTCCTGTTTATATACAATATTTTAATAACAACCAAAATTACTCAGATTTCTGCCATTTAATTGTGTAGTAAAGTGTTAGTGAAACAAAACAATAGACTAAACAAGGATTAGAGTAAATGCAAACTTTTGACATACCATTATATTTATTAATTAATTTCTAAACTGTGCAGCTAGAAGACTTTTTATAGAGCCTGAGGGAGTAATCTGCAATTAAATAAGTTGTAAATGCTTAAAGGAAGCTATTGTACAGCTTACTGATTTTACTTTGGGGAAATACTCTTTATACAAGATCTTGGAGCAAGTAGTATAATCTCATTGGTTCCTGGGTGGTTTAACCTCATGAGTAACCAGTTTCCATTTGTCAGCATAATCAGTCCATATTTTCCTTACAAAGGACTCCTGCTCCATGTAAAGTGATCCTCCAGCACAGATCTTGCATCCACCCCGAGTTCCTGTGTCTTAAGTTATTAGCTATGTGCTTCGATCAGCTTGCAAAAGTAGGGTCAGGCTCTTGAGCTGTCTTGATGTTTTTGTTGAATGTCATTGAAAGAAATGGAAAAATTAACATGCATCAGGATGTGTGATCATTTATAGCTGTTATCAATTAAACATCATAGACTGTCATCAGGTTATGTTACAGAAACAGCAAAAAGAATCTGATGTACAACAATAACATTTGTGCTCATTAAACTTTTTAATACCGATAGTTACCTAACATCCTAATACACTCAACATTTCTCCTTTGCTTTCATGGTTTTTATGTTGATGTTAGGCCTTGCGCAACTTGTTTTGGAAAAATATACTGAAAAACCAACAATTCAGTAAAACAGTCAGAGGCTATATTTCCTGATTAGATTAAAAGGTAATGCAGTGTTATTCAGATGGTAGGTTTGATAAATAAAATGTGCTCTAGATTAATAAATAAAGGAAGATTAAAGATACTGTCATCACTAGGTGAGAAGGCATGCTAATGAATGTATTATACTTGAGATTTTTTATCCACTTCTTAGAACTCTTAATAGTTGTACAAAAAGGTTTGCTAACTAAGCAGCATTGCAATTTAAAGTACATGTATTCATCCTTTTTTCAAGTGGCACACTTTGAGGTCAGCTGAAATAGCTGATGGGTTCATGACAGCTGTGTAAGGCCAACAAGACACTTTTGCAGATTTTTCCCAGTAAGTAAGACTAATTACTCTGGAGAAGATGATAGGTACATTCACCTGTCTTACTTCCAGTGAGGTGACTGCAGCACAAATGCATTTCTCACCCACTTTATTCATCCCTCTGGTACTGTGGTGAAGCCATCAAAGTTTGGTCCCTAGGGAGGTTTGATGGGAGATGCTGGATTTCTGTAATGTTTTCATATAGTTGCATCTAATCTGCAGGAGTGTAGCTTGCTGCAAAGTCATTGTGCAACTATGAGAGCAGAAATATCTTCATGTGATGGTTTGATAAGCTGAAAAGTAGTCCCAGCTGACTCTTAAAGTTACTGTTTTGCTAAATTATACCATATCATATAGTAACTGTGAACTGAGGTCATGCAACAGGAGACCTCTCTGTGATAGCATGATCTCAGAGGCAGCTCTGAGGCAGTACATAAAGGCTCTGGGGCTTCAGTTGTTTTTACTTCATTTCCTTCTGTTATGCTCTACATGAAACAGGATGGATGCCTGTGCTGAATGGATTACCAGTTTCTGACTCAGTAAAGCAGTGTGCCTTGCTGATGTTTGACAGCACCACACACAAGGAAGAGGAGGACCAGGGTGTATGTATGCAGTGGAAGAGAGAAGTGTTACCTGCATTCATTTTGTCTGAAAAATCACCTCCCAGCAGTATCTGCCATAATTCAGACTGGGGAGTGCAACACCAGTGTCTTACTGTGGCTGAAAAATATGAACACACTTGAAAACTACTGGAGATGGACCAGTTACACCTCTGTGGTTATAAACTAGGTAGAAAGTCACTGATGCTCTTTTCTGTTGAAATCCTAAACTTCAATTTTTAAAAATATTTAACATATTAACCAAGTCCTTTAAGTACAAAAAGGGAAATCTTTCTTCCTTTTTGAAGTATTTGAATTGAGCAAAACTTTCCTTTTTATAACAGATTGTAGCACTGGCCAATTAAAGTCTAATATCTGAGAGCTTGGCTGAGGATCTGATGGCTGTTAAATAGCCAACAAAGTCCTGCCTTTGCAGCACAAGATTTTTCACAAGTTTAGAAAGATTCATCCCAAAATAGAACAGAGCTCCAGTAATCTTGAACAGTCTTGCTTGCAACTTTGTGGATGATACAGTAGACCACACTGCATGAGCCTGGTGCTGGTTTGTTAGCTTAAGATTGTACTTTACATTGTGCAAGTATGCTGTAAAGAGGCAGGCACACCATAATCAAACTTTTGAATGCAAAAGAGCACCAAGGTAAAAGTTTTAGTTAGAGCCTGTGGTTCAGAAGAAGGGTACTAAGGACTCTGTCTCCAGAAGCAAGAAGGCTGTTGGGCATACAGAGTGACAAAAACTGCCCAGAGTCCCCTTTGCCTCAGTGAATAATGCAAAGAGTTCTGAAAAGCTGTGTAATACTAGAGCAGGACAAAAGTGGCAACCAAAAAGTTTTTTGAAGAGACCCAGGTCAGCAGGGAGCCCCAGGCTGGGAGGATTGCTCTGGCTTACTGGCAGCCAGGCTCAATACTTGACAAATAAAGTGTGTTCTACAACTCTCACTGTAAGCACAGACACAAAAGGCAGCCATGGGGGAATGAGGACAACACCACATTTTCTTCAGCCCAGCAACGGGGAAAGGGAAGACGGTGCTGGGAGTAGTTAATGTCCAGCTTAGCAGAAGGACAGCACTGTCTGCTAAGCAGTAAATGCAGTTGGACTCTGGAAGATAAAGACTCATTTCCATGTAACAAAGTCCTTCACCTCCTGTACCCCTGCTGGAGCACACTGATATGCATAGCACCCCAGGTCTCTGGGGTTTTAGGAGTGGCATATGAAGGTGTAGGGTGATCTTTGCATGGTGTTCTGCACATTGCCTCCTTACAGAATGACAGGCACAAGCCTCAGCACAGTGCCTTGACCCCAGGCTTGTGCAGGGGCTGGCTGTTATTCCCAGTGAAGAACTCAGTTTTGTGTGGCTGAATCTGCCTTGTTGTTGCTGAGCCTATGAATGCATAGCTCATGTAGGCATGGCATTCATGTAACAAAAAATATCAGGCTGACCAATCAAGATGCACAGTTACACCTAGAGCACAGTGGCAGGGATGCATGCAAGTCCTGGGGATACAAAAGGTGAACAAATGTCCATTCTTCCATTTCAGAATAACTTCAGGTAGAACATAAAACCACAATAGTGAGAGCTTATTCTTCTTTTGTATAAAGAATCTAACTCCTCTGGTAAGCCCCTGCACAATACCATGTTTCATTGAACAAAAAACGTCAGATGTGTTGCAAAATAAGAAGAAAACAGCAAGGAATGAAAAGGAAGAAAATAGGAATAAAATATTTACCTATAGGTATAAAATATTTACCTAGGCACAGAGCTCCTGGAGCAGGGCCAGCAGAAGGCTACAAAGATGATGAGAAGACAGAAGTATCTATGAGAAAAAGCTGAGAGAGCTTGGGCCTGCTCAGCCTTGAGAACAGACAGCTGAGAGGGGACTTCATCAATGTATTCAAGCATCTGAAGGGAGGGTGTCAAGAAGCTGGGTCCAGACTCTTCTCATTGGTGCCAAGCAATAGGACAAGTGACAATAGGCAGAAACTGATGCACAAGAAAATCCGGAATATGAGAACTTTACTTTGCTGGTGACTAAACACTGGAAGAGGTTGCCTGGAGGGTGTGGCGTCTTCCTTCCTCAAATTACTTTTGAACCATATGGATGCAATCCTGTGCAATGTGCTTTAGGAAACCTGGCTTGAGCAGGGAGGTTGGACTAGATGACCACACCAATGGGCCCTTCCAACCTCACTCATTCTGTGATTCTGTGATTCTACGATCTTAGTTTCAGAACATGTCTAAGCTTTTACTAGCAAGACTCTAGATTCTCCACATAAGCAAAATTTTCTTTATATCTCAGAGGCTAAACTTCTGGCCAGAGTACTTCACTGAAGATTGCTGGTGAGTCAGTGAACAGCATCCTTTGGAGTATGAATCCTCTAAACAATATAAGGACAGAACAATGTACATGCATATAACTAGAAGTCCAGTAAACACACACAAGTAAAATCTGCATTACGTCTTCTTCTACCCTCCCAAGTGAAACAGAGAATATAAATGCAGTCATGAACTTAGTCATTATTGGAAGGCATTCAAATATTGTGGGAATAGGCATAGTATGGAAGCTGAAATACAATGGAATAGTCGAAGTGGCTCAATTCTGAATTTAGCAGATTAAAATATGAATATGTACCTGCACATACAAATATATAAATTCACTAAAAGAGATTGCTGAACAATCTGTAAAAGCCATGTCTCTATTAACAGTTGCAGCACTTTTTAAGTCATCTTTTGTCCTTTGCCAGCACTACTCAGCTGGAACTGAAACCATAATGATTAAAAGTCTTGTATACATGGATCACTGCTGAATGAAATTCAGAGTAACAGATATCAGGGAATGAAAGATAATGGTACAGAGTTTTGCAAGCTCTGGCTTCTGCCAAGGCACAGTTGAGAAAAAGATTACTTCAGTGCCCTTGTCCTTCTGTATGGTCAGTACTTGGGCTGAAGTGTGGCCACCTGAGAAATTGCAGCATTTCAGAGAGTTGTATGACAATACACAAAGAGCAAAACTTAAAGGAATCTTATTTTTTCCATTTGAAACTCTGGCCTCAAGAACAAGTGTTAACATGCATTCATGGCCAAATGGCTTCCTGTTATTCTTCCCTTTTGTGCCTCCTCTTTTTTTCCTGGCCCTGGATCCCATGGGGCACCCAGAAAGAGCTGTCAGCTGCCAGTCAAAGGGTAAAGAGCCATCTGACACTTGCAGATTTCAGCTTTTCTGCCCTGACAAATCTGCTGTTGCCTTTGGGTCTGTCAGATGTTTCACTCCTGCTCTTGTGCTCCCCGAGAGTCTGAGTTTACATATATCACCGAGGTATATGTATATCTCTGTATATATGTATATCTCTGTGAGTTGCCCCTGATGTGGTTTGTCATTGCCAGTTAGTAGCCAGGGAGAAGTGTTTTTATTTTCCCTCCCCATTTCCTAGATTCATGATGTTTGCTGGCACCTTTAGTTTCCTTTCTCAAGAGCCTACACGTGGCTGACAGAAATATCTCAGTGATGTACAAGAAATGCTAGACAGAAACAGAAAATAATTTGGCTTCTTGGGTTAGTTTACCAACAGAAAGGGAAGGCACCTGGGCTGCTGTAGAAGCTGTTAGTATTTGGAATGAGGGGTTCAGAGCAAAGTGGCACAAGAATAGCACCATGCCATGTTCTGCTCCTCAGCACCAGGAAGATCCTTTGTCAATAGCACCTTTTTCCTCCTGTAGAAAAGACTTTTAGGTCAATCAAAAGAAACACATCAGGTTTAGGAACTCTGAAAAATATCATGCGTGCCATGACCAGTGATCTTAATATCAATTACTTAATACCAATTGATATACTTAGTATCATATTTTATGCAGCATTGCCATTTAAAGTGTTGGCAAAAGAAAGTATGAAGTCAGTTCAGAACACTTGGTCCCATTTCTTGCCTGAGCTGTAAATAATGATCTGCTTTGTAATACAAAAGTCTGTGAAGCCAATCATTGCACACACAGGGGAAGTCTATCAAAGAGAAAAAAGACTGTAATTCTTATCCATGTTTTGGGTGGATCTAGGATGGCTCTTCTAACTGAAACTACTATGTCAAATGACTTGAACTGGTAAACCCAAAAGCTAAGGGTAAGCCATTAGATGTGATTTCCAGCTGCAAATGGCATGTGATCTGTCCCAGAGACGGTATGCCCTAATAGCCACAGAGTCATATTTATTCATCCACAGGACTGTGCATAGGGGTTTGCATCTTCATATCAGTCCTCAGATCCCAAGCATAATGGTGTTACCTACAGATGCTGACTTTACATGAAGGAGCACAACGTCACCAAATCCCTAACACTGAACAGTAAATGCCGACAACAAAAATGCCAGAGAACTTTGCTACAGAACACACCCAAGAGAGCTCCTCCTTAGCTTTGTGTCAATAAGGAACAAAGTGAAAAGTGTCTCTTAAGTGTTTCTTCCAAGGTCTCAGGTTCCTTGATTTCTGTTATTTTTCAGACTTCCCCACCAGACGTTTACAAAAGTATTGAAACGTATTCAGTGGCAGCCTTTTCCAAATGGATAATCCTCACCACAGACTCGACTTTTCATTTGTCAGACATCAAAGTTTCATTGTTTGTACTAGTAATATGGCACCCAGTCTCTTCCTCAGCTTATTATGGGGCCTGAAGTAGTCTTTTATAGAGAAGTTCGTCAAGAAACATTTCACGATATTAAGCAAATGGACTGTATGTATATTTAGAATAAAAATATCTTTGAAGGATTTCCCGAACCCCTGCTGCAGCAGTTTACTCCCTGAGAAGTATTTTCCTTGGGAATGACAGTGATCCATGGGACCCTCCAAAGCATCCAAGCTGGTGCCACCACCAACTTAGTGCCCTCAGTGTAGTGGTAGTGCCTTGTTTGCTCTGCTCAAGTCCTTACCGTTGTGGCTACTGGGAAACAGTAATTACAAACTAAGAGATTTTTAATAAAAGTAATTAGAAACAAAAATATTTGAAACAACTAGGTACTGAGAGCTAACCCAAGCTGTGGTTTTGTGCCGTTATGCACAACAGAAACCTCTTCCCTGTTCATGCCACATCCTCCTGAGATGTCATGCTAATGCTTCTGATTAAATAGCAGAAATTTCATTTAATGTTCCATAAGGGAACATTGTTCTGGGCTTTGGTTGGGAAATTTTTTGTTATTTCTTTTTTTTCAGAATACAGAGTGTTGAAAGGCCTATGCTCGTGAGAAAATTACCTCTGAAATGATTAGATGCTCAGGGAGAAGGAAAGATGGAGAGATGGAGATGAACCGTAGTCATAGAACCATAGAATCATTCAAGTTGGAAAATACCTTTAAGATCATTGAGTCCAACTGTTAACCCAGCACTGCCAAGTCCACCACTAATGGGATGGTCTTGCAAAACAGCAATGGTGGCTGGTCCAGCTTGTGAGGGAGTGGGAGGAGGTGAAGAATCATTGTGGGGAGCAGTTTGTTAGTCTCAAGGAGCTAAACCACCATGCCCTTGCAATCTCATGAAGTACTGAACAGAAACTGGCTGGCTGCTCCACACCCACAGTAAGGAGCTCACCAGCTTAAGCTGGTTTTAATCTGAAGAAATGTGATATGCTAAGGGCTTGTGTCTGCCTTGGCCTTTGTTTGGAGGCTTCTGGTGGCTCCTGGCTGGGTGAGGACCAGACCATAAGTGCGGAATTTTGTGATTCTATTAATTCAAGAATAGTATATGCTGCATGGTTAGAGTATGTGCTGATGCTTCCAAGACAAACAGACAAATGGTGCTATTGACTAGTAACACAAAGTATTTTATAAGCCTGTTACAGAAGCTCATTGATCTCAGAGCAATGGTGGCTGGATTCTTATTAATAACAATGAAAAATGTTATATATATATGTGTATATATATATTAGACTTTCTCAAATTAGCTCCATGTCCTATGTGCCTGTGTCCTTCTTTTACTGCTTAGTTGTGTGAGAAATCCTGCACTGTCAATGCTGTTTGCTTCTATTAGCAAAGATGTTAGCAACTAGATAGACGTTTATGGATTGCTTGTTTAACTGTACACTTTTACTTCTGACTAAAAGCCTGTTTGTGTAGTAACTTATCTGATACTGTGCAAATGAACCAGAGAGAATTTTGAACCAGAAAAAAAAAATCGACTGTTTTGTTATTTCAGTGTATTGTGTGGGACCAATGTACCTGCCTGTGTGCTTGCATGGGAATGCTGATAAGACATGAGAATATGCTTTGATGGTGGGACATCAGTTTTTAGTAAGTGGCTTGCATGACTGATCTGATGCTAAATAAACTAGTAAATCTAGAAATGCTTACATCTATTATTTGCTGACAGCTAATGCTCAGTGTAAAGTAAGAAACAATAGTCATCATTCCAGAGAGATGTATTCGATGGGTGTTACCAGTTTATATTGCAAAGCCTAGAATGGTTTCCAACTTGGCATAGCATTTCCCCTGTTCCTCTTCCCTCAAAAACTTAGCAGCTGAGTAACAAACTAAATATGTTAGTGGTGGAGTACAGAACTAGAGGGCTGACCAGGTTGTCCCTGCGCCTTAGAGAGGGTTATGTGAGACAGAAGCTTGTGTCACATTTTGCTGAAGACTTGATGAAGATGCCACCACTACCTTGTACACTCTATCAAATTTTTCTGCTAGCCTTTTAACTGGGAAGTATTTTATAAAATTCTGAGGTTTTTTGTTGCTGTTAACAGTTTGTCTATCATGGTGATTATGAAACCAAAAGCTGTTAAAATGGTCCCTTGTTCAGCATACCCATCTCTCAGCAGAACAAACCAAGTCCTTCCCCAGAGGACATATGCTCTTTCACTGCTCTTCTTGCTTGCATATGGATTTTCTACCTGAAGCTGATTACTCTCCATCTTGAACTATATTGACAAAAGCTATGTAGCCCAAAGCTGCATGTGGTACCTGAGTGGAGGTCTTTGCATGACTGAGGTGTTGAACGGATTATTTTTTGTTTCTCTGTGCTGTTCCCACATCTGTCGTTCAGCACCCGTAGTGGTGTTCCCTCCTGCACAATTTGCAAGAATGGTAGCTTGGCCACTTAGTTGCTGCCCTGTAGTGGTGCAGCTTGTTATTCCTGTCACCTACAACTCCTTAGTCTTGCAAACTGCTTGAATGCAGAGTCCCCACATATCCAGTTGTCAGAGATGATTTTTCAAAATTTCAAAGAAATAAATCATGCTGAACTCTACAGGACATTTTGCAGTCTTCCAAAAAACCCCATCTCATTTGGTACTTCCACAGATGTAGTTGGATATTTTCCCAAACTAAAGCAAGGCACAGATTCTTACTACAGTTTCGTGAAATCATCTTTTCCACGCCTCCATAGCAGAATGGAAGAGGGGAGTGGAAAGTCCAAGGGAGAGAGAGGGTATGTATCAACGTGATTTTCAGCCCCCCTGGAGCTCAAGGTTTTTTTGCTTTGGACTGACCTCTTAAAAGTAGCACAGCAAACAACTGTGCAGAAGCTCATGATATAGTATGACATTATTCTAGTTTTACAGAAAGCTTGAATCAAACAAGACCATAGGAAACAAGAAAGAGCTAACAAGTCAGAAAAACTTCTCGTAAATTAGGATAGCTGGGGAGTTAAACAAAGATATGCTGCTCCATAACTAACAAATTTCTGCATTCCTGTTGATGCCTGGTAAAATCTTTCTTAAAAAGCTTCAGGGATTTGCAATTATGTCCTTCTGAGCAGTTCAAGCACCTGTTTCCTTCAAGATGTTGCACGTATCGTGGAAGTTTTATGTCTGAAATACCGAAGGGTACAGATGGTTTTAGGATTCAGTATTTGTACACACACTGTGAATTCTCTATACTTTTGTTATACTTTCATTTGTTTATACTTTTACTTATCCTCCAGAACAAGCATGCTGTGATTTCTTTCCTTCTTCCTCCAAATTGTGAGGAGTATGGCACCCAAATAACATGGGTACTCATATTTGCTGCTGCTAAAATTCCCTTAAGCACTACCCTGCATTCCCACTGCACGTGGGAGCCTGAAGTAGTAACAACGCACTGGCTGTAATCCTGATTTGAGCCCAAATGAAAAGCAGCATTCAGATTGACACACTGAGAAAGTCAGGGAGTCTTAGCACAGTACTTTGCTCTCTAGGGTCATAACCTGCCTCAGAGAGGGGTCGTACTGGCAGGCAGGTCAGCAAGGCCCAGGTACAGAGTTCAGGAAGTGCTTTTTGTCACACATGCCAGGGCACAGCCAAACTGGTCCACAGATGGCTTGAGCAAGCTTACTTTCTGGTAACATTTTGGGCAGTAACTGATCTCCTAACAGTTCCACCTATGCTGCCTGTATCAAAGAAAAATATTCAGAGATTATTAGGTCATCATAGCGACTTTCCATACTGAAAGAGACATTTAAAAAAAAATTACTTTGGAGAAAATAGTTCTGGATAATGTGTTGTGATCTGAGGCTCCTTAACCCTGATGGGTTTCTTATTGTGTGGGTCAGCTGTGAAACATGCACAGGTATCTTGTCAGGTGCTGTTATGACCTCCCCATGCTAATGACACAATCCTGAGGAAGGTCAGGAACCCCATGATAATCAGGCCCTGTACTGTAAAACTAAATCTCCAGCACAGCTCAACGATGACTGGAAAAGGCAGAACGTATTCCAAAGTTCAAACTGTCCTCTAGGACTTCCGTTAATATTTAGAATAGATTTAATATCTCTTCCATCATCATATTATCTTTTACCAGGAAATGGGTCTAAACACCACTATTTTCTTTTAGTTATTCTAACTAGTGACTTTAATCATTTTCCAAAGATCCAAAGAGGTCTCTATAGCTATTCCTACCCCACTTTGCAGAAGGTGATATGATACAAGCTCTACAAGAGCCTGCTATATCTCAGAGGTCACAGTTGCTTTTCTCATCTCTCTCCACTGAAGTCAAATGCTACAGAACTTTACAACTTTTATGCCAACTTAATAAGAGAAACAAGGAAAGGTTCTACATAAAATACAGGGATTTTCTTCCTTTGTTTCTGTAGGTGTTAATTAAATATGTGTCAATACACATGTTCCATTTTTTATAAAACCTAATCTATATGCCTTCTTCAAGGTGCTACATGCTCATGTTTTTAAGATTAACTTCATTTTGATGGATAATTTTCGTAAACATTTCTTAAACATACTAAAAGGTAAGTAATACTAAGCCAAAATAATAAAGTTCTTCCACATCAATCATGTGGTCATCACAAAAAATCCCCAAACAAACAACCCAAACCCAAACATTTTTAGAATGGAAGCACTGAGAAAATTCTACTTGTACAGTTTTCAAGAGATTTCAATCTAGAAGAGGTCTGACTTGGGCATCTTCCTTGGCCTAAATTAAGTTTCTAAGTAGAAATAGGCTTTATGGCTTTCAAATTTAAGGAGACAAATTGATATAATTAGAGATCACTACATTATTGAAGATGAACTACATTATCAGACATAACTCCACAAAAAGTCACTGAATGGTACATCTGGTTGCACAAGAATTGAAAAAGCTACATCACAAGTCTGTTGGAATCCAGTATTTGAATTTATTCTGCAGTTGCATTCAAAATAGAAATACAATCACTTAAATGCTGAACACAGTAAGTTAAACACACTGTTAAAATAGACTGACATTGACTTTCTACAGACAGGCACAACTCACCTGGTTTCCCTAGTATTAGGGCTACTTTTACAGCAGTGAACCTCCTAGGCTGGATCAGCAGCTCACACCATCAAAACCATTCTGGTTACTCATGATTACTGGATGAATCATATGCTCCCTTTGTGTTTTATAAATACTCTGTATTTCACATAAAGTCATCAAATTTGGGATCAGGGCCTGTGCAGAGGGTATCTATCTAAAGTAGTGGTCCACCTCCCAGCAAGCTGTGGTAGAGTTCCTTGGACTGCCCCCAAATTGTACTTAGACCAGTCTCTACCTTCTGCATATGTAAAATAAGGAGCACAACAACCGGCAAAGTTTAATGCTGGAGGTTTTAGATGAGGAACAGAAGCCAAACACCACAATTGTCTTATCTTTAGTCACTTCTCCCATACACACAGAGCACCTAGTTAAAGTGCCAAAGAGTAAAGCATCATATTGCTCAAATCCCTAAAAAAGTTAAGATTTTTTTAAAAAGTATTAGCCATATAAAAATAATTTTCATAATATACATGCTATTTCCCTAACAAAAACAGGTCTCTGCTATACTTGGCCACCTTGTTTAGAAGTTGCTTCTGGATAAATACATTCCAGGTTAATTGAAACACTCTAAAACTCAAGTGACAGAAATCTATACTAAACAATTTACTTTGTCTCCCATTTCTTTTGCATAAGCAAAACATGGATTCCTACACTTGTCCTTTCAAACTGCTTTTCTGTTTTAACTGTCTTGGTTCCATCTAGATTGTCAACTAACTTAGGAGGAGAAGAATGCCAGGGTAGGAAAAGGCTCTGATTTTGAGGCTTTTAGTTCTGATGTACTCTAGTTAAAGAAGAGCTCTGCTTCAAGATCTAGCACTTCTCTCTATCTATAGCTATATAAAACAAATTTTAATTTTGGTTTCAAATAAACAGAATAGACTACGAAATTAGACATCTTTCTTCTAGTTTTGTATTGCTCTGTAGATGAACTGAATTTTTTATTAAAAACATCTTAAAATACACTAGCAATTTTCTTTTATTTAAGTTCAAGTTCTTCTCTCTTCAGCTGCTCTGTGCTTCACCAGCCTGTCTTTACTGAAAGCATAAAAAGCCATTTCACTGAATACTAAATAAGGACAGATATTCTAGAAGTGTTAGAGCCCCTAAAATGGGCGTTTGGAACAGGGGCCTCTCAAACTTTTCTGCAGTTCCTAGTGCTCCTTTACACCAAGGAGTGTAAAGGGAATGGCAGAATACACAAAACCCAACAGGGAGTTAACATTTTCTGCCTATGAAGACACCAAAGGCTGTTTGATGCACTGTTTTTAACAGTCTTAAATATCTTAAAACATGAAGCACGTTGGAAAAGCCCTCCCTGTATCATGTGTTTTCTACCTCTTTTTGCCTGAGCAATGAGAAAGAAAAGTCCTCACTGTTTGGAGTTCAGCTACAGTGACCAGTGTCAAAAAAAGCCAATGTTGCAGGGAAAAAATTTTCATCTGATTTTTTTTTCCTAAGAGTTCATTACCAGTCTTTGGACTATGTGCATACAACTGCCTGCAAAATATCAGGGCTTCAAGGTACCTTTCCTAATTACTACACAGTTAAACTCATCACTGCAAGCACAGGTGAAGCACAGGGATAATTACAATCTCACCTGAGCATATGACACATACCAAGATTAAAAGCCTAAAAAAAGAGGTTTTTGAAGAGATTTCAGGTTCCTAGTAGCACAGAGAGTAATCTTTTGAATGCCCCTTCTACCTGTCAGAGTGACTAGGTTGCTGAAAATCCTTTAAAATTTGGACCTTAAAAAAGGACCCTCCACCCTTCAGCATGTCTGAACAATTCTGCAGCATGAGCTTTGCCTTCAGGTGCTCACATTTTAAGATGCTAATTTCATTTATTGCAAAGAGTAATCTAGGGGTAATACCACAGAATACTACACAGCACCAGCCTGCTGTCAGCCTGTGCTGGCTACAGCAATGCCCATACCTCAAAAAAATGACTGGCTCTTATTGTTGTTTAAAAAAACCTGAAAAAGCAGGTTTTTCAGTTAAGGAAAAAACACACACACACATAGCCCCAAAACCAAGCATACACACACACACACACACACACACACACACACACAAACAAATTGCATGCAAGTTTAAGTAAAAAATTCTTTAGAAGTGCAGGGTATCACTGAAGATCCATTGGAGATTTGCTATTTTGACAACTGTGTGATTAAAAGCCCACAAAAAAATATGGAAAGACAACTAATGACTTAAATGAGCTTTGGATCAGCTGTAAGGGCATTTCTTTATCTATGCACTCAGACTATTATATACAACAGTAAGTTACAGTTACAACATCAAAGAAATGCCAATAATGAACACTTATTTTTGCTAACAAGTGCAAAGAGATTTCTTATGAATAGTATCATTTAACAACTTAGCTATATAATATCCTTATGATAAATTAAAGCAAATTAAAAAAAAATACAGATGCAGCTGTACAAACTAAATAAATCAAAAATGTTAATATCTGTATCTATGTATCTATCTAACAAAATTACATCTTCAGTAAGATGCTTCCTGTACAGCAACCTGCACTAGCAAAATCCTGAGCACTTGGCCACCTATACTGTTGGGCAGATCTGAGTTCATGCTGCATTTTTCAAGAGCACACATGCATCTTGTGTTTCCTACCAAGGAAGAAAGGGATTTATAGATTCAGGATATTCCTCACATAGCTGCAGAGTGCTGAGCAGCAGAAAGAATCTTGCATTGGGACGGTATGCTAAGTATCACCTGGTAAAGCTGTGATCCTCAACATAAATGCTTAGGTATCATTCAGGAACAATGTTGCCTCAACTCGGCAGGTAACCTATGCTAAGCTAAAAAATATTATTTGATTGCACGGAATGCACAGGCTTTTAAGTCACTGTTTGTCTACGATTTGAGTGCCTTTTTGAGGTCAGAGTAGAAATTGGCCAAGGTACTGGACATGGCAGTGTCTACTGCAGATTGTGGAAGCATCCCCCGCAGTTCAGTCTGAATGTAGCCTGTCAAAAGGCTGTGGCTGGGACAACCCTTGAGGGGGATGCAGAACCAGCCGCAAGGGTGATTGAATCCACGCACAAAGTTAGGCCTCACCTCCCCATAATCGAGGCTTACACCTATCAAGGAAACAAACAAAAAGATAAATTAATTTAACACAAATAAAAAAATACAGGTGCAGTAAATTTGAAATATACAAGCTGCTTATTCTTGGGGAATTTAGTAGAAGTGACACATTTCAAGTTTCTGGGTGCTTTCATGAATGAAAGTTGCTCTTCATCCAAACTCCACAACAAACAGTGGAGAGTATGATGAGCAAAAATTCAGATATTAAAAAGACCTTCCTCCAATTTATTGGAAGCCAGTTGCTATTCCTCCCAATCTGCTCTGAGCAGGAGGACTCAATTTGTCTCTCCCACTCCTGTCCTACAGTTGACATAAGAGAAACCTGGCACACAGACAAGCCAGTACCTTTTACACTCCTTTAAGTCCGTAAAATGTTAAAACACCTTTGAAATTGTTGAAATACCTTGAATTTACTTGTTTGAGACTATCTTACACCATTTTTGGAATGTTTACTGCAGAACGAAACTGCATTTCAACCAAATCTTAAGCCAAGCAGCTGTTGCAAAATAAGGATTAAGCAGAGGTAAGAGGTGGCTTACCACATGTTAGAAGCCCATCTTCATAGTTTGTGGTGTAAGAGAAATCGACAAACTCCCTTGGTGCTATGATGTTCCAGAGCTGGCCAGCAGTTGTATAGCGCATCACACAGCAATTCTAGTTGAGTGACAGAATAAAGAGGGTGAGAAAACAAAAATAAAATGAATACAGGGAAATTCATGCTTGTAGGCAATTAGCATTTCTCACAAAGGTCGTAGCCTCTGTCAACTATGCTGTGCAAACAAATTCAGTGAAGTCTGAATGGCTGTGCCATTTTCAGTCTAAATGCTGGAAGCTGTGAGGACTGGGAGTCTACTGCCAAGAGCAGAAAATGTCTGGCACCATAAGGGTTTAAAGATCTAAAACTAGAGAACTGTGCCATGCCTGAGAACTGAAAGCCATGTGGCTCTTATGTCACTATTACTTAGGAAGTCTGAAAGGATCCTGAACAACTGAAAGAGGACTCTCTTGCTACTAAGATGTTCCAGTCAAATACTTTTGATCTACCAAGTGAAAAATAAAATGGAATGTGAACAATTCTTCAAGACAGGCTTTCTTACAAGATAATAGAATTTGCATAATTTTTTTTTTTTTACAGAATAATTAGCAAAAATACCTTGCCCTATAAATCTTCCCTAAGAAACAGAGCAAAAGACCTTCAAGCCAGATATCCAGATTAGGGGGTTTGAAGTGATACTGAATGTCTGCAGTAACAAAAGAAAGGCTACCAGCTCTTCTGTAATCAACTTCAAACCTATCTTTCTTTATTTAGTCCTGGCCCTCAGTCTGAACTATTTTGTGTCTCAGCACAAAGTCATGCCACACAAGTCAGCCTAGAGGATGCAGCTTCCATATGTGTGATTATTATTGTTTGTGGAATGGAAGAAAGCAAGCTGCATGAAAAAGCTTTGGCATATATAATATCACAGTGTAGCTCTCTATATGTTAATTTTATCAGAACTCCCAGGTCCAAGTGAATTGTGACTGACTCCTTTATTTTTAGTGTTGATGGAAAGATGCATGCCAAACTTCAGATCAGGACTGTGCTACCAGAAAGCCTCATCAGAGGTCCCACACAGCAGGTATGTGCAATGCCTAATGTGCAGAATGAAAAATGTTACTATTTGTAGGAATTATTCCTCTGCTGTACTGTTAAATTCATATATTCATCTATACACATCTCCCTTAAGAATCTAGACAAGTCTTCACCTCTTCAAATGTTTCCAAGATGTCCATTGAAGTCATTAAGCTGTCCCAGTCTAGCCTGTAAGGTCCAGGGCGAATATGATCCACTATTCGGTTAGTAACATCTTCTACCACTCCTTGAGCTTTGTAGCTAGAGAAACATATGTTTACATTTAAAAGTGAGAAATTTTTTTATATCCTAATAATTTGCAACAGTAAAGTTACATGTTAATGTACCTGGAGGTACAGACAGTGGACAACTGAATCAGAAAAACAGTACAGAAAAAGATCTGTGGGTGCATCTATTCTTCTCTACAACACATGTTATTCTGAAAAACCTTGTCTTTTTTTCTGCAAATATTTTTTAAATAGCAAAATCCTTCCTTAGGTAAAAATTAACCTTTTTATTTCTCTAATAACTTGTTATTCTGCTCCTCTTGCTAGGCTAGCAAGGGAGTTCACCAGGAAGAAGTAAAACTAAAAAGGAAAAAATAAGATCAGTAATACAATGGGAACAACATTTTTCATAAGGTAGAAGTAACAGCAGTAAAACCAAGCTAATGAGAAACTACATTATGCTTTAGTAGCATATAAGAGTATCAAATAAAATAATTTGGTACAGATGCTACAGAACATCTATTTGTTATCAGGTCTTTTTAGAGTTTTTTTTACTCAAGTTATTGGGCCTCCAGTTCCTGAAGGTGAAAAATCCATCAAGACCATTATTTTCAAAATACTTTTTGTTAACTAAGATGTTCTTATTTATTACAGATAACTAGTGAAACACTACCTTTTCACGTGACTTTTGTTTCTTCAGAGTAGCATTTTCTAGTAACTATTTCTCTGCCTAAACCTACAAATACCAAGAAATCCCAGAGACAGAAACTCACACAGGAAGGTCATTCATGTCACACATCTTTCCCACAACTACACACTTGATATTTTACTCTATTGCAGCCCCATAGTCAGTGTACCAGACCAAGCTTTGACTAACACTTCAGACCTCCTGAACCCAGACTTGATCCTGTGCTACAAAGGCCATCATTTCTGGACAGATGCTGTTGCCCACTTCAGCCAATGGGAGTTCTGTGATGTGTTCCACAGATTTCACTGTCTGTTGTTCTAAATATCATGCACCACCAAAGTATCAAAGTGTCATACTGCAAAGAAATAATACAGGTACAACAGATAATCCCTTTAGCTTCCACTCTGGTGAATCACTGTAGCTGAGGGCTGTAGAATTCACAGCATTAAGTTTTTAAATTCTGTAAAGCACATCTATGGAACATCTGCTCTGCAGGCAAACTTACAGGTATCCACTGAATTCTTCTGATGGTTTACGCCACACAGTTGCATCTTTCTGGAAAAAAAAAAAAAAAAGATATGATGTTAATTGTCACTTACATACAATTATAAGATGTTCGGAAAATGCTTCAATTTTCCTGATGAAAAGCAACCAATTTTACCACTAACTATGGTTCACCCCAAGTCTCATTGACTGGGGCACCTGGGAGATGTTTCAGATATCTCTTGTAATATTCCATTCTTTCAAAAAAATCACACAACTGCCTTTCTCAGTGTAAAATGCTAGAAACCTGCATAGAAATAGGGCTTGGTAGGCCAAGCCAGTTTGCTATGAAAACACAGAGAATAATGGAACCACATTACCAGGCAAAGCCTTTCAGTTAAAAGGCAACTAGCAAGCCATTATCTGGACACTACTTGGACAGGAAGACTACACAACTTTTGGTTGCACTCCTGCAACACATAACCAAACAGATGTGTGCAGGAGGTGCTGACAGTGGAAGAAGGGGAGACGCTTCTATGCTAAATGCCTCACTAAAAGTCTCTTGCAAGTAGTATTTTAAATTTATTTTAAAGATACACAGAGAAAATAAAGAAACTAGCATCTTCTGATTTTTAGCTAACTATTAAATGGAACCTCTGTACAACATCTCTGAATTTTGGTGTTAAAGACAGTACCATATGGCATTGCTTTATTTGGAGTCACGGTTATATAAGCACAAAGAAATAAATGTCCTAAAGAACAGTACTGTTAAGTACTGCACCCAGAACTATTTAAGATATTTTGGAGCAAAACACATCTCTTTGGTGATTGGTAAAGTTCTGAATGTCTTTTACAGGCACAGTACCAAACTGGAAAGAAAGGAGGGAAGAAAGAGAGGAGAAAGAGAGGGAGGAAGGGTCAGACAGAAGGAGGCAAAAAGAAAGTCCAACTAGAAATTTTACAGGGGTAAAATCTGGGGAGTAATATGATTTGAAACACTGAGATGCAGGTAACTTCCTACAGGAATACAACAGCAAATAACATAACAACACAGGAATACAAGAGCCTTAATAATCAGTAGAGTAGAGGAGGTACAGGTGTATTGGAAGAGTGAAAGGTTTGGATGCTCTGTTCCTCTCTTTCAAGACAGTGAATCTGTTAATTTTGCAAATAATCAAGTTACATTTGGACCACTTGACTCTCTCCTATCAATGTCTGCTCATGAAGGAAAAAAAATAATTAAATAAATGCAAGTCCCACTCAAAACACTGTGACCAAAGAGCAAAGACAGAAATTTACCACACTAGTCCTACCACATTGCAACACCCAAACACACTTCTACCTTCTATGCAGGACGGGACTAACAACTTCACCTAGCCTAGATGCACCACCAGAATCTATTTAGCTTGTTGAAGCAGGACTCAAAAAAACCCAGGCAGCTCAAAAGAAGAGAATGGCAAACTGCTTGGAGAAAGAAGGAACTATATTCCCTTTCATGAAAGGAAACCTGGGATAATGTGGGGGCTCTGAAGGCAACAAGCCGTCTAGAGATACTCTATCCTAGAGGGGCGGTTTCACAGCCCTCGTCTCACCAAAAGTCCCTCAGGACCTGGAAAAGAATTTCACACACAACAGGCTCCTTCCGTCGCACGAATGACCCACAACAGCTTCCCCCGGACCACCGACCGGGAAAGCCGCCCAGGGTGAGCACTCACGGTTTTCTTGGCCACCCTCCACTCTCCGTCCGCGATGCCGTGGTACCGCACAAGCGTGTTCCGCAGCCCCGTGGCCAGGGGGGACGGACTCGGCAGCGGATCCATCTGATTCCCCCCCAAAGATGCCCAATTACACACGCCAGAAACAAGGCAATGGGATCAGGGATGCCGACACCAGCAGGGGGCATCCGAGCCCGCGCGCTCCGAGCAAAGGACGCCGAAGACACCGCCGCTCATGTCCCCGCTTGCCAGGGGCTCCGGCGAGATCCAGCGAGACCCCGGCGCTCCCTCAGACAGACCAGCCGCGCGCGCTCCCGGACACGCGCGCTCCCGCGGCCGTGCCCCGCCCCGCCCCGCCGCGCCATGCTGGGCAGCCAATCAGAGCGCGGCCGCCGCCCTGCCCGCCCCCTCCCGCGTGCGTCACGCGGCGTCCCGCCGTGCCGTGGCGCGTTCTGCGGGGCCGGGATTGGAGGTGCGGTGAGTGGGGTGATGGAGCGGGGGGGACGCGCCTGGCCCCGGCATGGGCGTGGGCACACCCGCTGCTGGATTGGTAACACTGCTCTGCGCTCCGTCGTCTGCCGTGACAGCGCGGTACCGCCCCAGCCAGGGCTGTGCTCCTCACGCGTGCCTGTCACTGTCGCTCCGTACTGATGTCCCTGGGTGGTGGAAAGATAAATTACTTGTCGGTAGAATCACCTTGTGCCGTGAAAATTAAGCACCACTCAGCCGCCCCCTCAGCCTCTATTTCGCAACCCCACCCACTCCCCCAATCCCGGTGGAATGGGGAGGAAAATCAAAGTAGAAGTTTTAGGTTGAGATAAGAACAGTTTAGATAATTGACAATGAAGTAAAAATGCAGTAATAGTGGTAAATGAAATTATTATAAGGGAAAAAAAACCGCACGTGATGCACAATTCTTCACCACCCACCGACCGATGCCAGGCCCTCCTTCCCAACGCAGACTGGCCCCTTCCAGTCAACTCCCCCCAGTTTATACACTGGGCATGATGTCCCCCTGTAATCCAGGAGGAGACAGCAACCTGCTGAGCCACTTGGATCCTCACAAGTCTATGGGACTAGATGGGATCCACCAAGGCTGATGAGGGAGCTGGTGGAAGAGCTTGCCAAGCCACTCTCCATCATTTACCAACAGTCCTGGCTCACTGGGGAGGTCCCAAATGATTGAAAGTCGGTGAATGTCATGCCAATCCACAAAAAGGGCCGGAAGAAGGACCCGGGAAACTACAGACCTGTCAGCCTGACCTGAGTGCCTGGCAAGGTTATGGAACAAATTAACTGAAGTGCAATCACACACTTTTGCACAAGTGTGCAAAAGGATGGACAAGAGATCAGATCCAGCCAGGGAGGGTTTAGGAAGGGCAGATCCTGTCTGACCAACCTGATCTCCTTTTGTGATCAGGTGACCCGCCTGGTGGATGAGGGGAGGGCTGTGGATGTGTCTGTCTGGACTTCAGCAAAGCCTTTGATGCCATCTCCCACAGCACACTCCTGGAAAAGCTGGCAGTCCATGGCTTGGACAGGGGCACTCTGTGCTGGGTTAAGAACTGGCTGATGATCAGACCCAGAGAGTGCTGGTGAACGGGGCTGCATCCAGCTGGTGGCCGGTCACCAGTGGTGTCCCCCAGGGATCAGTGCTGGGCCCAGTCCTGTTTAACATCTTTATCGATGATTTAGATGAGGGGATTGAGTCCACCATTAGCAATTTGCAGATGACAACAAGTTGGGAGGGAGTGTTGATCTGCTGGAAGACAGGAGGGCTCTGCAGAGGAACCTGGACAGACTGGAGAGATGGTCTGATTCCAATGGGATGAAGTTCAACAAGGCCAAGTGCCGGGTCCTGCACTTTGGCCACAACAACCCCTGCAGCGCTACAGGCTGGGCACAGACAGAGTGGCTGGAGAGCAGCCAGGCAGAAAGGGATCTGGGGGTGCTGACTGACAGGAGGATGAACATGAGCCAGCAGTGTGCCCAGGTGGCCAAGAAGGCCAATGGCATCCTGGGCTGGATCAGGAACAGTGTGACCAGCAGGACCAGGGCAGTGATTCTTCCCCTATATTCAGTGCTGGTGAGGCCACCCCTGGAGTGCTGTGTCCAGTTCTGGGCCCCTCAGTTCAGGAAGGATATTGAGGTGCTGGAGTAGGTCCAGAGAAGAGCAACAAGGCTGGTGAAGGAACTTGAGCACAAGTGCTATGAGGAGAGGCTGAAGGAGTTGAGGCTGTTTAGCCCAGAGAAGAGGAAGTTCAGGGCAGACCTCATCATTCTCTACAACTCTCTGAAAGGAGGTTGCAACCAGGTGAATGTTGATCTCTTTCTCCAGGCAACCAGCATTAGGACAAGACGACATGATCTTAAACTGTGTCAGAGGAGGTTTAGGTTGGATATTAGGAAGAAATTTTTTATGGAGAGAGTAGTCAGACACTGCAATGGGCTGCCCAAGGAGGTGATGGGTTCACCGTCCCTAGAGGTTTTTAAGATGAAACTGGATGTGACACTTAGTGCCATGGTCTAGTAACCACAGTTGTGTTGGATCGAGGATTGGACTTGATGATCTAGGAGGTCTTTTCCAACCTGGTTGATTCTATGATTCTGTGGTGTGGAATATCCCTTTGGTCAGTTCAGATCACCTGTCCCAGCGATGTTCCCTCCCAGTTTCTTTTGCAAACCTCCTCTCTGGCAGAGCATATGACATGGAAAAAAAATCCATTGGCTAAGCACAACTTAGCAAAAAACCTCAGTGTGTTATCAACACCATTCTCATTAAGAGTTAAGGTTTAGCATTCAACGTGCTTCAATGTAAAGACCTAGTGGGGGGCGTGGGGGGTAACAAAGCCCGGGTAGAAGGAAGAATTGCTGAAAAATATGGGCTGTGTAAAATTTTCTTAAGAAAGCATGTTCTTTACTGTTTTATCTTTGTGTACTTTCAAGTCTAATAACAAGAAAGGAGATTTAATCCCTGAAACAGCAGCTAACAAGCAAGCTCTAAGTCATTTCCAAGTGTTACATAAACAAATTACTTGTTGGTAGAATTACCTTATTAAGGATTAGAGCTTGAGATGCTTCAGTGACCTTAGGCCTAGGGAAAGGTTAACAAGGCTTGGGAAAAAGAATGTACCACTGGTAGTGGATACAAGAAACGCATAATTTACAGGCCACAAGGACATTGGACAAAACTCCCAAGATAAGGAAGAAACTAGTAAAGCCAGCTCAGCAATTGTGCTAAAACCAGCCCCAACTGGGTACAAGGTGATTCCGTCAGGAGCAGATCACGACTGACTCATGGCTACCAACCCAAGAAACCCACGGGCTCCAAGGAAGAGAAAGACTGAGCAAGCACACTAATTAGCATGAGAAGCCAGAGAACCATTAACCAGTAGAAGATAGAATACTCTTATTAATAAGAGAACTAGGTAACTTGTAGCCGAGGAACATTAATGCTTTGTTTGCTAAAGTGTATCAATAGGGAAAAGTATCAATTGGCAGTTGTGGTGCTGTCATTGTGAATTTGCCACCCAGCGCCCCTTTCTGTGCAGAACTGTGAAGAAATCAAATACCTTGACTGTGTGTCAAGGATTAGCCTGTTGCACATTGGGTGCAAGAATCTATTTTGGGACAACAGAACAGGCTTCTTTACAGTGGCTATATAAAGTTTTACACAGGGCTGCAGCTTTCAGAGTCCTGTGGATTTGCTGTTCACATGAAGCGTGTTCTGAAAATGCTAGTGTGGTGGGTAGGAGGAGTGAAGGCTTTCCTGGGTCAGCATTCCCAGATGACTGTAAAAAGATAAAACTCCTGTAAGGGCAGAAAGATAAATGGGTCAAGAAGTAGGTGATTAGAGTGAGGGAACAACAGATCTTTGTGCGATAATACGTTGATCATTTTGGGCAATCCTGGCTCCCAAACTGAATGTTTTGAATATAGTTGTGTTCTCAATTCAGAACGTTACACCAGGCCTTTTGAACTGTCCCTAGCTTTGCAAAATACAACTCTTGATCGTTGAAAATGAGTCTCTGAACAAAGATCATGCTTTTAAGGACATATTAAACAAAAGAATGAAGATGTTTTATGTGCAGTGCTTCAAATTTTACAATACACGATCAAAAAAGTAGTTTTGAGTTGAAAGCATAGTGACATTAGAGGAACGTACTTCACCATCTTCCTTCAGACTCCTGTCTTTCTCTGAGTGAAAAAGTGTATGTTTGACCAGTTCCTGGCTGCTTTCTCCATTCCTCCCTACCCTGTTGCTCTCCTTAAAGACCAGGGTTTTCTTGCCTTTGAGTATGACTTTCCTTCCCCATGGGCTGACAGACAGTTTAAAACACTGATGTAAATTGGTTCAGTTTTTAAAGGAATTTTTTTTTTTTTTCTAGGAGGGAATGATAAGGTTTTATTGAAAAATGCTGACTTTTTAAATAAAACCTGGTTTGTAGAAATGCTTCATGTTTCCATGGGCTGGATGGATTTTAACAGAAGTTTGCCTGGTCTCTTGAAAGTTGCTCTGGCTGCTCATACAGCAAGTTTCTTAAGCTTAGGAGGTCTTTAAGCCTTCTGTAAAGCCCGTGGATACTCTTTATTCTCATATTCAATACTAATTTTATGACTTGAGGCAGCTGAGTGCCTTCAGGGCTTTTAAACTGGTTCTTGCGCACAGTAAGACAGTTGCATATATTCTGGACTTCCCACCTTTGCAGAGCATAGTGTCAGTGAAGCACATGAGATAACTGATGTTCAGCTAATACTGTGTATGATTCCTGTGCTATGCTCCTTCACTAGGTACAGCAATGCCTGCAGTGCTACTCTAACCTTAACCCTAATTTGTGCCTATTGGAGAAAAGTGATGTGAAGAGGTGAATGTGAAATGTTGCCAACAATGCCATAGCTGAGCTTTTGCTGCTCCGTCCTGCTGATCTCTGTGGCACTTCTCTGCAGCAATAACTCCTGAGCCACTCCCAAAATTACACTGTGTCATGCCTTAGATAAGCAGTGTTGCTGTAGAGGAACATCTGTTCCTCTTCTTACACCATACCTTGTGCTGGGGCATTTTGATTATCATGATGTGTGAGATACACAAACACTGTTGAAAGCCCAGAATACCTCTGTCTCCCACCTGGAAAGTAAGTAGATACAACATTTTTTTCTGCATTCACCTCTGAAGAGGAGTGATTGTCTTAGAATGCCTGCCATTTCATGCTAGAAATACTGTTGTTTGAAGAAGTGTGAGACTAACTATTGGCACTTAATTTTAGTTAACCCATGCCTAGTAGTGGGTTTGATCGCTGAAGGTGCTCCTCTGTAGAATGCATAACAAACAGTAAGGAGGGCAATTTGGGTGATTTTCAAACAGAAGGAAGTGGAAACATTTAATCCTAATGTCTTGCAAGGTAACAAAATGTGTGCAGTTTGCCAAACATATTGGACCAAGTTTTCCTTTTTGAACCACTAATATGTCCTCACTCCTGTATGACACTCAGCAGCCTGGTTCCAATCCAAAACCATTCCCAAGTATTTTACTGAATGAAATCCTAACTCCAGCTGTTGAAAGAAAAACAAATGGCATACAGTTGCCTTATTAAAGTTATTCTGACTAATTTATTTTTCTTAAATTTAAATGCATTTAGTTCCCTTTCCAGATAAAAATATGGTGTTTGATGTCCCTTCCAACCTGGTATTATAGGATTCTAAAGCTCAGCAGGCTGCCCTTAACCATGTATTTGCTATTCTCAAAATTAAATTTGATTTGAACTTGTGTCTCACAGAGAACTCTAAAAAAGTTACTGAGAAAACCTGTGCTGCTAATTGGCACTTCACACCACGTTTTGTCCTGCCAAGGCCTTCTGTGTTCCACAAAACACACAGTCTTTAGAGCTTTATAGCCCTTTGAAACTGTTCTTCACTGCAGACTCATAGAATCACAGAATCACTGAATGGCTGAGGCTGGAGGTCATCTGGTACAACCACCTGCTTGAGCAGGATCACCTTGAGCCAGCTGTCCAGGTCTGTTCTGAGTTGGCTTTTACATATCTCCAAGAATGGAGACCTGACCACCTCACTGGGTAACTTGTGCCAGTTGTTGGCCACTCTCACCATGAAACATCTTACTGATGTTCAGAAGTTGTTGTGTTCAAAGGAAAAAGCCTGCCTCTGTCCTCTTTGCATCCTCTCTTCAGGTGTATATACACATTGGTGAGATCCTCCTGAGCCTTCTCTTTTCCAGGATGAGCTGCTCCAGTCCCTTCATGATCTTGGTGGCCATTTCCTGGACTCTCTCCATTGTGTCTGTGTCTTGTCCTGAGGAGCCCAGAGCTGGACCAGCACTCCAGGTGTGGCCTCACTGGTGCTGGGGGGCACCTGACCTGCTGGCAACACTTCTGGTAATGCAGCCCAGGAAACCATTTTCCTTCTTCATCACAGAAGCACTTCACTAGCTCATGTTCAACTTGGAGTCCACCTGGGCCTGTCCTGACAAGCTGTTTCCCAGCTGGGCAGTCCCCCAGCCTGTGCTGGTGCCTGGGGTTGTTCCTCTCCAGCTGCAGGACTTTGCTTTTCCCCTTATTGAACTGTCAACCCCTTTCTCCAGCATGTCAATGTCCCTCTGGATGGCAGCACAGGCCCTGCTCCCAGTGTGGCCAGTGCACCTGCCCCATCATCCAGATCTTTAATGAAAATGTGAGACAGGTTCAGGCTTAGTTTTGACTCCTGGGTGACACTTCTCCAGCCAGACTTTGTGCCACTGACCACCACCACCCTCACTCTCTTGCCATCCAGGTGGTACTTCACCAACTTTTTAATGAGGATCTTGTGAGAAATCCTGCAATTACTTTTCTTCTTCTGTTGACTTCTAAGATTTTTTTTTCCCATCTCTTTAACTACCCAATTCGTGTTCTCTGCCAGAAAAATAAAATATGAGAAACCAAGTTTGCGACTCAGCTGTAAGCAGAACAGTTGAAATTTGAACTTCCAGAAAAAGCTGCTCTGGAAAACCACAGTCTTGAAATAACCTGGACAGAGCATTCTGCAAATGGCACAGAAGGCCTGATATTTAACTAAAACAATTTTGTTTTGAAACTTTCTACTGACTCAACTGAAATTATATGCTCCAGAAAATTTCTCACTAAATAATAGACCAGCAGGAGTGTTTTGCTCTTAACCACTCTTGATGTTTTCAGTCAGACTAGCATAGCATTTCAACTAGCAGGAAAACTCCTGGAGAAGTCTGAGTTTCTTGGAAGATCAGTCAATGAAATCCTGAGAGCCTATTTCTTGCTGAAAACATGCACAAATATTGTTCACCCACAAACTGTCACATGATAGGCTAAATCTAACTGACTATATATCTGTGTAGGAGACTTTTTCAAATCCAGCATGGGCAAAATGTGATTTTTTAAATAGAAATAAGTTCCAGGTATGAAAAAAATAAATAACTTTGTTTTGCTGTTGGGCAGTTCAATCAGTGTAGCCATTCTAGCTAAAGGTTATTGTAATTTTCTTAAAAAATGAGCCACATTAAAAAAAAAAAAAAAACCACAAAATAAAGTTTGTAGAAAACCTCTAATATTCTTCATGTCTGATCTTCAGTCAGTTAATTTAAATTCTTTGGCTGGATTTGGGAAGTGTACAGCGTGGTATCTTTTCATCAGAGAATGGTGGAAAGCTACTCTTTATTTATTTTCTACTGGTTGGCACACATAAAACTGCAGAAACGGCATTAGGATTTCATATTTGTTTGCTTAAGATGAGCTATGTTAAATCAACTGTATTAAGTCAGCTGCCTTGACCGTTCCCTGTAAAAGCCACATAAACCCAAAAGGCTATGACTGAATTCTCAGCACTCATACATATTACCAAATGCAACTTTCGAGGCTGTGAAAAGTGCACCTAATAATCTTGCATGTTTCACTGGTATAACACTAGTAACATTTTTCTCTGCTAATGAGTGAACCAGGCTAGAATTCAGCTCCCTTCTCACATAATTACTTTCAAACTTATGTATTTAAGTAAGAAACAGGAATGTAGTAAGAAGTCACTGCCTCGGGTGGATCTGGGTCAATGAAACAGTGTCTGCAAGACAGAGTGGCCCATCACCCCTGTGAAGAGACCTGGGCAGTTGGCACAATTTCTTTCCATGAGATTAAGTTGTTGCAGGAATTTGTTCGCCTGTAGATCCATTCTGTTTCAAACTTCAATGCTGTTTATGTAAGAGGGGTGATGGTGTGGAGTGTAGCCTAGGCCAAATAGTACCCAAAAAGCAATCTCTTCACAAACCAGCAATTGTACTGTTGTTTTTTTTTTTTTTCATTTTGCGGTTAAGCCACAAGATGGCAGAAAAACAAAATAAATATTTTTTTCTGAAGCAGCTGCACTTCAAAGTCACATCTAAAATCAAACACTTTCAAGAAAGGGATGAATTTTCCTTATAATTTAAAGCATTGCTAAAACCTTATAAAGTTTTTAAATACATGTTATCTATTCCTTTAATTAATGTTATCCAACTATGATTTTTGCTAAACCATAGTATCATATCTTTTTCTTATTTGCTGTTTGTGGGTCTGAGCAAATATTGTCTATTTTTTTCCTATAGACAGAAAATAAAAAAGCTAGTCCTGATTATTTCAGTTTTGTATCCCAGTGGAGTATGGGGTGTAACAAAATTAAATTCAGAATAAAGTCTCTTTGCATCTGGAAGGAGAAGCATGATTTTCCTGAATCATGATTAATCCTTGGTTTCTGTATTTTATTAGTATACCCTCTCACTCTGCCCTTGCAAAAAAGCTACCTCCATCTTATTATCAAAGCTTACTGCAGAGCCAGATAGGAGATTGAAATGATGACTTGGCTCTTCTTGATTTGAAGACTACAAGGTAAAGGTGCCTTAAAATCATCTCCATGCTTTATCTGTCTGTGTTATCTGGTATTAAGAAACTATTATAACTTTTTCCTATTAAAGAATTTCAAATGAATTAATTCTGTTCCTCTCCTGCCTAGTACCCTCAGTGGAATCTTAAGAGACTGTTTTTTAAAACATTCCAGCTCCTTTTTCAAAAGTCATAGTCACAATTGCATCATTAGTGTGGTTTAAATAGCAATAGTGTATGGCAGCAGTACCTGGCAGTAGTATCTGTAATAGAAGTGTATATGGAGTGTTACTGTCAATTCTCAGTTGCTTGGGTAGTCTTGTCCCACAAACCTTCTCAAATATCCCATAGACTGTAACCCAAAGAAGACATTGTCTACCACAATTAATAATGTTTAGGGGGTCTTAAATGTTCTCCTGAGTGTACCAAATTGAGTAAAAGACCCATGCCCAATGACAGATGGATTTTTTAACCTATTTCCTTATCTGGATTCATGGATGTAATAGAAGGGTTAACTTTGTTCATAAAATCTTATGTGTATGAGGGAATAAGGAACTTTTGTTATAATTCAATAAGATAAGTTTCATGGACATCCTGTTAATCAAGCAAGTGTCAGTAAAAATAATTGCAGACATCTTGCTAAACAAGCAAGTATCAGTATTGGTGAAATTTACAACTGATAAGAACTGCACCTTTCGTCTCTGACAAATGCCAGATGACCACTTAACAACGAGCCACGAACTCAAGCCACAAGCAGATTTACATCCAAAACCCGGGACTTGAAAATGTATAAAAAGAGTCACTGACTTCCTTTTGGTGTGTGCCTCGGCGGGGCACCTGCCCCCAGGCCACCCAGCACTGTTTTGCTTTATTATCGCTTGCTTAATAAATTTATCAATGTTTAATTGGAATTGAGTTGTCCAAATTCTTATACTAACTTATAATAATGGATAATCTTAATTATCTGTTGTTAATTATCTGTATCCTGCCTACAGATGACTCAGTCCTCTTGTCACAGTGAACCAGGAAGCTGTTCACCAAAATGTCTTTATAAGTAGCACTTCTTATCTCCAAAAACTTGTTGAACTTATTTTGGACAGGCTTCAATGACACACTCAAGGGCTTTCTGTAGTTTCATTTGTTTGGGGACTTACTGCCACTTCTTTCCATCCTTAGTAGCCCCTCATTTCCTGCTGCCTTCCCAGCTGTTTGCTTCCAACAGGGACACCTTTTACTTCTACAACCAGCAGCCCTGGTGATGTGCCAATGACAGAGACAGTTCTTTACTGAGCTGGTTACGGAGGCACCATTCTGTGAGTGCAGTAACTGTGTCTTGGCCAAGGATCAAAAGCACAGATTACGGGCCACAAGGCAGCATGCAGAAGAACTTTATCTGTCACAGGAAATAAGTAGTAGTTCATGACTTTACTGTGAAGTTAAACAATCATACTTCATCTGTGCATATGTAGTTGCCCTTGTAATAAAAGACAAAAGTGTAATTGAAGAAAAAATCTCCACCATATTGGTAGCTCAGGTCATACTTTATATACAACACACTTGCATGTGAAAACTACTAATCCCCTATTTTCTGCTACTGAAATGGTGGTTTAAGGTAAATTCATAGCTGTACCTAAAGCAATTTTGATTCCTTAGAGACTCAGGCAGCAATTCTAAAGCAGTCTTTTCATTGAAAGCAGTTGTTTAATTGTCTTTTATTTTAATTGTGCATGCTTGTAGTGACATGAGAGAGTAATATAGTAAGGTGTAGTTCCTGGATATGCAGATAAGCATGTTCTAACTCATTATCTCAGTCATGTTGAGGAATTCCTAATTTGGAGTAGATAGACATATAATAATGGGTCACAAAAATGACTTCTTTGTGTCAGTCATAGAATCTGTCAGGTTTTCAGGTGTTCCTTGAAAAGATCCATGTTGAAGATGCATTTACTGCCAGTGATCCTCTCAGTGGCCTTACACCAGCAGCAGACCTGTGCCTCACTCTGCTCACTCAAAGCTGCTTGCTACTTCAGCTGCTGCAGTTTTCAGGAAATCATGGGTCAAAACAAAAGAGAAACAATAACAAACAAATGTCAGATCCACTTTCTCAGAGGGTTTTTCTTTTAATTATTTAATTTTTGGCAGCACTGTAGGTTTTTGTGCTATTTTCTCTTAAGTATGTCCTGAAAACTCCTGTGGCCACACACTGCTCTGCTTTGGCATGGTCCTGACATAAGCAGATCTGGAAGCCATGTGCTTGCTACATTTGCTTCTACACTGTCTATACTCTTTTACAAGTCAACTTGAATATGACAAATTTGCTGACACTTTTACCATTTTACCTCTGCTTATGTATAGGGCTGCCATCATCATCAAGATTACTTTTTTCTTGTTTCCCAGTCATGCTCATTGTCAAGAAAAATTAGAGGTTCTTTAGAAGTTTATCCAGTCTAGATGGAATGCTTGGGCTCAGTAATTTCTTTTTTTACACTATATGCTCTGAAATACTTAACTCTTTTACATTTCTTTCACAGAAATTATTTTGTAGCTGGATGCTTTTTCCCTGGAGTTTTTTTAATCATGCTTTGTCTGAGTGGTGACAGAACAGTCTGGCACACATTTCTCCTAGATCTAGGTTTGTCTTTTTTTCCTTTTTTTCTTTTTCTTTTTCTTTTTTTTTTTTTTTTTAATTTCTTTAAGCAGGTACACTCCCTACCTGTCATTTTTTTCTTAGAAAAGTAACAACTTTATCATCCATATACAATGGAAACTACTTAGACCACTGCCAGGCTAAAAACTTAGAGATCTAAGACCTTAAAATATGTCTGGCATTTTTTTGGTGAAGTAAGATATATTTATCTTGGATGTCTGAGGTATTTCCTTTCAGAAAATGGCATTAGCAGTTGCAAATAGCAAGCCTTTTTGGAGTAATGAACTGAATATGATGTAACTGTTTTAAGACACTTTCTGTCTTAATCAGATAAATATATGGACATTAAAAAAGTCTCAGTTTTCTCAGCCGGTCCAAACCAAACTCAACACGGATATCTTCATCTTGGTTATATATAATATTGGAAGTATTAGCTGAGTAGACTAACAGAACATCATAGTTCTGGTTGAGGCTTCCAGGCAGAGGCGAGAAACTTAAAGTATTTTTGAGATGTGGCAATAGCCACATTCAGAAGACTGAACCTGACTGTCTTAAAAGCCTTCTTCAGCCCTAAAAACTCTTGTTTTCTTAGCTTTGCTGAAAACTTGTGGTACAAATAAAACAGTTTTTCCCCTGTACCATGGAGGCTGGTCTTGTCAGTTGAGATGATTCTTATTGCAACATGCTCAAGGGTTTGATATGTGAGGAGAATAACAACTTGGACAACAAAATTCAGAACATAGCCTGAAACTTATTACATGCAATTATTGTTGTGGTTTTTTTCAATATGGAGCGATTCCTTGAGGTATCCTCAGGTGAGACAAAGACAACTAGATTTCCTTTTATGAAAAGGTAACCCACCTAGCTGATCAAGGGAAGCTAGCTGATGTAATCTTTTTGGATGTCAGTAAAGCTTTGTCGTGCGTTTGCCCTGGGCAAATTTTTCTCACCTCCCACACAATTGTTATAAGTTGAGAGAAGGTTTATGCAGATAAAAGAGATCTGATTTTGGGAGAATAATATTAGGATTTCTTACTAGCAAGATAAAAATTAAAGAACTATATCTACAATAATTCTAATTAGGTAAAAATGTTATGTATTTACAAAAACACCCTTTTGTATCAGTTCAGGAGAAGAAGCAGTTTCTGTTCCATTTCTGGAGCTCCACATTTTTAAAATAATTTTGCAGCACTCTAAAGTTCTTCTTCCATTATCTCTAGGACGACAACTCCAATTCGTTGCAGCTGGAACTGTTTCTCTTTCTCTCTCTCTTCTATGTCGGCCTTAGGGCTGGGCCTACCCCCCTCCTGGGCTAAGACCAGAGGCTGGGGGGTTACTCAGGCCCTGAAGGTCTTTTATTCCATGGACTGCAAGGATCTACCATGGATCTTACCATGGATCTTCACCACAGAGTCACAGGGGATAATGGCTTTTGAGTCCACTCCTCTTTCCTGTGGGGTCTCTTCCCACGGGAGAACAGTCCTTGATAGACCGCTCCAACATGAGTTCATTCCTTGGGCAACAGTTCTTCTATTCTCTGCTGTCCCTCAGGGTCACAAATTCAGCTGCACTAGCATGGATCCCTTACCTACCAACATCCTACCTGGGCAGTCTCACTCCAGGGTAGGTCTCTCTTTCCTTCATGCATTCCCTGCTGAAGGGAGAGAGAGAGAGGGGGAGAGAAGGAGTTCTGCCCCTTCGCAGCTTTTCTCTTCTCTCCAGCTGCCAGCTTTGACCTTGGAGGCTGGTTATCTCTGCCTAGAATTTTTTCTGCAGCAATCTTGTCCAGGCAGTCAGTCCTTCTCTAAAGTTTTTTTTTTCTCTACTCTCCTACATGACAGAAGGGGGGCTTCAGTGCTACACCTGCCCCAGCCCAGGGCTGAGGGAAGAGGAGGGCCCTGGCCCACTTGGGGCCTACCTCCTCTCCTACATGGCTACTAATTTCATCTGCACGTTTTCTTAAATATGTAATTAGCAAAGTCATTACTAAAACTTATGATTGGCTTTTTCTGCATAAATCCATCTGGAGAAAACCGTTTTCATCCCCAGGGGAATACTGGTGGGCAAACCCATGACAGCCTTCAATACAGTCTCTCACTGCATCTTTCTGGATAAGTGAGCTGTCCAGCCCACAAATGGATAAACATGTCATGCAGCGGGAGAGCAATTGGCTCATGGGTCTAGCACAGAGGGTGACAGTGAATGGGGTGACATCAGACTGGTGACCTGTCACTAACAGGGTTCCACAGGGATCAATCTTGGGACCTGTGCTCTGCAACATCTTCATAAGTGACTTGGACGCAGGACCGCAAGGGACACTGAGCAAGTTTGCAGATGAACACAAAAGTGTGAGGAGCTGTTGGCCCCCTCCAAGGCAGGGAGACCCTGCAGAGAGACCTTGGCAAATCAGAGGGCTGGGCAATCACCAACCATAGGAATTTCAACAAGGGAAAGTGCTGGATTCTGCACCAGGGATGGGGCAACCCTGGATGTATGGACTGGGGAATGAGATGATGGAAAGCACTGCCAAGAATGAGACCTGGGGTTCTGGTTGATGGCAAGTTGAACATGAGTCAGCAGTGCCCTGTCAGCCAGGAAGGCCAACCATGTCCGGGGAGGCATCAGGCAAAGCATCGCCAACTGGTCAAGGGATGGGATTGTCCCTCTCTGCGCTGACCTGGGGCAGCCTCACCTTGAATGTAGTGGCAGTTTTGGGCACCACAATATAAGAAAGATATTAAGCCATTAGAGAGCGTCCAAAGGAGGGCAGTGAAGATGGTGAAGGGCCTTGAGGGGAAGTCGTGTGAGGAGTGGCTGAGTGCACTTGGTCTATTCAGCTGGAGAAGAGGAGACTGAGAGAGACTTCATTGCAGCTACATCTTCCTCAGGAGGGGTAGAAGAGGGGCAGGCACTGATATCCAACTTAGGTTGGATATTAGAAAAAGGCTCTTCACCCAGGATGTGGTTGAGCACTAGAAAAGGATACCCAGGGTAGTGGTCACAGCACCAAGTCTGAAAAAGTTGCAGAAACATTTGGACAACACTCTCAGGATAATGGTGTGATTCTTGGAGTGATCTGTGTGGGCCTAAGAGTTGGATTCAGTGATGCTAATGGTTACCTTCCAACTCAGCATATTCTGTGGTTTTGGGATTTTTAGGAAATAATTCATTTCCTGGAGGAAGAGCACAGTTGTCCTAGCACGTGATCCTGAAAGATCACTTCAAGGGGGAAGAAATGAAACCCACAAACTCCTCCAGTGGAGGTAATCTGCAAAGATATAGGAGAGAATTGATGAGGCAAGTGTATGCAAATCACCAGGGTCCTGTAGAGGCAAAATAAGGTTAGAGCCCAAGGAGATCATATATGTAGTCAACTAGAATTAGGAGGTTTATGATTTGGAGAGTACAGTTCAGCTGATAAAAGGATATAGTTCTGTCAGGTAGTAACAAAGGCTGCATGACAGCTGTCAGAGAGGGCCTGTGTGGTGTCCAATAGCAGCCAAACTGTAAGGGTCTTCACTCACATTGACTGCCTGTGTACAGCAAGGAAGAACTTGAATAAAGCTCTTAGAGTTCAAGGAGCTTTAATACGTTTGAAGGATGCTCTGAGACATTCTTTTATGCAGTGCTCTGGAAATAAGAGGCTGAAACTGGGTCAAGAGAGCAGTATTCTTCATAGCACAACATTTTAAATTGTGAGATGCATTAGAAGGCCATAGTGATCTCTTCTTTCCCTAAGAGGCTGGGGAAAATAAACTGTGTGTTGACACAAGTTTTGAACAGATAATTTCTCTGCTGTATTTCTGTGTCAGAAGTTTGTCAGATAGATAGTATAGGGGAAAACAGTTTACATTAGTTTTCTTCTCATATAATTCTGCTTAAAGCAGGAAGAAGTAGGTGGAGCCGTTGACTCTGCATAATACTATAAGTGGGACATGTGGATGCATAGACTCTATTTTAATGGTAAATCTTGCCTTTGGTCCAGTGACCTAATAACACGTATCTCAGTAGCTGCATCTTTTTATATCGCAGAATTTTAAAACTTGTCTATGCAATTTTCTGTTCATACAACTTGGAAATGTTGATGTGCTCCAAACTCATGTGCATTTCCCTTCCTCAGATATTGTCATTTATATTTGGGATAATATTGGGGATTTTTTTGTGCTCAGTAGTAGCTAACATAGTTTTTGGATGATGTTAAAGAGTTTAAGGTAATAACTGTGTTTTAAGTTGTCCGTGGTTATGGCTGTAAAGTGATGACTAAGTAGACAGGATGGTCATAACTCTTATGGTTTTACCTCAAGTGAATAGCAACAAAGTTCAATTCTCTAAAACAAACAATCAAACAAAACATCTTTCCTGGAATAAACACCAAAAATTTTTCTTGATAAGAAGTATTAATTGAAAGTAAGTATTGGGAAACCTTTACCATGTATATGTTAACTATACATTTGTCATTTAAATTAAAATTAATCAAAAGCATGCTGAAAGCCTGTGCTGAAGTGTGATTGAATTAATTTTCTGTTTTCTAGGAATACATTTTGAATTCTGGAAACTCTTACCAATGGACACAGATTTTACTTTTTTTTTCTTGGTTTTGTCGAACCACAGTATTAATAACATTGTACTGTCTTCTTTTGCTTTTTTGGCTTCTACATGTCTTCTCTCTTCATCTTCTAGATCAGGATAGCCTCCAGTTCCTTCTCTTTCCCTTTCTGCTCTTCCCTTCCTCCCATAGCTTGGCTGCATGGAAGAGGATTTTTGTTCCAGCTGTGTTGTTTGGCAGCTGAATAAAACAAGCATGTCAGGGAGGGGAACAGGACAGATATCTCTGACATCTTCATGTTACTGACTCCTCCAGATACACAGGACAACTTTTGCTACATAACCTCAGCCTGTATTTGGAAAACCAGGTTCAGACTGAAAGGGACCTGTGGATCCCGTGGCTATGTCTGTGATGTTAAATGCTCCCTTACTCACTCCAACAAGGGAGCACAGAGAGCCAGTGGCAGTGGGCTCTTTCCATGGCTCTTCCAGGAGACCCATAGCCCCACTGCACCGGTGTGACACCCATTATATAAAAAGTCAAGGTTGGAGCACCTGATAAACCGAGGGGGTTCCTTCCTAGAGGCAGGGGATGTATTACGGGAAGAGTATTTTAGGATTCCAGAGGCCCTATAATAGGCTGTTTATGTAAGGAATGAAATACGAGGAAAGAAAAGAATTTGGATGATTTGGGGAGGAACAAGTTGGTGAAAACAGAGAGATAAGGTGACAGAAAGAGCTGGTTGTTTTTAAATAGTTTGCTAACCAATACGCTTGTCTGCCTGTGCCATGTGCCCAATTAGCAGAGTCTGTCCTGTCTTCTTATTATATTAATTTCTAGCTTTGCTTTCCTGGGTGCAGGGCTATGTTCAGTGGGCATACTGAGGTCTCAGTGCCAGCAGCTGGAGTCAGACCAGGGGCTTGGAGGGCCCATGGTAGTGGCACCAGCCTCTGACAGACTGTGATTATGCGTGCGATTATGCGTGCGCATGTGGTGCATTTGTGTGCTCTGCATCTATCTGAGTTTTTAATCATCTCTGGTTTTTAGTGTCATTTAAAGACAGCTTAAGCCATGCCAAAGTAAGGAAATTTTGAAACACTTGATTCATGCAGAAACTGTCTGGTAACATGACAGATGGCAGTTTTAAGTTAGTTAGAGAAATGGAAAGAGGTTTAGAATTTAAAGGCACCCAGCTAATTGAGATCACTATCCCACATTATATAGCCATTTAATACTGAAAGTCATATTTCAATGGGCCAGTAGATGAATTTTTATCCATTTATAATAAGGGGAAATATGGGGGCTTGATAAGTTAATTTTGAATGTTATTTTTTTCTCTATTGTCTTTACTCTTTTCTTCAATTATTTCTTTTATTTGTTTTGTTTCTGCCGTTTGTGCTGGGTTTTTCCTTTGGCTTTAGGTTGGTTGTGGGTTTGTTTGGTGTTTTTTTTCCTGCTGCTGCTTAGTGGAAGGGAAATTATCATTACTTATTTACTGGCCTCCTACCATACTTCTAAATTTCTGTGTTTTGACATGTTTTTCAGGAAGTAGGAGTTACTGTGGGACAAAATCCAGAATATTCGAGAGACTGATTTCAGCTCCATATTGGAAGTAATTAAAAAATGCAATATCTGTATAGATCTTTTCCTTGGATCTAGTAAAGCTCAGGACCATGAATTTAAGAACAACGTTTGCATTCTTTTTGAGATGGTCTATGTGACCAGAACAGGAGACAGCAAATGGGACTGTTATCTCATCTACTGCTCAAATTCCTATTATCCTTAGGAGAGAGGAAAAATAAATAGGTAATTCCTGCTACAAGGAAAATATGTCATTTATGGCATAATGTTCCTTAAATTGTCAAAACATGATACTCTATTTCTATAACACATTTATGGTAATATTTAAAATATCCATAACAATTTTCACCATTTCATTATACACTGCAAAGAATATAAGAATGTCTCTTGCAGTGGCCAAGGGCAACTGCCTGTAGAAGTATATAACAAGATAATCATATACAAATTTTCTCACATACACTCTCTCACCCTTTGATAAATTTCAGAGAGATACGGCTTTGATTAAATTAATGACTGGCTATGGGTTTTTCTTCTATGAATTTTCCTACTCACTTTTCAAACCTGTGTGAAATAATACTATCCAAAACTCAGCTTTATGCTGTGAGGAAAACCATCTCCTTTTGCTTTTTTTCCATCTGCCTTCTGCTAGTTTTATGTGATGCCCACCCTTGCTCTTGTGCTGGAACACACAGTGGACAGTTAATCCCCATTCAATTTCTCTGTGCACTTGGGCTTTATTGACATCTATTATATACACCTCATTCAGTTGTCTCTCTTTTTTCAAACTGAAGACTCCTTAGGTAGGAATCTTCACTGAAGAGTCTTCACATAAATATTTGTTGTGCAGAAGTAATTATAGATGTTTTGGCCATGTTCTTTGCCTTTCTCTTAATCTTTTGCACTTCTGTGTCCTTCCAGTCTGACCTATGGAAAATATGTCAGCACTTCTGCATGGACTAATGCTTCCATTTTTTTTTTTTTTTAGAGGGGGGAAGAGTTTATTTAAAGATAACACCTGCCTGATAAATACATCACATGTTTCAGGTGTTTTGTACCTTAGGTGAAACCAGGCCAACACTTGTTTATATTACAACTTGTTAGACTTTTGATTGCTGATTTACAGAGTAAGATTTGCTTGTTGGCCAATTCTGTTCAGCCAGGAGCTGCTCAGAGACCCTTTCCAGAACCAGAGGTATTTGCTCTGTGGCATTGGTTACTCATAGACCATGGTAAAGTTTCACCTGAAATTATGCTCCAAAATATTTTAGTCAGTGTTCTATTCTATAACTTGAAGATAAAAGATGACAGATGGTGTTTTCTTTGCCTGACATGGAGGAGTTGTTTGTGCTGGCATAAGGTAAATGGTATTTCATTACTTCTCAGTGATTGTGTATGATTTTGAGTAAGGACACAAAGAAGAGGTCCTTGGTGAGTTTCACTAATCTCCATTAAAATCTTCTTGCTCAGTTATACTGCTGTCATTTCAGAGAATTCCTGGGGAACTTTTGGTCTAGCCTTTTTCCCTTTTGCCCAAGATATTGAAGACAGTAACATCATGCTTGATGTCAAATATGAGCTCCTAGCTTAACTCTGACTATTCATGTAGCTCTTGCTCTGCAGATTAAATAATTCTGTTGTGACAGGAGCTCTTGTTGTGGTCATTGACAATTGTCTAATCCATCATCTTGGACAATATTGATACCAGTCTGAGTTATATTAAACTAGTATATCCTTCATAACTGCAGGCCTTCTTTGCTCAAGATGTTAATGATCCCCTCAGTATGACACTTCGTCTGTTCCAAGGGCTTTTAGTGATAGTGCAGCTTGGATTCTTCTTTCCTGAGATTGTAAAAGGTTGAAAGACAGACTTACCATGAGGTTCCTTATATTCCTTCGTATCGTCAATCCTTATTTAGAGATAAAGGAACTGCAGCTTTTATCTGAATGTGATGAAGCAGTCAATGCCTCACAGTGGTTAAGAACTACTTAGTTTATACACAGGATTTTTCTTCAATTTCTTCCAACAGTAGTCACTTAATTCCCCAACATAGCCTTCTGAGAACTATAAATAAAAATTTGTGGGATTATTTTGTCAAAGACTAACATTAAACCTTAACTTCAAGCATTTCAATAATACAGTTAAAATGTATAGGACAATAAAAATTAGACACAAACTAGGTAATCTACTTACATTTCAGGGAAAGATAATGCATTTTCAAAGTATACAGCTCATTACCTTTCATAAAAAGCAGGTTAGTAGTTCAGTGCTTTTAGATTTCCAAATCTCCCCATGTTCTTTAGTTATTTTGCTTTCCCTAGAAATATTGCATGTCATATATGCTTTCAGAAATTCTCTGGTCTAGGAGGTGCTGTGAGAAACCTCTGATGACTTGGCAGCCTGTCAGGTGAGTTAGTTACAAGGTAGTTAAACTTGATGTTCCCAGCTCCTGAGTTGTCTTATTTTATAGTGCAAATTCTTTGATGAAGGAGTAAGCCTGCTTCTGTAAGTATACATGTTTGTAAATATCTAGTACACCAGTATCAGATCTGCAGCAATTCTGGTAAGTCCTTCAGAGTCTAATTTACTGCAATAGGCTGGATCACAAATTAAACAGATGGCATGTGAAATGGTTATTCTGAACCATTAAGGGATGGTAAAAACATGCTCTTCAAGTGCTTCTCTACATCTCCCTCTCTCTTCTTCTCCCCATTTCAGTTTTTTTCACCTTTTTTTTTTTTGCCAGAGCCCTCTCCAGATAATAATCAATTTAATCTCCTATGCAGTTACAATTTTTTTCACATGCTAAGATTGTGAAGCCTTTTATGCAATCTATTTTCCCACAAACATGGTAAGATACCTTATTCTTCTATCTCTACCTTGTATGTATTTGTGTTTCAGTTGTTTTGAGAGGTTTGGGCTTGGGTTTTTTTCACATTTTATTGTGACTCTGACAAACAGCAGTAGCTAAGTTGCTATATACTTTATAATGTTTCTCCCTAGCCTAAGTGTTTGCTGTTTTGTAGGTTGAACTCCTCCAATGTGAAGAGGCCCTCGCTGTAGTTTAGAAAACACTTAGTTCATCTACCTAGTAGGTTTAAAAAGCGTTAACATTCACTGAGTAGCTTTCTCATCTCTTTTTGACTGTTGATGGTTTTAGTCCCTTTATTTACTGAGTTTGCATAACTGGTTTAGCAGGAAATAACACATGACTATTTTGGTTACTCTATATGAGATACTATCAGTCAGGGTTGGTGTTTTGGACCATTAAAACACTGCCCAAGAAAGGGGAAGTAATTTTTTTTCATGTAGTTTTGTACGAATAGCTAGTTTTGGTGGTTTGTAGAGGTTTGGTAAGGGCTCTGTGTGTGTATGTGTCCATATCCTCAGAAGAGAATACTGTTTTCACCTCTTTCAAACAGTTCAAATATGATTCCCTATTTAACAAGTGCTTAATTTTCACTCCCATCCTCACATTTAAAGATAGCATAAATTAGACTTTTTTTGTATGTCTATTTCTTTGTAAAGTAGTTTGACCTGAACCTATAGAGGCTTGAACTTTGCACAGTGAGTCTTACAGCCCATAGTAAAGATCTTTGAACTTTCCTGGCTTCCCATAGCTACACCAGGGTTGTAGAACCCACAAATATATTATTCCTCACCTGAAACACAAAACAAAAGAACAAACAAACAAAGAAAACAAAACCAAAAACACCAGCAAAATTTACTGCACGGAAAAGCATGAATAAGTTTGCTGATTTCTAATTGTGCAACTTTCATTCTTGATGGGAAAATCCACAGGGAAGTTTTGGAAGAAAGGCAGGGATGTGGTACTTCTAATACACTCTTACTGAATCCTCATTCTTCAACAGCCAAATTAACTACTGCTTTCAAATATTATTATCCTCACAACATTTCATCTTGTTGTTTTGCTAATTTCTTCCATTGTTTTCCCACCTTAATGGAAGGATTCATTTGCCTCTCAGCATGAGGATATAACAAGCTACTGGAATGCAGCAGATGGAGCTCACGTGTTGTGGCAACAGTTCACAAGCCTGGTGTTCAAAGGCTCTTTGGTGCCTTCAGTATGTCTTCAGGGCAGTCAGGTGGGACTGCAGCATATACAGCTGTACCAAAAGTAGCAGCAAGCTGGGTTTGTTGATACCAACAAAGAGAAAAGGATTAGCAGTCAGGTTTGGATGTTTGAGGCTTGCACAGAGCATGGGTAGCCAGCCCGTGATGAAGCCCTCAACACTGACACTGCTGGCTACGCAGACTTTAAAGATGGCAAAACTTCTGCTCCCAGTGCTCTGTTTAGGTTGTGGGCATACTCAGTGCAGTGTATGTGTGTACAAACATATGTATGACCCCACTGTCGCTTTCAAGATCCCCACTGCCTGCATGACTTTTAGAGTTGCTAATGTAATAATGTTATGATAACTACAGAATTTTTTTTTTTTTTTGACTGTGTCTTTAGATGGTTATTTGTCCAATCTTGCTACTTTCAGAATTTCTTGCAGATCATTATACAAGCTAATGGATGGTGGATCTCTTAAATAAATTTAAAGGTTCCTAAGTGGATCCCTTAAACAAATTTTAAAAGGATCATTTACTTATTAACTCATGTAAAGGGGAAAATACTGTAACTAGACAGAATGTTCTGGATTAAACTGATGCATAAAGGGGAAATCAAAAGACTGAAACTATCAATGGGTTAGAGATGAAGTTTGCTGTTCCAATAGAGGAAGAAAGCCAGTGAATAGATGAGGTAAGGAGATAGGGACTAAAATTCCCAACATAAACAAAATGAGGTCACAGTTGCAGCAATAGAACTAGAGCCCTGGGGGAGGAAAGCAGGTGTGCAGACAGCAAAGCTTCTCCTGCTGGAGCACTGATCTCCGAGGAAATTGTGCCCTGGAGAACTAGGGGACAAGCAACGCCAGGTGGACTGGAGCCCTGCAGCCCAGTGACAATGACTACTGGATCCATCTAAAGTAGAACCCTCTCTCTACATTGATTTTTTTCAGGGACCTGGAGCTGTAACACAAAATTATTTCAGTGAAAATATGGGAATCCAGAAAGGAGTCCCACTGCACCTCTCAGGATATAGGCTAACTGAGGTGGGGATGGCAGCACCTCCTTTTCACAGAATCATAGAATCTGCTGTGTTGGAAGGGACCCATCAGGATCATCGACATGTACCTGAGGGCTTTACCGAGTGCTTCTTCAACTCAGACAGGCTTGGTGCTACGACCACTTCCCTGGGGGGCCTGTTCCAGTGCTCAGCTACCCTCTGGATGAAAAACCTCTTCTTGATATCCATTTTGCTCTGTTCTCTGCTTGTCTGGGTTTGTCATCCTGTCACCAAAGACTGACCAAAATTCCAGGCCATGGGATTCTTCAGTGAGAACATTTCTTGCTGTTTAACTCCTCTAAAATTACAAAAGCCAGGAAAAATATTAAACTGAATGAAAATTTGATTTGTCCTTGTGATTATGACATTTCACTGAGTATTAGATGGGTAAGAATCTCCTTTTTTCACTTTCTACTCCAAAGACCGCAGTCTCTTGCTAGGCAGAAGGAGTTTGTAAGCCCAGTTCAGCCTGTACCAGCTGCTCTTCAAAATAAAATAGCATAGTTTGCTGGTCAGAGCATGCTGCACAAAAACTGAGACTGTGGTTCCTTTAGTCCTTGTTAGAGAAGGATTTTGCTTCTGGAATGGGCTCTAGATGTTGCTACTGTTCTCTGCCTTGGCTTCATGAGCCACATTCTCAACCAGATTATGCTTCCAGGGCAACTGCAGCTTGGATGTGGACAGTCCTCCAAGCCAGGAGACACAGCATATTGTCATTCTGCAGAGCTTAGACTTGCAGCGTAACAGATTAGTAGATAGGTCAGTTATTTGTTTTGAAAAATTTTATTGTGTCGTTGAAAAAGAATAGGTAGCATATAGAAAAACTGGCCCCTGAGTGCCAGCTTAGGGTGTTGCCACTGAATCATCTTTAGCCTGTACAGCCTAGTTACTACAGAGGGCTTCTTTTTAATGCAGTGTAAGATGAACATTTGAGGCACAACAAAATGCAGACATTACATAAACTACAACCAGTAGATGTTCACACATCTTACCCTCAGGAGTCAGAACCAGAAATGGCAATGAAGCAGTAGAGAGCTTCAGTACTAACCACAAGCTTTCTCCTCTGCCATTCTAGGTCTTCTTGATGAGACTGTTCTATAGCCAGTGAATGAAAGAGCTTTTCTGGGATGTTATATGTGAACAACACTTGGAGCTGTCACACTTTAACTTGCCTTTCTTTCTTGGCTGTTCCTACATTAGATATTTTTCTTAATTCCCCTCAGTAGAGACAGTGGATATACTATACATGATGGAGTGCTTCTGCCAGTGCCAGCAAGAATGTGAATACACTACCAAAAGTCAAGATTGTAAGTAACATCATCACCATAAAGACACCATTACCACCTTTACTTCTCCTGCACATCTGCAGGTGACACAATGGTAATGTGTTCAAATGGTTCCACATATATAACAGAGGTGGGAGACACTTACTAGAGTCAAAGCTTTACTTTGTTTTTTCCTTTAAGTCCTGTACATAGACTTGCATTTGACTGAAAGCAATTCTTTTGGATTTATTTAAGAGGGAAGCCAAGGTGGCAAATAAGAAGGCAATGTATAATAACAGTGTAAATCTTAGTTAAAAAGTCATCAGGTCATAAGTCCTGAACGCAAGATAGACACATTAGGCTTCTCTCTAACCTTCTTACTGTGGAAAAAGTTTATTTAGTGCTTTTCTTGAATCACAGAAACAACTAGTACAGAGATTGACTCATTACCTATTCTAGTGTGTAACCACTCACACATGGTGGAAAAATTATTTCTTCTTATCAAGTCAAATATTCTGCCCTTGCTTCATACTAATATGGCATGTAATGTATTCTCCCTTTTTATCATAAAGGCAGAAATTATACAGGTGCAACCTTGCAGCATTTTCCTCTTGTCTCCACCTTCAAATTTAATGTTCTAATTAGTAGAAAACTTGGATAGGTATAGGAAAGCAAAAACCTTGCAATGCTAAGCAGTGGCATTGATCAGATTAGGAGCTTCAAGAACATGTGTAGGACCTTCACAAATCCAATTATACAATTTAACATGCCAATATGAAAAATTTGTTCCCAGCATAACCCTCACATTCATGAATTCTGACATGAACCATAAATCTATTCTGTATTAACTCTAATTCTAGTTAGGGTAACAGCAAATAACATCTCATCTATGAAACATATGTTGTTATTTTTTTTTATATTTTTTATCCATCTAAGCTCTTTTCTTTGTTTCTCTGAGAGAACAAGGAAGAAGGTTCTCTGCTTATGGTATTACTCAGAATGTAATTCAGTTCCTTCCCCTGATTCTAAAATGCTTACTTCTGTGTCTTTAGTGGAAGCTCCTCTTTTTCATGTCTTAGGAAAGCTTAGATGAGTGACACTTAGCCCACCTTCTGACACCAACTGTTATAGGATTTTTCCATCTGCTCTGCCATTTGTAAGCTAGGATGTGTCTAGCCAGAGCAGAAAGCATTGCAAAAAGCCCTTAGCTGCTGCCAAGTAATTATATCCCAAAAAGGACATAACCCTGTCAGCCTTGGTCTGATCCTGAGCTAAGGAGCCTTGCTCTAAGAGCTAATGAGATTAGGTATTGCAGTCTACTGACATGGGTTCCAGATTCAACCTCATATTTTATTTACAGTTCTGGAACACCTTACACAGATGTACAAGCTTTTGAGTTCCCCAGCATACAAAGGAGAATTACATTCTTTCACATGTAGGAGTAATTAATACACTATTCCTTATCTTCCACTTTTGAGTCCTTGCTGCTGAAGTTAATTTGTGTCTTTTCCTTGGTGTTTAACTTAGCTAATATTTTTTGCTAGGCTCAGCAGGTTACATCTACACAGCTGTCTGTTCCTGTGCCAGTCAAGGGAGGTCATCCTATTTAAATGCACAGTAAGGGTCTCAAAGCTGCATTGCAGGTGGGGCCAACCCCATTCATAACATGTCCAGGAAATGTCCTCAAAGAGGACAAGATAATGGAGGACAGATTTAGCCCATGTGTATCTTGTGTAAATGTGAGAGGATTCTTGCAGAGAATTGAGACCTTGGTGCCTACAAGTTTTATCTCACTGTGTGGAGCAATGTCTTGTCCTTTAACTGACCCAGCAACCAAGTCTGTCTACGCATTACAGAACACCAAAGCGAAGTGAAAGAGTCTGAGTTTAATCATCAAGGAACTGAAACAAGTGAATTTTCAGGTGCCTTTGGAAGTAACAGTTGTTTTCTGAGGCTTAAGCACCTACAGTAACAGCTTAGGGAGTCTAAGCTCACTGCAATGTTTCTGCTTGGACAGTTCTTGACCTGCCCCTGCCAGAAAAATTAGCTTTGTGTATTGCCCTTCACCATCTCACCACTGACTCGAAGGGAGTGTGATCCCAGTCCCTTAAATTGCCTTGCTTTGACACAGGCTTTACAATGCCTATTTTGGAGGTACCTTACAGAAATTGAATACCCAGAGGCCTCTTGCTCTCAGGGGGAAGTGTTTATAGCATTTATGTAACTACAAATACTAAACAAACAAAACAAAACTGGATTGCAAAATACTAATTTATAGAAAATACAAAAAATAAGGCAAATATTTTGCTCTGACTTAAACAATACTTCAGGGTTAAAAGTGGAGATATTTCTTACTGCTAGTATCAGGTAAGAAATAAATCGATCTACATTTGACCCAGGTTTATCAGCAGCAATTACTGGGTAATCAGATCAAACATTACCTTGTTAGTAAATAGAAATCTTGTCATCACCTTCTATTACTTTCTAAGCCAGATATTACTCAGATAACAGTTAACATTTTGCAATATCATATTGACAAGAAAAACTTTTTTTTTTATACCTGCAAAGAGATGCCGCATTCTGGGTTTTTTTCCAAAAAATAAGAATAATGAAAATGAATTCCATTTCAGCATAACTTAAGTGATACAGAGCTGACCTTGAAGTATTTTATTGTTTATTTTAATTGATCTTCTCTATTTTTCAGTGTCAGAGTAGTTGTCCTAAACAGGATTTCAGGCAGATTTTGAGACTTTTAGTCTCAAATAGTGTCTCTCAGAAGCCCCATTCTCCTGCAGATGGCAGTTCTCTCAGCCTTATTCAGCCTGTGTATCACACGTAAGAATGTGGTCTTCATCTATGAAAACAATCTGATATATATTTAATATTGCTAGCCTGCAGAAGTTTCTTTCAGCAATAATGTTGTCTATTTGCCTTTATAAACTTCACATAATTGTTACAATACCAACAGAAATTGTCTGTTTAAATAAATAGTTTAAAAACCAGAATGAGTGACTAATGCTGTACATAGATTTCACCACCTTCATATCTACATTGCTATATAAACACTTTACTTTCTACAATGATATAAAATATATTTTAATAATAGTAGATAATGTTATCTGGCCCATGAAAATTTCAGGTTAAGGATAAGTTAACTATACATATGGCCAGTAAAGGCCATAATTGCTCTAGTTTAGCACTTCTGATTTATGTCTGGCTTAAACCAGAACACTCAGGACATAGCAAAAAGTTTCTATAGCAGCCCTTTAAACCAATAAAACATTCAATAAAAGTGGAGTCAGCAGGACAGGTGAGACTCAAATCTGTTCTTATTTTGTATGTTGTCTGCAAGGCTGGCTATACTGACTGAAAAATTCATTGTATATTAACTTTATTTTCTGCTTTTCTTCCTGTGGCCTGTGTGGCAGACTGAGATGTTGCTTCTGATATTGTCTGTCCTATACACATTAAATACAGTGGCTCTTTCTGTTTCTGATGGTTCCTTCCTTATTATGTGCTCATTAAAATTTCAGAGAGTTTGGTTTTGTTAACCTTGAGCTGCTGGAGCAGAAGCCGACAAAACAAGTTGCAGTAATAAGTACTCTACGGAAAATGGTTACTTTGTACTTTCAGTGTCTTTGCTCATTTACAACTTAATCATTACAGTTTGTTTGCCAGGAGCTGTATAATGCTCAGTTCTGCATCTGTGAATAGAAATTACATAATTAAGAGCCAGGCGGCAGCACATTCTATCTACACATTTATGGCTTCTTTAGGTCTCTGATTTCTCAGGTGAAGCCTGTGAGCCTCTGTCGTTCAGAAGGTGTGTCCGAGCGTGGCAGGTTCTCCGTGTAGCTCTTTGGGCAGTGTCTATTCACTTCAACTGCAGTGCTTTTTGATGTGCTCTTTTGGTCTACTGCAAGATGTGCACAAGATATGCCCAGATTTCTGGGCATCTGCAACTGCTGCTCCAATGAGACAGTCTGATCTCCTATCCAGAAGACCAAAATCCACTACTGTCCCTAGACATATCTCCCAAGCATGAAAAATCATGTTTACAGAGACATTGAAAACGTAGTAGACCTAGATGCATTTTTCAGTTTACTAGTTATTTAGGTGGGCAACAAAACTTCAAGCAGCAGCATTACTTTTCTCTCTTTTAAAGTATTTTCTCTTTGACTTGATTTATGTTTAAAGGGAAAGCAACTTGAAGGCACTTTTTCTGTGGATTGAACCATTATCTGGCAGACATTGCAGTAGCACAGTTGTGCTACTACCTGACTCTCTACAATTGAATAGTCTGCAGTGGAACTTATTATTTTAAATGGAGGAGATAAATCAGTGCTTCACTGGTCTGTTGCAAGGACACTTGGAGCTCTGCAGAACTCTGGCCCTGTTCTCTTTGGTTTGGTGCATTGTCACATTCAAAATGTGCCAGTTATGCATCAAGTTTGTAGTACAATCAAATTGCTTCATAAGAAGCAAACAGTAATTGTCTCATATTTTCAAAGAAGTTTTTCCAGGGCTGATTGATAACTTGTTGTGCAAACATGCTTAATTTTCAAATCAGCATTTTAAACAAGTAAGTTTCATGTGCTTTAGACCACTCATATCTTAAACATATGATGATTAGTTTGTTTTTAGAAGTTGGGGAAAAATATCTTTCTTCCTGACAGAAAAACCTATACTCCTATTTTAAGATGAAGTATATATGCTTACATAACTGTCTGTGGTATTTTTGCATTGGAAAAATGTTATCAAGCAGAATCCCCTGAGGCACTGGGGTCCTTTGCTAGCAGTGTGCTTGGACTGCAGCCACCCCTAAATCACATTGCATGACTGTAGGTAGGAAGACCTGAAAACAAATAAAACTTTGCCATGCATATCTGTTTTGGAGTATCAAGAGAGCAAGGGAGGCTTTTAGTCCTGAAACTACATATTTTTGCAGTCATCTACTTTTATTTTACCATCAAAACTCTAAAAGTTCTGAAAAAAATGTAGAAAAAAATTAACTCTGTGGCTAGGCAAACTTGTCAGAAGTGTGACAAAAAGCTGAAGCAATTCTTCCAACACTATGATTCAAAACCTCTGACTTCTGTTTAGCCTTCATTTCAGGTTATGTTAAGAGGAGAAGATAATGCTTGTCTCTGATTTACCAAGTAGAAACTCACAGGTAGGTACTGTACTCTTGAGTCTGGCAAATGAGATTGGACTTTTGGCATCTCTTTCTCATGTGCTTGCCAAGCTGGACAACTTCCTACATAACCGATACCTTATTTGGAAAACACTTAAACTATTTCTTGGAAAGTGTTTGAAGGTCAGGCAGAGTTTTTTGGTGTTTTACAGTATTTATTATTGCATAAGAAGGTTGTGTCCTACTTCTCATGGACATCTAGCTAAGAACTAGTGATATGATGGGGACATTCTTCCTGACACAAAAGAAACCCTACTGGAGACAGTAATAGGTGGAACTGCAGACAGATCTCTGTACCTGCTACACATTTGTGTTTACATTTAGGAAATAGTTACTCTAGAATTGTCTTTAAAATCCCTCAAATATATACACACTGCATGCATTTTGAGGCTCAAAATGGGTTCTCTGATAATACAACTTTGAGGTCATCCTACGCTGTGGTGGGAGTCCTCAAGAGAGCTAGCAGGTGACAGAAGATGATGGTAGAGGCTCTGAAGATACAAGCACAAGGGAGTAATAGGAGGTTGAAGGTTGAAGCACAAATCACAACTGCTCAGTAGGCATGACAAAGAATGAGAAATATGTATATCACATGTAAAAATCCCCTATCTGATATAAACATAGAGAAGAAAACAGGAAGTTGTCAGAGGTGATCACAACACCTAGAAGAATGGGAACAAATGAAGAAAAGACAGAGTAGAATTGTTCCACTCTTTTCTTCCACTAAGGACACTACTGCTCTTTAGTAACAGCAAGTTCTCCTCAGCTTGGGTAATTAAGAAGGGCTGCTTTTTGGCTTGCTATTCAGCAACATTCTACCTGTGTAAGGTCTCTACTATGTCACTAGGTAATGTAAATTTGGCCTCTGCAGAGCCCTGTGAGTGTGTGAGTGTGTGTGCACACATATGCTTGTGTGTTTACCACTCCAGCCTGTCCACACAACAAAGTTGATGCTGCAACTGAATAACTCAGAGTCAGAATAAGCTCAGATGCAACAACTCACTTGAATGAATATGAGGACTTCAAACCTCCTCCCCACTCTCTCCCCCAGTTTCTCTGATCTCCATTTTTAAAGTCAGGCTCTCAAAACATGAGTGCATGTATGTATTTCTGCACGTGAATAGTCTCAGCAAAGCTAAGGAAATAGAGTGCTGCCTACACTCCCACTGGCCCACACTGGATGGAAGACCAATATCTCCTTTCTTCTACACTTTTATTGTACCTTACCTGAACACTGGATTTGTTCTTAGCTTGCTGCTTCCTGCCCAGCATATCTGTAGATTGTACAGAGGAGTGCAGTTCCAGCCCAGTTAATTATAATTAATTGAATTGCTAGGGAAGTATCTGATTCAAAGAGCTATGGTCCTGCTGTAGAGAAAAAGAATCAAATAAAATAAGGACGAAAAAGTACTATGGATATGTATTGGTATTTCTCTTATATTTTCTCTTGTCTAATGCTCTGTTTCAGCATAAACTTAGAAGATTTCTGGGTCGAGGAGAAGCAGTCCATACACTGATGTGTGGATACTGTGGTATTCTTGGTTTTGGGCAGAGTGTCTCCAAATCAGCTGAAAATTTACCTTTAGGGGTCCTATGATTTGGATTGAAAACTGAGAGATAATTATTAGGAAAGTACCAATTTGAAATTTTGAGTTTTCTGGGGGAAAAAAAAAAAACCTAAACAAAACAAAACAATAAACAACTCCTTTATATTGGTCATTTTATGGCTTTTGAAAGCTACTGTGTGCTTGCACAGTAACCTCTCTCCTGCATCATCCCAGGCACAGAATTACAGTGCTGCAGTTCTGAGGCTGTCCTAATAACTTCACATTATGTTTACTCGTGGTAGAAGTTTAAAGTAGCCTTTACCTTTCTCTGAACTCAGATTGGAAAGCAGCCAATGAAACGCCTAAAGTTTGTAGAAAAAAGCCTGAGTTGTTAAAATAAATCCAAATTATGTCCCTGGCAGACTATAAACCTGTATCTTCAATTTACTGGGAAAGTATCATCAGATATGTGCTGCTCACCTGCGGGTGGCCTCCCCATCCCCTTAAAATTGTCACTGCTAACAGCAGTGTGGAGAAGATGTGGAGGAGCTTAAATATGAAGGCAATGTGTGGCACAGATACTCAGTTAAAAACCAATAATAATTGCTTCTGGGAAAATTATTGCTTTTTGAAATGTGCAGGCCAGGCCCTGTGAACCACACAACCTGATAAATTGTCACATGTGTCATACGCTATTACCGTGGTTCAGAATCTTGCCAGAGTCCAATTTTGAGAGATAATTGCAGAACTGAATGATTTCTCCCCTCTTTTCAGATATTCCTGATTTTCAACAGACCCAAAATCATTTGCAGAAGTGGGTCAAATTGGGCAGTTGCCTTAGATTGAAAGCACTCCCATAAATTAAACTAGGGAGCAGGAACCAATCTGCAACGAATAACATTAGTTATAATTGACCTTTGCCTTTGCCATCTAGCTTTTTTAATCTGCAGTAGCTTCAAACACCATGCTAATTATATTCCTATAATGAGCAGCATGCCTAAGTTAAAGAAAAGCCTGTTAGAAATTCAGGGTGGGTCTGTTCCCTTCATACCTTGCTCACTTTCTCCCTCAGATTTCTCTGTTGAAGATTCTTTCAATTTTTACACTATTCTCTGTAAACACAACAACATTGGACAAAGTGAGGCATGTAATCTGTTGACTATAGAAGTGAAAATAATACTAATTTAGTCCTTTTCTTTAATTTTAATATATTTTATAGGAAAACATGAATTAGAGAGATTCTAAACAGCTGTTGGCCGCATCATTTTATGAAAGGATTTAAGCCACTGGTGAAGGAAGCCAGTCAGATATTTTTTCAGGTCTGGTCAGCTCAGATTTAACTCAAAGAATTGTACTAAAAATCAATATACTGACTACTATATATTGCAAAGAACATACGAGATGGAATGTTTGTCTTATAACCACATTTTGTTCCAGACTGCTCTGGAGGCTCTTGGAGCATTCATAAAGATGAACCATACGAGAATTTAGAGAATTCCCTTCATAATCATACATTGGTTTTTTAGCAATTAATTCACATTGCATCAGAAACCAGTAAGTTTAGTTTGATGTTAAAGCATTGGTACTAAATGAGAACTGAGACCTAATTAGTTGAGTACTCTCTCTCTTAGAGTACTGGGTGCAGATGTATTTGATAGCTATGCAAAAGCAGGCTGGTAGAAAGTAAATTTTTTCTCCCACATTAGGTTGTTCATTTTATCTCCAATAGTGAAAGTAACTGAACTCATAAAGTGAAGTTAAAATTTAAAAGAGACACTGTTTGATGGTGGCCCTCTTATCTGCCTGAAAGTCAGCTCCGTAAACCTTCCTAAATTCTTGACTTCACCTCTAACAAAGAGTGCTTACACAGCTTTCTTTAAAAAAGTTTAGTAACAGCTGTGTTCACTCAAAAATGAGTAAAACCATGCAAAATACTCTAAGAGCTTTAAATTTACAAAACAGGGAAAAGCTGAGTAATTGACATAAATTGCTGTCATGTAATAGGGAAAACACAAGTAATTTTTCATGTCAAATTTTCCTTAGAGGTAGTTTGTTAAAAAAAAAACCACAACAACCTATTCCTCTACTAGTATAAAGAACACATTTTTTTTCCTTTCAGGACTGAATGTACAGTCTCAGATCTATCCACTGCTTGGTTTTGAGTAACCCCATAAACATACTAGGGGATCAGTCTTTAGGATTAAGCAAGAGTGACTGCCAGAGACAGATTTACACTTCTGTATTCAGTACAATACACAGAGATTTATTGCCTTTTAAACATATGTGAATTACTAAAATCCTCCTGATGATATGGTGTTAAGTAGCCAATGTGCCAGAGTTAATGAGTAGAATACAGATGTCACAGATGTGCTTCTAAGGAGTGATCTAACGCTAACATGAAATTAAAACTCACTTTTGGACAGATAATTATCCTAGTGGTTTTGAGTGCCTTGACAAAGCGTGAGGCAGCTTGAGTGCTACCAGCTGAGCCCAGAGAAACTGTTGCCTTAGCCTGGTAAATGTCATGTCATATGCATTTAGGAGCAGGCCAGCAGGTACACATCTGCTCCCACGTCTCTTCTTCAAAGCCACTGCAGATACAGACATCTTGTTGAGTGGTTTATGTCCATACAGTAACCTGTGCTACCTGGTAGAACTTAAAAAGATGAAGGTTATTTGTACTGGTCAAATAGGTAAGAGCTCTAGCTCCAACTGAGGCAATAGGGTTTTATGCATAAATTGCATGTGTCTTGATTTTCAGTGTTTGTAACTTGGTCTGGCATAGGATTTTGGCAGTTGGTAGGGACACCTAAGTTGACTATGGGACCTCTCAGCAGCCTCACAGTAAAAAGCTGTAATCAGGGATCCATCCACACACAAACTATACCCATGTCCTTGCTATGAGCTAATGCACAAGGGAGAAATAATTTTAAATAAATTGAAATATGGCTTTCTCTGGGTACCTCTATAAGCAGCTGGGAGTAGGGGTGGATAGCAGGGTGGATCAGAGGGCACCTGGAGCAGGTAATCCTGCCATGCTCAGTCCAGCACTGTGAGCTGCAGTTTGATCCACACTCATCTTTCTTGTGCGTGCAGGAAGCAGCACCTGGTCCTGAATGAAGGGTGGAGATTGGGAAACTGCCTGTGCTTCTTAGCAGCACATCAGTAGGATTATTTGAGGGGGTAAAATGGCTTCTTATGTGAGCAGGTGTCTTAGAAGAAACCAAACTCATTATTTTTAATTAATCATTTTCTTAAGGCAGTTATCTGAAGTGAAAAAAATTAAAATAGTTGTTGAAACAATATAAATACTGTAAGTGTTGGAGATAATAGAAACTGGATGTAACAGGTTTGGTCATCTCACTTGTGTTTCACTTCGTATTTGTTTTCTTCCACACATTTGCTATGGTTGGTGCATCATATCTTCAATTAAATTGTAGGATCAGAAGGCCAGGGGCTACAGGCTGCAACTGCTGTTTCTGTTGTTATTAGATTACATGCAGCCGTGAAACTAATAGTTTTAGCACAGCCTCATCAGAGTGCGACAAGCAAGTAGTCAAGGTTCAGAGTTTTATATAGTAGTCTGCTTATACCCATGGAAACCAGTGCACTTAAACATACAGTAAATGCTTTAAATAGTGTACAGAAAGAGAAAGGATAGAATAAAACTATTGGAAGTATAAAACTTTTAAGTCTTTGGTTTATTATTAACACAGTGTTGCACTCCTGGTTTAGGTAGTGAGAGATTGCTATAAAGAAAACAAAACCTGTAAAATCTTCTTCTTTCAGATATTATTAAAAATAGCTAAATTTCCTGTTTAGGTTAAGGCTGGAAAAATTTGTGCAATTTTTCTTCAGTGTATCTGAGATTTTCCAAGATGTCCTGCAGCAGTGGCCAAGCTGTTAGAAACCACTTTCTAACATTAAACCTAATGCCCACACACCACGATTTAGAGTCTCTCAGATTAGGAAACAAAATTTTTCCCCTGTCCCTTTCGCAGCTGCCCTTTTTTTTTTTTTTTGAGGAGCGTTGTCATGCTCCTCTCATGTTAAATTAAACAACCCTACTTTTTGCAGTCTTTCCTTGCTGAGTGCATTTTCTAGACCTCTGGCTACTCTCACTGCTCTCTTCTGGACACCCTCCAGCTTCTCCCCATCCTGCAGGAAGTGCCTTGCCCAAAACCAGACACAGCAATTCAGCTGAGGTTTTGCAAATGCTGACAGGAGTGGAATGCGTTCTGTATGAGCCCTGTAGGTTAATGCCTCTGTTTATATATTCTTGTACAGTGTTTGCTTTTCTAGCAACAGCAGCAGATTAACTCCTGCTAGCTTCAGATCTACTGTGATCATCTTCTACAGAAGAACTACACATAAATTAGGCTATCTACCTAAGCACTGGGTGATATTGCCTGTATGTGGTACCTTCCTGTTGAACACCACCTCCTTAAGAAGAAAAAAGTATCAATTTATATTGATAATTTTAAGTTTCCATGGTGTTCACCACTGCCACTGACTGTACTTTTAGCTCAGTGCCTAAATTTCAATAGGATTGCTTCCTGGTTCAATATCCCAATTGCTAAAAATATTGATTTGGACAAAAACAAATTCATGACTGTTTTTGTAGTAAATGGCTGAACACTTTTCTGATAAGGTTCTCCAGTTTTACTCCTACCTAAATGTATTTCATCTAGACCTGGTTTGGCTAGTTTACTTATAAAAAGATCTCATCAGCCAATGTCAAAAACATAATGAAAGACAAGATTTATGGCTTCTGCCGTTTATCCACAAGCTTTTTACCTCATTGCAGGGAAATGGGATTGGTTGGATGCAATTTTTTTCTCATCAAATCCTTTCTGACTGCTAAAAGATGGTTCATACTATATCAATAGTGTTTTTTTAAAAACTTTCAAACTTTCAGTATTTTGTCTTTAAACTTTTTGATTAGTCAATTTAATTGGCTAAGGCCAACTTCTCTTAGGTTGCACAGCCTAAAGTACAGGCCTATGCACAACACTCTGCAGTGAAGAGAAGGATTTGGAAATTTCTGTCACAAGGTATTGCTAACTCTAGAGAAAGATCAGACTACCCAAATCACTTTAAGGAATTGATTACTAAACACAGGATAAAAGAATAACCAAATCCAGTACCTCAAGATCAGCAGTGAGTAGACTCTTGTGGTCTTAGCAAGCAACTCAACCAAGCAGGATTACAAAGGCATAGAAAGATTTAGTTTGTCATTGTAATTTGAGTTTTAACTACCAATAGTAGCTGTTGTTATTAAAAACTATGGAACTACTTTTGGAATGATGTTTTGGAAAGCCATTAGTAACTTGAACGTTCAGGACATCAGGGAATAGCTTACATTAAGAGTAGACTCAAAAGAAACCCTCAAACCCCCAAATGGATACATCAAATATGTAGATGTTCCTCAGACTAAATCAGGAGTGAACATACAGGGAGAAGGAAGAACTATTGCTGAGCCTAGAAAATGTTTCTACTAGAATAAAGGAATATAACTGAGGAAAATGTGTGGTTTGAAGCAGGCAGTGTTAGCTGTAGCAGGTATTTCATACCTGTAGAGTCTTGAAGACTCAGTAATCAGTCTTTTGCATTGCCGTAGTAATAGTGAGTAGAAAGAGTGATGACACTGTTGTGTGCATCTTTCATATTTCCATGAATCACATCACCATGCATTTAGTGTTTCATAGTCTGAGTTGTCCCTGCAACACCGCTGGGAAAGATGAAAGTAGTGTTTTACAGAGGAGTTGTAACAAAAATGGGCAATGACATGAGGGTAGGTTACACATTTGGAGTGCCAAAAATACCCTCCAACACGTGGTTAGTTTCTTTACTTTTTTTTTTTTTAGATCTGATACAGAGTGACTTGCTATAGTTGGCACAAGAAATTGGTGAACTTGACTAGTCTCACGTATTTTTTTTTTTAGTGTTATTCTTTGGGCTCTTTTTATTGCACACTTTTAACTTGATCTCAGTGACCTCTGCACCCTCTCACATTACAAAACCTAATAATCAGTATTATTTCCTCTTACATCTGTAAAAAGGAGGCATGGATAAGATAAAGCCAGTTTTTTAATGCAGCTTTTTCTGCTCATGTATCAGGAGCTAGAGCTACAGCTTTGATGGACTTTAAAGATAGCCACCTCTTCCAGCAACTGCAACTGTTTTTATGGGGGCCTCCTGCTTCCACAGGGTTCCCTGGAGCATCAGCAGCTGTTGTGCATCCTCCTGACTCTTCTGCATTCAGCAGCATGGGTGTCCTGGTGCTGGGGAGTATCCTCCTCTGGTGCAGCCATTACCTTTCTCCCTCGGGGATTTTAGCCCTGATTTTACAACTGTTTGCTTTTATTAGAGTCCATAAGTTTTGTGAATGCTCAGGGAGATCTGTATGGGTCAGTGTCAAGCTGGAATGCATAGCTCATTCACTATTAGATTTCTTCTCTAGTTTTTCTTATGAGTGCCAGGGAATAAGCAATAAATCAAGAAAACAGCATATCACTGGACACACATGGCTGTTCAGATTGGCAATGTGAGGAGCATACTCCCTCAAATACCATGGTTCAAGACAGTGATATATGTATTTTTGTTTCCTAGGGAGGAAAAACTTAGATGGTTTTAGCAACAAGTTGAAGACAAGTAAGTTCTGAGTGCATTGGATAAAGTAGTTTCCCTGACCTACTGCTTCCTTTTTATTTGCTTTCTTTTCAGTAGCATCCACATATCATTCTGGAAACAGGAATGAAATTAGAAAACAGTTAGTGACACATGCTTGGCATGGAAATGGTGTACATTGGGGAAATACTAATTGAGACCTACCAGCTCAAAGCTGTGTGGTCCAGTCCCAAGTAACCAAAAATACACACCTCCAAAATACTGTAAGAGGCGATTGCTACTCAGAGCCAATTCAAAAGCTACCAATCTGTCAGGCACAAATAAAAGATGTCTACTCTGTCCTGCATTCCTTTGACACACTGACATACTGAGGGTACAGCGTACTGGTTTGTGCCCCCTAAGATGCCAAATTAGCAAAGATCTATTCCATAGTGCAGGAATTCCTTTTTGATGAATGGGAAATGAGGAGATATCTAATGCCAGTCACTTATCTGCCCACTCCCTAAGGGATAGCAATCATTCCTGTCCTGCTCCTTTGCCACCTGCCTGTATAGTAAAAGAAAACTCCTGGCTCAGAAATAGGCAACATGAGGCCCCTAATCTGCTTTCCTCTTCCACACTGAACTTGCATAATCCATGAGAGAGCCAGGCCAGATCTGGTTATTTATAATCCAGCAAAACTCTGGCCTGCTGTCTGCATTGTTTCCTGAAGTACAGGAGAGTGTGTTGTTCACCAGCCTACTTCTGGTAGTCTGCTTTAAGAATATCAGTGCTAAAAATTATCCACAGAAAATGTAGCCAAATGATCTAATTTAAATATTTTTTTTTTCCAAGATATACCTACTACCCTGAGCATAGATAGTTGTGTTCATTATAGAGTCAAACATTGTTGGAAGCTCTTATCTGGATTAGAGTATTAAAATTAGATGTTTTGAAATGATCATTTCTGACTACTCCCAGTAGTCTGCTATTGCTGTGAGAACTCCGGGGAAATATTTTTCTTGGTTTTGCATGATATTTCTAATAAAACACATTACTTAGTGTTCTCTGGGCTTCAAGACTTTAAGGTTAACCAGAGAACAGTATGTTGTCCTCCAAAGCAAAAAAATAAAGGACACAGGTAAATATTCTATCAACCATTAAAAATCTGATTACTTAACACTTAGCAATCTGTCACCTTGAGAGAGAGACTGTGCTTATGGGGATGGTTTGCTGATGATCTGTATGGAAACAGATTTAGTGCTTCATGTGTAATTCCAAGAGGTAAGGAAGTCCAGCTTTCTGAAATGGGTTCACATGTACAAATCTGAAATAAAAAAAATTGCATGGTTTTCAGGACTAGGAAAAAACCTTACCCACCACTGAGTACAACTTTACTGCAGTATTCACAAACAAGATGTTGTCTGTTTCATCAACTGATATGTAACTTCAGTTACTGTTTGCATTTCTGAGATCAGAGTTTACAAATGCAATAGGTGGGAATGAAAATAAAAGGATATTGACTTTGGAGCAAGGGCCAGGCAGTAATTACTGCAAGAGAAGTGTTGTGTCCACCTTGTGCCTTCCTTATGGCCTAGCATAGATCTATTCTTGATGCGGGTCCCAGGTATTCTTCGCCTTTCAAGCACATTAGAGCAGAACAAAGCCCATTAAAGCACTGGAAAAATTGAGTTTTTAGGGAACCTCTGTTCTGATTCCTTTCCATGAGCCATAATCACTAAATTGGTACAAAACTACTCTCTATCCAAAAATTCCCCAACAGCTGATTAAGTGTGGGTTGAACTTGCAGGCCCCAAAGCATCCCAGCAAAAGTTGAGCTGTGGCTCATGTCATTCCTCCACGTGAGAACCATGCAGTCTCTGACCAGGGAACATCACAGCACATTCACCTTGATAATAAAGGAACCCATCAAAACTTAGAGTGGTGGTCTCACTTAAAATACATGAAGAACTTTAGTTTCTGGTCAGCAGCAACCAAACACCCCTGAAAAAACAGAAAACTTAAGGTTTGCCTTTCACCATCCCAGGAGGATAGTAGGGCAGAGGCAGTGTGCATGGGCAGAGCCCATCTGAGGGAAATTTGGCTGCTCCAAGCAGAATTATACCCTTCTGCTCAAACCTTGCCTGTCTGTAATACAGTGTCAGTGACACTATCTGGACTACAAGAGCTGAATTATGCAGTTTCAATCACCCAGCTGAAATGTCTGCTTCATGAGTGCACCAAAGGTTTTGGGTCATCCCCGTGAACCTGGTTTTGATCTCTTTTATCCAGCCTAGTGACTCCAGTGGAATAGCTCAGGATTTACTGTTGTGTGAGATCAGATAGATGGTAGACAGTTTTCACCATCCCAGGTGTTTTGGCACGTGATTTAAGCACTCAGTGTTCTTGGATTCTCTTTATACTGAATATATTGGAAATTAAGATAGATAACATGAATCATAGAAAAGGATTTAATTAAGATGCCTCTTTTCTATCACAGGGAACCATTACCTATTTTTCAGGTGTTTGGCTAACTTGATTTCTGGGTCTGGAGTAACCCCACTCCTCTCACCTCCCCTCAGCAAGCTCAGGACAGGTGTGCTGTATAATCATGAATTATCAAATACATCTGGGGGGTGTGGGAGGGTTATTTGATGCACACAGCAGCTAAACATGGGCTTCTGTGGCTGAACCTTACTTCTTTGTGACCCTTTGGGCAGAGCAAAATGAGGAAGTAGAGAGATTTAGAAATGGGGCTCTGGCAGAATGGGAGGTGGGATGCCCAGTTATACAACCCCCTACCAGTGTCCAGCTCCTCTCTTCTTACTTCAGATGTTCAGATCCTTCAGTAACAGGACAAGCAGCAGATAACACCTGGAGAAAAGTGCCCTAGATTTTTCCTCTGCTCTCGCATGTGACCTGGCAATGCTGTGAGATTTAACAGTTACAGCAAATTGCAACTCAAGGCCCCCCACTGAAGAGAGCTACCTCAAATTGCTGTATTTTGGAGTGAAAAGCATGAAATACATCTTTTCTCCCTTTGTTGATCAAAGTGCACTTTTAAATAGTAGCAGTTCTGCACTTTACGTAACCGCTTCCTGCAATGGTTCCAGAATCTGACTGAAGTGTTCCCTGCTGCTACAGTTAACTTACTGATAACTTACTGCTGTTTATTTACAAACACAGTGTGCAGGCATCCTTTTTTGTACCCTCCACCCCCACCTGTTTCTTTTTCTGGAGGGTGTTTTTGCCACATGCAGTCCCTGTCCTCATATAACCTTCCTGTGAGCAGTGCTGCCAGCTTGGGTGGGCTACCAAGGAAACACCGAGAATTTGTTGGACTTGAAAAGAAAGCAAACAGACTGTGAATTTGTTAGAGGCTACAGGTGGTTTTGATCGGCTGAGTGGAGTCTGTGCCGGAAACATTACGGCTCCTGAGGCTCCCGGGGGACTTCATCAGACAGGGTTCTACAGTAACACTGATGACTCATGGGCAGAAACTCACCTCTGAGCGAATGGCAGTGAGGAAAAAGTGACCAAGCCAAAAATGACTCACAGGGAAATGAAGCCTCCAAAACAGGACTGCTCTGACAGTCTGCTAACACACTTAACTCTAGCAGCTGTCACTACAGCAATGTGACTGGTTGCATAACTGGTGGGAAAGTAAATCTAGATATAGCTGTAAACCTGTGGCAGCCCAGCCGAAAACTCGGCAGCCTCAGGGACTTGCTGTCTGGTGGTTTTGTTGTAGAAAGCTGGATTGTCAGTGGTAAGTCTTGAGTGAATGGCCACAGGGAGTTTTATTAGGAGCTCAATACACAGTAAAATTTCCAGCTAAGAAAAGCATCTTCTTTGGGAAGATGTAGTGTTGAATGGAGAAATCATATAACAAAGATCTTTCTGCATTCTTGTGTTTGTTACTGGGAATCTGTTGGGATGAACTAAAGGCTTGAGACTGCAAAAACTACATAAGATTATATGAAAAAAAATGCCCAAGAAACCAGCTCAGCACTTTCATTATGAGGATATGTTAGGAAAATGTAAGTCCCAGGTACTGTGACTTGCTGAAGCCTTCATGGTCTCATCTAAGCTACATAGAGTAAATTTCCCAATAATACAATTACCTGTCTGGACAGATTAATGGGTTTAATTTTGGACACGTGCAGTATGAATTTGAAAACAGTGCTGTGCAAACAGGATACTCTTTCTTTGTATGAAACATCAGCTGTTGAGTCACATCTCTTTGTCTGGAATCAGCAGCTGGAAAATATTAGATGAGTCACAAGAATCTGAAAGGTCTGAAAAGCAACACACACCAAGTGACATACAGAGTGAAGGCATTAAACCCACAGAGCTTAAGTCAGAGCCTTCAGAGCAGGAATAGAGTTAAGCTGCTCTGAAGTGTTAGAAATTGGCTGGTGTGATCAGGCTAAGATACTCAGGCAGTATCACGAAAAACAAGGTAGAAGTGAATGCAAAAAAAAAGCATGAGCATCCTTTTCTGACTTTTTTTTCCCCAAGCAGTGCTGATTTTGCAGTTGCTCTGCTTCCTGAGATAATTTACATTGGCTTACACAGCGCTTTGAGCTCTCATCATACGCTGACAGACAGGTGGTAGCTCTGGATATGACGAACGGTGAAGGTGGATGGGGAGGGGGAACCCCAGGCAAGAGGCCTTTCCTTTTACCCCTTGCTCCGGCGGGGAGCGTGCCCTCCCCATTCCCCCCCCACCTCGCAGCACCTCATGGCCCCCAGAGAGACCACAAGACACCAGCAGCAAGCAGGGAGAGCAGGCAGAGAGAGAGCTTTATTGTTCTGGTAAATGCTTAAATAACTTTTGGGGGAATTACAAAGTGACCACTGGGAGTTCAGAAGGTCTTACAAATAACCAATTACAAGAAAGGGTTAACAACCAATAGGGAGACTTTCAGGTATCTCTCAGGACATTCCAAAGTAGAGATAAAGACTGAGAATCCTGGGAAGAAGAAAGGTGAGTTTGCACAAGTTACAAAAGCCATTTTGGAAGCCTGTTCACTTTAACAACATTGCAATTTCTACATCCTTTTATATATAGCAGAGTTACCCCAACATCGACACACTTACAAAATAGTTCAGAGGGGTAGATGTAGGCTGGTGGGATTGTCAGTATACTAGTAGGATACCTGGAGATTTTAAGTTATGTTTACATGCAGTTAAGCTATAAATGCAAGATGTTTTTTTTTTTCAGTGCAGCACAAGGAGGCAGTTTTTGAGTATCCAAATACTGGACTATTTCTTCAAGACTATGCACACTACAAAGTATGTCTGTTTTGTTTTCCCCTGATCCCTTACTTAGGCTGGGATTAGAGGCACAGGGTCTGACTGTGGTGGCCCTTGTCTGAAGTTTTCCAGAGGCGGAAGCAGTACCAGGGTCTTGAGGCCCAAGCTGGCCTAAGCAGGCATCCTGAGACCCCACAGTTGGCCGAGAGTCTCATATCCCACTATGTCCTTGTCCAGTGGGACTACCAGCCTGACCCTCTCCTGCAGCTTCTCACTCACAGAATGTGGTGAGAAAAGCCCATCAAGTATCTCATAAGGCCATGTTTGTGTCCTGTATATGTTTTCAGTAGTATCATAGGTTTGAAAAGAGATGTTGGAATTTTTTCCCGAAGTGTCCCCCTGCTCCATCCCACCCCATTTTTTCCGGGATGGTGGGGGAATGGAGAAAAGCTGCATGCACTGGGCAACACGGCAGCTGGGGGAGAGCAAGCTTTCTGGGAAAATGCGGTTGGCCGCGGGGATGGCTCGCAGTCTGCTCTTTGGGGGCTTTTTGGGTTCAGTCCGTGCACCGGACAGAGCGGGGAGATCGATTTCAACCACCTCCTTTTCTTTTCCTAAGCGAAAGGTTTTTTCCCCACAGGATACCTCGCGGAGAATGACAGAGAGAGACTGACCCATCTCAGAGCGAGGTATTCTGCCTTTGGACTGCCTGTGGGAAAAAGGATTTTTTTTCAGTGCTGGCTGCGAGCACATGGGGCTGCAAGCAGTTGTTGAACTGCCGGGACAGTCCTGCCTTCCCCCGCCCCCTCCCCCGGTTGCCACTGGTTTCTTCCCCCACACCTGCGCAATTCAGTCTTGGTTTTGTTTCTTCTCAAAGTTTTTGATTGCACTATTTGTTGTTTATTCAATTTTTGCTAATAAAAAGCTATTTCTTTTCCTTTTCCACACTTCACCAGAAGTTTCTTAATTTTTAAGTAGTAATCTTGTTAAATTAAGACAAATAGGGTACTTCAGAATTCTGCATCTGTAAAGGAAAATAGCTATTGCAAACTGAAATGTGATGCTTAGGTTTTCCCTCTGCAAACCTTGCATCTCTAGAACTCTAGTTCGAACAGGAAAGATTTCTGAATTTCTTGTTTTCCCTTAATTGCTTACTATATTTCTTTCTGTCTTTCTTTCTTTTTTTTTTTTTTTAATTTTTTCTCCTGGTTTTTCCTTTCTCTGAACTGGAGTGTAACTTATCTGTGTTTTCATGGCTGCAGCAGCAAAGTGCATGTAAGTTCCTGTATTTCTGTCTCTTACTTCACCAGAACTCAAAATGAACCTCACAGAACTCATAAAAAACAGAGATGTGAGGGGCCAGAAAAAGGGGTCTCGTGCTTTAGCACATAGATCATAGCCCTCTTGGACTCAGCTTGGAGCAAGTCTTGTGTAAATGGTTTTGGAAATGTGTGGGGCCACATTTCCCTGTATTTGTCAGGGAAGATTTTAAGGAGCTATAGAAAGACAGAAATTCCTATTTCAAGACAGTCATTATTTCAGGATAGGCTCTATTTTAAGTTACAGGTAATGCACATTATAACAGAGCCGGCACGTTCTGCAAGATCTGAGAAGATGAACATTGACAGCCTCTCCCTTGGCCACTCCCTGAGCGCATTCCTAGCCTTTTGCTTATGAAAGTATTTTCCGAATATCTAGGTATTACCACAACCCTTTTTATGACACTGAAGTCCATCTTGCTCTACTTGTATGAAAGGCAGTTTTTTAGCCTCCCTTTGAACTAAACTAACTTGTTTCTTTCAGTCACTGCCCATCAGCCGCATTCTCTGCCATTGGTCACACCACACTTTTTGCTTTTCCCTGTACTCTTGCCCCTGTGCACCCACCTTCTCTGAGCTTGGGTGCTCAGGTCTTATTCCAGCTGCAGTTTTTCAGTGCTGAGTAGTACTGAACTATTATCTCACTTATCTTGCTGGTTATACTCCAGGTTATTCCAGTATCATGTTTGCTTTTTTATTCACAGGAACATAATGCTGTTGAGACAGATCTGGACTAATTTAATTCTATTCAAATGTCTATTTGATTATATTTAAATGGAAATTTAAATGGAGCCTGGCAATAAAGTATTATTGATTTAAATTTTTTGTGATTCTTTTCAGTATGTTTTATATGTAAGTATACAGAATTTAGCTAACTTCTGCTGAATAAAATAATTAATATGAACCAGTGCTCACAGGTAACAAATTAGTTCTTAATTAGTGAGTTTATCTGTGTAGCCAAAAATGCTGCATTAAAACAAATATCCATTTTTATTTCTATTTTATAGAATTCATCTTTGGAGGTTTTATTTCTTGCTCAACTTGCTGAGGGACAAATAGTGCTTTGCCAGATACTCCATAATATGTTACTACATGGTTTGCAGTTACAACCAGTGTTTCCCAAATCAATCTTCTTGACCATCATACATTAAAAATACTCCCACTAGCACAAATGATTATTTAATAAGATGGGTAAAAAGGTAGCTTGTCACAGTGTTACACAACAACTGTCTGTGAGACATAGTCACTGCTTTTGTTTCCCAATGCTTTTAATCAACTTTCCAAATCCAGAAAGCCTTCCAGCCAACCTGGGAAGTACCAACCTGCTCCATTCCCCACCCTTGCAAGGCAAGGAAATACTTGTATTAAATCCTAGAGGCACTCCTTAAAACACCCATACCTTTTTTTTTTTTTTCAGTCGTAGTCACTGTAACTCTTTCTCTTTCTCTTGTAGCTGATGCTGATACTGCATATGTGCCATATCCACTACTGCTGATGCAAAAGTATATGCCATCTTCGCTTATTCAGAGAAGGACTGTTAATCATAATCTACATTAAATCATATTTGTCAAATTTTAGTCTCTAGAATGTTAGCATATTAAAAGTTGTTTTATCCAGTAGATGTCCTTTGTATTTATAATTAACAAAAAGACCTGCTATTTGTGGTATTCAAAAATGACTTATCAGTTCTTGTAATTCCATCAAACACCCTAATCCACAGATCATTATGTCTTATTAAAATATGCCATGTTGCTGTGAAGATTAAAAATCAGTGCTAGAGGTCAAGTAACCATTATTTCAACAGCTGCAAGTTCCAAAGGACTGTGACCCTTTAAAATATTTCAGATTTAGAAGGGTTTTTTTGGGTAGCAAACTTAAATACATAGTACTAACAATAGAATTGTGATCTAAAAGCCTTTTAATAACCTCTCATATGTCTTTTTAAAATGGTTCATTTACTTCCCAAAGCTAGTAGCACACAGCTTAAAAAATAAGATCAAATAATCAATTAGTCATTCCTCTATTAACTGTTTCTCATAATTTATGTATCCTTACATATGTATGCATGTAGATACACCGTTAGTATGAACACACATACACTACAGATAGATGATGCTGCTTTGTGACCAGTTAGCTCAAGTCCAGGTACACTACTGTTTGTTGTGTTTTCTGCAGCAATATCAGTGGCCATTTGGATCAGATGCTGTATGTGCATGGTCAGTTTTCTGTGATACAATCAAACTAATTGAACCAAACTCAATCCCTGTGTAAATCCACTCAATGGGATAGTCAGAGCACATGGAATTGCACTCATTTGGTCTCACGACTGGAAAATTTCAGGGGCAGATCTATATCTGGTATTAATTGGTAGGTCATTGCTTGTGTTTTTCTTTTAAATGCCACTGTATATGTTTTCTACACTATAATTAAACCAATGTATGTTCTAAACCTTAGAAATGAATGTGTTTCTTTTCCACCAATAAAAATATTTTTAAGAGAGGGTTGCATCAACATTTTTTTAAGCTGTATCACATACACTAGGAAAATTACCTTTTAATTCAGTTTATCAGAGGTGGAAAATTAAACATATTGTGTTTGCCACACACAGCCCCACAGTGTCTTCCTAGGATTACTAAAAATGGCATCAAGTGTCACATCTGATCCAACCTCTCCACAATCTTGAAAACAAAGTATATGACTACCGTTGTCCATCAAGATATCATTTCCCAGATCCAGGTCTGGCATTCAGGTTATCTTAATAGCTACTGCTTAGCGTAGCTACAAAAGGAATCACCTTTTGCTTCACCACATGTTCCTGAAACAAACCTCAGAAGGCAGGCGAAGAACAGGTGCAAATCATCAGAAAAGGAGCCCTCCCTTTATTGTAATAAGGAAACAAAGACATCACAGCTATCCTTACAGCTTGCATATTTATTGAACAAATCCTACTAAAATAGCTAAAATACATTGGGTACTTATAGTGCATTATTAAAGATCACATTGTTACAAAAGCCTGCATTTTCAGCAGTACACAACTGCAACTATACATAAATGCCACGACTGCTGAATATTACTTCTTGCTCTATATACAGCACAACAGACGTATCTAATCTATTGGAAAATAAAAGGTACAAGGAAAGGGATACAGAAGGTGGGGGAAGGAAAGAAATCTAGGAAGTGCAGTGCATGCATTGGTGTTTAACAGTCAGAAGCTAAGACAGTTCAGAACAAGGCCTGCCCTGTAAAAGGAAGAGCTAAAAGACAGAATTATATAAAAAATTAAGGTGGGCTTTCAGACTGTGTCTAACACAACAACACTCCATGAGTAGATGGTACTGCTTAGTTTTGTGGTTTGTGTTATTTTGTATTGATAGTAGTCCGGGAGCAAGAACAAAAATGTAAAGTCCACATGTTGACAGGACTGTGGAAATGTACTCTTTCCCCTTTAGGACTTCTCCTCCCAGAAATTTGCTGTATTTTTCTTACTATATCCCCTATTTTATGGATTTGAAGAGGACATTAAAACTTGTCCCTTCTTTTAAAAAGGCTTGTAAGAAAAAAAGACAAAAATCAAGAGATTTTGAGAAGTTGGTGGAAAATTATTGCTCATCTTTCTCCATAAGGTGGACAGGAGTCAGAAAGGAGATTCTATGTAAATTACACTTTTGTGATTGCTCCCACTGTTACTGCATGTTTGTGAGCGGACACTGATAGGGAATCAGTTCCTCACTTGTACGCTATAAGTAGTTACTCACCTACAGCACTGAATAAGAAAGCCACACTGAAGACACAAGTAAACAAGTCAGTCCAGTCTAAAGAACAACATTCAGAAAAACAAAGTACCAACACCTTCTCAGAACATGGAAATAAAAAATAACTCCATCAGAGCTACCTTGCCAAGGAGCATATTTAAAGTCCAAAATAGCACCATTCATCAGTGTCTCAAATCCCGTGGCAGCATCACGATCACTTACCACAAGGAAACCATGAGTTTCATACTACTTCTATACATCAAAAGAGTACATGGATAAAATATAGAGATATACAGACAATCGATGAAAATAAACTACTAGGCTTGTTACATCTAAATGAAAAAAAGGGGGACTCTCAGCCTCTGCAAGAAGCAGTTCAGGTTGATGGAAATGGAGAGAGCTGTTAACCAGTTTCATGTGAGCTGTGGAGTTTGAGTAGTGGAAGACATTGTTGTGGTAGAACCAGGCCTGAGGGCCCACCTGTAATGTTTGTAAACATGGATTCACAGTGTGAAATTCTGAGAGCTTTCGCTTGAGTTAGAATGTTAAAAACTAGTTTTTATGGTACACATTTGTCCACTGTTATTCTCTAAAGCAAGGCTCAGAGTCCCATAGTTTCTTCTTACACTTGATGATTTACACAGAAACAATCCCCAAGATATGACACCATGATCTCATCAAACCCATACACCATATGTAATACGAATGGAGAAATAATGTTTAATAAGAGTAGAGGTAATTGATTTTGGTGAAGTGGCATTCATAGCCATTTTCTGGAACCAGGCACTCCCCTTCCGCCTCACTTTTCTTGCGATTCACTTCCTTCGAGATGGGGAGATTTCCCTGTGGAGATGAAAAACTGGTATTAGCTGTGCTTCACAGAAGTCTGTTTGGTGGACTCCTCCCTTCTCCCACCCTAAGGTTTACATAATTCCCCAGCTTTAGTTGAGAATTAAACATCTACCAAACATGACTGAATCACCTATAAATACTGATGCTATGGAGAGCAAAGGATTGCTTGAAAACCAGGCAATTCTTGCACCTTCTGAGAAAAACTTGAGGATGAATGAGTGCATCCTAGAAGCCAAAGTGCAAGGGTTGAGCCAGCAACCACCCTCCACTGCTGAACTGGGGAATCTGGACATCTATTGCAGGTGAGGAGGCCTCAGCAATCCAAGAAAAGTCACAGAGAAAGAGGCTAAGGAGTGAGGCAGCTTAGGTCTAAACCTGCACCAGCAGGTGCTGTGTGTGCAGGAGTTCTGGCACAAAACTGTGGCTGGAAATGAGCAATTACCTGTTCCACACATGTGAAGCACAGAAGGCAGACACAGGGTCTCAGTGCCGTAAAATGCAAAACTCAGGTCCGTGAATCAACAGATGGCAGGCACCAAGCCCCTTTGGAAATATGGCTCAGTGCCAACCTGAGTAACCAAAACTCTAATGTTAATGGTATTATCTACCATTAAAATAATTTGTTTGCTTGTCTTTTTTAACCTCTAAGTTCCCTTTTACAGATCCACTTGGCCTCCAACATAAAAGTGTATCTAATTTATGAAAGACCATCTTAACATTAAGTGAACCTTTTACAACTTAGACCTCTTGTCTTTGGAAACCTTACTGCTTAAACAGCTAACATATACTAATAAGTCACCTCCCTATATTAATCCATTGAAAAGAGCACACTAAAGATACTGTAATGTGTTTCTTGTTCTGGGCAAGTAAGCAGATGGTGGGCCATATAAGCCAGCTGCCTCAGGCAGACCTTTTTTAACAATACATTAATTGTGCCTATTCAGACAAGCATTTAAATATATATTTCAATTTAAGCCTTAGAATGAAGCCTAAAAGCTAAGTATGTGCCTAAAGTACTTTGTTGATGTTATGCCACTATGAGATCTAAAACAAAAAGAATCTGTTTAGTTGATAGTATATTCCAAGCAGGAAAAAATAAATTTGTGGGTTTTGTGATTGAGAGATTAGAATTGTAAAGGTGTTTTATTGCTCGTATGGCTTTGGACATATCTGTGACATAATCAGAATGCTTCTCTTTTTTTAAGAAATTGTCTTCTTCAGCTTCATTTTTTTTCTGATCTGAGAGTTGTAAATTTATAATTAGAAATTAAACACATGGCAGTCCCACAACCACCAATAAAGTGAAGTTTTCAGCAGTTTTCCTTTCCTGGCTCTTCAAAGCCAGAATTTTTGCTGGGATGTCCATACTTGCTACATTTATTGTGCTGAGAATTCAGTCACCCCATGAATCTCCCACTGCCTTTATCACAGTTTACAGGATAAATTCTGCATTTAATTAAAAGAAGTCCTCATGGGGTTCTGCACTGCACACAGTCAGGAGCAGTTTTCAGGTTGAACACAGAGCAAAATCCCTTGCTCTTGGTGACTTGTTCCTTTAGGGCATCCAGAAACAGACAAAAAGAGCAGACTTTGGTCAGTACTTATGTAGAAAGTACAGGGAAAGAAGTAGGAGTAGAATTATACCTTTGCTGGAACCAAACTGGGGATTTTGTAAGAATTTCAAAATGAGAAAATATTGTTTAAATTTTAATGACTGCACAAACATGCATTCTTACATATTATCCTCATGATAATATTTTTACCTTTTTTTTTTTTTTTTTAATAAATTTGCTACTTGTGTATCACTTACAGGATGTGAGAAGAAAACTAGAAACTTACAGATGCAAACAGGCACACCACACAGACCAAAGGTCTGGGCAAATTTCCAAAAGCATTGTGTCGGGCAGTTCCTTTTCAGCTGTGAAAACAATCTCAGTCCTGAAATTCTGCCATACAATCATGAGATAAAAAATACCATGTGACCCCCTTAGGTCTGGAAATAAATTGTCTTTAAGAACTACATCCTTCTATATTTGTTGGTTGCATAAAAATAGTAAAACAAACAAACAAACAAACAAAAACCCCAAAAAACAAACACAAACACACCAAAAACAAACCAGAACATCAACATTTTTTTTTTCAAATAATAGTTTTAAAAAAAATCTATTAATTTTACTTTATTCTTTTAGCAGTTGAGGCCTTTTAGCATTGAGTAGATAAACTGCTCAGCTGGAGGACTGAAAACTTTCTGCAGTTTTCTTCAGTAATTTTTCCTAATTAATTTTATAGGACAGATGAAAAAAAATTTCCAAAGACACACAGATTCTGTTAAAGTTGATACTCTGCTGGAAGCTGGCTTGTGTGCAACTATATTCAAGTCGCTTTGAAGGTCAGTTGTGAAATGAAATTTGGAGCTGGTTCTAAAAGCTGGTCTCTATATAAGCATATGCCAAATATCTTTTGAAGAATTACATAAGGGCTAGAAAAAACTCACATTGTATTTAAAAAGCAAGAATCCAATAAAGGGGAAAAAGTGTATAATACATTTTGAATAGTTGAGAAACTGCTATCCATTTGAATAAACTTTTACTTTAAGCTATGTACAGCATAAACCCACAACTATTTATAAATTCTATATAACGCAGCATTGTTATAACTATGCTGCACATAATTCACAGCTTCATTGCTGTGTTTCAGGAGTAACTTTGGCTAATGATGAATGACAACTTACTAAAGCTGCTAATTTGAAATTTTGAATAAAACCCCTCTAGTTAGCACACAGTTAATTCACAAAGTTAGCAAATTCACTTGATGCAAGAATGACCATATATAGCACATACTCTGGCATTGCTATCAGCCTATTCCACTGAACTTTTGGAATACTGTGACTGTTAAGAGTGTGAGTACTGCCATTTATGTTAGTTCGAAGACTAGCATGCTGGTGCATGAGCCTGAAAATAACAGACTGCAAATAGCCCGGCTATAAATTTTAAAAGTTCCTTTACAGAGAAAAAGTGTGGAAAGTACAGTGTTATCCAGATGGAAAAACAGCAGAGTTTTGTTAACAGGGAGCTGGAGTCTAGCTAATAACTGAAACTTAATCAAAACAATTTTCATGTGCTGTCTTCAGTTTTCCATGTGATCTCTTCTTTACTTACTTCTTTTTTTTCCCACCTCAGAGATCTTGAGTCAGTAATGAAAATATGAACATGTACATTCTGTGGTTCTGAGCAACTACTATACTTCTGCTACACAGATTTCATATCCAGTTTCACATTTATGAAGCCAGCAATGGTAACAGAATAAAAGCTTATGAATCCTGTCACATCTAAAGATATGACAAGCCACATCTTCTGCCTTTATGTTTGGGTACTCCTTGTCAAACTCAGATGAAACCTGCCATGCCATGTATGCTTATTACTTAAGCCGGGTAAAGCACAAGCAAAAAATTTAACAAAAGATAGACAACACCACCTGGTTCCTCCTCCTGCATTATCACTGACATTTTCATCTGCATTGCTGAGAGAGAATTGCAAAAATTAAGCATTCAAAACTCAGATATCAAGCTTGTAAAATCATGAGACAGGCTTAAGAAATATGAGCTCTTGAAAATTAGTGTGTTTTCCTTCTGGTGTGTAGCCAGCACAAGTCCATGTTTTCTGCAAGCCTGAAGGCCAAAAACATAATTTTAAAATGAAAGCTGAAATCTTCAGTTAACTGCCTAGAACAACGAGCCAAGGCTTTAAGAAAAACAGAGTAACATAAGACTCGTGATGAAATCATGAGAGCTGGCTACTTTCTCAAAGCAGTCATAAAATAAAATCCATTGAAGTTGCAATTTAATTTTTTCTCAGAAAACTTTCAACTTAGTAAACTGTTTTTTATATGAAAGAAATTACATAAATAACTTTACCTTTGGAAATCCCCCATCCCCTCCGCTGGTTGGAAAGATTTTCTGGCTTACCGAAGTCATTGACCTTGGTTGATAAACCTGTAGTGACATAAATATATACAAGATCTTACTAACAAACAGAAATTCATTAAATGCAGTGAAGTTGTGTTCATATGACAGATCACATTACTAAAACCAAGTTTAATGTCAGTTGAGCTTGGCCCAGAGACTTAGTTGTGTTTAACACTTAGTACATATTTTTTGTAGCCATGACAACATCTGTCCCTAGAGCATTACAGCTCTATTGTTTATGGCAATCTGCATTCAACAGGATGTTTGGGAAAAAAAAAGAGAAAAGTGCATAGGATGGAATTTTTTAAATATCTTTAAAATATCTTTTGTCTGCTGTTGATGACTGCAGCAGACAAAAGCAACATACCTTTGATAATCCCTTTACAATGAACTGTGAACTAGAACTTTCTAAGATCATTGAAGGAGCTATAATTCTATGTTAGCACCCTGTATTTTGCATTTAAAAAAAAATTCCAACAAATCATAATATATGTACAATAAAATAGATGGGATTTAATGTCTATAGAAAGCTTTTTGAATGGAAAATGGGTAAGATCCAAAGCTGTCTACTGACTACAGTGGAAGATTAGAGTGAATAAATGCTAAGCTAATGCATCTCAGGAGGAAGAGCTTCAGGATACAACCTCAGGATGAAGATCAGAACATCCTTAATCATGGTCTCATGAAACACTGAAGTCGTCAGCTACAAGTTACATACAATACTGAAGCTCTTGAATTTATTTTCCTCCTGGTTCTGCCTTGTGGGTATTTGGTGTTTGGTGAATTGAACTCTTTCTGCGCAATACCTGGATTAGAAACTGTCAATGTTTTGAGCTGGCTATTACAAATTACACCATTCAAACTTGTTTGCACTTTAGGAACCAAAAGTTGTATTGTTGCTTAAATAACTGGTGGATGGACCAGTTTTGCTCACCTGCTTACTGCTGTACATATAATGAAACAGGAGGAATGATTTTATTTCTATGGAGATGCATGTTCACTATAAGTTGGCACAACTGGACTAGTTGTAGCTTGGAGAATTAACCAGAAGATTATTTAAATCATCTTTCCAATAGAAAGTGCTAAACTCTACTGTAAGGTAGGTAACAGAGATGGGAAATTTAAAACACAGAGCCCAAGATAATACCTGCTTTCAGATATTCTCCCATGATTTTCTACAGTACAAACTACAGTGCTTTCTCCTGATTAAAGCAACAGATTGGATTTCATACCTTAGGTTTCAGACAAGCCAGTTAAGCTCTCTGGGTATGCCTGACATAAAATAATACATAGGACTGGGCACTCTGTGAATTCACCAGGTAATGTTCGCACTGAATATTTGAAACACTTGAACAAAAGACACAAAGTAACCTCTGAGCTCTCCTGTTGCTCTTTATAATAGCTGATTACCCATTCTGCAAATATGTCTTGGTTTTACTGTGTAGTGGTAATTTTTGTGTGAAAACTCATGGTGGGAAGTAGCAAGAGGAGTTCAGCTCTACCACAGGACATGCCTGTTTAAACCAGCAAAATATACAAAAACATATATAGGAGGACAGAATAAACATGAGAATACAGCATTAGTCATTATGATGGATATGACCTTCTGTATTTTCCATGGAGCCTGAGACGTATTTAGATTAGCCTATAGGCCATGTTATCCCTGTTAATAATTTAATAGGAATAAAATGAGCACTTGAAGTCAAATTACAAAATAAAAATCCTCAACTTAAATTAATAAAAACTTAGAGGAACTGCAGTTTGAGGGTGGGAATAGGACAGGAGTGAAAAGCTGTAAATTGCAAGATAAACACACAACTATGTTCCAGGGTTAAAAAAAACAAGCACTAAAACCTAACACCACAATCCAAATACCCTACAAAATCCCTTGGCTACCTCTCACAGTACTGTTCGGTAAAGAAAAATAAAATCCATAATGTCCTATTTGCTTAATATTTCTTCAAAACAACTACTGTGGCCCATATTGGTAGATAATAATCACACGGACATATTCCACATGCAGTAACTGTTCTGCTATGAGTGTACCAAAGCTGTGAATGCACAGCCAAAGAACTTTAAGCCTGACTTGAGAGCAATGCTGAAAGACAATCATGGTTTGGCTCTTGGCTAAGTGGAGAAAGATTCTGAAATGGAAAAAAAAAAAAAGCTGGTGTAGAAAAGTCTACTTAAAACTTACTACAACCCACTAGGAAGAAAAAAAAAACACAACAACAACAACAAAAAACCATCAGGTCTTGCTGTTCTACAGCTTTATAAATGCAAAAATCACTTAGATGTTCAAATATACTGATAATTGGGGTGCTAGAAAAACACAGCAAGAACATTTAGTCAATTACAGCAGCTCAAAACAACTGATAATATGTTGCAAGATGAGCTATAGAGAGAGGAGAAAGTGCAAAGCACTGCTCCATTACAGAGTAGGATGTAAGGGTTACAATATTCCAGCTGTTAGCATAAAGCAAACACTTCTAAATAAATGCTTTCATTGATACATACCAAATTTTCATTTCTTAGTACTTCCTATTATGCAAGTTCAGGCTTGGCTTAAATAACCAAAGAATCATGATTCAGAACAGAATTACTGAGCTTTTGGAGGGACTGAAAACTAAAGTTACTGCAAGTCTACACAATGTGTAAGAGTCACACTCTGACTCATATTGATGGCCTTATTATTTAATAATAATTAGTTAAAAAGTTAACAATCCATAAATTATCGGAGTGGATCACCCCTAAATGTCTGACTAACAGTGTTACCCTGCTGTAATCCTGCCTTCCTGGAAGAACATGTGATATGCAAAACCATTCACTTCCAATTGGAGAAGTCAGGAGGGAAAAAAACCCAAAAACACTGATCTGGGAAGAGCTGTCTGAGACTATTCTACAGCAGTATGCAATTCTGCCTGGAACATTAAGGCCAACTTGAAATTGAGAATGATCTATGAAGAGTATGTTTTCAATTCTGTAGCCTCAAGTCTCTTAAAATGATACAAATAATAAAATTTAGTGTTAAAGAAAAAGCAAAAGTGGAGGAAAATAAATGCCCAATCTATTTACGAGCTCTTACAGCATCCAGGCTCCAGAACTACTTAGTGATACTTTTTACAGAAGGATCTCCAGAGTTTTCTTTTCTCCTTTACCCAACATACTGAGAAACTCCTGCTATTGCAAAGACTCTGTTTTATCAACACTTCAAAAATCTAATTCCTATTCTTCCATGTCCTCTTAAAGAGCGATAGTAGGGGAGCACAATCTTTGCCCAGCTTTAAAACAGACACACAAAATAATTTAACATAGCTGGACTAAATATACTGTATCTGTCACATCAAAATGTTAAAATTAATTTCTTGGTACCCACTCTTCATTCCTAGTCAGTAAGAGCATCTTTCAAACATAAATTCATGAAGGGGACAAAAACCCCAGATTTACAGCATACTCAACTAGTAAAATGAGCATTCTCTTGTTAAGCATTCCCAAAGTTTTAATAGTTAATAAACAATTAAGAAAGCCCCTGGAATTACTTTTTCTATATTTCCCACTCATCCCCCCTGGTGGACCACAGCAGAATTCCTGTTATCAAGTCTCATTCAAGGCTTGGAGTGGTATTCAACTGCAGTCAGAATTTCTTCACTAAAAGTTTATTGAAGACCAACCTCTCTGAGCAAATCAGCAACCAGTTTTTGAGAAGTTTCAAATAACTTCTTTGTCATATAAACCGATTTTCTGGGGGGTGGAAACGAAAATAAAAAGGAAATGATGACAAGTACTCTAGAAATTCATAATTCCAAATAAAAGGCAATCTCTAGTAGTTCTACAGTAGCTTGTCTAGGAAAGGTGGGGGGGAAAGAAAACTGAAAGTATTTAGTATATGGATTAGCAGTCTAGCAGCAGACACAGAAGGAACAGGGGACTAAAAGAAGAGGAGTGTGTGGAAAAGAAGGAAAGAAAGGGGCATGCTCTTTCCCTCTGCAGCACTAAAATGACACTTATGCAGCTGTGAGGACTGTGGGCCCTGTGTGTCTGTAGTGCCTAATCCAGAAGGAGGATTAGGGAGATGCCATCCTATTACACAGTTCTCCTAAGGATGGGCTGTATAGCCGGAAAGGAATGCTGCTTCTCCTTTCTGTACCTGTATTTCTTTAAAGTAGTTAATGGATTTTTTTTCCACCACCATTGCTCTGTGTTGCAGTGACACAAATCAATGGAATTGAGCCTACTCAGGGAAAACTTGTAAATTATTTCCCTTGTGGCTGGTCTCGGCATCACTGGAAGAGTCCAGCAGATTTTCTTTCCAAATTAAGACACTACATAATTTCTTTTTTAAAAAATTATAACATAGTTGCCTGTGAAGTTTAAACAATTATAACTTTGCCTTTTTTAAAAAAAAGTTTCTTAGTTACCAGCTGGTTAGAGCTGTATACTTACTTTTCCCAGCACATCTTACCATGAACTTTTCAATTCCCACAAATGCCTCCCACTGCAGTAAAAGGTTCTCTTTGTAATCAAGGTCCCACAAGCATAATCCATATGCATAAACAGACAACCTTACTGAACCATGGCTCTAACACCAAATAGTTAATTTTGTTAACGAAAACCTCACTACTTAATTTTAAACAAAACTGCAAGGAATTCTTTTGCTAGAATCAATGCCTTGCTTCAGTGCAAGTGGTTAAACTAGTGCTTCCATCTTTAGTAGTTTTTTTTTTAACACTGTGAGGAGAACATTATGAAAGCATATAATACAAATGTCCACATGTTCCAAACCTAGCACAGAAGATTTAATATATACAGCTGAATGGCTGCTGCTTCTTGAGAGTTTAGTTGGCTGGCAGTGTACTCATAGACAGTTTTTATTATCTGAACTTCCTGCAGAGGGCAATGATAAGGCCACATCAAGAGTGCTCATCATTACTCCTTGTTTCAAAGAGTCCTTGAAGTTTTGATGAACCTTTGTTGTACTGAAGAAGCTACACTCCTGATCAAATGGGATAATTCTATTGTGATAAGCTGACTCTGACAAAGGCTCAGTGAGGAAGTTTTCTCCCTTGAATCATCAAAAACCGCAAGCTGTCCAAGTTTAAATGCAAGTTAATTACCTTAGTTTAATTAATTAAAAATTCTGTGGTTTAACAGGTGTGAGAGTTGTCAATTTTGCTAACTTGTTTGCTTTTTTGACTGGCTCTGCACCACAAGTCTGAGCCTGTGGTTGAGGTGCAGCGGCAGTTACCCCAAATAACTTGATTTCATGTATTCAATATACTGTCAGAGCAGCAGGTTTTTCTGTCATCCCTGTTTTCCACATCAGTGTCAATAACAATAAAAAAATCACCAGGTGGAAAAAAAGGTTACAATTATTTCACTTGGTTAATTTCAGAGTAAAGAAAGTTATATAAATGGTTTGAGAGAACTGGTGAAGAATCATACGATGATCCTCCACCTGGCTGGGATTGTTGTTCCAAGTGTCCCAACTTTTTGGTGAGACTATACCTGCCATTACAGTGATAATTAGTACTTGGCATCAGCAGAATATGGCAGGACAACTGTACACCTGAATTTGCCTTTGACTTCTCTGCATCAGCATCCTCTGATGTCTTTGCCTTTTCATGGGGAAAATATTACTGCTGCTTTTTATTCCTCCCCATTTGATGACTCAAACTCACAACCACATAGATATGAAAAGACCTAAATGAGACAAGTATGCTTTTCCTTGCATCCCCTTCTCCACACTGCACATGAATTATAAAGTTTATTCATTAGGGGTTTTTTGCAGTCCTTGCTCATCACTTCTGCAATTTTTGTCAGTTTCACAGAATAGAGTGTCATTTGCTTCTTCCCTATACAGCATAAGGAAGTGACCTTGGAGGTAGTTTTTCTAGATTTTAGTGAAAAAACTTCTCATATAAACCGGTCTTCATCAATCACTTATTTCATTGTTCTTAAAGTCTCTATTCATCTGTTTATACTGAAGTGTCTGCTTGTATGTACTGTCCTACTTTGGATCACCTGTATCAGCTTCTTCAAAGGATTCACTCCTGTCCTTATCCATTTTGTACAGGTTGCATCTTTTATATATGTACTCAGAGCATCCCACGACACAAAAAAGAAAGTTGTCTGAGAGACTGTGCAAAAGTTTCTAAATCATGCTTCTAAGACTAATGGGCTCTGCTGCTGCAGAGCCCCTTGCTGCATGAAAGGATGTTGGGTATATAGACACTTAAAAGTTTAGAGCCAGCATATTTTCCACAACTTTTACATGACCACTGGCCTCCAAAAGTGGGTGAGTATGCTGTTGAGGATGGTAACACCATAAGCTGATCAAGCTTGTGTGTAGAGTCAGCAGACTTCTGCCCAATTTTGTATCTCATAAGAATCCTAAACACAAATTTTAGCTGTCTTCTGGCATATGTGATTGAATGAGATTAATTATAGAAAACACTTTCTAATTTTCCCTCGAAAGGAATCCACCCCACACCACCTGAACCTAATGCAGTTTTCAGGCAGAGAGATCAATTTGCTCTAGTCAGGAAGAATCTGGCTTGTGTGCTACAAATATTGTCATTCTGCTTTTTTACTTCATTGATATGCTAAAACCATTGTAAAGCATTGTTAGTGTTTACCACGCACACAAAGAATAAGAGAAAAAAAGTTCAAATGATATATTGTGAACCCTGTCATAAAAGCTCATCCAACTCCTGACTATATTTATGAATTTTCAAGATACTGATTACCAGAGTATTGCACTCCTTGAAGAGAAAGAAATGCATTTATTTCAGAACAAAAATAATAAATAAATGTATATTATATGGAAAGTTCCATTAAGCAATAAAATGGCTGCAAAACACTTTATTCCTCCAGCAAATTTCTGTGCATGTACTCTGAGATTACAAACCATCACAGAAACCATAATAAGCAAATAAGCCCTCCAGAAAACCTAACTCAGAGCCCAGTACAACCCATCATACTTCATTTGTTTGCCTCTATACTATAGTGACCCTTTTTGTTGTTTTACTCAACATGCAACACAGAAAAACAATAACATGATTGAGAATGAAAACAGTGTTCAAGTTCTCAGTCAATTACATAGGAGTTTGCAATTTGCTCTTCAAGTGCAATAAGGTAGAGTTTAATTAGTAATTATTTGCATCTACACCTAATGATAACTGCAGAACAAGATGCATGAGCAAGTCTCTTGCTATAAAATCAGGTGAACACACAGCATGGCAGCAAAATGCTGAACGAAAGTAAGTTTTTCAGTAATTACATATCCAACATTGACAAATTACTCAAGCAATAGAAGAGAATGAAAAGGAACACGGTCACTGGCTGAGCAAAAAGTCCATTTAGTCCAGTCTCCTCACTCCATTGAGTTTTGATCTTAATAGAAAGACTACAAAAAAGGCCATTAGGGAATCCTGAAGAAAGAATAAGAACATAGCCAGGCCAGAATAATGCTACTCTTGTGTGCCCTCTCAGACCTAGCCCTGCAGTTTTGGGGTACATAAAATGTATACAACAAGCAGACTCCCCAGAAATGTTTCTTTTTCTTAATTTCCTATAAATTTTCTAAATAAATGGCCTGAATACTGTAGCTTACAGAAGACTCAATAGGTTGTTTTGGACTGAAACTGTTTTTCTCACACATACCAGAAAGATGACCAGCAATCCAACAAGTGATGCTGTTCCCCAAGCAGTGGCAAGCTTGCTGCCTCTGCCTCTGCCTCTGAGATGCCAGCCTCTTGCCCAAGCAGCATTATTCAGGACAGCACTAAGAGCCCCAGCAGTACTCTTGGAAATGAGAGAAGAACCACACTGTACAGCCAGTACTTACCTCATTAAAAGGGTTGTAATGACCACAGATGATTGTAACCGGTGCTTGAAAGCATTATGGTACATTTACCTGAAGTCTCCATATTACCAACCTCTAGTACCATCTAATGGAACTAAGTGCTACTCCAGATACAAAACTACAAAGTGTATCATGTGTGCACTGTAGGCAGAAAGTAATAAAATATCTGTGGATTCTAAGATTCATCTAACAGAGACACACAGGGAAAGAACTTTTGCTGCCAAGTATTCTTTCTGGGGTTTTCCAAGTTGCCTTATATAATTACTTAGCTGAGAAATTAAGGGTAAGCACACATACCAATATTTCCATAGGATTTTCTTCTGCCAGCAGGAATAGAGTTATGTAAACTCATTGTCTTTTATGGTAGAGATTTAGATACAGTCATGTCAAAACGAAGAAGGAAAATGTGTTTCTCTCTAACCTGACCCGAGTAACTCTGTGGTGCCAATGTGTGCTTTCTAAACATCACTCCTGGAAGAGTTTAGGAGTTCTTTCTGATAATGTACATATTAAGCCAAGGCTTAAAACACACAAATTTTTTATTCCTCTTTTTCAACTTGCTCCCACGTAAGTATGCTAAGCTAGTAGACAGACAATCAGGTTAGTGTTAATAAAATTGATCCACAGACACTTCTTCCAGTAGGATGAGAAAATCCTACTTATTCTGAAGAGGGGGGGGGAGGGGGTTGTGTGGGGTTTTTTTGTTGTTGTTGGTTTTGTTTTGGTTTTTAATGCAGTATTTACATCAGGAATCCTCCCAGGAACATGTACATAGGGATTCATTCAGTAATGCTGCTGTGAATTTGCCAGATCAGAAGTCCAAATTGAATTGCATGTAACACTCAAATAATGACTCCTACTACCATTCTATATAAAACATTTGAAAATAACATTTTGCCACTTTCTAGATCACACCTTCAACCAATGTGGTTTAATGAGGTGAAAAACTATTTGAAATAAAACCAAAATACAAATAGTCAAAATATTTTTTATTAAAATATTCTGTGATGGCCTTAGATCCCAAGTCCTAAAAATCAATGTCATAACTGTAGTGTTACAAGGTATATATTAATTCTTATTTCTGATTTTCCAAGATTTTAGCCTTTGAGAAGAGATTTAGTAAAAGTTTGTCCAGGATCTAGTATTATGTAAACCTCCCATTCCATGTGTCAACACAGTTCTGTTCAGGTAAAGTACACTGGGGCATAGGTAGAAAATTTTAGCACCCAGAGTATAAATGTTTGTGAATGAGTAGAAACACGCATATACAAATTTTTTGTGTTTTAATGTGCATATGAGCAGTACCACAGAAATATCCATATTCTCTAAAGCTTTGTACAAATATTTTTTTTTATGCCCTTCTTTTTTACTCATAACCAACTAAAATTGTGTTTCCTGCTCAGTTGAACTGGTGACTTGACAGAAGTATTGTAAAAATGAGTTTGCATTTCTGCTTATAAAATTTGTAAGCGGGAAAGCTTTAATTCCCTTAAAGTTTTCAGGAATCAAATAACACTGAGCAAACTGTTCACAATGTATTCTTCATGCACAATACATAAACATAATTAAGAAGCACAAGATGCACATTCAGATGGCCAAAGCTGCTAGCTTTCACCCCCACAATTACTTTTCTCAACCAAATTCTACCCATGTTACACATGAACAGAAGAGCATCTGATACAGTCCTACAGGTCCAATGCAGCTCTGAACTACCACAAAGGAGATTCTAGTTCCTGTGCCAGGCTTGGTAATAATCAACAACTATGAGTTTTTTCATGCCAGACCAAGAGCTGCATTTGTCCAGAGTGTGCAGTGTGTATCTAGAGACATAACGTGTCTTGCTCTTTTCAATTTTTTTTCCTCAGAGCATATAAAAGGTTTCAAATAATGCCTCTGCCAGACCAATTCTAGGCTCCATTCTCCACAGATAACCCTAGAGTTATGAAGAGCTGTTCTAACCAAGGTGGAGTCATTTCACGGGCACAGAAAATTACAGAATGTGTAAAGACATCTGCATGTAACTCCCTGGAAAAAAGGTTTGTAAAGGCTAAACCAGGATGAAATCATAAACGTAGACTTTGTTTGATAAATATCTTCATCTAACTTAAATTATATCATGAATTTCCCTATAAACCCCCTTCCAAAAAAAAAAAAAATTGGAATGGTGATTCTTTTCAACCAAATGCAGGTTGTCATTTCTTTCTCTCTGACTTAACCAAGAACTTTTCTCCAACTGTTTTCATTCTGAAAGGTCATCATCCCATATTTCTCTTTTTTTTCCACTAGTAGACTATAAAATGCAGAGAATGTAAATGATGGAATAACCTCAGAACAGATGCAGTTCAGCCAAGGATGTACTATAGGAAGCATTTGACCCAAATGACCTACTTGTGGGGCCTTTTTGCTTTGGGATGACACAGCTATACTGCACAACACATAACCTGCATATTCAACACCACTAATGACTAAAATAAAGTCATCTATTGGTAATCATCTAATGGTGGTAAGTCAGAAGTAAATTAATGATCTGTTCTAGGTTATCTTTTGTTTATTTTCAGGTAGGTCAAAATTAAACATTTACTGATACACATTTTTATTAGTGTTGTTGGTTTAAATTCCTTAGCACCTGCACAGCAAATCCTCAGGACTGAACCTGAAATCCAGAAATGAACCACAATGTGAGAAGAAAAGAACACACCTGAGTGCTTTAGAAGCAAACAAACAGACCCCTTTGTCTAAAGTGATAGTATGGTTTCTTTCTTTAAAAACAATCATTTACCATCAATAAATACCAAAAAAAACCCTCTCACCACAAACAGCAACCTGCCCCTGGTTTTGCTAAGAGTCTTCTTTGAGGTCACAGAAAACTGGAATTAAGACTTTCTTTCTCTCTGAAAAGTTCCTTTATTTCAGTGGTTGTACCACTTGAAGAAAAATTTTTAAAAATAATTCTTTTTTCTTCCTCTTTTTTAGTTAGAGCCCATTTTTCATCTTTAATTAGCACTGAATTTTTAGTTTATATTTTATGTCACTCAGCACTTCCCATGAAGGTGGTGTACAGAAATTCTAGCATTTCAGATGGAAATAGCACTTAAATCACCTCAGGATTTCATGCATTGCACATAAATATAAAGGACTCTTTCTCCCTTAAGGTAGACACTTAAGGAAATATATGCACAAGTAAGAACAGATCCTCAAATGGCAGATGTTCTTGTGTAAGATGGCTCAAAAGGTCCATGAATTAATATTATAAGAAGAAGAGAAAGTACAGTCTTCTGCCTTTCTATTTCTTATTAAATTCATGATGTTGTTATTATACAACTCCAAGAAAGATTGATTAATTTACCAGGTATGAGGAAATTCTAATTCCAAGTCTAGAAAAAGGAAAAGCAGCATTGGAAACTAGTCTGTTAAATTATTTGTGTTTACTTGTAAACTTTTTAAGAAACATTTTTTGGAAAAAGAACATTAAGAAACAGTAAGACAGTGAAGTTAAGGCAAGAATTCATTTGTTCTCACTTATCAAGTTTATTCAAGTCCAATACTCCCAATTTTAACTGTAAGCTTAACTAAACAAGTAATCAGCTTCCAGTTTAGCAAAGAAATAAACAAGACATTTTCCAACATTTTTAAAGGTTTATCTCAGTCTGGTGAATCCAACAGCTGAATTTTCACTACCCAATGAGAGCAGAATAGAGCCTTTGCATATACTGTGATATGAAAAACAAAGTAAGCACTTTTATCATCACGTCTTTCAGCACAGACAGTGTTGACATGTGAAGAAGAATATTTTCTGCAAATTAGAGTGGTTAGGAAGATATTTGCAATTAATACAAGAAATATGCCAAAGACTGTGTCCCTTCCTGCAAGAAAAGTATGTCAGTGGTCTGGTTTAGAATTGCATTCAGTGTTAGTGTGCCAGAAGTGAAGGAAAGGGAAAAAGGGGTGGTGGTAGGAGAAGAGATTCTCCCTAGAATCACATTTTAAGCAACCTTGTAAGTTGGGGCAAAACCTAATGTTTCTTACATTTTAATTCTGATCACAAAAAAAGAAGTTGAACTAGGCCTTTTTTGACAAATAAAAACTTTTCAAAACAGCTAAATGAGATTTTTATTTATTTTACACTGCAAAACAAAAAATAGGACTACACAGGTGGGTAATAACATTTTATTCTTTGCATTTGGATAACTCTAAGTTGTATTATATGTTCTAGCCCAGAGACTGGCTTTACAAAACTGGTTTCATTGACTACTACTGGAACTTTGCTAGATTTATGGAACCATCTGCTGGTAAAAATCAGCAGCTATTTTATGCCTAACTAGATTTAAAATAATCTTTTGTTCCATAGATAGGCATATATTGCACATAGCAGCCTGCATAGCATCTAAAAATGTGGGCTGATTGTCACCTTGGTGTTGGTAGGAAAACAGTTGCCTTATCCAATATTCCACAGTTGTGTGAACAACATGTATTTTAACATGATTTCTATTCACAGTTTAAGTGAATCATTTCCCTTTTAATTCCCCACCCCCATCTATTCATTTATACACAGATGAGCAAAGCACTTTGATGAAAGTAGGTTCCAAAATAGACTAAAACTCCAGAATTTGCAAGTTTATTTTTGCAGAGAGAAATTATATAAAACAAGGAGCCAAAAACAAAGGCAAAGCCTTTATAATAGAGTACATATTTCCTTATTTTAAAAATCCCTCCTCCCCCAAATCAAAACAACCCCAGAACCAGACAAGATAATATTAATGTGAGAACCAGACAAGGATAACATTAGTGCAATTAATTTAACCCAATCCTAGTATGTTCCTGAGAACCTCACATTTTGGAAAACACTCTGTGCTAATGTACACCCTATGCAATGATACTTCAAGCATTTCTCCATACAAATTAACAGGTGTTTGGTCATGATATTATCACATAGCACCCAAAATGCCTCACATTTATGTCAGGACATGTTTTGAGATATGCTCCAAGTGATAGCCGCATCTTCAATCAAGAATGCTGCACGATAACAAACCACCTAAACTAAATCTGCCTATTTTGAGCCCTTTTTCTGAAAAAAAATATTATCTTTGTCCTGCTGATGTTGAGACAGTCCTTTGCAGAGAATACCATATTTAGATGTATAATGTTTCATCCTTAAAATTGGTTGTTTGTCAGCAGCAGTATCTCAGAGTTCAACAAATGGGCTTTGATCACTAAAGATATAAACACAATTAACACTGAAGGAAATGGGTTACTGTTCAATAAATACATTCCAACCAAGTGCCTGTAAGTTCAGTCAGGTTTGAGGCCTAGTCATTTTCTCTGAAACAGATCTGTGTCACAAAGAAATGTTAATCTTCTAAAGACATTAACAAATAAGAAAATTTAGTTAACCTCTTAGTAACTTCCCTGACAGACTAAACAGATTAAATCTGTTTCATTTACTAAGTGCAATGACCTATTTATTTCTTTTTGGAAGGAAGGTGTCAAAGTTGACATTATTGGATATTGCTTGGTCTGCATGTATTGCTACATGTGTTATGATGTGTATTTTTCACAGTAACCTAGACATTTCCTGTTTCAATTAAATAAGCTTTACTGCACAAAGAGGGATTTCAGATTTTTATTCAAAAATTGCAATAAATAAAAGATCTGACATAAGGAGGTTTTCAGAGTACATCAGTTACTGTATGGTAAATCCCCATAGCCTCAAAAAGTATGTCTTATAAAGGTCATTTTTATAAATGTGTATTGGGAACAGGGAAATAAGGTTTGTATTTATACCAAAACAAATAATGATTCTGTGCTAAAGCAACTGATTCTTACCATTTTTAGATTCTGTTAAGTCTTGGGATTGCAGTTTCTCTCAAGTAGCACAAGGAGAACAATCTGAAAACAATTTTAAAAAAATTAAAAATGGAAAAAAAAAAGGTAACACCAACAGTCACAATATTTATTAGGTATTTTTTTGGCAGCCTAACAGTGAGTGAACCAACTATTAACTTCAGTAGTTAAGATTAAAGTCATGCAAATTATTCTAACCACACAAATGGTTATATATCATGCATCTCTGCACTTCAGCGGTCTGTAGGCTTAAATATAGGACAAAGGAATCCCTAGTACCTGGATTTGCAGAACCCCATGCTATTCTTAGCACTCAGTACATTTCTGAAGAGCAGTATACCTAATGGCTAACACAGGCAAAAATCACTCAAGAGGACAAAAAGCTGTCACTGTATGCTTACAGTAACTGTGGTCCATTGTTCCCAGGCATACTACAAAGTGTGGGTTTTTGCAATCAAGGAACAAGTATAACATAATGTAACGGCCCAGAGACTAGGTATTTTTGGAAATGGCACTGCATTACATAACCTCCAGTTTTCTCCCTCTCTCTCTATTCCACAACCCCCCCTCTATTTTAAACAGGGAGAGAAAAAAAAATAAGAGTAGGTCCTTGCTCATTTACCTTAAATTATCACTCCCTTAATTGACTGAATTTGTAGCATACCTCCTTTATCAGTTACCTCATAATGACAAGAAATTAAAGTTCTCTTCTATTGATGATATATTTCTTACCTTTAGCGTGTATGTATGCAATGCAATTATGTATGAGTCATACGTTTACACAAATACACACATACATACTGGATTAAAAACTGCAAACTCCTATGTACACACAAACATTTGAAAGAAAGCACCACGTCACTACATGTTCACCAAAATATGGTTTGGTTTGGTGTTTTTTGGCTTTTTTTTTCTTTTTTCTCAAAAGAACCACGCAAAATTTAACTGCTGCACATGCAAAAATGCAGAAGGCTGTTGCAAGAATGACTGCTTTCTAAAAATAAACCCCAACAGCCTGAGAGGAATCCAGTGTCAGGTCGGAGAAGAGGGAGATTTGTTTCACAAGGGAGAAGAAAGGAGATGATAAACCTATGCTAGAGCCTTGCATGCATGCTGACAAAACCAAGTGCATTAGGTTCAAAAATACATTTTGGTGTTTGCAGAGTGCAAAAGAGAGAAAAAAGGAAAACATTATAGAAAATCACTGCTCATCTCCCCCTGCATGTGTGCGGAAAAATCCACAGCCTAGAAATCCAGCCTTAAAGCACAAAGACAAAGAGTTAAACACATATACAGCACGTTTTCTCATCTTCTTTTAAAAAGACTGTTTGGAAATGTGCACCGAGAGGGGAAAGCCAAGCTGCAGCAAAGTCCGGCTAAGAACAAAAAGAAATGAAAAGAAACAGAAAGATGCAGGGAGAGGAAGGGGTGAAAAGAAGGGGGGGAGGGCAAGAGAGAGGGGATTAATTTAAAAAAATAAAATTCTGTGGATTGGAATTGCATATACTTACAGACAAAAGCCCCCGCTCCCTGCTCACTTTCTGTCCTTTCTACATGATCTGAAACACAAATGTGGATTAAAAAAGGGCAGCATGCTACAGAAGGGAATTTATAGTTGGGGGAGTGGAGAGAGGGTAGGGGGTGTGGGTAAGAATGACTGCACCTCTTCCAAAGTGCAGCCTCGGAGAAAAAAAGAAAAAAGGGGTGGGGGTGGCTGGGGAAATTCTCTCTCTCTCTCTCTCTCTCTCCCTTTCCCTCTCCCTCTTCCTCTCCCTCTCCCTCTCCCTCTCCCTCTCCCTCTCTCTCGGGCTGGGTTTTGCTTGCCAGCGCTGGTTATACTGAACAATGAGCTAATTCTGATGGTAGCTGGCCAGCTGCCAGCTCCATTACCCACTCCCCACCCCCCGCCTTACACATACACACTCCCCCTGCCCGCCCGCCCGCCCGCCTCCCCCGCACGCTGCTGCAGCGCCAGACTGCTTAGTCTGCAATAATCCGCAGACCCGCGTCCCCCCCTTTCCCGATGTCTGGGAGCCGCGGCCGCTCCGCGGGGCGCGAAGTAGAAGGACCCCCTGGGAGAGCCGGTGATCCTCCGTCTCCAGGTCGTGGAGGGATCCCGCACCCCCGGGGCGATCCCGCCCTCCCGGGCCATCCCGCACCTCCCAGGCCATCCCGCACCCCTGGGCGGCGGCCAGGACGGGCGGAGAGCGGGGCCAAGGCGCTGCGCAGCGGCGCGGAGGGGCGGAGGGATGGGGGAAGGGGGGGAGGCAGGGAGCAGCCACGGACTGTAATAATAACCCTGCAGCGGCTGCAAAGGGCATCTGAGGAGAAAGGGGAGGGAGACGAAGGCAGCCGCCCGCCCGCCGCTTCGCCTCGGCTGTGCTTGTCTGGGAGGGGAGAAGATAGTGGGCGGGGAGGATGGGGGAGCGCCGTGGCACGGGCGGGGCAGAGCAGTGCTGCTCCAGGAGCGCGGGGATGCGAGGCAGGGGGGGAGCAGCCGGTGGCCGCGACTCTCCCGGTTGTGGAAGCTCTGCCAGGCACGGATGCGGGGACAGATGCGGGGACACCGCGGGGAGGGAGCGCGGGCTCGACCCGCAGTGCGTGCGAGGGCACCCGAGGGGCTCTGCCGGGACTGCCATGGAGCGGTGGCACGGGATTGGCAGCAGCGATGTCACACGTTGTGAGAATTATTCCCGCGAGCATGGGACGAGGGACGAAGGCAGCCGAGCGACGGATATCGTCGCAAAATAAAAGATACCACGAAGGCTCTCCTGGCTGTAAAGGCACCTGAGAGATGGTGCGGTGTGGGCACAGCTTATGCACAGTGTCTCAGTCTAAAATGCTAAACGGGGATGTGTGGCTTAAAAAATAGAGAAAAGAGAAACATGTGTTGAGATTCCATGTTACCCTGAACATTATGAAGGCACCTTCTTTGGGGTTAATAATGCCCAGTGCAAGAGAGATTAAAATGGTATGAAATCATACATGATGTGGGCTAACGGAAGGTTATAAGCAACTAATCTTGTTTTTCAAGTCCACTTGTGTTTAACTCCCCACGAAACTGCATTATTCTATGGTCCACATAGGATTTCCATTTGTTGAGTGGAAGCAGCTTGCTAGCATGTCTCTGCACCTTTCTGACCAGCTACTATGTCTTTGGGAATGCTTTACAGGCCTGCCAGCTCAGGGAAAATTCAGCAGCTGGAAGGGAGAAATATGGGACATAAGCAGCCCCTGATATTTAAACCTCTGGTAAGCTGTGATAATAATTCTAAGTTTAGTGCAATAGGATCAGATTATTCACCTAAAAAATACAGTTACTACTGCTCATGTCTGTTCAGCTGCTTATCTCCTCCACAGATTTCACTGATCAGCTGTTAGGACTGAAATACAGTAGATCTTGTACGTTTAAACTTCCATCTTGAGATAGTGATTTGTTTTGTTTTGTGGGTTTGTTTTGATTGGTTGTGGTTTTGTTTGTTTGTTTGTTTTCTGAATAATAAATATCAGCCCAGTGCAGGTAGCAGTCCTTCATGGTAGACACTCAGGTGAGAGCAGTGTCTAGTTTAGGTGTGTTGCAAAAATAGATTCTTTCACCTGGTGTGCAAAAGGCTGATCATGCATAGAGTGGAGGTATTTGATGTACCGGCAGTTCTGCACAGAGAGGGGTGCTGTCTGGCAAATCCACAAAGAAGCACCACAATTGCCAAACTTTTCACTGTTGATACATTTTAGCAATGAAAGGCATCATTGGCTACAAGTTACCTAGATCTTTTATTAAGCAGTGTTCTATTTTCTGTTGGTTAATGATTCTCTCTGCTCTCATGTTAATTAGCCTGCTTGCTCAGTGTTTCTCTTCCTTGGAGCCAGTGGATTTCTTGGGTCGGCGGCCATGAGCTAGTTGCGCTCTGCTCCTGCCAGAATTTCCTTGTACCCAGTTGGAGCTGATTCAGCACAGTTGCTGGGTTGTTTTTACTATTTCTTCCTTATCTTGGGGGTTCTGCCAGATATCCCTGTGGGCTGTAAATTCTGCCTTCCCTGTGTCCCACATCAGTGGTACATCCTTCTTCTCAAGCACTGTTAACCTCTGTCTAGGTCTAGGATAATTGAAACATGTCAAGCCTTAACAAGGCAATTCTACCATTAAGTAATTTGTCTTTCCAACACCTGGACATCACTTAGAGCTTGTTGGCTGCTTTTTGTTTCATGGATCAAATATTTCTTGTTGTTTAGGCTTGAAGGTACACAAAGATCAAACATCAAAGAACATTCTTTCTTTAAAAACGTTACATATTCCACATTTTGCAACAGGTGAATCTTCTGCCCTGTGGAGTATGTGTCATAACAGTTGAAGTGTCAGAGATTCACCACTTGTAGAGATTTGGCACTGGGAAATGAAACTAGACAGCAAAGACATAGCTGTGGGAGGTGGGAAGCTTGCTTTGTGAAGCCCCTGAGAGACTGAAGTGAACAATGCTCTCATCCAACCTGGAGAGGATGGACAGATTCTTTCACGGATCCTTGGCAGAGTAATGATGGCACTAAATTATAGCTACAATTTAAACTTTATATTCTTAACAGAATACAGATACCATTCTATATTATGGTTTTTATATTTATTGCAATAACTAAGTAGCTTAATACAGAATTTATAATACAATTAAACTTACAATTTCTCATCCCCTGGATCCTAACTTAGCTTGCAATTTCTATTCACCTGGAATCTCTGCAGATCAGGTCAGATCCCAATGCACAGTTCACTGTATCAGTGTAACAACCATAATCAGACTTTAAAAAAATCTACACTCTGTAAAAGTGACTCTATAAAAGAAGACAAATCACTCAGTCCTCTACAGAGAACTGTAGAGGTGTTCCTGGCCATCGAAGGGTCTTGGTTTCACTGTCCATCAGCAGCTCCAGTCCAAGTTCCCATCTTAGGGCTCTTAATGGCTTGATTACATGGACATGGATGTGGTTCTGAGTGCTATTACACTCTCCTGTGTCAAGGTCATGGCTGATGACATGTGAGAACCTTACCACATCCTAAAATTCTGACAGGAACAACCAAGAATGGTTGTGGGTATGTGTAAACCTCCATATGAGCACTTACAGCCTTCATTTTCTTTCCAGTGACTCGGTTTTGTAGCCTAGGTAAGCAAACTGGTTTGCTATGCTGTTTGTGCTTGACTGTATGTGGAAAGTTGTACCTGTTTGCTGCCTGAAACAAGCTAAGTTGCTAGGATCTGCTCAAAGTCTGAAGTCCGCATTCCATAGTTTGGCTGCAGTGTTTTCAATTTCCTTTCCCTTAGCCAGCTTCCATTAGCAGCTATGATGGAAACTGGAAACAAAGAGGAATCAGCAGGCAAGAGCCTGAGTGGGAGAAGAGAAGGAGGCAGTTTGGCCCCACTGTGAGACAGGAAGGGTTCTGCCACTCCAGTTTAGGGACATATAATTAGACATCCAAGGTTTGAGAGACAAAGGCTAACATGGACCACAAACAATGAGGTAGAAAGAGAGAGGTTAAGACCCAGTTCAAGCAAACTGTTAAGATTGAACTGAAGTACCTTTGAAAAACACTTTACTGAAATTATTAGTCAAGTAATACACTTTTTGATTATGTCTTTGTTAAAGTAGTAAAGAGCATTAGGATGCTGAGAAACACCAATAGGTAACCAGTCTATTAGGGATGAAGTGGAACTCTTTTTGCATCTGCAGCTGTGGCCTTCAACCTGACTGTGAGTCCAGTGCCAGTGTTTCCTCTTCTAGTCTCTAATCACTCACCTAAAACTTTTTTATTTTGAATGTGATACTCAGGTAAATTGTCCTGCTGTCCTCAGGAAAAAGGTTTTAACTGCAAGCCTGATTGTTATACCCTGTGGTTACCTAAACCAGTCTGATTTTGTTCTGCAGTAAATTATAGATGGGAAGAAAAAGTTTGTTACTTTTGCTACCTCTCATCTCTGACAATTTCCTTTTATTCCTTTTCTCTTTATTTCTCTCTTTGGTCTGATTTATAACCCCTTAAATGGATATAGCCCTGACCTACAAAGCTTTATTTTTATACAAATAGCCTAAAATGAGCTTGCAAAGCAGACAAAGCAGAACAGGCCCTTGTGGCTTAAGGGAAGGTAAAAACAGCATAACAAAGATTTACTATTAATAAAGCAGCTGAAAAACTATTACAATGAATAGACCTAAAACAGTCACCAGAAAAATTACTCTGAAGTTGTCCTTCCCAATTCTGACAGGAACCAAAGAAACTATAGCCTGCACTATTGGCCACAATTCCTGCTCACCTTCCCACCTCCGTCCTTCAGCCATCCAATTCCAACATTGTGACCAACACAGAAAACCAACAAGACTCTGCTCTGGAAATCCATCAGACTCAAGCCTGCCAGAGGTGGTGTAGAGAGCTGCCTTGTCCTGTAATGAATTGATTTTGGGTTGCCTGGAGCACCTGAGATAACAAGGTGGTTAGAAGGAGCACAAGATGCTCGGTGAAGCTGGTACTTTGCAAACTGGAGCCAGGTCATACAGGCAATTCATTGTAAAACCATCCAAGCCCCCAAATTCACTTGTATTTGCAACTTTTGTGAATCATCAGCATGGGTAGGCTTTGCGAACGAAGATCTGAGAAGGGCTCTACCCACACTTGCTACAAGCGCGCTGATGGCTAAAAAGGCCAATGCGAGATAGACAAGTCCAGTTGCAGAAGGCACAGCAGAAAGACTCCCTGAGATGCGATTCTTCCTACGTTGTCTTTTCTCCTCGAGAGTGATCCTGTGTGTGTTCTCAAAAGCAGCAGCAGCGTTATAGATGGTGTGTCTCCAGGCCTCCCGATTGGAGGCCAGGGTAGACCAATGGTGGTGATCAATATGGCCAAGGCTGAGGGATTGTTTCAGGCAGTCCTTGGATCTCCTCTTTGGGGCTCCTCTCTTGCGGTAGCCAGTGGCAAGTTCCCCACAGAGTACGATCTTAGGGAGGTGGTAGTCCTGCATCCTGGAGACGTGCCCTGCCCAGCGCAGCTGTGTTCTCAGCAGCATGGCCTCAATGCTCGTGACTGCTGCCTGTTCAAGGACAGACGTGTTGGTCACACAGTCAGTCCAGTGGATGTTTAGGATTGTACGGAGGCAGCGCTGATGGAAGCGTTCTGAGAGACGCAAGTGGTGCCGGTAAACGACCCATGATTCAGATCCATATAAAAGAGTAGACAGTACAATGGCTCTGTAAACACTGATCTTAGTACTTTTCTTCAGGTGTTTGTTTTGTGGCAAAACAAACGCTTGTGAATATGCAGTTTCCATTAATGATATCTGCAGCACTGCAGTACTTTCATGGATAAATCATGAAAACACCACATAGCACCAAAAAGAAGCTCATCATGTAGACATAAATATAGAATATATATTGACAGCTTTCCTTTCTTACAAATTTTTCAGTCACTTGTGCTATTCCTACTCTTAAGTTCTATTCATCAACAAATAAATTCATAGAAGAAAGTGCTGAAAAAAAATCAAGATATTTTAAGAAAAATAAAGAGGGAACTGTAGTATAGAAACTGGCTACGAGAAATTATGTGTGATGTTTTTGTGGCAACTAGACTGAAGTTAGAGGGGAAGACTGTCCGTTAGCTGACTTTTTAATAAGGCATAAAGTGTGTGTTCTATTTTCAGTTGGGTTTCCTGGGAGCTGGATTCAGAGGGTTTCTTTTTCATGCTTATCTCCAAATCTAAGAGAGTTTTATTTTAATTTATTTTTATTACCAAACAAAGTGAGCTATGCATAAATAAATGAAGAAACCAAGTTGTCTGGAAGATTTCCAAATAAGATTAGCTTGCCATTGAATAAACCAAATGTTAAGGATTTTTTTACTGGTACTCCAACAGGGGACACCTTGGATGGGAGGACTACACATCAGTTGCTATATGAACATTTTCACTTTTAACAAACTGAAGTTCTTCACTCTTCCAGAATTATTAAACCAAATTATTGGTTCAACTGTTGCAGTTCCTCTGCAATAATGACAGAAACAGAACACTTGACAGGAAAATGTTGTGTAAAATATGCATAATAGTTAAAAAATATGGCAAAGGAAGGAAAATTGTGACAAGACCTGTACAGTTAGATTAATCCCCTTGAGTTCAGTGAAACTACCCTCTTGTACAGAGTTAAGTGTTCTGCTGAGCTTAGGCATATAAAAATTAAAGTGAAATTCTATATCCACTAAAATTCAAGGGAACTTTGTTATGGACTGAATAAAGTGGGTTTTGCCATTAGACCAGAGAGAAAAATAGCTTAAGAATATCATAGAGGAAAAATCTATGTGATGTGGGGGCTATAGAGGGAAGAGAAAGTAAAAATTAGACAAATTTCAGTCCTGAGACACAGTTAAGTGAGCAGAACTCCATGAACAACAGTAAATGATTAAGAGAGATCTTTTGGAAGGGATGGGAGAGATACTGGTAATGACTGTGTTTATTTTGTTTCAGTCGGTACCAATTCCAGATTTCCAGTTTTGCAGTTGCACACTTGGAAAACAGTACCAGTGTGGGCCTATGAGTTTAGGTAAAGTCCTGCTTCGCACTTGCAGAACAAGAAGTAGAAAAAGGTGGCTATAGTGGCTTTCTTTCCTGGTTACTCTTCCTTGGCATGTGCTCTTTCTGGATCCTAATTCAAGAGTGGTCCATTGATCACTGCCTCTTAAAAATTTTGGCTATTTGTACTATATGAAAAAAATGCTACATCTCTTTTTGTTTATATCACCTAACAGAGAATTCAACTGATTATCTCCTGATTCTTATCTTGAAGTAAAACAGAATAATGATTCCCCAGTCAGGGTTTTATAATTCCCTTAGGCTTTACAGGATGTTGGGATTTCTATCATTGACTCAGGCCCAGAATGCAGGAATGGACAATAATCTGAATTGTTGAATCATGTAACTAAACCTAGAACCTGTTGGTCTAATTTACCTTTTCAGAGCATTTACTTCTAGGACACTTTGTTCTGTTTGCTATCAGGTTCATTTATACAAATATTTGTACCAAAATACTAGGCACTGGTAGATCAAATTCATGGCCAACAGGTTAGATTTTGAAGGAACTTTGCATACTAATCAGCAACTGAATAATTAATGTTTAGGATTTGCCTTGACCTTGTATTTTTTCTATAAACTAAGTCCTTCACTTGTACTGCCTGACTGCCAAAGTACTTAAAGCAGTATCTGCATGCAGAGAAAAGGGAATCTCCTAAGTTCCAAAGAAGACCCTAAAGTGTGGTCACTCTCAACCACACGGCTTGCTTTGCTGTATGAAATAGACACCCCAGTATCTGAATATTGATGGTGAAGAGACACCATGAAGTTATTTGGGGCATGGTGTGATATGTATTTCATTGCCTAGTTTTCTTGTAAGAAAATTGTGATAAATTACTTGGAGAAGACTGAAAGATTCAGAAACTTTTGAAAGAATTTACAGTTTGTGCCTGACTCCTTGAAAACTCAGATGTTTTAGTGTGGAAAGCATTGAAAAAACATTTTATTCTGGCTAAGAGTAACTGGGATGTGCTGTTTCCATCCATCAGGATGAAGAGTGAACATGTGCTCCCTGGAAAGAGAGATGGAGAGCAGTCTTGGGTGACATCAGAGAAAGTCTTAAGCATTATCAAACTTCAGAAGAAAAGTTAAAATACAGATCACAGGATTTGTTGTTGATAACTAGCCAACCAAATTACACCCAAAGAAGACAGCAGATTGAACAGTACATGTGTGTACTTTTCTGAAACCAATCTGAGACCTCTCCCAAATTACACTGACACTCTCTGAATGTCATTCTGATATATGCACTTGTGATGTTTTCATACTTGCACTAAGAGACATGAGTGGAAGTGCAACTCTCAAACTCTCACTTTTGAAGTAACATTTGCTTATACTAGTGATTGCATAGAAGATGTGTTAATTGCTGTTCCAAGTAATGGTTCAAGAGATTTGCTTTTCTATTCAAGTCAATTAATTAAACACACTCTGTTCTATTTAAATTTATGAGAATTCATTTCATTAAAAATGTAAACTACAATTTTTCTATCATGGGCCATGCATTCAACTATTCTCAGACATCTAGTGAGAACCAGCAAGATTACTTTAGTCAATACTTCATGAGTTTAAGCCAAACTTAAGTTTAGTTATAAAGCAGAGTTTAAGACTAAATTTAATTTGTCTGGAATGCAACAACAGAGGATCAGTTGTTGCTAGTTCACCAATACTGGAAAAGCAAAAGTAGAAGATAGGAGTTTGATTTGAAAAAAATTCTGTCAGCTTATTTTTCAATGTCTGAATTTGGATGATTTTTTTTTCATCGCAACGTAATTAAATACATTTGATCAAGGAAAATTCATTCTAGACTGAATACAAAAGTTGTCAGGTTCACACTGCCAATCATGCTGAAAGTGTTGGTGATCTGGGTACACTATATTACAATAAAAACACTGTGATTATATTAGCAGACAAATACCTCTGAAATTTCTGCATCCAGACCTGGACCCAGCAGGGTTTATAAAAGTAATCATGAAAGGGTCAGACATGAAGATGAATGTTTGTGTTTGGGGAATATATAAAGGGAAAAAAAAGTCTGTCAATATACCCATCTATACCTGGGGAAAAAGTGAAATTGCCACAGCCCAGTGACACTTTAATCTTGTATAATAGGTCATAGTATTTCCTTTAGAGTGTTTCAGAACTTGTACAAAGAAAATGGGAAGCTGTGGAAGTGATGGGTGTGGAATTAATTACATTTTTTTGGCTAGCTTCATAGATTTAAAACCAAAATCCCCTAAATTTTCCCTTTAACCATAATGAGTTATAAATTTCTCACTACAGAAAGAGCTGGTCAGAGTTTGATTACCTCATGATTCTTTTTTTTTTCAGTTTTTTCAAAGTACTGCACTATGCTTTCTATTATGAACTGTATCATCATTTACTTTTTCCTCTTTCTGCCTGCAGGATATATCTGAAAAAGGTACTGATTCTGTTCACCAGTAATACATCTCCCATTCATTTTGAAGGCTTCAGTCCATTATCCTTCATCTCATAATTCTTTCTTTTTCCTAGCACTTCTCAGAATAGTGACCAAAGAACAGGCAGTAAAAGATTGAAGTTAGACAAAGAAGTTAAAGTTTTTAGTTGGTTAACAGAGTTGCTTTCTTAAAAACATGGGCACACAGGGGGGTGTGTGTGTTCACAGAACACATCCTATTTTACCCCTTTGCTGAAGCCTGGGATTCAGCAATTCCAGCATGTCATAAAAAGAAATTGCATTTAGTAAAAACCAATAAATTCCAAATTCCAAACTCCTTCCTAGATTTAGCAGATGAGTTAAGTTATGCCATATTTTACACTGATTACTGAAAATCCAATTCTGACCTGGAGAGGCAATTACTACACCTGTCAGATATTTCATGTAGAACATGAGACATGATTTTCTTGTATATGTATTGTAATCCCTACACACCTCCATTATCTCTGTCAAAGATGGTCCTGGCTTCAATGAAGTTTTGATCTGAGACCAAAAGACTGCAACCACTCTTCCGTTCTTACCTTATAACATAGCCACAAAAATACAATATGCTGCTTCCTTCAATCTGCTGGCTTTTTTTTTTAACTGCCTTTTTTTTTTTTGTCTTCAAAAATTGTGGTTACTTCTTAAAACTAGAACTTCACCTCTTGAACAGCTGCAACTGAAGTGTTTATACCATGTGCAGAAGGATGTCTGGGGCCAGAATGTCATTATATGCCTACACAACTTCATGTCAAAACCCAGGGTGTACTCACCTCTACAGATATAATGGTTATTTGCTATTAAGTTAATAATGAATTTTAAGTGGCTTTTAGTGGAAACTCTCTTGGTTTGTATATGGCACTACTGAAAAAGACCTTTGTTCACGATTGTCCTTTTGGTGTTGCCTTTTTTGAACTTAGGAAGTGTGTTTTACCATTGTGGAGAGTTGTTCCAGATGCAAATCTGAGCTCTGATCAGTGCTCACAGTTTATTATTTACCACTATTAAAAAAACAACTTAACACAGCTGAGGGGGATTCCCACCTTAAAAAAAACCTAAAACACCTTTATGAGAAATTTTAGGGCGGAAATAAAAAAACAAAAGCCTCAGAACTGTGGCGTAATATTTGACAAGCAGTAGGAAAGATTCCAGTTAAATGTGTTTTGTTAATGATGTTAAATTTCAGCCTTTGACGCCCTTGGTCAGTCATACATAGCATGTTTGACAAGTATTCTGTTGTTGGGAACACTGTATGATCACATTATAGAGTTTGCATCATTTGCAAAAATGTGTTCTCAGAGAACTCTCTCCAGCAGCAAAACTGAAAGGTTCCAGAATTTTAAAGCCATTCTGAGTGTTATTTTTTTAGCTACCAATATGAAACAGATTTGAAAAATAAGCCCTTTTAAAAACAAACAAAAAAACCCAAACAAAATAAACCAACAAAAACAAACTAACAAAACTGAAAAGTATAAGACTTTCTTTCAAATGGAAAACACGTTTTCCTTCAAACTACTAAATCTCAAAAACATATTTTCAAATTAATTCCCTTTCCTTGGAGAAATGCATTTTGGATCAGTTACTGCACATGAGAAAAAAGAACAAGGGTAGTGTAGTCAGTATCAGGCTTGCCATGAAAAGAAATTACTAATCTCCTCTAAGAGGCTGACTGAAGAATTTTCATTCCAGCTATGGGCTGTATGGAGCTCTGCTTCCCTTTGGATCTCTGGTTTTATAAGTGCCTAAGTTTAATCATAACTGATATTTTAAAAACAAAAGGCAGAGCCATAGAGATGAAAACTGGCAATAAAGAGTGGAAGTGGTTTTTTTTTGAAGATTATATTGGAGTGTCTAAAGGATCTTTCTTGATTCCTGTGCTACCGCTGAAGGAACACAGGTAGGACACAGGGATTTGAAGCAACAGAGAACTGCCAGAGGCAATGGGCTGCCTCCAGCCTCTCCTTGAAGGACTGTGCAGGGCAGGAAAGTACTTCTGCTAAGAGGCTGACACGGTATATTGGGTTTGCAGGGCAAGGGTTTGGTAACACAGGGGCTACAGGAGTGGCTTCTGTGAGAAGCTGCCAGAAGCTTCCCCCATGTCCAATGCCAGGTGGTTCCATGATTGGTGTGCTGCTGGCCAAGGTTGAGCCAATCAAGAATGGTGGTAAGATATGGATAACATACTTAAAAAGGAAAAAACCTCCTGCTTATCACACAAATGTAATTGTGGCCAGAGAAGAGCGAAGTGAGAACATGTGACAGAAACAGCCCTGCAGACCCCAAGGTAGGTAGAGAAGGAGGGAGAGAAGGTGTTCCAAAAGCTGGAGCTGGGAGTCCCCTGCAGCCCAAGGTGCAGCCCATGGTGAGGCAGCTGTGCCTCTGCAGCCTATGGAGATCCATGGAAGCAGAGAGATCCACCTGCAGCCTGTGGAGGAGCCCCCACCAGAGCAAGTGGATGCCCAAGAGAAGGCTTTGAATCTGTGGAAGGCCTTGAATCTGGAGCAGGCTCTTGGCAAGACCTGTGGCCTGCAGAGAGGAACCCACTCTGGAGCAGATTTCCTGGTAGGACTTGTGACCTTGTGGGGGTCCCACATTGGAGCAGGTTGTGCCTGAAGGACTGCACCCTGTGGAAAAGTGACCCATACTGCAGCAGTTCATGGAGAACTGTTGCCCATGGTATGGGCTCACACTGAAGTTTGTGGAGAAATGTCTCTGGTGAGAGAGACCCCATGCTGGAAGAGGGGAGGGACTCATCTCCCTGACCAGCTGCAGGAACAACCTGTGATGAACTTACTATAACCCCCATGGTGGAGGGGTAGGAGGTAGAACTTGGGAAGGAGAGAGATGTGGAGGAAGTTGTTTTTAAGATTATTTTACTTCTCATTGTCCTGCTCTGATTTTTAGTAATAAATACAATTAATGACCCAAATTTGAGTCTGTTTTGCCCATGGGAAAACAAACATGGGAACAGCCAATTGGACTGAAAAGCAATTTTCTGAAGTGAAGAAACCAGCAGAGACAACAATGGGAGGGAGTTAATCATCAAGATGGCCTGATTTGTAAAGGCAGTGAACACATGCCATCCTTCTCCACTTCATAAAAAAACATGGTTTTATCTCATTTTGAAAACTAGTGTACATCTTGACCCAATTGTGCCTGCTGAAGGATTTAAGATCCTGCTTTTAATTAACAGTTGGGCTCTTTTTACATTTTTAAAGCACTTCAAGGTCTATTTACACTGCCAGAGAGGTAAACTGTTATATTGTATGTGGCAGTTTGATAAAGTTGTTTGACTGAGACTACAAGTTTGGCTGACAAAGCACATAATGTTGATGCAATGACTTCGTGTTTGGTATTTGATTTGATACTCATAATATTTTAGCTAAAAAGTGAGAGATAGTCAAAATCCCCATGGCCTGGATGAAACTACCGCTGACTGCTGGCAATCAGAACATAATTGTGCACTAATAAATGGGTGTGTATTGAGAGGAAATGAGACTGTTGGCTTTTCACTACTAAACACAGACCAGAGATTTTGTATCTAGAATGAGAAGAGGTGTTATTAAAGTTTGCAGGGAGTGATGCATAATGCAGGCGAAGCATCAGCTGAGCAGAGTGACCAGTGCTATGTGTCATCATTCCCCAGTGCTACATCTCTAGCTGGCAAAGAGTTACAGTAGACCAGCTAACCAAGCCCACTCCTAGCATCTGGTGTGGAAGTTTCTGCAGCCCAGGAGTCTAGTTATGTGTGCAAATGTGCACTAATTCAGGCAAATCCTGTGGCCTGTGTAATATAAGAGGTTCAGTTGGTTGACCATAATAGCTTTTTCTGCTACTAGTATGTTTATCTCCTTTAAACCAATCTTTGTATCATTTTCATTTTGTCCCTGATAAACCAACTGATTCCATGCCCAACCATTTATTGCTTCTAGCACCTTGGAATGGCATAAATAATCTTGAAGAATCTACTTTAGACTTAATGCTGAGCTAGCTACTTGGTAAAGACTCTGTCATATCTTTCTGTCATTTGCTGATTTTTGTTTCTTTACATTGTGTTTTGAAATCTGACCACCAGATGTCAAAGAAAAAAGAAATATTTTTATCTAGTGTTCTCTTTAGTAATACCACAATGCAGAAGTAATGAAAAAAAAAACCTGAGTTGTTAATATCATACTGAAAGAATGATTGCATGTTTACTTCTAGAAAAAGTTGTGCTCTTCATTTTTGTGTATTTATACAGGTAATGGAGTTTATTGCAAGGGTGCAGCTCTGGCACTGTGATCTTGCTTTATTGTAGTAAAATCAGTTACATAGCTGTGAATTGACCCTGTCCCTTAGAGGAACATGTTTTGCTTAGTGAAGTTACATTATTTTATTCAAAGTAAACACGTGGTAACTGGACTTACTCCTGAAATACTTGAAAAGTATTTCAAATGGATCACATAATCCTAGTATCACAGAACAGTTTGGATTGGTTCGACAATAAAGATTGTCTAGTTCCACCCTCCCTGCCACAGGCAGGAACACCTTTCACTAGACCAAGTTGCTCCAAGCCCTGTCCAACCTGGCAACTTGAACATTTCAGGTATGGAGCATCCACAGCTTCTCTGGGCAACTTGTTCCAGTGCCTCACCACCCTCACAGTAAAGAATTCTTCCTAATATCTAATCTAAATCTACTCTCTTTCAGTTGGAAACCATTCTTCCTTGTCCTGGTACTACATGCCCACTAAAAAGTTCCTCTCCAATGTTTTTGTAGCTCCCCTTTAGGTATTGGAAGGTGTTCTAAGGTCTCCTTGGAGCCCTCTCTTCCCCATGCAGAATAACCCAGACTCTCCCACTCTCTCTTCATAGGAGAGATGTTCCATCCCTCTAATCATCATTGTGGCCTTCTCTGGACTTGCTCCAATACATCCACGTCCCTTTTATGTTGGGGGTTCCAGAGCTGGACAGAGTATTGCAGGTGGGGTCTTACCAGAGTGGACCAGAGGGGGAGAATCCCCACCCTTGCCCTGCTTCCCACGCTGCTTTGGATGCAGCCCAGGACATGGTTGGTTTTCTGGGCTGCGAGCACACAGGTCCAGGTCGTGCTGAGCTTCTTGTCAACGAACACCTCAAGTTCTTCAACCCAGGGCCACTCTCAATCCATTCTCTGCCCAGCCTGTATTTGCACCTGAGATTGTCCTGATCCAGGTGCAGGAGCTTGCACTTGGCCTTGCTGAACTTCGTGAGGGGCTGAGAGAGCTGGGGCTGTTCACCCTGCAGAAGAGAAGGCTCAGAGGAACCTCAGCAAAGTGTATAAGCACCTGAAGGGAGGGTGCAAAGAGGACAGAGCCAGGCTCTTTCCAGTCTGTGCCCAGTAACAGGCCCACAGACAATGGGAATAGATAGAAACACAGGAGGTTTCTCCTGAAGACCAAAAATTGCTTTTTCACTGGAAGGATGACTGAGCAATGCTGAGTTTGCCCAAGGAGGTTTTGGGGTCTCCATCCTCATATATGTCTCTTCTCTGATTATGTGATATACTGCATTAAAACAAGATACAAAGATGATATTGAAAAGCTACTACTGAATATTGTGAGTTTTTTCAATACCTTTTATACGATTAAAGTGGTCTATGTTAATTTAATTGTAAAGTACAGATGGATAAGAATGCATGTCTCTTTCTCCTTGACCTGTAAGAAATTAACTGTTTGTTTAATCTGCAATTTGTTTGGTTTTTTTATCTAAGGTCTAAAAAAACATATTTTAAAGGAAACTTTGTGCCCCTGGGGAAAAAAATAAAAAACAAAATGAGGAAATTTGAAAGGCAAGAAGGGTGAAGAGACAGAATGAAGAAAAAAATCAACTAAGCAGCAAAGTGCAGTATGTAACTATAGGTTTTGGAGGTCTTCAGTAGATTGCTCTTCTTAAATCTACCTAGACACAAGGTTAACCACTACGTGTGAAAGACTTGGTCGATCAGCGTAGTTCATAATTGATATTATTTCACCCAGTGCTTGCACTCAGGAATAACTGGTATTGTCATTTCCTGACAGAGTAAGAAGATGTTGGACTAAAAAGCATTGCAGATAAACTAAGTCTCTCCAGATCAGTGCTATGACATAGTCAACTGTATGGAGGGACATGTAACAATGTGTCTTTTGCTCTTGCACTGTCTTCTGTAATGGATCCTGACTGTCTTATTGTCACTTACTCCACTACGTATCGTGAAATGTTGTATTATTGCAATTATTGCAATTGGCATCATTTTCAGACTTCAAATTAAAGAGACAATAAATACTATTACATGTTTTTCTTTCACTTGTGGAGCCAGTATTTGTTTTTAAATATGTGCTTTACATCACTCATCATATTCTGCTGCTTGATCCTATGGTGAAGTCATAACTTTGAATTTATGTCATCGTAGTCTGTTGCCCAGGAAATGGCTAATGGAGAAATTCAGACTTTGTACTCCCACACAACAGCAATTTGAAGATAGATTGTATAAATTAAAATTTCATTTTGTATGTTTAAAAACCTTGTTTTCTCTGTTAAACATCTTTAGGGTGAGCAACAGAAATAGCATGTTAAGTCATAGGTTTATAAGGAACATTAGAACTTCAAAACTATCCCAATATGAAAATTACAATTTAATTACTTTAGATCCCAAGTTAAAAGTGAGTTGCAATCTGTGTATTTTTAAAGTTCATCTTGAAAGTAGCAATAGTATAGTTACATTTTTATGAGTGTCAAGTTCTTTCTAGGATTGCTCAGAGGTTCTGGGTAATATTTTTAACAGTTGCTTAGCAAAATTGTATTAAAAAAACCCACACAAAATGCTAAGTTTGATTTGAAATATTGCACATCTAAGAAAATAAAGTGGGGAGAAAAAGAAAGAGTAAATAATATCTTAACACTTTTATTTTAAAACAAATTAACTGATCTCAGGTTTTCCATTTGATTTTTTTCCTTGCAATGGTGACCATATAAGATAGCACATCACAAGAGTATATTTTTCCCAAAATGCATTAGAGTTCATACTGACTAACTACAGACTGATTTATCACAGATGCATCCCTCATATTTCTCATTTGATCCAAATTTAAATACACAGCCATGGGAAAAGTACTGGATCATTTGACTACAGTACTTTTGTTGTGATGATGCTCATGTGGCAGCTTGATTCAGCACTAGCTGAACTCACCAGGGCTCTCAGTCAAGCCTTTAGCAAAAAAGTCTTCAGCAAAACAACTCGAGGTGTCTGTCCTCCAACTGTCTGAGAACAACAGGTGCTCAGCTGCAAGGTGCTTAGCTCAAATTCACACTATATAAAGTGGAAGTCATGCAACCTGACAGGTGGAGTGATACCTGTCTGCACAACTAATGAAGGGCTCATTATTCTTATCTCAAAGTGATTTGAAGGATTTTACTAGAGTAGTTACTATAGCTTGAATTTGAAGGTAACCATGGTGACTTTCAATACTTCACTGTGTTTATGAGCCAAGAGACTACCTTATCCAAAATGGTCACCTTAGTGCACTTCTGCAGCTCTGATTCATTGAAGTGCAATCTATTTTGCTGTTAAATAGGTTTTGAAAAGAACTGAAGGCTTCAGACACTGTTTACCACAGCAGTTTACCTCTTGCCTGGAGTGTACTTCTGGGTTTTTCTACTTAGATTCAGTGGTGTGTATTTCTGCCTCTATGTTGTATTTCACAAAATGAAATTTCTGCAAGATCTGACTTTCTGAAAGTTTTGATTTCTTCAGAAACTTACGCTTGCCCACGTTTCTTATATGTAAGACAATGACTGAAGTATATTTGTACTCTCAAGGACACAGTATAGGATCACAACAGAACGATCATGCCATACAAACTGTTTTACTTCACATCTGGATGTCACCTTCATAACATGTCCATCAGGGCATGGAGTCAGGCACCTCTAAGTAAACATTTATCTTACCAGCCTGGGAGGGACAGGGGACCTGTTTGCTGATGATTCCTTCACAGAAACTGAGGCTGTAAGGAACCTCAGGAGGTCTCTAGTACAACCTCCTGCTCAAAGCAGGGTCAGTGTCTGAGGTCAGACAGGTTCACACAGGGTTTTTTCCAATCAGGACTTGAAACTCCCCAAGGACAGACAATACATGACCTCTTTGCATGAGCTCTGCTACTGTTTGACTATTTTCATGGCAAAACACTTTTTTCTTAAATCCAGTCTGAACCACACATTTCAACTCACATCCATTGTCTCTGATCCTCCTCCCATACACAACTGGGAAGAACCTCAGTCTGTCTTCTTTTGTCATTGTTTACTCAGCCCTAAGATATCATTATACATTTTACAATGGGCAAAGGAAACCAGTGGTGTCAGAATCATAATTCCAGTGTGGCAGCAGCAGGAGACCTCATGCTTCTATCAATGGATACATTAAAAAATATTTTGTCAAGCCGTATTAGAGCATGCCATAAATTTTACCACTGAGTTTATACTAACTCATGCTGTCTGAAGGCTATGCGATCTGTAGGCACTTTCAGTCAACTTGAGGGCTTTCAGTTATTTGTGTTGTTCTAAGACTGTGGAGTTCAACAACAAATCCTTCACTCTGCAGAAGAGGCAGATGCTAGTTGTAAAGTCAGAAGGAAGGATGATCTTTTTGGACCTTGTCTAGGTGAAAAATAAAAACTCGAATCATGCTAGACTAACCAAAACAGATAGCTTTATTCATATCTAAGAAGGAGGAAAAGAAAGATGATATTCAGAATTGTTTATATAGACTAAATGCACCTTTAAAAAAGATCAGTGTTGTGACTCCAGCAAGTAAGTAGGTATTAATGGGAGAGTTCACCTTCAGAATGAGCCAAGCCTGGAGTTTAAGGTTGCAGACACAGAGAGAGCAGCATACAGGAGGCCATTTGCATCAAAGGGTGGAATTTTCAGTCCAGACAACAAGGGCTGCTCACAGCTGGTCTGCTTGAGGCACTCTCTGCGATGGCAAAAGACAAGCTGAAGAGGTGTACCCAGAGATGCGCTAGGAATGAACAATGAGTTTCTGAAACAACCTCTTCCACAGAATTGGTGGGAGTAAAGAGCATCACCAACATTCAGTTGAGAACTCACTACATTTCTGAGAGAGGTGAGATGATAGGACACCTGTCACAGAAAAAGACAAGCCTCAGTAATGGAATCACATAATCTTGGAAAGCCTGGGGTTGGAAAGGACCTCTGGAGATCACCTCATTCAACCCCCTCCTAAAACAGGTTTACCTGTAAAAGGTTGCACAGGATCATATTCAGGTGGGTTTTGCATATCTCCAGAGAAAGAGACTCCACAGCTACTCTGGGAAGCCTATTTCAATGCTCTGTCACCCTCAAAGCAAAGAAATTTTTCCTTATATTCAGATAGAACTTCCCTGTAGTAACCTAGAATAACCCTGGATTTCATTTCTCTGCCATTTTCCTCTGCTTCTTCTCCCAACTTCTCCCTTCATTCCTTGTCTTAAACCTTTTGAGAAACTGGAACATAGATCATTTTTCTTTTTCTTATTATCTGCTGACAGAGATATTTAAGGACAGCACAGAAAAGCATAAGTGGTTAAGAGTCCTGTAGAAAATGGGAAGGATGCCACAGCTGAAGAGTGTTATTTCTGAAGCATCAGAAATATATTATATGGACTGCTTTCCTTTGAGAACCAAAAGAGGAGTTTTCAGTGTCAGCCTCTCCACTACTCTCTTTCTGATTATCCTTTCCAGAATGCAAAAACGAGGGACAGGGGAAGCATTTCACAGACACAAATGGCCAAGAAGTGGTGTCGAACAGGAGGTCAAATGTATTTCCAGCTCTGAACTGGAGTAAAGGACAAAAAACTCAGATCAATAAGGGATCCTGTGTAATACAAGGCACAGGAGATTTTTAGGAAACATGAAATTCCTTAGCCATAATAATTGGTTTACATGAAGCCAACCTGTATTTTTGGAAGTGTATAATATACTTGTGTTTCCCAGAAGTAAATTCCTGATTCTTTTCCTATCCTCTGACAGGAATCAATCAGGGATAAATTAAACAATCCAGAAAAAATTGTCTTAGAAGTACATTTCTGGAAGTAGTACTGGTGTTGGGATAAACCAGCTGGTGCTGCAGGAATACACAGGTACTGCAGTGCTTTCCTCAGGTGTACACCTAAAGTAAATCTGTGTACCTCTTCAGTTAGTGAATCATTTGCAGTTCACCTTGGAAATCTGAAACTCATTTAAGCAGGCCAGATTCTTCTACAGCTTGGGATGAGACTTTTAGCAATCATTACGTTTTACACACCCGTGAGAGGTCTTTTTTACTGTTACAGAACTGCAAGATAAACTGATTTCCAAAATAAGTTATCCAAGCAGATAGAAAACCTGCCTGAATATAGTGCAGGCTGGGAAAAACAGGGATTTCTTTATCAATAATATTTTTTAAGAAATATTTTGCAGGAACTTTGTAGAAATCATGTAGAAACTTTCATAATTCTATTATTAAAGCCTAATAGAAATGTATTGCTTCTATTTCTACTTCTTCTGAGATAACATTCAAATCAGTTTAGGCTGTAATAAATTAGAATCTGAATCTTAGAAGCCAAAGAAGGACCATTTAAAAGGCTGTAAATTCAAGTGATGGCAAGTCAAATGCACTGACAAACTAGAAATATTTTGATAAATGTGCATATACTGAGAAAAATACATATAAATATATTGACCAAGTGAGGGTGCTTAAACTGCGATTGTATTGTTCAAATTTAGTAACACATTGGATTCAGGGGCATGCATAAATACCTAGCAATTTTTATGAGTTTGGAAAATTCTTAGCATAGGTCAGAACTGAGGCCTTTGTGTAGATGGTGTTTCTAATCTTCACAAAATCAGTTTGTGAACAGTTTCAAAAATCATGGTCTGTAGGGCCTTGAATGCAAGTTTTTATGTACCCTGTTTTTATGTATGGAAACACATAATTCAGAATTCCCCCCCAGTGTTCACTATTCATAATGATGGAGTTAATCCTTTAACAGGGGCATTTGCTGGTAATACTGGTGGTAGATATCACCATGTTTAAGCAACTCATTGTTGCAGAGTATACAGAGATACACCCTCAGAAAAAGCAGAATGCCAATATACATTATGAAGTTACTAACATGGGCATTTACAGTTCAGTAAGAGCACTGACAGTAATTTACTTACATACTCATGAAGAGAACATCCTCAAAACTTCCCAATTTGCCCTACCCTGCCGCAGTGTATCTGAACAGGAGTGCTGAGTCACAGTTTTCCATGTGCATACCCAGTTTTGAGATGTGAGCCACAGCAGCAAGCCCTAACCAGGTAATTATCTTGGTAAGGAGCCCAGGAAAACATACAGACCTCATCAACAGTGCTGTGGCAACAGAAGGGCTTCACAGACTCAGTTGCCCTCTTGCAAAAGTTCTTTCAGTAATGCAAGTTGTACTCCTTAGAAACCTGGTTTAGGGTATGCTGGCAGAAATACTGCCTGTACTGACATCAGCTACCCTAATTTCTACACATCTTACTCTACCTACAGGTTGCCTAATGGGTGGAAAAAGTAATCTCTAATGAAATCACGGAGTCATAGCATTTTTAAGCTTGAAAAAGACCTCTAAGATAATTGAGTCAAACCATTAACCTAGTATGCAATTCATCCCAGTCAGCAAACAAACATTAATAAAACTAGATTTGTGAGTGGGAAAATACTGGGGATTTATTCATTGGTACTAATAAATCTTTACTATTTTTGCTAATTTTCAATCTTCTAGGTATAGAATATTTGTAAATATAATTATGAATAAATGGTCTAGACCAACCTATTTTTCAGTTTGTTCCCTGAAATTTTCAGGTGATTTATAGCATTATAATTCCACTTTTGAAGTGAGCCTCCCAGAAATGGTCAGCTTGTACATCTCCCTGTAAAGTAAATAAACAACATTGAGGTCAAACATATACATCAGTAGGAGAAGCTTAGGACATCTGAACTTCTATTTTTTTGTAATTTTACTCCTGAAATCTGTGAGCCCACATCTGCCTACCTCTGAAATGGAGAAAAGTAACACTCTATAGACGAAAAATTTGAGAGAAGAAATGTGGTAATTTGATATTTGTTTCAACTTGTTCTATTAGGAAAATATTTTTTCCACATCTTACAACTCACAGGCTTGTGTACACTAACATATACATTAAAATATACAGCTTAGCTATGCTTAACGATCTGGTATCAAAATTATGCAAAAGGGAAACGAAGAAAAGGAACTCATAGGCGTGTCATAATACTGTCTGAAATGCTACTTCCTTGCTTTATTACCTCTGAGCACAATTCTGTTGTAATACTTTTCAAGTAAATATATTTCAGGGGTTTCATAAGAAAATAAAACGAATACTTTTTTTTTTTTTTGATAGGAAACATGCCATGTGAACATTGTTCTTGGTTTCCTTTATGATGAAAAAGAGTTTATAATGGGCCCCATGCTACCATCTCTGGGACAGGAGAGGGTGTGAGCCGTGGAGGGGCTGCAGCAGCGCCATGTCCCAGGCACCACCGCGATAGGGGTGGTTGGGAAGTGAGAGTTGCCGTTGTAAGGCCACTTTCCCTTCCTCCTTGTATGACTGGAGTGTTGCAATGGGTGGCTATAAACTCTTCAGATGGGATAGACAAGGAAGGAGAGGCACTGGGGTAACCTTGTGTGTTAGGAGCTTAATGATGGTAATGATTAAGGTTGAATGCTTATGGGTAAGGATTAGAGGGCAGGCAGACGAGGCTGATATTCTGGTGGAAGTCTGTAATAGGCCTCCAAACCAGGATAAAGAGGCAGATAAACACTCTCCAAGCAGCTGGAGAAGACTTTTAATTGCTGGCTCTTGTCCTCTTGAGAGAAAAGAGCCCCCATAATCCAGGAAGAAGCAGTGACCTGCTGCTCCACTTAAATATGCACAAGTCTATGGGGCTGGATGGGATCCACCCAAGGTAACTGAGGCAGCTGGTGGAAATGCTCACTGAGCCACTTTCCATCATTTCCTAGCAGTCCTGGCTAATCAGGAAGGACTTATGTGGCTGGAAGTGAGCACCTTTGCTGGAAGAATTCAGAGAACATGTAGATGTGGTGCTTAGACATACAGTTTGCTAGTGGAGTGGCAGTGCTGGGTTAATGGTTAGACTCGATGATCTTAGGCATCTTTTCCAATCTTAATCATAGAATCACAGAATCATTAAGGTTGGAAAAGACCTCCAAGATCATCATGTCTATCCTTTGACCTAATAGCAGACTTATTAAACTATGAAAGGTAGTGCCATGTCTACTGCTTTTTTGAATGTTTCTGGGGATGGTGACTCCACTCCTTCCCTGGGAAGCCTGTTCCATAATGATTCTATGATTCTACAATTGCTGTATGTCAACTTCCTCCATGAGAAATGAGAGCTGTTTTCGGGTTTGGGGGGGATGGGTATTATGCAATATACTGAAAAGGAAAAGGATTTTTCACTTGAATCTTTGCAGCAGTGAGAAAAATCTTGTGGTTTCTCTTTGAGCCTGTCCCAGCAATTCCTGGAAATGCTATTTTAGTGAAAAATGTTGAGAAAACTGGAAAGAACTTTCTGGGCCTCTCTAACAGTGAAAAACCTTCACCTGTTAAGTTAAACTTCAGTATAAACTTCAAATGTTAAAGTAGAAACACTGTATGATATAAGTTTATGTTTTATACCAAGAAGAAGCTGAAATAGTGGTATTCGTTGCATTCATGAGCAGTTTCGAGGCCATTTCAAAACTCAGATTTTACACCTTCATTTTGAATAGAAAGGTCTAGTCATTGACCAGCTATATCAGTTCTTATTTACGGGTCTTCTGCTAATAGTTAACAAAGAGTTGCTGTTTCTAATACTTCAATTTCACTCTGACATTGCCACTATGTTGTGAAGAAAGTATGAATCTCCTGCTACCTCATTTTCAGCTACAAAATCATAGTTGTTCATCGCTATGGTAACGGCTGCCCCAGCCCAGCTTAATAGGGTGCTTGTCTAGACAGCATTAAACATATCTGCACTTATGTGTGTCTGGTTTTAGCAGCCAGGTGTGAAGAAGGTGAAGGGAAGAGAGGCAACAGAATAGGAATGAGTAAAAGAGTAAAAGTGTTTCAGAAGTAACCCCACTTTACATGAAATATTTTAATTTTGGAGGTCTTTCCTGGGATGGGTGTTAAAATGTGTGCCCCATACAGATTCATAGATGTGCATGAAAGAATTTAAAACTGATTTCTAACTGAACTAAGGGCCACCGCCACCTTCAGCCTCCTCCACTAGCAGAGGCTTCTCCCAGGATCAGAAGTCCATTTCACTATTCCTATGGAGAAGCGTGATGTGTCTGAGACTGAGCAAGGGCAGCAGGTCTTAGCAAGGACCAGAGGAAAGTCTTAGTTCTGATTCAGATCTGCTGGTTGGATCGTAGGGGAAATAGAATAAAGCAACCCACCACTGTCCACATCCCTGTCACAGGAGACTCCTTGGAAAGGGAACAGCTTCCCTGCAGGTGGTGGAGTAACTGAGCCTGTAAACCAAGAGAGCCACATGACTTCAGCTGGGGGCAATCTGTATAAACAAGGAAAGATGGCACTTCAGTCACCCTGGAATTTCTACAGGCTTTTACAGCTCAGCAAGTACTTATCATGAAATAAAAGAAACACATAGTTTCAGCACTTTTCATTCACTCTGATAATCCAATGAAGGGTAGAGACTGAAGCTGAGTTAGGACGTGAAAAACAAAGATTTGATTTTCTGATCTTTTCCCTTCCAGAAAATATCTCAAACATCATGTTAAAGCATGTTTGGAGATACTGAACTGTCAATGTATGTTTTTGGAAATTGTCTTTACTTCTGCAAGTAAATACAGACTAGAGCAAGTCCAGTTGAAATCCAGCCTAAGTCTCCCCCCAGACAATATCTAAGCAGGTATCCTTCCACCTCTCCTTCTCCCACTGCACTTGATACAGGGAAGTATTCCCTGAGCCATTACAAATTAATGTTGAGATATTCTTCTGGAGGAGAAGCATCCACCTTCCATCTGGCACTAGGTGACAGAGAAATACAGAGATGTTCAGAATCAATTTAGGGATAATGCCTGCTGGCAAACAGGCTCTTTACAGGAAAAGCTAGAGATGAGTGTTCCAGCTGCTTGTGCTGCCAACACACTGCTTGTGTGTTGTGTGCCTGACTTGTTACCAGAACTGCTCAAAAAGAGAGCATCTCCCATTGAAGAGAAGACAGTTAAGACTGTTGGTAGAGATATACATTCAGCATACTCCCAGTGCCACCTTCTCTAGATAGACTGTTTCTGAATCTATGAGAAAATACTTTCCCTGTGGAAACACTACAACCAGTTCCTATTCCTGAGTCTTTGTTTGACACACTGTCTGTATAGCACAAGGGGATGCAGTTTGCACTTTCTGCAATACATTAGGAAGGTTGAGAGCAAAGACAGAAGGGGACAGTTTTTAACAAAACTAATATTGAGTGATCATACGTCCACTACAATGTAGTCATTTGCCCATTTTACAGCTATCCCAAACTCATGTTCATGGATCATATCATGTTCATACATTGCATGCCAGCATCCCACCCTAACATCAACAGATTTATACTATGTCCTTCCGTATGCTAGGCTCGGCATTATTCACATTGAAGCATCTGATCATTCCAAAAAGAGATATTCTTGTAACACATCAATTCATCCCACAAATATGAGGAGCACCTGCATATTGTGTTTTATAGTTAAAAGGTATCACTACAGTGTCAAATGGAAGCTGACAATGTCCCAGTTTTCAATAAGGGCAAGAATGATGACCCTGAAAACTACAGGCCAGTCAGTCTCACTTAGGTGCCTGGTAAAATTATGGAGAAGATTCTTCTGTGAGGTACTGAAAAACAGCTGAAGGACAACGCAGTCACGGGTCATAGCCAGCATGGCTTCATGAGGGAAAAGTCAGGCTGGACAAATCTAATTCCCTTTTACAACAAGGTAACCCACCTAGTGGATCAAGGGAAACCAGCTGATGTAGTTTTTTGGATTTCAGTAAAACTTTCGATACTGTCTCTCACAGGATCCTTCTGGACAAAATGTTCTGCACACAGCTGGATAAACGTATCATGTGATGAATGAGCAACCAGCTCATGGATCAGGCACAGAGGGTTATAGCAAAGGGGGTGACATCACGTTGGCAACCTGTCACTAGTGTGGAGCCAAAAGGCTCCATCTTAGAGCCAGTGCTCTTCAACATCTACATAAATGACTTGGACACAGGACTCAAAGGTACACTAAGTTTGCCCACAATATGAAACTGGAAGGAGTTAATTACACCTTGAAGGCAGAGACATCCTGCAAAGAGACCTGGAAAAGTGAGAGGTCTGGGCAATTACCACCCATATGAAGTTCAGCAATGGAAGGTGCTGGATTCTGCATTGGGATGGGGCAACTCCAGATGGATAGACCGGGGAATGAGATTCTGGAAAGAAGGGCCGGCAAAAGGACTTGGGGGCCCTAGTCGCTAGCAAGCTGAACATGAGCCAGCAGTGCCCTGGCTGCCAGGAGGGTCAAACATGTCCTGAGGGGCATCAGGCAAAGCATCAACAGCCAGTCGGGGGTGGGGATTGTCTTGCTCTGCTCTGCACTGGAGCGGCCTCACCTTGAGTTCTGGGGGCCCTTTGAGGCACCACAATATAAGGAAGATATTAAGCCATTAGAGACCATCCAAAGGAGAGCAAAAAAGATGGTGAAGGGTCTAGAGGGGAAATGTTATGAGAAGAGGCAGAGGTCACTTGGTCTGTTCAGCCTGGAGAAGAAACTGTGGGGAGACCTCACTGTGGTCCTCAGTATCCTCAGAAGAGGAAGCAGAGGAGCAAGCATTGACTTCTTGTCTTCAGTGACAGATGACAGGGTGCAAGAGAATGGCATGAAACTGTGTCAGTGGAGGTTTAGGTTCCGTATTAGAAAAAGGTTCTTCACCCTGCAGGTGGCTGGGCACTGGAACAGGCTCCCCAGGAAAGTGATCACAGCACCAAGCCTGACAGAATTCAAGAAGTATTTGGACAACACTCTCAGGCACACAGTGTGAGTCTTGGGGTTGTCCTGTGTTGGGCCAGGAATTTGGTCTCAATGATCCTCGTGGTCCGCTTCCAACTCTAGGTAGTCTATGATTCTATGACTACCAAGTAAACTGCCTTGAAAAACATGTATTCACTGTGCAACATGACATGATTTTTACTGATGTGTATTTTTATGTTGTATCAACCTTTCCTACTCAAAAGATCCCCATTATTTTAACACCATAACAGCACTATGGCAGCATAGGGATCAGTGAGGGATAGGTATTGACCATCTGTGTATGGTACTATACTAATTACTGTAATAGTTCAGTGTTAGGAACATCTCTTACATATTTATTGCTCTTCCAAAGCCTTAAATAAAAAGTTTCCACATGATGTAAGTCACTGTCATGCACAGAAATCAATTACATGTAGCTGTTTAAAAAGGTTTGAATTCTCTAAAAAAAAAATGTTATTTTGTTTTGTGGTTGCCAATTAAGCACATGACAAGCTTAATGAGTAGATATATGGGGTTACTGTTGCTAGGCATTTGTGTGCATGGTCCTATCAACTTAGTCCTTTAAGTTACTGCAGAGAATTGATACAATAGCTCTTGCTTAAACTTCTTGAGTTTCCTTTGTTTAAACACTCTTGGGAGAACCAAATATCTTCCTGAGACATCAAGTGTCTAAGCTGAAGGCATTACTTGTAAGAGCTTAATGTTCTCTACCAGGAAGCCAGACTGCCAATAATTGATATAATGTAGAAGAGATTGTATACGAGTACAGATTTAATCTCAGTGTTAGAATTGTCCCTAGGAAAATTGCCATCTGTGTTTAATAAAGGATGTAATTCACTGCTTGAATATGATGTTTGTGTGAATGAAGCCTTGTGTTTAATGTTCAGCATCACTTCCACTTCTGAGGCAAACTGAACTATTCAGGACGTTTCCCACTCTTTGTCAAAAAGTGCAGATGAAGAGGCATAGTTTAGATAAAGGAATGTATATTATACATGTGGATGCTCTGGAAAGTTTATTGGTTTTCTAACCAGAAGTTATCTTCATATGTCCAAGGGTGACTTTTGGCCTAGTGTCAGCTACTTGTCTCATGAGGCTGCCAGACATGCAGGAGAGTGCCTGTGGGTGATGCTGCCTATGGTCTGATAGTGATGTCACTATGCACTGGAAGTAATGGATTCATACTGGATTGAAGCATTCTTTTAGAATATTAGGAACACATAATTCTGAACTGGACTAATAAAGGAGTGATAGATGGTGTTCGTGTTTAGTATCAATTAAAAAATATAGTTTTGTTTCATATGATATGATTGTAACAGCTGCTGTACTACATGAGTCATAACAGCCACTACTGCTATACATTTGATTGCATAGTAAGGTAGATGTAATCGCATTCCCTGTAGTCTTTAAAAAGGACATTACATTTGCTGAAAAGACACAAATAGACAAATAGTTTACATATTACAAAACAAAACACCAGTTCTTATTAAAAATATCTTATTATAAATTAGGGAACTGAAACACATTCTGAAGTTCTACAGCAAAGCTGTAGAACTTTTTTTTCCCCTTCAGTTCAGTGTTGTAACTCCCCCCCCGCAAAAAAAAAAAAAAAAAAAAAAAAAAGTCAATGTCCTCATAAATTTGTAACATCTAAAAAACACACCAAAGCAAACAACCACCAAACAACCACTTCTATCTATTAAAAAAGAAGTGACAATTTTTTTTTTTTCAGAATCATTTTGGTTTCATGGTCCTTGCCTGAGTGAAAAGAGTTTTGTGATATTTGCAAAGAATTTTCAAGCTAACATCTTATTTGTCTTTGCAGCTACTCTGGTACACTGTTGTACATTTGTTATTATTATTCTTCTTGATGCACTTGCTACTTGCCAGACCCTATCTAGGGAGAATCACTAAAACACAAACAAGGATAAGTGACCTAATGGAAGGAAGAAGAGAGTTCTGGATGCCTTGAAAATTTCTCTGGTGTAGAATTTTATCAAGTAAACATTGATAAACTTGTCTTGATAAAAGTCACAGGTAACACGAGATTTTTTAGCATATTTTGAATTTTTTGAGTGGGACAAGGATTTGGCCCATCCATATATTTTTACTGACAATCTTGAGCATAAACACAAAGTAGTTTTTGGAGACTGATATCTTATTTTTGTCAACTTTTTACAGTTGCTCATCTATGCCTCTCTTGTATTTAGCTTGACAAAACAATTCTCAGTAAACTGTAAAAACACAACATGTCCTCTTTTACTACCTAAAGGAGCAAAATAGTGCTTGGTATGGATGTTATTGGAATTATAACTAAAAAGTAACAGAAATATTAGATATTTCTGCTCTAACGTAGAGGACTGCAAAACTTTCACACAGTAAATCTTGGGGGTAGATTATTTCTCCTGCTATAGCTTGCCAAATCCTTGGAAAGAGAGGAAGTGCTGTGCAACAGTAATTGAAAGGAGCAAACAGTTTTGGTCATTATTTAGATACAGCAGTCACTGGAGAATGTTGTGAATTTGCATGGTAAATTTTATCTTACACATGTGAAACAACACAGTGGTTGTAGCTGCTTATACCTCGTCTGAGGGCTGCCAAGGCTGTGATAAACAGAGTTTCAAGCTGTGGCACAATGCCACAGATGTTCACATGATGGAATTGGAATTTGTGGCATTCTCACCTGCAAGCCAAGTTCTGATTCAGCCTTAATTGTATTAAATAGAACACATGAAATACATGCATAAGGAGATCTGCTCCACACAGGCCAACAGCCACATAAACCACCTGCAATTTTCAACCCCTAGGGGCACCACGGTCTCTGGAAAAGCCAAAATAGGCCTTCCCATCCTATTATCCTCTCATGTTTCTACTGCAATCTTCTCTGGAGAGGAAGGTGCTGAAGTTTAAATATTCCTCCAGTGGATTCCATAGGCTGAACAGTCCTTCTGGTGTGTTGCTTGACAGGGTAGACTGATCACACAGGGTAGAGCCTGGCTTTTATACTTCTATTTTAGTTTCAGCAACAACATTAATAAAGCATGGCAGCTTGTCCTTGTTCTAGTTCAGTGGTAGCCTTGTTACACAATGGACTTTGATGTACAGTAGTCTTTATCGGCTATCAGATAGGGAGACAAAATCACACTGCAACACAGAATCTTATAATTTATCTCATTTTGACTTAGGAGCATTAACGTTACATCTAGAATGTGGAATTTGGTCACTACATACTGGAATTCTTACAGGATTTTTTAAATTGCTATTCAAAATCTAGTGCGACAGGTCTTTTTGTATTTGTATGGGTTTGTGACTGTGACATTAGGAGCAGTTTGGTCTTTCAGCAGTTTGGTTCTTCAGCATAGTATTTATGGAAAGAAGGGGGAATTGGCAAAGGGAAGAATCACTGAACTGTGAGTGTAGACAGAGTAAAACATTAAGTAATGGCTGCTGGATGTGACTGACTTTCAGAAATGGAATCATAAGCACTCCAGTTTCTCATGGGTCAGTGCTGTTATGGGGTAATATTTGTTTTCAAAGTTCACAGAGAAATTGAAGACATTCCCTGACAAAGATGAAGACTGAGTCCCTGATTCAGTAAGTTAGTTTTTCTCGGGGGGAAATTAGGTATCCTTAAAAACAAAAGTGGTGAAAATATGCTCATGAGTAGTAAAATCTGCTCAGCAGAGTTATTATAGACCACCAGGTAATTAACAACAAACTGGCTTTACTTTTAACAGTGAAATATCTTACTCTTTAGCCTTTCTGTCTAGGAAGGGATCATAGAATCATAGAATCAGCCTCGTTGGAAAGGACCTCTGAGATCATCAAGTCCAACCCTTGATCCACTACCACCACAGTTACTAGACCATGGCACTCAGTGCCACATCCAGTCTCATCTTGAAAACCTTCAGGGATGGTGAATCCACCACTTCCCTGGGCAGCCCATTCCAATGCCCGGACACCCTTTCTGTAAAGAATTTCTTCCTAATATCCAACCTTAACCTCCCCTGGCAGAGCTTGAGACCATGCCTTCTTGTCTTACTGATAGTTGTCTGGGAGAAAAGTCCAAGCCCCACCTGGCTACAACCTCCTTTCAGGGAGCTGTAGAGAGTGATGAGGTCTCCCCTGAGGCTTTTCTTCTCCAGGTTAAACAACTCCAGCTCCCTCAGCCTCTCCTCATAGGACTTGTGCTCCAGTCCCAGCCTTGTTGCTCTTTTCTGGACCTGCTCCAGCACCTCAATATCCTTCCTGAACTGAGGGGCCCAGAACTGGACACAGCACTCCAGGGGTGGCCTCACCAGTGCCGAGCACAGGGGAAGGATCACTTCCCTGCTCCTGCTGGCCACCCTGTTCCTGATCCAGCCCAGGATGCCATTGGCCTTCTTGGCCACCCGGGCACACTGCTGGCTCATGTTCAGCTTCAATCCAGACTCCCAGGTCCCTTTCTGCCTGGTTGCTCTCCAGCCACTCTGTGCCCAGCCTGTAGCGCTGCAGGGGTTGTTGTGGCCAAAGTGCAGGACCTGGTACTTAGCCTTGTTGAACCTCATCCCGCTGGAATCAGCCCAACTCTCCAGTCTGTCCAGGTCCCTCTCCTCAGCCCTCCTGCCTTCCAGTTGATTGACACTCCCCCCCACACTTGGTGTCATCTGCAAATTTACTAATGGTGGACTCAATCCCCTCATCTAAATCATTGATAAAGATATTAAACAGAACTGGGCTCAACACTGATCCCTGGGGGACACCACTAGTGACTGGATTTGAGTGTTGTTGTCAAATTAGAACTGAATCTCCTTAGCCATTGACAACAGAATATTGTGTGTCAAAATTCAGATACATTTGTCATTTGAAGAACATCTAAAATTATTGTAATAGGAAGAAATTAGGATAAGAGAGACAGACCTTCTTTCTCTACTGTATTACCAGAACTAGCCAGAGACGCAACCACAGGATTCTCAAGGTTCCAGAATTCACACCAATTGAATGAAACCACCTTCAGATTTGTATGAAAAAAAGTAATGCAAAGTAAATGCTTTGCCTTAGTATGAGGCAGAAAGAGCTGTTAAAAGAGAAATTAAAGAGAATTAAAATACCCTTTTCTTTATTAAGCTGCCCTGAAGACACAGAGAATGTGATTTATCCATTAGTTTTGTCCAGGTACTCTTGTCATAGAGTCATAAAATGGTTTAGATTGGAAGAGACACCTAAAGATCATTTATTCTAATCCCATGTCTGTGTGTAGGGACACCTTACACTAGACCAGGTTGCTCAAAACCCCATTCAGTCTTGCCTTAAAAACTGCCACGGATGGGGTGTCCACAGCTTCTCTGGGCAACTTACTCCACTACCAGCCTCACTACCCTCACATTGAAGAACTTCTTGCTTATATCTAAACTATGTCTACTCTTTTTTGTTATAAACCTCTTGTCTATCACTGCAAGCCCTGGTAAAACATCTCTTTCCATCTTTCTTATATGCCTCCTCAATTCATCCAGAGAGCCAAATAATGTCTTTGCAGAGCCTTCTCTTCTCCAGGTTGAACAATCCACTCTCTCATTCTGTCTTCATAGCAGAGTTCTTTCAGCTCTTTGATCGTCTTTGTGCCCCTCCTCTGGATCTGCTCTAACAGGCCATGTATATTTTGTACTGGGGACCCCAGAGCTGGTTGCCATACTCCATGTGGGGCCTCACAGGGGTGAAGAATAGGCAGAGAAACGTAACTGAGAGAAATGCTGCTCTGTAGCACAGCATCACCATGCACCCTTAATTACACCATTTCATCAGCACTTAGGTCTGGTTGCATATTGTTGTATAATAATGAAAAGCACTGCTGTGACAGTTGAGATGAAATACATGGGGAATCCTGAATATGTGAGCATAGGGAGAGACAGGAAACAGATGATCTGGGAAAGGAGTGTCTCCATGTGAGGCTGGTCAAGCAGCATCCATCTCTTCCAGCCTGTTCTCCCTTTGCTACAAAAAGCTCCTGTGTATTTGATTTCCAGAAAGGGCATGTGTCATATTTCACTGACCTTTTGTTAAGGAGGAAACAGTGGATGAAATGAACACAGCACAACAGTGTATGCTGGTATTTGCACCTTATTTGCTCATGCAAAAGAAACAACTGGATTCATAACTGAAATCATATAGAGGGACAAAGAGCTAGACTTCTGTGAGCTAGCCACTATACTGGCAGCTGTGCTAGAGACCTCCATTTCTGCCCTGGAAGCAGCAGACTGAAATTCCACATACAGATTCTCATATCCTCAGGGAACAATGCCTAGAAATGAGGTCTTGTGTGTCTTTTTCTAAAGAGCAGTTGCAGGGATTCTTGCAGCCAAAATTGCTATTGGAACAGCTCTGCTCACCTGAAATCTCAGCTGAGTGTTAATTCACTCATTGGAACTCTGCCCTCTGAAGTCCTGCAGATAGATAACCGGGTTGTCTGTGGCATCTAGTTCCTGTCTTTTGGTAGAGTGTGGTGGCTGACAGGGGGCCAAATGTGGCTTACACCAGAGGAGATGCATGCCAGCTGCCGTGTTGGGAAATCTCACTTTGTCTGATCTCCTCCCTGCACTTCTGGTTCATTAAGGAAAAATGCCAAGACTCTTTCCACCACAGAAATACATTCAGGTAGAGAGTTTCCCATCTTTACTGAAATACACAGGTGCCTGAGAAAACATGCAATAATGACTTCCACCCAATCAGAAGACTTCTAGGTGTCTTCAGGGACACTTTGCTGACATCCAGCACTGTGAATCCACCCAAAAATTTCAGGCAGTGTTTTTTAACCAAAAAACTCTGTTTCATAGCAATGAAAAGTTAAAAAAATTAACAATATGACACAGAGGAAAATGCTTTTGATCTTGTTTGACCTAGGCTAGAGCCCTAAGGACCTCAGTGTGAAGCTCATATGCAGGACAATCAAGACCCACATTACAACATTACTCAAGACTCCCCAGAAACAGCAGGGACTACTGTCCACGTCAAATACTAATTCTACAGCTTACGTGGACGTGGTGCACATGGTACCATACAGTAAACTCTATAAGTAGGCAGCCCAAAGAGTAAAACACCAATAATTTGATTTAACTATTCCAGTGACATTGGTGGCTTTTTCTTTTTTTCTTTCCCATGGTTTATAAAAAGTATCTGAGAGGAAAGGGAGCATCAGTCTGTAAAATATATTGCCAGTACATGCTCTTATCTGCAATACTATCATGGTACTGCCAGATCCAATAATCAGTGGAAAATAATTTCTCAGTAAAGAGTTACAGATTGCAGTGGGATTGCTTCCAGAGCTGACTGTCAGCTTAATCAACGGATCCTTGAATCCAGCGTGGCTATCATGCATCCTTGCTGTAGGATACCCCATTAGGCTTTAAATTTTGAGGTACTGTAGAACTGCCAAGTATTTCTTACACACCTTCAGTGAGATCCAGTTATTCATTACTTTGTACGTTTCACTTCTTTAATCATGGATCTCAGTAAAAAAATCATGAGCAACTTCATACATCCATAAGAATGTCCCTTACATTCACCTCTTGAAGTTGCATAAAAGAAGCAAGCAATGAGATCTTACGCAAAGGATCTGCCTCTAATTTCAGCAAGAACAAATTTCCTCACTTCTCATAAAAATCAAACAATGAATTCACCACATTTTAAATTTATTTATTTCTTCATCGTTGATATAATGCTAGTTAAATAATCTATCACATTAGCAAAAGAATTTAGCAAAGATAGTTGGCAGTATAATCAGGTTTTTGACAAATGTAGTTTTGAGAGTTGAATATAAAACATTTTCAAATGGACAGCGAAAAGAAGTTGCTGCTTTGTTAACAACAATTTTCTTAATATTCTTTTACTAATTGGTAGATCTTGAACAGAGTGACCTCTGATATTTTAAAGAATTTAAGTTACTCCGTAACACCAGATTACTATGCGCAGCTTTTTTTGAAATGTACCCCTTGTATTTGATATAATCATAACCAGTTCAGTGATAGGTCAAAATAAATCCTGGCACATTCAATCCTGAAACACATCTGGTTAAATACAATAATTTCTGCAAAGTAGAGGTATGATATTCATTCATTAACAAGACTCCAAATTCAGGATTATATTCAGACAATAAAAGTAAGTCAGACCCAAGGAGATACAACAGATTTGATTTGGGAATGGTGTGACCAGTAGGATTGGTTTATCTTTTCTTTCAGTGGTGGTGTTAGCAACATTTGGTTCCTTGAAATGACTTCTTGCAACGGAATCAAAGAATACAAGTATTGCAAAGAGTAGCATAATTCCATACATTAGGAATTAGATGATAAACCATTAAGAGCTCCAAAACCACCAAGTACATTTCCCTACATGCCATAGCTACCACAGTAGCATAAACATCCCTGGTTCGACAATAAAAGGTTTATGATACAGTAGATGAATTTCCAGTGATCTCAGATCTGAAGCCATGATCTTAAAAAGCAGCAAGGAAACCAAGAAATGCAACGTCCTTTTGCTTTATGACTGGCCTAGTAATGTTCAAGGCAGTGAAAGTTATTCAAATATTGTAATTCACAACTTCACCCTTAATATCTGGCAGCCTTTTAGCCTGCCCTGGAGGCAAAACCTCAACTAGCTTATCTTCTTTACAAAAAGGGCATTAATATACCAAATTATATTCTCCTTCAAAGCATAACAACAATGTTCAATTTTGCTTCTTCTCACCTGGGTCAAGAGAACTATTTGTTTATATATTTTGATAAAATTTTGATTTTATCAAACCCCAGAACTGCTATTACATATAATACTAAAATAGCCATTGAAATGAGGAAATGTTAGAAAACATATTTTTTGAGAGATTCTTCATGGTACGTTCACAGTTACTGCAATGACAGTAGACATGATCGCTACCACTATGTACAAATCAGTCATTCTGGATATTTCATTGTACTTCACAGTACCTAGCAGAAGAATATAGCCCTAAAATTGTAAACATATACAATTGGTTGCTGTGGAAAGGAAGAGGAGTGTAAGCTGGGGAAGAGGTAACAAATGTACAGCTAAGTCATGCAGATGGGAAGGTAGGAAATGGGGAAAACAGGGCTAGAAAAATGTTCAGGAAAACAAGGAACAGGAGGTGAGAGATGGGCATGGAGCTACTTAGGGGTCAATTCAGGCAAAAAAAGAGCCTGGAATTAAAAACTAGCTCTATAAAACTAGGACCACAAAAAAAGATACTCATGTCCATAGGGTACAGAAGTACATGCCTTCCTAGTGATTATCATATGCCTGGTTCTGGAGGGGACGATACAACACAGAATTTTGTACTCCTTCTTATGCCTGGTCTGTACTGTTTCCCCTGACTGGTCTCATCTCCTCTCCTTCCCAGATCAGACCTCTCTTCCTCCCTTTCTTTCTCCTCTATTATTCCTCTACCTTTCCTCTCCTGCTTTCCTGGCATCTGTTTTGTGCCAGGATCAGACAGGGTCCCTATGTCCTTAGGAAAGGTGGGGGACTGCCTTTTGGAGAGGTTTCTGCACAGTCAGGCTCTGCCTAGCAGCCACAGCTGGACAGAGGGTCTTCAACCTCAGAAGGCAACAGACAAACTCTGACAAGTTCCCACTGTACCTCTGAGAGATGACTTCTTTTTTTGGATTTATCATTTGTCTAAAATATATTTTTCAGTGATGTCAAGAGACACACTTTGGTTGTAAGCACTCATCCTTCCTGCCAAATTTCCCAGAATTGCTTCAAAACATAGGCATGCAGAGCTTCAACTGAATTACTGTATTGCTTATATTAACATGGAAGGGAGCATGAGTATCTTTGCCTCATACAGTTCTCTGATATAGCTGAAGTTTCCAAAATGTGTAAGTGGGAAGATTAAATGATACACTAATGAACACAGGGTTTTATATGGCAATGTGCCAGGCAAAAATAAAGATAGGCTTCAACAACTTGTCTTGTTTAAAATACCATGATCTGATAGGAGCACAGATACAGATGAATAACTTAAAAACAAAAACTGGGAGGAATGTTTAGGAGAGATAAGCAAATGTAACAAAATAAAATTAACAAATTGAAAACTTATAGCAGGAAAAAAATCTTCCCAACATTAAAATTTGATTAGCCGTAGAATACTGTTCCTTTGGGGACAGTGTAAGCCCCATGACTCATCACCCAGACTACAAAAATAGGTTGGACAAAATATTAGAAACATATGTCCTTCTGAATAACCCTGTGCTCTCAGATGGATGAACCAGATGACCGAATATGACTTTTCCATCTGTAGCATTCAGGAATCCAAGAGAATTTCTGTATTACTCTGTGACTGAACAAACCAGAAACCTCACTGAGAGACCTACTCCTGTCATCAGTGCTCATACCAATTAGCACCTTGTTCCAAAGCAGGCCTCTCTCCTCTAAACTCTGCTCAAAATTGTATTCCAAGGGAAAAAGCTCAAGGCAGAGAAGAAAATGAATGTGAATGTCCTTGTGTAGCAATACAGAAGATGTCTGAGTTTCTCCCCTGGCCAAAGGAGATGGAAATGCTAAAAAAGGGAAGGAAGGAGAAAGCACATGATTTATTGAAATGTGATCGGAAAATTATGGCTTGTCACCAAGGTCAACACCTCTTCCTGCAACACTGCATCTCCTCCTCATAAGCAGCATCAGTGGCTCAGAGGCTTTATCATACTGCTTACTCACTAGCAGGTATACACCCCTCTCTCGGTGCAGGAATCTTTGTAAGATGTTTAATGATGATTCAAGAAGCAGAATTAATTTACAGCTTAAATGGCCACACATAGTGCTGTCCTCCAAAGTACAGTCTTGATTGCCTTGAGTAACCTGTGCCATAGGAAAGGTCAAACACAAGGTTGCTACAAGAGAACTCCCTGCAGCAGCAGAAACAGACTGCTCAATCAGACAAAGAGAAAAATGAGGCAAGACAGAGGATAAGAGTTTTCACATTCAGTCTTGAAATTGTTAATTCCTTCAAAGAGGGACACATGTCTCACTGTAATAAATTGAAACAAGAGAATTTTTGAAGCAATAAACTGCATAGTGTTCAATAAAAGGAGTACAAAAATCTGTGTTCATTGGTAGGCAGAATGCAGTTTAAGTTAATCTATTGCAAATGCTCCTGTTATTAATCATTTGTAGTACTGGCCCTTTGAAAGGAATCATGCAGGTGAGCTCTAAAATTTAACAGGAAAAAAAACCTATTTCAGTTGCCTTCTAAGAGTGATCATTTTGAATTGTCTGGTTTAAAAGTCAGAAAAAGCATTATGAGCACTGGCACTTGGAATTACCATTTTGAAGTTATTTTCAAATCACAGGGATTATGTGAAAATCTGTGCCTTTGGTTTTCATCAAACCAGACATAAATATATAAACTTGTGATAAAAGAATTATTTCTGGGACACCAATTTCTGCCTAGCCTGTGCACAACCTCTGTCATCTATATTCAGTGAGGACTAAGCAGTGAGCTGTCACTGGAAACTATGACGGGCTATTGGATGCTGAACATGGATGTGCCTGCCCAAAAATCTAAAATTTATTTGGTGTTTAAGTGGCACAAGCTGGAACTTCTTGAGAATTGTAGACTATCCAGTTCATTCTCTTCTAAGCCTTCATGTTTTAAACAAGGTGTTTGTGTTTGACAACATTCAGATATTGCTGATGTCCAAAATTGCTGTTTCTCAAAAAATCCTTCCAATTCTAATGGCAGTGTCTTGAGTAGAGGACTATTTCCCTAGCAATGGAGCTGTATTAATCAGTACTACCTAGCTGTGGATCTTTTTGAATCTATCCTTCTCCTTTTGTTCCCCTACAATATAGTATTGAATCAGATGCTAGTAACTGAATTTTGCACATGATCCCATATACTTGCTTTTAATTTTGGAAAAGGAGATAACTAATTTTACAGCTTGAGTTTCCACAGTTAACATCATCAAATTGCACATTTAAAGTAGGAATTCACCCGCTTTTGTTATGCAGGAGGAAAGAAGCATAACTTTCATAATTATGTCATTCATGCTCCGTTTTATCACAAGTGACTAGTTTTATGAGGTTTGCATGGCCAGGTTTTGATAGTGGTGGGACTACAAGGGTGGCTTCTGTGAGAAGATGCCAGAAGCTTCCTCCACATTTAACAGAGTCAGTGCCAGCTGGCTCCAACATGGATCCGCTGCTGGCCAAGGCTGAGCCCATCAGTGATGGTGGTAATGCCTCTGGAATAACATATTTAAGAAGGAAAAAAATTTATAGCATAGAAGAGAAGAATACAGTGACAATATGTGAGAGGAACATCCCTGCAGACCCCAAGGCCAGTTAAAAAGGAGGGGCAGGAGGTGCTCCAGGTTACAGAGCAGAGATTCCCCTGCAGCCCATGGTGTAGACCATGGTGAAACAGCTGTGCCCCTGCAGCCCATGGAGGACCAGTGGGGTGCAGAGATTCACCTGCAGCCCATGGAGGAGCCAATGCTGGAGCAGGTTGGTGCCCAAGGAAGGGCTGTGAACCCATGGGAAGCCTGTGCTGGAGCAGGCTTCTGACAAGGACCCACAGACCAATTCAGTAAGGAACCCCTGCTGGAGCAGGTTTCCTAGTAGGATTTGTGACCCCATGAGGGATCCATGCTGGATCAGCCTGCTCCTGAAGGACTACACCCCTTGGAAAAGATCCATGTCGGAGCAGTTCATGAAGAAGGGTAGCCCATGGAAAGGACTCATGCCAGAGCAGTTCATGGTGAGCTGTGTCCTGTGGGAGGGACCCCATACTGGAGCAGCCTGTTCCTGAAGGACTGTACACCATGGAAAAGCGACTCATGGTGAAGCAGTTTGTGGAGAACTGTTGCCTGTGGGATAGACTCATGCTGGAGAAGTTCGTGGAGGACTGTCTCCCATGGGAGAGACACCTCCTGGAGCAAGGGAAGGATTCCTCCCCCTGAGCAGCGGAAGAAACAAACTGTGATGAACTGACTGTTACCCCCATTCCCCTCTCCCTGCACTGCTGGAAGGGAGGAGGCAGAGCACGGGAAAGAGGGAGGATTGAGGGGAAGGTTTTCTCATCATCCTGCTCTGATTCTGGATGGTAATAAATTCAAGCAACGTCCCCAAGTCGAGACTCTTTTGCCTGTGACGGTGATTTGTGAATGATCTCTTCCTGCCCTTATCTCAACTTAATAAGGCTTTTGCTACATTTTCTCTCCCCTGTCTAGTTGCAAAGGGCAGTGATAGAGCAGCTTTGGTGGATACCTGACATCTAATGGTAGTCAAGCCACCATGCTAGGAAAGTGAAGACCATTAAAGAAATTTTGGGAGATACTGTTTTTCTTTTTTAGGGGCCAGCAAAAAGGAAAATGTTGGCAGTAATAAAACACAGAAAAAGACAGCTGGAGATGACCCAAGGCTTGGCATGACAAAAAGGAGAGGGTTATTCACTGTGTGTGCAGAAGAGTATCTGGCACAAACCATTATTGTGAACAATTTGGCCTAACCAGGGCAACAAATTATGAGGCCCAAGACTTAAATGCAACAGGAGAGAATAACAGAATTCAGTAGAGACTTCTCATTGTGAAGCAGCAGAAAACAGGTAGGTAACTCAAGACTGAGTAGTACATTGTAAAGAAGAGGAGCAAAAGAATACCCTGGCTTAGATGGATTTCCTCTGGGAAAATGTAAGGACAGAAGAAAGCAAGGAATAAAGCTGCCTAAGGAAAGTTATCACCAAGGAAGGGATTTGCTGTACCAAGGGAAAACAGAAAATGAGAACTATGAAGCAGCTCTTCCCAGAAGAGGGTGGAGAAGAAATAAGGAAAACAGGCAAGGGATGAAATAGAAGGTAGGATAAGGATGACAAACATAAAATCATGGGAAAGGGGGCCAAACCATAAAATGATGTGCAAACAGAAGGAGGAAAATGCAGGGGAAGAATTTAATATGAACAGCAAAAGAAGCAGGTTTAAATGACTCCTTAGAAGACATTGATGGGCCATCCCCAGAGCCAACTTAAAGAGCTGTCTGCCAGGATGAAAAATGTGGGCTCTGAAGGGATCATCACAGGAGTGGAGAGTGCATGGGATGCATGGAGGAGGCAATGGGATGCATGACACTGCCAGATTCCTACTAGGATGACTCAAAGACATTCATGAGAAACTAGAGAGGACTGCGAAAGAGACAGAGGCACTCCAGTGCAATGCTTCTAGTACTAAAAGAGGTAAAAAGTTGGACAAGACATCAAAAAAAGTACAAACAGATATTGAGAGAAAGGAAAAATACCACAAATCCCTACAAATCAGTGCTACTTCATGGAAGAAATTTTCCAGTTTTCTTCTGTTTCTTCTGTACTCAGAGACAGAAACTTGAACATCTTGTTCTAATTTAAAAAAAAGTCTCCAAGCATAGAACTTTCTCAAGTTTCTCTTGCTCCCAGTAGTCCTCAGGATTCCACACACCAGCTAAACACCTGAGTTGAAATGGAAACAGCAAACTAACACTAGTTATAGAGGGTCCTCAAAAATAGCTTCTTCCTCTCAGGCAGTTCCCACATATAAAAACTGCCATGAGTGCAAATAAAATAAAGGATTTGAATTCTACACGTGTTTTTCAGGTCACTGTCTGAAGTTAAGTCTCCCAAGTCTTAATATTAAGACAGTCATTCTTCTCAAGCATGATGCACTTTGATATTGTTCAAAGTAAAAAATACTGTTGTTTTTAAAATATTTATTTGGAAGGGAAAAAAAGGAATATGTGTAAGCTTCTGTGTTGCATTTTCCAGATACCTCTTTCATCTTTAGAAAATGCAAGGTCTGTTCTAAGTTTCTAGAATACATTGAGAAAATTAAGATCATTGTTCTGATGAATGCTTCTGATTTATTTCTAATTGTCAAATGAGAAGCTTCGTATTGTGATAAGCTTCATATTGTGATAAGTTTTATCCCTTACCATCTTCAAGCCCTGTTAAATGCCAACAGGTACTAAACTCACCCTACCTGAGGGGAATATAAACTTTTTTGGAAAGTCAAAGTATTTTCATTTGATCTTACACAAAATATGTTCCAGCATTCACTTCCCCTGATCCTGTTTTCATGGCCCACACTTTGTGAAAGCCAGGTTTTCATGCAAAAAACCGAAGCTTTTGGCCAAAGGATAAGTCATATTCCTCTACAGTAATGAATATGGGTAGCAAAACCAAAAAGATAAGGAATGATTCTTTTGGCTATCATGTATATTCATAGGCCCTTAGTTGGGCACAACAAGTTTTTTAACACTTTTAATGTTATTAACACTCTCAATACTCTTAACTTTTCTGCAAATAAAATTCAAATAAAATTCAGTAATTCAACATAGGTGTAAACTTTTATTAGATGTGTTTATATGTACTGTTAATATTATGCGTGCAGAGCAGGAGACACACAGAGAGATTTCTGTTCTGAAATGTTTGGTCTCAGAGATGGACATCTGCTACCACCATGTTTTAGATCTTACTAATTTAAAACAGAAAGTGACTTACAGCGACATGCAAAAAATCACTTCAGATGTTCCCTCTTGGGTTGTTCCAGTCCACCTGCAGTTGCTGGTTCCCAGCATACAAGGAAATATCTTGCCAAAGCACAGAACTAGGTGGAAAGAATTCTAATGTTCTACTAATGGTACTATGGGCTTTCCTCAAAGTCTGTATTTTGAAACCATATTATTTGTTGTTTATAAATGTCAGTCATGCTCTTGTCAAACAATTTTGGTTTCCTGAGGTACAGGATTAAGGATTTAGAGAAGAATTCACAGTATGTAAACCAAGTTAAAATGATCATTTCAGTTACAGAATCATAACATCATTTAATTGGAAGACTGATTATTTCAGTGTTTTTCCCTTTATTCCTTTGTTCTCTTTATACCTTTATTCCATGTACAGCACTACATTATCAAAGAATGAAAGTGTCCTCTTTTCTGAGCTGCATTTCATTATTTTACAATTTTTAAAAAAAAATTTTATTTACAAAATAGAATCTATTTACATGGAAGTTTTTAGTCTAACACTAAGGCAATTCCTTTCTCATGAAAAATTACTGAAAATTCCTAGAATATTAGAAAAGACTGTAATGTTGAGATATAATCTCCTAACCCCAGTAGAAACAACAGGTGTTGGAGATCACTGAAGTCTGACAGGAACACCATTAGAAACTACAATATGTAAAAGAATTAAGTGTGTCATGTATGGTCAAACTTTCTTCTCAGCATCACTGTTTATCCAGCACTGCTGAGTGTTTCTGTAGGACGGTTACACTGCTAATGCCATTAAATAAGATAAAACTCTGTCATCCTGTCCTTTGCTCTCTTTGCTTTTTTCTACTGGAATACAATAGAAATACAGTAGTATTGTCAATGGATTAGGAATTTCCCTTGGTAGGAGCACTCACTCCCTTTCTCTCTAGCCTTTTTTTCTCTCTTTTTCCATCTTTCTGTCAGACTAAAATAACCTTTAGAATAGTATAAGTGCTCTGTCATAACCTCCCACAGTAAATAACAAATGAAGGAGATAATAACCCCAGTATAATAAAGGAGCAAAAATAAAGGAGATAATAACCCCAGACAAAGAGCCTTTCCTTTCTGATGAGCTTCTCTTCTGAAGAGTGAATACAGAGCTATGGAAGGAAACCAGATTCCTAAATAGTTCACATTCTAGTGGTTCAACACAGGACATTCTTTCCAGCCATACATTTTCCATAGGGAAACCACACAACACGATATGTAATAAGAAGCCTTGCAGACAGACTACATTGGCTTCCTCTAGCTTTTGCAAGGAAAATGCTGAACAAAGCACCCAGTTCCTAGACCTACCCCATTCCTGCCCAGATACAGAGATCTTACTGAGCTCCAACAGCATGGTGAATAGAACTGAAAGGAGCACAAATAGTTTTCTACAGTGTAGTATCAGCTTAAAGTAATAATTCAGTAACTTCAAATGGATGACCTCACTACTGGAGCAAAGAAAGTGTATCTGTCCTATAGAAATATTCAGTACATGTCATTAGAGTCACAGGCTGACTTAAGATCATACTGTATCAACTGGGCACAGCATAAGCTAAGAGGCTTTGTACTGAGCTCTGATTTTGCCATCCATTCAATTGAAAAAGCTGTAGAAAAGCTACAGCCACAGTGGGCAAATGTGCTGTTGGAGATGCCCAGCTGATAACCTGCATTCTGTGAACAACTAGTCCCATCCCATGGAACAACAGCAGCCATGTTCAGAGAATTTTCATCACTAAAATATAAAGGATTATAGAAAAATATGAAAACAGGTTCTTCTCTGATGCTCTGTGAGGAGAAAAGAGTCAAGTGTCCCAGCTTGCAGCAAAGTAACTCTGATTGGATATAAGGAGAAAATGTTCACCGGGGGACTGGTTAAGCACCAGCACAGGTGCCCCCAAAAGATACAGAATATCCATCCTTGGAGATGTCTTGGCCTCAGCCAGACCAGCCTCTGAGCCACTTGATCCAGCTTGGGTAAGAGGTTTGACGAGATGGTCTCCAGAGGACCTGCCCAAACTGAATTTTTTTAATGAAGTTAACATTTTCTACACAAATACTCTCCAACCATGTTTAAGCTACTTTCCTAGGTCACTTTGATTTTAGTACATGTTCTTACCAAAACTTTACCAACAGGGAAACAAAACACCTGAACTACTTCTGATCCAAAGCACACTGCGCTGCCTACCAGTCCCAGCTTCACTTCTGACCAGAGACTGCTCACATTTTTTCAGCAGATTAGGCAAAGCAAGGTTTGTTGCCTTGAGGACTAGCACAACTTTCCAAAGCTTGTAGTTCAGGCTAGCAGATCCAGGAGCAGGCAACTGATTTCAGTAACCCCACTCAAAACAGTCTCAGCATGGTTGCTCAGCAAGTTGACCAGCATATGCTACCAGCAGGTATATCCAAGATGTTCTTCACTAAATGAAAAGTGCAAGGTCGAACTATTTAGACCAGGTCTACTCTACCCCACTCTGCTAGCCCAGATATACCAAGCCTGTGCAATAAGTCTGCAAGTGAGGAACACCAGTGAATACAAATACCTTCCTCAGAAGAGATGGAACATTGCTAGAAGAGTCCTTAATGCAATAAAAGGTCTTTGCTCCTATCTTCCCTAGACAAACTTAGCACTTCAATACCTCCATACTGCTGAATAAATCAGTAAAGAGCTCCTCCTCTACCTTTGTCCTCCTTCTCACCTTGCCAGCCACACTGTACACTTGGAACAATTCCTAGACTGCACTCACAAACTGCTTCCAGACCTTGTCAAGGAAAGCCAATGTTTACCAAAGTTGTGTCAAGGAGATTCCTAACAGACTGCATTGGCAACTTCAGCCCAACTCTGGAGATGAGGACTTGGGACAGTTCACAGTCTTAAGAAGAGCATACAAGAGCATGTTATGCTATGCAGAAACCTCTCATTTCTACCATTCTTCAGAGATTTGCTGAAGGGTTTTGTTTCAGCTCCCAACCTGGATTTCCATGCTGTGGTGCAGATCTCAGCACACATAAGTTCACCCAAGTGCTGTGGCTAGTAAGTGATGAGTCACACTACTGGAAACAGCCCAGAGTTCGTGGTAGCAGGCAATTGTATAGCAACCAATGCAGTATCAAACAAATCATATTATATTATATTAATATTGGCAGTTCCAATGTGATATTATCTGTGGTAGGTATCTCCTAGAAAATTTGCAATTGACTAGGTAAAGAGGCTAAGGAGATGAATCAGTTCAAATGAAACACTTCAGAAGGAAATTTGAGCCAAGAGGTCACACCTAAGGATGAGTATCTGCTAGGGAACTAGGGGGAATTTTGTCTCTGCTGTTGAAGAGTACCTGCAGTGCAGGTAGCTCTGTTTGCAGCTGCAGTATGAAAGCCTGTGGGTGGTAGGAGCCCCAGTCAAGAGACCATGAACTGGTGCTGACCCTCTGCATTACAAAGGGCACAGGGACCCGTGCATCAGGTGAGGGAATTCAGAGACACCACATGAGCCAAGGACTCAGTAGGAAGACCCTACACTTGCCCCCATACAGACTGTGAGGGTATAAAAGCCCTGGGGTCCCTTTGTTCAGGATCCCCCTTGAGAAGCACCAGCTCCAGCTGTTATTGTGTTGTTGCACCATGATAAAATTACTTTCAGGATCCAGAGGTCTGAGACTTTGCTGTGGGAAACCTGGGGTCGAGTGGATAAGGAAACCTAGCCTTACTATGTGAGCATGGGATACGTGGGGAATCAAGCTCCCTGGAGCTGCTGTTGTCGCCAAGGGGCTTCAGTCCCAGCTCAGGTGGTGTGAGTATAACTTTCAGAGTTGCTACTGAATGGTCAGACAGCAAAGTTTCCTTAACACAGGGAAGTCTGAGACAAGGAAATAACCTCCAAGTGCAGATATTACAAGTGAAAATCCAATACTCATCTAGGTTTACACTACAAGGAATTTGTTTGGGAGGACGGTGAAGGTAAGAAGAATATGAAGCCCTACCCAAAGTAGCTATACCAACAAAAGACCTTACTAGGAAAGACAACTTTTTTTTCTGGATAATAGCTTGTTTCCCCTGGGGCCAGGTGAATGGGAGGCCACAGTGGCTTTGTTATATGTATGAACTGCAAATCTTTGCCTTTGTAGCTCTAGTGCTAATAAGCACTCCCTGTGCAAACACAGGTTAAATGTCAATCTTTTCTTGCAAAATTCTCTAGACTTCTATGGTTTAAAAAGCACTTTTAAGATAAAATTGGGTAGTTTGTGTACATTTCTGAATCTGTCATCCAGACGAAATTCTTCTGGCATGGCCAAAGCATTACCTTTTGAAGGTAGTACTACAGAATCAATGTATTCATATGCAAGTAGGATATATATTAATTACTGCAAAGGAAAGACTAATATATAAGCAAACAGCATGCTGCTTGTTCTGGTTTATAAGATTTGGAGGAAAAATTAATAAATCAAAACTATAAGAAAGCGACTGACCATGCTCTCTGATAATTAACAAGACTGATTCACATCTCTTGGAACAGTTAGATAGCTGACATATATCTGCCTAGAAAAATAGTGCCAGTGCTAGCATATCCCACAGCTGGCAGTGCTTGTAATGGCTGGTTCAGCATTCTACTCCTCTGGTAAGCATGCCTGCCTACCTGCACAAGCCTGCCATTTGGCCTTAAGCAAATTAGTCCCTGGGTTCTTGGCTGGGGTACTTTGGATGTGTTATTTAAAATCCAAATTTTTTTTTTCCTACTGATTTATCAAAAATTATTAGGTGTAACATGAACAAGATTTATTCTGGTCAAGTCCTTGGCATCATGCAGAAGGCTGGATAGCTGTTGTCTTACAGGGTCCCTAAATGGTGACGAAGTTTATCTAGCAATTGTCTTCAGTCATCTGCCAAACATGAAGCCAGGCAGAAGTGTCTTCACAGTCATGAAAAAAAGTAGAAGGGGAAGGGTTGAAAGAGGACTGCAATGAGGAAGCAATTAGGCAGAAATGCAAGGATTGTGCATTTCAGCCAGGCGTGTGTTCTTTTATTTATCTGGGTTTATAAGTGAAGACTACAACAGCAGCCAAATTTTAAAGAACAAATTGTACATCTTTAGTACTTTAGTTCCATAAATATGTAATTTTGGATGTTCTAGAAACACTAATTCTGGGCCAAGATGGAGTCAATTAAGAACACTATAATAAAAAAGTTAAAAAACCCCAACCAACCAACTAACAAAAAACAACAACAACAATAAAAAGGGAAAGTAAAAATAGTATATTTCAATACCACAAAAGATTTGTAGATCATCTTCAGCAATTGTGATCATGATCATGTGGAATTTTCATACCAGATTCTGATTTCTTCCACTGTATTACTTATGAGTCTGCCTGGTTGCTCTCCAGCCACTCTGTGCCCAGCCTGTAGCGCTGCAGCCTTATTGAACCCCATCCCACTGGAATCAGCCCAACTCTCCAGTCTGTCCGGGTCCCTCTGCAGAGCCCTCCTGCCTTCCAGCTGAATGACACTCCCTCCCAACTTGGTGTCATCTGCAAATTTGCTAATGATGGACTCAATCCCCTCATCTAAGTCATCAATAAAGATGTTAAACAGGACTGGGCCCAGCACTGATCCCTGGGGACACCACTGGTGACCGGCTGCCAGCTGGATGCAGCCCCGTTCACCAACACTCTCTGGGCCTGACCCTCCAGCCAGTTCCTAACCCAGCACAGAGTGCCCCTGTCCAAGCCATGAGCTGCCAGCTTTTCCAGGAGTATATTATGGGAGACAGTGTCAAAGGCTTTGCTGAAGTCCAGAGCTTTATGGTTTTCACAAAATGAGGCACATGCTGCAGCCTGATCTGTAGCCCACTGGCTAGGTATTTGGTGTTATATAGCAATTCTAAAATAGGAAATGCTTTATGATCTGTGTTTCTTCTTGTATATCTTTTCACATATTTGCTTAATTAGGTTCTGCATTACTATTTTTCCTATTATCACTTGCTCAAAGACAAGTGAAACTATCTAGCTTGGTTAGTCCATTTTCTTACCTGAAGATGGGTGTTGATAAGCATTTGATTTTCATTCCTAATACCACACTAAAATCAATGATTCATTAATACTATGTTTCTATTTAGTGCAAACTTGTGAGTAAACATCACTACCTAAACTAGCAAAAAGAACAGCAGAATACAGAGTGGATCACAAATCTCTCACTGATCTCTCTGTATTTGTTGTCTTAGAGGTATAAAGTGTTTGCCTTCTTTTAAATGATTATTTATTTTGTTTATACTCATGGCATTTGATTCATCCTCTGATTCACTAGAAATAGCCTTCTTTCCTTTTTAACTCAGGAGAAATGTTGGTCTTAACTCACATTAGAAAATGAGTAATGGCAATGCTATTTCTCAGTCCTTGTGAGCTCCCAATCCCTGTGGGTGAAATTCATCTTCATGGAAGGGGAGGAAGGGAGACGAGAATCTGCTGCAGACCTATGTACCATTTTCGTCCACAGAATAGGGTCTACCCGGAGACCCTGATACTTAACTCTTCCCATCAGAGTCTGACAATCATCTAGTAGTTAATCATGAATCTAATGATGACTGTCAATCCAGAACCTTGTCCCTGTAAAGATGCAGCAGTCTGCTCACAGCTTTCATGTTGCAGATCCAAGCCTCTGACTCAGACCAATAAAAGGATTTGGGGGTCAGTGACAGGGCCTGAGGGAATGGCATGAAGCTTTGTGTCAGCAGAGGTTTTAGGCTGGATGCTAGGAGAACATTTGGGCACTGGAACAGGCTTCCCAGGGATATGGTCACAGTAAGAAGCCTGAAAGAGTTAAATAAGTGTTTGGGCAAGGGTCTCAGGAACCTAGTGTGATTTTGTGGCCTGTCTTGTGCAGGGCCAGGAACTGAACTTGATGTTCCTTGTGGGTCCCTTCTAACTCATGATATCCTGTAGTTCAATTAACAGAATATTACTGTTCTTTCTTGCAACAAAAAATGTATGTATTAATGGAAAAAAGGCTATTAAACTCAGTTTGAACTAGTGTACAGGAGGACGTCCACAACTATAAATTGGTTATAAGGATGATACTTCAATCAAAACTTTGCAATGCAAAACAAATTTCCAAGAGCCTTTCTGAGAATGATTCAAACCAAGCGTTTGGATGCAAAGCATCCTTGTAGGCAGAGAACAAGGCATAACTCTTCCAGTCATCAAAAGTAAAACCTATATCACCTCTGAACTGTTCAATGTGACCTACTAGGAAACCTTCCAAAGCTAACAGTTCCAACTGGAGTTTCTTCCATGTGCGCAAGGATACATCGTGAGGACAGGGCAAGGGTTCTTCAATTTATCTTTATATTTTAAAGAGATCTGTGTCTCTATTATACCTTCATGTTCAATTATGAGGTGAGTTTAACAATTAAAATAATGAGGAGACTTTCAATACTTCTTAGTTTCCATAATTGAGGCCAGATTTTCAGAACAGACATGTGTATCAAGCACGAAGTACTTGGAGACCTAGTCAGTAGTGTCACAATGGGAACTGCTACACAACTAGCAATTTTAAACAAAAAATTACTCTAAACTGGTAATTGTAATAGGAATTTAATGTACTTATTGCATAGTTTCTTCTTTCTTCAAAAGAGCAGGCACACAATATAGAGGAGTCAATCCTTCCTCTTGCTCTAGCAAGGCTTATGACCCTTCGGTTCATATTCCTTCATAATCCTTATGAATCAGGAATAGTGTGGATATGAATGTGTATCAAATTTCAAGATCCAGGGTGAATCGCTTCCCCAGATCTGTAGGTCTTAGAAGATGGATAGTGTGGAGAAGAATATATTTCTGATCAATCCTGTTATATATTTGCTTGATATCAATATTCCATTTATTCTACTCAAGTCCACAGATGCAGTTATATTGTAATTTACTAGTTGGATTAAAAATTGTACTTAAAAATGTTATTTTATAACTGTTTTTTCTCTAGAACTTCCCAGTGGTCTCTGGGAACTGCTATATACAGTTCTGGCAAGCACTGACTTCATAGCTGCTATGAGTTAGTTATTTTTTTTAGGCACTATCCTAGTTGGCACAATGGGTTTGATTTTGTTAAAGGCACAGAGAATGGGCACAAATCAGGATTTTCTATTGAGTTCTTTACTACTAGCTGTTAATTTCAGAGGCTGAAAGCCATTGCTCAGACATTGCTCACCCTTCAGAAGTGCAAAAGCCATAGAGGTTGCTCAGCCTTCCTCTCTCAAGTGTAACTTGGCCCTCAAGCAGAAAGGACAATCTCTAAAATGTCAGGCTCTGGGCCAACACATGCCTAGACCAGAAAATAGCCTCACAGTAGTTACTTCAGTGGGAAATTTGGATCAGGAAACATTTTCAGGACCAGGGCCTTGACATATAGACTCTCATCTGATAGACTCTCATCTATCATTTCCAAGCAGGCAGCTGACAAACTGCTAAGGGTGGATCTTGCAGCATGAAACACTTGGGGAAAGCTGAAGCCCATTTTCCTTCAGATCACCCAGTAGCTGCCAGATTCCGTGGGGCTTTCTATCACCAGTGACCTCAACGGTATTTGAAGCTGTAATTTCACACCAGTGAAGTCCTGTAACAGCAAGGCCTGGGCTGTTTTGGGGAGGATGTGGTGTTGTTCAGTGGTCAGCAACGAGGGAACGGCATGCAGCCCCTTGCTGATGCTACATCAGTGGAGTATCCCAATGTTGCTTATTATGATACCAACCTGGACTTTGCACCAATCAGCACTTTGGGACTTAGGGTAGGTATCAGACAAGTTCACCCAGTGGATGACATACCTTTGCAGCCCATCCTGATGTAAAATGTAGAACTGATTCTGAGCACTCTTGGGAGAAGTGCCTGGAAGGTGGAGCAAGACATACTCTACTGTAACCGGCATTTGCTGTGAAATGCACTATGAAATATCCATCTCTGCATGCTGCAATCAAGTGACATGTTGTCCAACACTGATCATCACTATAGTTACAGGACTGATCTATTTTGGGTTTAAAATGGTAAAGAAATGTAGAATTTCATCCATTTGTAGGCTGGCCAGATACTACAGTGATACAAGCATTAAATATGACTGTGGTAAATTAAGTAACAAAACAGAGGTATGCAGACAGATATGTGGATTTTGAAATGTAAAACATTATGCCTATCTGTTTTGATCAAATTACACATTCTTCAGCATAGAATCTGCATGCTTATATGTAAGGCACCATGTGCATATATGCTTCTGTGTAACAGTTGTCCTTCACGCAAAGACCACTAACGAACAAACTGAAGCAAAGAGAAATCACACAGAAATTATGTCATAAGTACTGTTTTATTCCTTTTTTAAAAAAATTAAAACCCAGGAGACAAAATATCTTGTATAAATTGTGGAATACCACCTCTGCATATTACTTTTTTCTGTTTGGTTTTGTTTGTTATCAGTACACACTGCATTATAGCAAACTGTCTGGAGTTCTTAACAAATGCAATCAATCTGATCACATTAAATGGGAAGGTTCCTGCAAAAACTTATGAATCCGCTTATGAATTTGAAAACTATGCTTTTAATAATTTAAATACCATCTACCAATACTACAATGTCCCACTGAATAATTCAGAAAAGCATGTTACGTTCATGTTATGGCATTTCAAAAGCAGTATTTGTATTTTGAAGTCACCCTTTCTAATCAAGTTTCCATAAACAATCTGGTTAAGATAAATTAATTCCTAATTTGAAGTTTTGACCCGAAAAGTAAGTGCAACTAGTTTGCAGGTTAATTTAAAGTTAGCATTATGTCTAAATAACCACTGGTTCAGCTAAACCACTTTTGAGACCAGAAAATGTGGTACCCAGTTTGGGCTCTTCATTTCCAACAAAGGACATGGTGAAGGGGAACAAGAGAGCATAGCCGAATACTGCTGCCTTCAAGGGGTCTTGAATAGCAGAACAGTCTTCATGGAACCTCTTCTACCAACCTACCTACCACAAAACCAGGAGCTTCCAACACTAGAGACTAAGGAACAGCTGAAAAGACCATTCTCCCTTCTCCTTCCTTGATTTTCCCTACTGTGCCAGTCAGGCAAGACTTCTGACCCACACATCACCCATTCCTGACATCAGAATCAGATCAGTTTAGCCCTCATGGTCAAAACTATTTACACACAGTCACATTCTGTCCTTGTTCATAGAAGCACTGATAAGAGGCTTGCCAATACCCCACTTTTTGTCTGGCACCTGTCAGACTCACAGGGACAACCACAGAGAAGGCAGCCAGATGTTTTTCTATTCCATCCTGTTCCCAAACCTGATGCTCTGCACTTCAGTGTCTCATTCATGAGGTACATGCCCAGGCTTCCTACGGGCAAAGTGTTTACCACCTGTTCTCTGTCGTTACTCTGTGTACTGATTCTTCCCCAAGTGATTCAGTTCCTGTTTGGTGTCACTTCTCCACTTGTACAACTTTGCCTCTTCTTCCTAATGGTTTGTACTATCTCTTCTCTTCCATATTTTATCTTTTTCCTCCTCAACTCATGCCTGTTCTAATTCCCTGTTATCTTTCTCACAACAATATTTCCACCTAGCCTTTCTCTCATTATAACTTTCTAGTCTTTCTCTCATTATAACTTCCTCTTCCAGTAGCAAGTTTGAGAAATTACAAAAACAGGATGATGGGAAGAATACAAAGAGTGAGCTGTGGAATCCTAAACAGAAATAAGTTAACAAATTAAAAAAAAAAACTCCAAACACTGGAAGGAAAGCATCACATGCACTTGCCAGTTGGTAGCCATATCCAAGATCAAAGGCTTGTGCTCACTGCACATGAATCTTGCATATTTCTGAGGCTCAAAGCAAACCCCTGGGTCCTTCACAGTGACTTAGGCTGAGGTGTTCACATGTTACCTGATTTCTGAAAATTTGTCCTCTCTGTCAAAAAGAAAACATTTTGACTCAGAGAGACTGGTAGAAACCTCTTTTCTAGTTAAAGTACAAAAATCTCACAAAATTTTAAGTCTTCCTAATGGCAGTATACTTTCCGTTCATTTCCCGAGGCCTTGAGGCAAATGAAAAAAGTACTTAAGGACCATTTTTTCATCAATTATAAAACCAGTATCTTATCTTTTTCCCCATTATCTGTTAGCTGATCCATGGGAAAGAGTCTACGAAGACACTTCATTTGGTACAAAGGGAAGCAACATATCTGAAAAAAATGTTCTAGGAAAATTAATGCAGAACCTGGAAATTTTGCTTGACAAGGTTTCCTAAAAGCTGTGGGCTATAGCAAATGACAGTACAGCTCGTCTAGTCTATCTTTTTCCAATTTGCAGATCACCATTGTACTTGGACTAGAGCATGAGATGCTGTTATGAAGTACAGTGGCTGTCTTTGAACTTTATCGCACATAGTAAATCCATAACTGTGTAAGATTACCTTATTTGAGGATAAGAATTTAAAAAGTCAGAATAGCACAGATCAAAATTTAACCTAGGGTAGAAATTAATGTGGGGGAAAGACAAGAAGATTTCTCCCATTACTTACCACTGCAGCCAATATAAAACCACTGGTTTCTACCTTGCCATTTGTGGTTTTTCTGATGCCACTTAGATTGTCAGAGGTTATTGCCTCAAAAAAGTGTCTAATATGCACCTGCATTATTCATTGGTTCTTGCTGACTTTACAGAAGTTTATTTCATGTACACTTATAGATGTGAGCAAATGTGTCCCTGCATTACAATTGTAATATCGATTGGAAGGCATTTTAAGAACCACTCAGCATATATTCCACTAAATTGGCAGCAGTAATCTGTACACAAAGTGCATCTCACAGCCTAACTTCAACAAGCCCACTTTTACCCACAGCTTTCCTAGTGGGGAGCAAACATCTGCAGACATATTTGAGCACCTATAAAACTGTAACCATGGGCACAGACAAATCTGTCTTTCTTCTTCTCACAAAGGTAGCCGGCAGTGATTACTACTTATCTCAAACTGCTGCAGTTAATTTTTTTTTCCTATGATGGTACAATCTGAGTACAAAACCAGGAGTGTGATGGTCCCTGAAGTATCAGAACAGTCCTCACCCTGGCCCCAGGACAATGACACCTGCAGCTTTCTATAATATGGAAAGAATTTTCCCAAGCCATAGTGGGTGAATTCATCTTGCATTTTTTTTCCTCTTCATTACATCTAGTTGTCCTTCTGGTCTGTATTTTGCATGCAGTACTTGCAACACCATCTAGAAACAGAAATGTTATTTACTATCAGGGACGGAAATGATTGCATGTTTAGGGCATACTGAAATATGTGATCAGGTGCAAGGGAGGTACGTCTGCTTCAAAGCTGCTTGAGCTGGAAGCAGGTAGAATTACAGAAAGTACAGGGCAAAAGGGTTGACCTTTTGAGAACCATGTGTTTTGAGAACCATGTGTAATGTTACACTATCAGGCAGGAATATAATGTTTATGGACAAATGGAAGAAGAATTCTGCCATGGTCTGTTGCTTAGACAGCTGCCAAACAGGCTGAGTAAAATCTGCCCCAAAAAAAGCATGAGATCGTGCAGCCATAGGTTAGCCTGAACGACTGCATCCCAATTAAATCATCGTTATATGAGCGGCATTACAGCAACTAAGAATTGCCTCAGTACAGCACGAGCTTGTTGCTAATACAGATCACATTCCAGATCCACTTCAGTCTATGGCACACAGCCAAGTGGAAGAGTATCTGCTATGAGCTCACCGTCCTGGGGGAGAGAGGTTGGGCTGCAGGAAGCAAACTATATTGAACAGCAGTGCTGACCGGGTGTACCTTCTTCTCACTCAGTGGGTGGCTCCCAGTGGTTTAAGATCTGCTTCCATCTCTAGGGATTTCTACAAAGACGAGTTAATGAAAGCGTTTGCAATCACATTCTGCCTCCAGCTTTCCTTCACTTACCTATCTTTTTCTCTCTGAAATTAACTCTTCTGTGGCTACTCAGTACTTATATAAACCTTCACATTATTGTCTTGCAATGGCCATGACTGTGGATTGTTTATTAATCTCAGAATATCTAGAAATGCTTCTGATGCACCTAATTCTCAACTGCCCAGGGTTTTCCTCTTTCCCCTCTTCTCAGTGCCTTCTGAACACCAGAAATATACACCCCTTTACACCTCATCAGTTAGACTCCACTGAGACAAATGAGAGATCTGTTTATTTATCCTAGTCAGCTGCAAAGGAGTCCATTACAGCTTCAGTTTTCAGGGAGCTGCAACTGAGGAAGCCTTACCATATGTACAATTGTCTTCTCTTTTCTTCCACCTTCAGCTCATCTGTCACTGACTGTGTAGGTAAACATAACTAATTTCTTCCAGCTTACAGTGACATTCACTTCACTTTTAAGTCCTTTTTTTTTTTTTTTTTTTTTTTCTTTTTTTTTTTTTTTTTTTTTTTTTGTGTGTGTGATATGCTGCAGAATATTGCACCATTGCTTACTGCAGTATTAATCATTCTTGTCCCCAGGCAGCATATCCTGAAAGATCTGTCCCACACCACATGGTTGCTGAGGCAATTGCAGTTACTTCCATGTGAAAAGCTGGGCAGCTAGATCCAGGAGCCTAACCAGGAGTGTAACCAGAGAGTTAGCTCCCACTGAATCCCCCAGGAGTCTTGAATAAACCTTTTAAGAGTTGAGACTATGGAATGAATGAGGTGATACCTTGTGCTTAAGCTGAAAAATACTTGTGCAATCTGAAATTTAGATAAACTCTTACACTCTTCTTGTCAGTTTGCATTTTGTGGGTTTCACTAAAACTTTGCATTAAGACAAGCATTTACTTTGTCTGGTTTTGTAAAGGTAACTGTGCTTTCAGTCACAGTTTGAACCTAGGTGAATAATACCCTGTTTTTATCAACTAGAAAAATTCCTCCTCTGCTTTATCTGTCATTTTTGCTGTTAGGTCCTTATGTGAGACACCTGTCATCCTGCTTCTCCCACTCATGCACAGACCTACGATAAGAGGAGTAGCTAATAACACTGTGGCCTTGCGTTTTTTCGTTTCAATTCCTCACTAGATACCTATAAAAAGTATCTATATCCTTAAGTGGCTGCTGTTATCTCTGGATCCTTGGATTTACTCATCCCCTGTATATCACAGGACTTGAGCTAAAGCGAGAATCAGCCAACCATTTAGCCATATTAGTTCTTTACCCAAGATGGATCAGCATTACTGATGACCCTAAACTACACTAAGTTTCAGTGGCTTCAGCCCAGCTTTCCAAGCAGTCAGGGACAGAACCGGTACCTTAAATTTAATTTTCATTGGCCTATCTACAAAAAATTTCTGGTTTATTAAGCTATATCATTCCCTGTGTTTTGCCATCATTACTCACAACTAACCTCACTAACCATTTAGAAAGAGTTTTGTGTCAAATGTAATTATGCTCTGTTATTATATTTTATGCTTCATTACTTTCTCTTGGTTTTGTAATGTTGGGGGTTTTTTACCAACTTAAATCCCCACAAGAAGCAGTAAAGAGAAAGACAATACCAAACTGTGCCAGGGCTGATCCTGTCAACATCATAATCCATCCCTGAGAAGTACAACACCCACCTGTAGTACAGCAGAGAAATACTTTACTTTCATTATAGCTGATAGTGTTTGTTCAATTAAATCAAGGCACACAATAGTTCTGGCTAAATCAGAGCTTTCAGCTGTGTTTGCACAGGCAAAGAGAAACCTCAACCCTTTCAACACATCTAAGAACTACCCATTCAAGCAGAATGTCCCAAAAGCAAACATTCTCAGAAGGGAAACCAGAATTTAAAACCTGTTAAAACCTTCAAGTTTCAATGCAATCTGTTTTGTGGTCCCATTGTTTCTGCAGAAATTTCTCCAACGCTCAGTCTAGACGGTAGCCTTGACAGACATCTTTTATTCATGAAAGACATAGAGGGAGCAGGAAAGAGAAATGATCTGGCTGTTGCAGATTTCATTGTACACCTACTCACTTCTTGTTGCTATTTTGCTGACATCAGTGTGTTTTGTTCTTTTGCACCTATTATCCATCACCATATGTCCTCTATTCACACACTTGACCCCGGGGAAGGAAACAGCAAAGTATTCTAAACATCAGATATTCAGATCTCCAAATAGTCCTGTCCCTTGTGTCATTCACACACTTACTACGTGCATGTCCTCACAACAAATCAGAAGCAGATTTTCATTCAAGTTTTAGACCTCTTTTCCACAGACCATGGGGGCATGGGGCTTTGGATCACTCTGTCTTTGTTCAATCTGAGCATATGGTGTCAGTCCTGCACAGTGCTGATGCAGACAGTACCCAGATTGCACAATTCAGAATCTAAAAACTTCCACTGCCCTCTCAGTATTACTGGGGTGAGGACAAGGGGAGCATTTTTATGCCACAGAAGGAAGTTAAGGTCAAGCCATGTCTCAAAATCCACCTGTCCTCCCCCTCCCTCCTCCACTGACCAAGGACTAACTCCTCTGCAGAGCAAAGCTGAGGAGCAGCAAGAACTGGACTCTGAACTGAGCTGGAAGAACACATCTTGGCAAGGCACCAGCAGCCTGCAATTGTCCAAGTGCCATGTTCTCCTGTCTACCTCAAGGCACCCTTGCGCCAAGCAGAAGGAAGTGGAGGAAAAGCACAGGGGTACATTCCTCTGTGACTGTGGGAACACTTCCTACCTTAACGTGGTAGGAAGCCTGGAGCTATTTCAAGTCTCCACTGCTTTAACTGGATGCATCATGCACCCAGAGTCTTTTCATTGGTCTGGTTCCTAGGCTTAAAAAATCCCAGCTCTGCTGGTAGCCATGACTTCTAGCAGAGAAGTGATATTTTTGAAACAGAAGGCAAGGAGATTCCAAGGGAAAAACAGGATGCCTGGTTGTGCACCTCAAGGAGACACTGAGTAATGCCCACAAATCTCCGCTCACTGCTGAGAGAAACAACTGTGGACACGAGTGGAAGGTAGGGAAACAACTGGGAACACAAAGAGAGAGGAATATAAATAAATTTGTATTCTCCCACTGTATGCCACACTAGAAATTACTTTCCAGTTGCAAGCATTAGAGAATCAGGAAATTCAACCTTCACTCCCTTTCAACATCTTACACTTTGGCAGCCCACAGCAGTTCATTTGGCAGGCGCGTGCACCAAATGTGCCTTTCAGTCTTGTAACAGATGGAGTACATTACACACAAGACTGCATACCTCACGTACAATATCTAACTCTTAAACTAGGAAAGGGCATCCAACAGATCCCACTGACCACAAAATTGCTTCCATATCGTTGAGGGGAAGAATTCGATACATGACTTAGAAGTAAATATTCTCTCTCCATGGTAAACAAATGTGCCTGACTACACAGCCTCTGGTTTCATAGGTGTAAGAAATCTATTCTTCCATTCACATTTTACTCTGGATACATCCCACCTGAAATCTAGACCCAAATAATTAAATATGCTGTGATCTGTTTAGCTTTTTGGTATAATTCTTTCAGAAAGAATGAGTACCACAACATCTGGCTAGCTGTTTGGGTTTAGTGGCTTTTTTGTTTTATAATTATAAATCCCAGAATAAAACATTAGCCACACAGAATTGTCAGGGACCATAGGCTTTTGATTAATTTACAGATCAAAAAGTTTACTCAATCCATAGATCAAATATAAAGATAATGTAATTTCAAGTACAACTTACAGAAGGTTTTCAGAAATGCTCCTAGCAGACTGTTCTTTTCTAAGCACCCACAGCAGGTTAGTTTACACCTTTTAAAACATGGCAGCTATCAGGTGCATGTCTAATGCCAACCAGGAAAGAACAGCCAGTGGGTAGAATAAGAAAAATAATAGAAGGATGAAATATTAAAATACAAACATTGATGGGTTTATTTATATATTAAGAAACTTAAGGAGGAATTCACACAGTTGTGAATCACACAGTAGGTTAGAAAGTATCAGTGAGCGTTTAATACATATTAAATATATCTGCTAAATTATACAGAATATTATATAACTTACATTAAATGCTCATGTGTACTTTCTAGTTTGTGGTGTGATTTGAGGTGAGATATTCACTCCCTTCTGCAATTCCACAATCTGTCAGGTGGGGATAAAAATATTTGTTGATATCACTGGTCGAACCTGAGGACACCCTGCTATTTGAACAGCAGCCATTCATGTGTACAGTGTTACAGTTTTTATCACTGAATTGTAGATGATGCTGTCAGCACCATTGGTTCAGCAACACCAATATAAGCCATGGACAGAAAATCCTGCCTTATTCACTGCAAAGCTGTATTAAGAAACAGACTATGAGTCCACTTGCTCCTCTGTGATCAACATTGTCTCATCTAGAGTAGGTTCAGCTGCAGTCACAAAGCAATTCAATGTAAAATGTATGCAGCAGTATTAGCTGCTGCACAGCATGGCTTATCAGAGATCATGGGAGACATTCTCCCCTTCCTGATAAATCTGAGAAAGAGTTCTTCAAATTTTTACACAAGTATATGTAAACAGCTGCTTATTGATATCATGGCTAGGCTTCGTGAACGAAGATTTGAAAGGGCTCTACCCACGCTTGCTACAAGCACGCTGATGGCTAAAAAGGCCAATGCGAGATAGACAAGTCCGGTTGCAGAAGGCACAGCAGAAAGACTCCCCAGGTGATATCGACGAGATGCGATTCTTTCTGCGTTGTCTTTTCTCCTCGAGAGTGATCCTGCGTGTGTTCTCAAAAGCAGCAGCAGCCTTATAGATGGTGTCTCTCCAGACCTCACGATTGGATATTAAATACGTTTGGTATACAGTAAAACATAACACTTATTTGTGGACATAATGATGCATTATTTGGCCTGTCTGAACCCAATTATCTGGAGAAGTGCATACCCAATGAGACAGTAAATATATATACATGAACAGGATTGGAGTACAGAAAGGTTCAACAAAGTAATTGACTCTATTTGTTCTCATCTTACGGAAGGTAACCATATCAGGTCTACAAGAAAACCTCTAGAGTGAAATACTTTTCTTCCAGAAGTTCATTTCCTGCTGTCACAGGTTAAATTGAACAAAGCAGAGGTACAAAGACAGTGTTCAATGAATTCTTACATTTCAAAAAACTTACCCAGACCACAGAGACAAGGTAACAGGCAAGGGTAGAGATCCGTTCCTAATTCCTGGAAAGAGTACGAATTTACGAAGATAAATACTCCTGTATTCAGCCAAACCTTACCTCTTTGATTCAAGTACAGATGGATTTTGTTGTGGGGAAGACAAGTGCCAATAAAGCAAGTACACAAATTTCTGTAAGATGCAAAAAATGCCAGTATATGGGTGTATTGCTTCAGTAGAAATGTATAGCAAATAATTTCAGGCATAAAAATTCAATTCTGCTCAAGAACTCAGTTGCACCTATAAAACAAGTTTAATCAGAGCAGGCAAAAAAAGAGGAGTAAGAAGCACAGTGGACTGGCTGTGACTAGACCAAGCCTTCTCCTCTCACACAGACACACGTGAATCTCTTTGGTTCTGCTGTGCTTTTGACTCTAGACAAAGAAAGTATTGTACCCCACAGTCCTGGACCACTCTCCAGGACAGGGTTCTTGACTGTGGAGTGGATTGGTAAAGGACTGGGGCCTCGTGGGACTTTTATAATGCTTATAATTATAATGTGATCAAAGGCACTGACGACAAGGCATTCTGCAGACAGAGACAGAGCTGTGCTTCCAGAAAAAATGCCACACCAGATAAATCATCAAGCCTGAGTTGCCTGAGCTCTTCATGTTTGGTGGATGCATGCATACATTTAGGTTATCTGACCTTTGTTCACTACTTATGTGCAAGATATCAGTCAGTTTAAGCAATGCCACTCTGACATGCTCTGAAGTGAGGTAAGCCTATTGATTTCCTTATGCATTAAATCCAACTCAAAAATATAAAAGGATAAATATGTGAGATATATAGATATATAGATACAGATATATAGATATATACACGAGACTTTTCTGCATAGTTCAGGACTTGCTTTGCCTAAAACCATGACTCGGCAAGATGTAAGCCAGGTCTTCTAAGAAGGCATAGGACACTGTGTTGTGCATGTGCTCTGCTGAATACTCTGATGTGTGGATATTTACAGAATTAGCTGACATATGTCACAGATTTGTGACTCTCTGCTATCACCTACCAAGCAACAGTGGCAAGAAAGGCAATGTGTCCCCCTTCAGCAGTGGCAGTTCACAACCAGAACTTGGATTTGACCTCATCTGAATTTGGGGTGCTAAAAGCTGGGGTACAGGACAGTGTCTTGCAAGACTTCTGATGGAAACTGCTGCATCTAGACCAGATAAAACCAAAAGAGAACCTGAGTAAGAGCTCAGATAAGGGTAGGTCAAACATTCCCATTGTTTGACCTATCTTAGAACACTGTGTATGATTTGCAGGTAAACATGTAGGTATCCCCTTAAAATATCTCAAAGAAATGTACACATAATAAAGTACACCTTTTCAATATATATTCTCTTTACTTTTGTTTTGAATACACTGAACACAAACCTACAGTGTGGATTTGTTGTTGGATTATTACTGGGATATAAACTGCAACCTGACCATTGAAACAGCAAGCATCTTAAAAAAAAACAAGAACAAAACTAAATGAAACCAAACCAAACCAAAGGGGAAAAACTCATCATCAATAAAAGAGCAGTGGGTTTGGCCATTTTTTTACTCACAGTTACCAAATCTGTGAAAAATAGTAATTAAACACCTATACTTACACCCACAGGCACGAACATAGTATAAACATTTTGGTTTTTTTATTCTGAGGGCCTCAATCTTCACCCAGAAAGATTATTGAGACTATTTGTATTGTTTGAAGTTTGAACTAGATCATATCAGATATCTGCTTTCTTTGCAGTCTCTGTCTCACTCCTTTTACTCTCCCTTCCACTTTATTTAAAACACGTTTTTAATACAGGTCCTATCAATGCAGCTTCTCAAAGAACATTTCTTCTGCTATAGAAACTTTGCACAGGGGTAAAGGCAATGAAAAATTCATTTATTTCCAGTTTTGGAGCAATTCACAGAAATCTGTGTAGAGATTATGTGGGTTAGCAAAAACAAATCATTTGAGTTCTCCAGGCTCTATCTCCAGGTTATATCTTGGCAGGCTTCTGTTTCATCTTTCCAAATATTCTATAGAATTGCTATTTGTATTTTTGACAGCTAAACGCAGTGTTGCTGGGAGCTATTATTCCACTGCAATACTGCTTCATCCTCTTCTATCTGCTCAGCTATCCTCCCTCTGATGTGGGTAGGATTTTAAGATCAAATGCAGCTGCTTCAACAGGTGATCACTGCAGTTCACAAACTAGAACACTACTTGACCTGGACCAGAGTTTATACTGCTGCTGTAATGGGCTGGAAACACTCAGTGGTGAGCATCCAGATGTTCACCATAAAGGTGGTGATCTCCAGGAGGTGACTGTGAAAGAGTAGCTAGGACGACACTGCTGCTTCAGCATTCCTAGGGAAAAGTATGATCATCCAAAAAAGTCAACTATTCAATTGAACTCTACTCCTACTTAACAATAATACCTTACTACACATTACCATCTATTTTTATGCTTATCTTGTTTACAAGACCTTTACTAGTTTCCTAAATGGTTAAGAAAATCACACTGCTTCAATGTCCAAGGTAGCTACTTTCCATCTAAATCTATTCCTGGTCCTAGGACACAAAGTTCAAGTTTAGACATCTCTTTTGTTATCCATACCTTGCTCACCTTGTTGTACTACAGTGTGACCTTAATGATGTTTCCTCTTCCAAACTTGGAAAAGTGACAATGGATTTGATTTCCAATCATAGCATCTCCTTGACACTCCTTGACCTTAATAAATTGTCTGCTGGACTCTAAATGACATTTAACAGCTTAATCTCTGACCTGAATAGTGTGAGAGCTGCCTGTTTGAAAAAATGACTCTTTTTTCATGGGACACTGTTCCTGCATCTGACAAAGGTATTACTCCATGTAGAGCGCTGAAAAATAAAAGAAAGGGAATGATGGCGGATGTTTTATTCTATGATTTAAGTTCCAGGACACCTCCATCTTTCAAAAAAACTGACTGGGATTTTTTAGACCACTGCAATGAGTATTGTTAGACACTGAATTAAATCTTGTTGAACCTGGTTCGGCCGTTTCCCCTCACTGAAGAGGCAAAGCAATCCTTTTGCTGTAAGTAAAAGAGATTTGATGTATTTTTATTGAAAGCTTGAATGGATGCTGGGCACTTCAGTTAGAAAAGGAGTGAGATGCTGATAAAGGAAGAGAAAAAAAAATTAGATGTGGCACAGAAATAGGTACAAAACCAGGCTTGGCCCTAAACTGAAAGACAGCGAGGAGGATATTACTTGATTACTCCACTGCTCAAAACAACAACAACAACAACAACAACAACAAAACAAAACAACAACAACAACAACAACAACAAAAACACAACACAGATTTTCTGTATTATTGCAAGTAAACAAACTGGAACAAACTAACTCAGCTCATTGCTTGGTCTCATTTCCTCACTGGAATATCCTAAAAAGCCCCAAATGTTTTCTAGACACTTGGACTGAAAGGAAGGCAATTATCTGTGCTACATCTTTCAGGAAGTAAGAGAATTTGTGTGGGTTGATCTATTCCTTGCTGTTCTACATTTGTTCATGTTTCTGATGGGTGTATTCTGGTTAATTAAGCTTTACATAATTTGTTATTTAAATAATTGCTAAATTATTTAATTCTCAAGTTATTTGAAAGTCTAATTCTGCAAACAGGTGGAAAAAAAGAAACAGCATAACTGCCCATGAAACAGTTTAAGTTAAGTATTTTACTTTTCTACCATTCTCCTCCTCATTTTCCCCCACCCCTCAGAAGATGTGTGGTATTCTATAACTTGACCCCAATTTGCTCCAATTATCTGAACTTTCCCTCTCTGTTACTATAACCAACATCTTACTCACAGTGCTGCTAGCACTTAATATTTGTCTCTACAGGCACTCAGGCTCAGGAAGCTTTTGCAAAAGAAAGGCAGAGGGGAAATAAGCAAGAGAGCATGTTCTATAGTTCACCCAGAAGACGGAAAGCTTTCTCTCTTCAAGACACCTCCTCATGAGCCTCTTTTGTAAATAAATCCAGCATCCAAATTTAGAGAAAAAATAAATCAAGCACAATTAAAAGAACTTTACAGAAAAGCTTGACAGTTATCTTAGCTTTTGAAACTTTCCATTACTGACTCCCACATGACCTATATCAAACTAAACATCTTTGTTTAAAAATAAATATATTTGTCATTAGAAAAATGATACTTTGACTCCTCTCTATCCCCCATTCTTATCTCCACACCTGGTAGGTTGGCCACCTGTTTAGTGTAGCAAAAGAGCCTCTTCCCTTCTTATGGGAGAGCCAAGGATATAATTACTATATATGGAATACAACAGTCTTATACTTTCCACTTTTTATTTTTTGTGATAGGCTCTGCATCTTATTCTTCTGGGTAATTTCATGGTTTGTACATTTGAAGGTGGAAATGCAACTAGAATTCCATCACAGGTGTTGTGGACTGATAAAGATAGCAAATAAAGTCTATTTTTAGAGCTAGCTAGATAATAAGAAGTTTAATTGTTTATCACTAATGTTCCTAGACTCAGATGTTGTGATAATTGCAATGGATGGTCTGAAGTGGAAGAAACAGATGCCATAAATGACAAGACATGAAATGTTTTGCCGATGTACCTAAAGTTTTCCTTCAATATATCCTATTTACTTACAGGGGAAAGAAAAAAAACAAACCACAAACAACTTAAAATCCCCAAAAGTAAGCTTTTTATCAAAGACCTCTGTTATAGATGGAATTAAGTTTTATCCAAAATATCATTTAAATCACTTGATCTTTAGCACTAATAAGCACAAGGAAAAAACTTTGAAAACACAAGCTCCAGAGAAAATATGTACTATTTGGGGAAATTTCACCAGGAATTTTTAGATATGTCTACCTCCTCATCTTGTTCACATCTACTCATTATTCAAGTTGAATCACTTAAGTTCTCCCTGGATTTTGTCTGGTCCAAGGCCTCATCAAAAGAGGACTAGCCTCCAAGTAGCCTCTGAGTTGGATTAGGTTGCTCAGTGTCTGCCCTATGCCATGAAAGCTCAAGGGATAAACACATCTTCCTGGGGCACCTGTGCCAGCATTAAATCACTCACACATGTTTTTGCCTAAGAGTTACAATCTTTTTTGCTGCAGGTTGGGACTGTTGTCCTTTGCCCTTCAAGTACACACCCCTGAGAGCAGCAGGGTTTCATCTTCTAAACAGCCCTCATTTTGCAGCTCTAGACTGCCACAAGATCCCCTTCTAGTCTTCTGAAAATTAAGCCAGACAAAACCATTACCCTCAGTCATGGAATATGTTCAGAGATTTCCTGATGAGCAGGATAAACGTAGATGTCCAAACCTTGGATCATAAACCCTTAAACCATGAAACGTGCAAGTCCTATTATTTGAAAAGCTCCTCTAACCCCTCACAGTACACATGAAGGTAGTTCCAAAATAGCCTGGGATTAGAAACTAAATAAGCACTGGACTTTACACTGGTTTGATAATGATGTTGTTGCTACTGTTATTCTGAAATATTATTTTTGTCTGCACGAACACTAGTAATTGAAGACTGATTTTTGCTAGCAATAGTTATTCACTTTTTGCACAAATAATTTCTACAAGTAATTGAGAAACAGAGGAAAACTAATTCATTTCTTGTTTACATTGGCACTAGATTCTTCTCACTAAACAGAGTTTTTATGTATTTAAACTTATAGTTACTAGTCTTCTAAAGAAGTAATGCCCTTGGAGGAGACAATTTTCTTTTACTTGCTTTACACTACCTTTTCTTAAGCATAAACTATTTGTCTCCTAAGCAAGGTCTCTCAAATATTAGGTTCTGAAAAAAAAGGAAGATTATTTATTTTGTTTGCTCTGACAGTTTTCAGGATCTAAAATGCTGTCTGAATGAGATATTTTTCATGCAATGTTTCCAGGCACAAACAGTGATTTTGACAAAGCTTACCATAATGTAGGGAAATAATAGTTTCACCTGACAAAAGATTAGAGAGAATCAATAACCAATTACTTCTATGATTCTGAAGCCAACCCAGATCTTGCTTATGGAGTAAAGGACAACTACAAAATGAAGATTAGGCAAGATTTTTACATCAAAAGGTAAGTACTATTCATGTTTATATCAACTGAAACTACAGAATTATTTGTCTCAATCTTGTGGTACCAAAAAAGTGAACAAGCAGTTGTTCACTTGTACAGATAAAGCCTCTGTCACTGAAAGGCACATCAGAGAGAGAAAGGACAGTCTCTACCATTAACTTTTGCTTATCAATCAGTATCTCTATTTCCATTTCTTGAAGTTTAACTTTACAAGTCCTGCACTATTATCACAGGGCAACCACATGTCTAGAAATTCTGGTCAGTGTCATAGTATCGAAAAATGTTAAACACATTGAGAAAAAAACAAAACAAAACAAAACAAAACCAAGGCTTTTGCTGGTATACATTAGTAAAGTTGCATTGCAACTCTACTGGGAAAATCTGTTGGCTCAGCCAAACTAATGTAAACTATAATGGAAAAATCTTTCTTCTTGATCTCAGTTCTTTTTCCAAAATACCTTATACAGGAATGGAAACTACAGAAAACCAACCCATCTCCCAAGATTCTGTGGCAAGTCAGTCAGGCTACTGGTGTCCAGAGCACCTAGCTACTGTGCTAGCCATGCTTCCTCACAGCAGAACTAATTTACACCTTGCTTAACACCAGTGGCTGAGTACAGTGTCAACACTCAGGGAACAACCCTAGTGGAAAAACATATCAACAATTCCTGTAAACAACAACAACAGAGTGCAGGGGGGTAGGGGGGTGGAAGCAGTCTGACTACGGGGGTAAATGAGCACAAAGTTGCATAAAAAAGTCAGAACACAGAAGCATCTGCAGAGCCCTGCAGAGCAGAAACAGACATTTTTCACTCTTAAATGTAACTTGCCCATGAGAACAGTTCAGGTGGAAGAAATTCACATGGATAAACTCTACAGCCTAGCTAATAACTGTGAATTCACAGACAAATTTAGTTTCCATGGATGTCAGTTCAGTCTATGTAACACTTACTAACAATTAGGAAAAAAAATCCTAACATTTTTAAACATAATATTAAGCAAATTACTATGGTCATGATGAAAACAGACTACAAAGCCAAACAACCTGAAAATTTTGCATTTGATCAATTTACAAAAAAATACCTGGCCATACTTCAGTTTCAGCTTTTATAGAGGCAGCTACTGCACACCTGCGTGTTCACATACCAGAACAATTTTTTACATTTTCTACCTAAAAAGGAAAAGAAATATACAGCAAAAATTGCTTATAATTCTTAAAAAGCCTAGGGAAACAACTAATTCTAACTTAATGATTGTTCCCAAATGTATAGTATTCTGCTCACAAAAGAAATGTATTTCACTCAATAGATCCCCTTTGAAGCACTATGGTCATATATTGTTAAACAAATTGCTTCCTAATTAATGAATCAGCTTGGGAAAAAGTTCTTTAAGAAAGTCTATTCCAGTATGCTCAAATAATAAATTCAATTCTTTTTGTCTTCTTATATTCAAGAAATATTATAATAAATAGGTGCACAGACAGGAATGTCTCCCCAAAGATGGCCTGTTAAGTGAATATCAAAAATTAGAAGCATTCAGATCAAAAACATGAACTCAAAAAAAAAAAATTTTTTTAAGGGCAGAGGAATATACCTGATGCACAGGGAAAAGCAACACACCCTATCATGTGACCACTCTCTTCAATCAAAACTAATAACCCTTTAAATGTCACATATTAAATACACATGAAGTAATACTCAGAAATTACATTATTAGAAATTGCTTAGCAACTCATTTCAACTAACAAAAATACAAGGAAACCACAAATAATTAATACTTAATTAACAGAAAGCAAACATATTCATTAAATAAAGGATTTGAATAAAATTATTGTCTTGCATCTCTCAGCTCAAGTTACCATGACAACTTTTCTTTACTCATGAATAGCAGGTTTGAAGTAGTACCGAAGTATGATTCAGATGTACTCTACATTTTATTTATCAAGCAAGCTTCTTAGTAAAGAGAACATAAAATTCAAGCTTATTACACTCATTTTGTAAAAGACATCAGTGTGCACTACAAAAGACACTACAACGGGGATGCAACAGTAATTATTTTAATTTAAACTACTGACTGCTAGCAACAGTGGCCAATACTGAAAGCCTATGCTTACAAAATATTTAATTACTGTAAATAAGGCTAGTCAAATTTATTTCAAATATGAACAAGTTTTTCTTGCAACTGAAGTATCTCCATATTTAGTTCAATCACAAAAACTGCACAGGAACTAAACTGTTAATTTCAAAGTGTCAGTATATGAATGAGTAGCAGTAGAAAGTGCAGCATTCTCATTTGAGCTTAGTGTTAAATGGACAAGAAAAAGTGTTAAATGGACATGGTAAAGTGTCTTTCTTATCCTTCCACTGACTGTGGTGTCATCACATGGAAAATAGCTTAAATAAAAGTATGGTTTGTGGGTCTTTAATACTTTTGTGTTCCAAAATAGCCAAACTTTTGAGAATAACAGGATTAAAAGGAAAGAAGATGATACAGCATGAGGCAAGGAGTTTTACCACATAAATAAATTAGCTGGACTTCTTTCTCAGGACTTCCTTTTTCAGCTTCTTATACAAGTTCCATTCTCTGAGTTCATCAATTCAAAAACCTCCTTAGAATTAATAGAGCAGATTTAAAAGAAAGCATTTGCAATTATCACAAAAGTAGTATTCAACTTTTCCCAAAGGGTGAAGTTTCTGTTTCCTCAAGTAGCTCTAACGACAGGTGCAGAGACCCATGAGCTTACTCAGCACACCTGTCGTGGTTTTGCTCTGGGTCAATTTGCTTTTACACTCCCCACACAGTTATTATTAGTTGAGAGAAGGTTTATGCAGACAAAAGAGACTGGATTGGGGAAAAAAAAGTATGAGTATTTATTACTAACAAGCTAAAACTAAAGAACTATATCTACAATAATCTTACTTAAGTAAAAGCTGCTATGTATTTACAGAAAAATACTTCTCCCCCTACCCCTTATATCAGTTCAAGGAGGAGAAGCAATCTCATTCTCCATTCTCAGAGTTCCAGGTCTCCTCAGCAATTCTGCAGCACTTTCATCGCAGCTGGAACTCTTTCATCTCTCTCTCTTGCTCTGTGTCGGCCTCCAGGGCTGGGCCTACCCCCCTCCTGGGTTAAGGTTGGAGGCTGGGGGGTTACCCAGGTCCTGAAGGTTTTTCTTCCATAGGCTTACAAGGGGACACTTGCTTACTATGGATCTTCTTCCATGGAGTTACAGGGGATAATGGCTTATGAGTCCACTCCTGTTTCCCTATGGAGGTCCCTCTCCATGGGAGAACAGTCTTTGATAGACCTCTCCAGTATGCGTCTAGCATGGATCCCACACATGGATCCCAAGATCCCTGCTTGAGCCATTATTTGCTCTAGCGTAGGTCTTGTTTCTCTCAGAGTCACAAATCTTCAGTAGCAGCATGGATCTTTCACACAGATCCCAATATCCCTACCCGAGCTGTTTTTGCTCCAGCATAGGTTCTCTCAGGGTTACAAATCTTCAGCAGGACTCTGCCTCATTTCAGTCCTTCTCATGAAGTCTTAGCTTCCTTGTACATCCATAAACTCCTTTGTGAGCCGCATGGGGGTCTCCTCACCCCAACAATCTTTCACAGGTAGCAGGGATTTTATTTTTCAGTCTTTTCCCTGCTGAAGGGAGGGAGAGCAAAAGAGGGAAGAAGCAGCCCCCCTCCTTAGAACTTTCTTCTCTCTCCTCCGGTTGCCAGCGTCGACCTTGGACACTTCGTTATCTCTTCGCTGGAATTTCTTCTGCCACAGTTTCTGTCCAAGCAGTTCGTCTTTTAAAGTTTTTTTTTTCTTCACTCTCTTACAGAAGAGAAGGGAGTTTCAGAGCTACATCTGCCCCCCCTGGCCCATGCCAGGGGAGGAGGGGCCTGGCCCTCCTTGGGCCTGCTGCTCATCTGCATGGCTGCTGCCCCTAATTTCAACTGTGCAATAAATCTCCTCTTCAGTTTTCTTAAAGATGTAATTAGCAAAGGCGTCGCTGAACTTTTTGATCAGCTTTTTGTCCAGAAATCACCTGGACAAAACCATCCTCAGCCCCAGGGATGGGCTGGTGGGCAAAACCACGACAACACCTTATTAACTTGGTCTCAGAGTCATGGTAATGAAGCCATATGATCTACAGGCCAAAGCTGGTCCAGTTCCAGGCAACTTTTAGTGTAGTCAGAGGAAATGTATTAATTTTTTGTGTCTGTCCATAGAAATGTACTCACAGCCAATATTTTAGCTTCAGGTATGTGTTCTAGTTGTTTCAATTTTTAGAAGCTTGGCATGAGATACACCAGGAGAGAGCTTTAGAAAAGTGCACATTTAAGCATCAGCTACATTAACCCCCAGGAATAGAGCTGCTCAGCTGGGTTTACTGAGTTTATATTTGAAAAGATTGGCTGTGATCAGTGGCTTCCAATCTGAGGATTCATGCATTGTTTCTAACTGTGACAACCAGGCCTAGTCTCAACAGGTTAAGGTTAAAAATAAAAGGCATGTCTAACAGAGTGCTTTTTAGAGGACCTGAAAGGTGAAAAACACTGGCAGCCCTACCCATGAAGGTACTCTGTTCACTGCCATAGAGCATCACTTCACACCTCCCACTGACTGCACTGAGACTTCTCCTCCCACCAAGTCACTGAAAATACAGCTCACAGTGCAATTATTTCTGGCCTCTCTTTGTCAGTAACATTTCCCTCTGTGACTAAGGTCTTGTGCATAGCCCTGTTACTCAGCTTTCTTTATCTGCACAGGGAATCTCTTTTCTGTCACCTTGTGTTAATAAATATTTGCTCATGAAAAACTGTAGCTGAGCACTACTCCAATCTGTTGCAGAGAAATGCTGATTTGAAGTGTTTTAGAGTGTTTGCCTGAGGAATTCATTTGACCACTGTCTTTCACTTACTTGTGAAAGAACACATTTTTAAGCACTCTTAACCAGCTTCTGTTGGTATCTTTTGTCCTTCTCCCAGAGAGGTTATGGCATTAGAATCTAATTCTGAGGATAAAAAAAGTAGGATTGTCACATCACATTTGTGCCATAAAAGGATTTTCCTTAATAGTCTATACACAGGCTTTCTCAAGTGGTATTTAGAATGGCTGAATCACTAATATGAGTCAAAGTCACAAGAGTTAGATGAAATCTCAATGCAGAACCAGGTTGACTGATCTCAGCATAAGAAAACAATGAAGAAAACACGGAGTACTGTTGAGTTCTGAACAGCTAATCCTAATATTTTAAAGGCAAGCCCAGTTATCACTTCTATCACATATACAGTTATACTGCAAGTAACTTCAGGGTTGGGGGGGAGGAGTACAAGGGATACTACTAAATATTGCTTAAAAAACACCAAATGAGGTATTATGTGATTCCCCATCATGTCATATCACTTCCATACAGTACACACACCATAGGTATAAAGACAGAATTTGTGAACACTAAAACATGACAATGCTCTATAGCATCTGCAATTTTTTCTTTTACGGCACTTTGTCTACATATCATGTGTTCAAATTATCTACATATCATGTGTGCCACAGAGAAATTATAAAGCCACCAATAAATCACATAAGTAGCTTTTCTAAAAAGAAAATAATTATAGATTTGATGTTTTAAATATTTTAAAACATTACAGTTTTCAAATTAACTAAACATTGCAGTTTTAAGGCAATTTTTTGCTTGAAAAGAACAAATACTGGATTAAATTATATAAATAATGGCTAAGGAATAAAGACTATTTTTGAGGGAAAAAAAAAAAGAAAAAAAAGGCCACACAACTATACTTCAGAAAAGGGAAGAAAATATTTTTTTGCCATGCTCTCTTTTTCCTCCGATCATTTGTTGTGTTTAGAGGTTTCAAAATTTGCAATAAATCTCATAGGTGATAAATTAATAGGGACTGCCATTATCATGAACAGGGTCACCAGATAAATTGTAGGGGGTTATCCTATATATCAGATTACTAATCCTGCATTCATATAAATTTTTACGTAGGCAGATGGAATGCAGCACGGGTGAGTCTCTATTTAGGTTTTACCTGAAAAATATGTCAGTATTGAACCATCATATAAAGCATGACAGAATTATATTCTCTTTTCCACAATGAAATGGTCCATTTGTATTTCATTGAACATTTTTATTAAAAAAAAAAGCTAAGGAGGTGCTTACCAATATTAGAAGTCCAGAAAATATTTCTAATGTTCACTATGTGTATGTACCATCTTTTACCATAGAGCCAAACCTACTTCCTAGAAGTGACCTTTTCTGTCAAGACTGTAATGAGATAAGCACACGGTGACTATCCTTTAAAAAAAGTCTTGATTTTGTTCTGTTATCTGTACAGCAAAGCACAAAAACAACCAAACTTCAGTGAAAAGCTTCAAGTGTTCCACCAGCTCCATTTTGTGAAAATAATTCCCTGAACCATAGTGAACTGTAGCAAATTATAGTCACAAAGCCTTGGTGTCATTACTGCTTGGAAATCCTGCCTAAATAGAGGCTGCCTTCAGCATGAAAGTGACAAGGTCTGGCTCTTCACATCTTTAACTTCATTTTCTTCCAGGCTAGATAACAGAAGTTTTATCTTAAAACAAAACAAAACAAAACTGCTTCACAAGCTACTTTAAAAATATATTCAAAGCTGTTGGTATTTGCATAGAGATAAAAACAAAAAAGGGGAAGAATCACAATTTCTAAGAATTCCGTCACTTAGGGGAAAAAATCCATTACTCCTCCACACTATGAACCTGCCCAAGGTTGTATCAAGATCTCTATACGATCTTCAGCATCTCCACCATCTATTAGTATATATGACCAAGAAGATACTTGTCCAGTAAAATGAAGTTCATGGAGTTTTGTATTTTCCTTCTTCATCTTATAACATGGGCCCATTTGTGAAGTTGTGTAATCGTTCACTTAAATCAAAGCACTCTTTACATTTCATAAAAAGGCACATGCAAGGACACAATTTTGTCATGCAAAAATACATTTTGATTTATGATGCATCATAGCAAACTTTTCTGAACTTCTCCCAGGTCATTTCAAAGAAAGGAAAAAAGTTTGTCCAAATTTTCAATTCCCTTGAACCTACATACTTTAGTCTGTCACATACACCCATCCTCCATCTTATTGATGATATACACGGGCTTCTGTTTAGTATTACAAATCAAGATGATTTTTCCATTCTGGTCTATGTTGCTGCCAACAATGAGTCACCTTAATCACATGGCTTTTTAAGTGGCTAGTCCTTGTTCTTTGAGCTGAGTAAATTAAGCTTTTTGCAATCCTGACCTGCTGTGGCCTCTATTTAACATAACTGTTTATCTTTCTAAGATCAGATAATGATAACAGACAAATGCCTAGTTTCTGAGCTGCCTTACATTTGTGCAAATCTGCAGCTTTGAATCTGAATTCAGTAGCATTCTTTCAGGGGCACAGTGACATAAATTTATAAGGACTCCTTGACTAGAAACAGTGCTTTCTCTGACCAATTTTTAACCTAGGCCTAAAATACAGATATCACTCTAAAATCCCTGAAGTTATGGTTTCTATGTTAGCTCACACAGTGCACTACGGGAAAGAAAAAAAAAAAAAAAGAAAAGAGAGAGAGAGAGGAAAGATGCCCAAAAACTAATGAAAATATTATGTCCTGGTCCAATTGAGTTTTAAGGGCATTTTTCTGGAGGTGGTCAGAAAACACTTTGGTTTTCTGCATTAGGTAACCACTCTATCAATCATGTGCTTTATATTGCTTCTTTAGAAGCTACTCTACTCTACTCAAAAATCCATATTAGAGTATTTAATTTATCCTTCAGTAACAAACTTGTCTTTTATCTGAATGCTTTTCACTCCCAAGCAAATTGAAACTTGCTTTTACTTTCAATTTTGTAAACAACTATGTAATAGCAATGTAAAGAATGAAAAGGTATATTGAGATGTTTTCAGATTACCTTTAACATTTAGGCTCAATTGTATCTCTCTTCTCTTTATTGCCAAATCACTTACTTTCTTAGGCCCAGATGGTTATGTGCATTTAACCTTAAGCATAAAATTAATGGCACTGTTACCCTGCAGGAATGCAGGTAACCTGATAACATTGTTTTCACTTGCTCTCCAGGCTTATAGCAAACAGTTACTTGGAGCTAGAAGTGAAATTTTTAAGGATTTTATTCACGTCTTGGGCAGCATGGCTCTTCTGAGCACTACTGAAAAAGAAGAGGTAATGGACAGATATTTTAAAAAAAAACAGTCTGGATTTAACAAGCAACTGGAATTTGTACCATGAATGGTACTTGGTTTGTCTATAAAGCATGAAAAAGGAGATTAGATCCAAAAATAGGAGAGTGTGTCCATGAGCAAGTTAGGGTTTGGAGAAACATCCAGAATGATCATTAGGCTGTGCCAGAGAACATGCCTGGCTAGGCTTCAGCATCAAAGCTTATCAATTAACAGGGTTCACACACACACACACTCTGATTCTTCCCTTTCAAAAGCAAGTGAATCATCTGATACTCACTTTTGGGTCTGTGTGCACTGGGCAATGACATCTCTGCCCTGCTGTCTGAGGACTTCCTGCAGGTGATCCAAGCAGGTTTTCTACAGGTGACTGCAACTACAACTGTGTAGGACTCTGTGCAATCTGTTCCTAAAAATAAACACTTGTGCAGCTTCTGCAGTGTTGCACACTGCTAAAGCTACATAACTTTTAATGGCTCAATTTAACAATACCTTGCAGGTGTCTGCTTAAGTCAAGGTCATACCTTACTCTCTACATATACATGAAAATAAAAAGTCAAGACTTACACCCAATCTCCTATTCCCCTACCAACACTATAGGATGTTCTAGTTTGTTCTGATAGAATATTATTAATTGTTCTGTTTTAATATTCTCTAATGTTCCCCATATAGATCTGGCCAGACCAATACATCAGCAGTCCTGAAGGAGGTTCCTATTTTACATTTCACACTGGATCAATTTATGTTTTAAAACTATTGATTTTCTCACCATCTAAAAGTGTAAGTATTAGAGGGTGTTCTGTGGGTAGTAGAACTAAGAAGCGGGTTTCCTATGGTGTTGCGTCCTTTCTTCTCGACCCTCAGACAACACTCTTCCAAAATGCAAGCAACAGAATAAGCAGATGCTAATATCCAACTGTATATGTGACTGTCGACTGGTTAATGTGCTGCAGAACAGAGCATCTAACACCTGAATTGTCTATCAGTTTTTTTCAGTGAAAGCTTTTGTTTCTACAAAGTTACTGGTTTTCATCAGGTCTGCAGAAGTGTATAACTCATTCTAAGATTAAAGTTGAAAAAACCGCTTTATTTTAAATGTAAAATCTCTAATGCTAGCCAAGCATAAAGAGAACATGCTACTATATACACTGTAATATCCAGTCTCTGTGTTAACTATGTCTGTGTTCCAGCTGCTTGATTGCATCCACCACTTATCTATTGTCTGCTTCTGGGTTGTAAACACTTCATGGGATATGGGACTACCAAGTATCATTTGCCACATATCAGTGCACCACACAGAGTTTTCAAGCCTTGTTGGTCCTTACCATCTTTAAATATTAAACAAAAATTAAAAAATAGTGCTGATGAAGTAAATCTATAGTTGTTTTAAGCTACTTAGGTGCAATTCAGTCATGGTACACTACCCATCTTTAGCTTTCCATGACAATCTCTTCACATAAACACAGAAACCCAAAGATTTTTTGTTAACTCCAAACATTCTAACTCTTATTCATCAGAGAGAAAAACCCAGCAACTTTACTGCTCACTGCCTTTGATAGCTTGGTTTTTTTAAGTAATTGGGTAATAATGTGCCATCTCCCTTATAGCCATATGCCAGGGAAGTTCCCTATGAAAAGCTACAGTGACAGGTTTCTGAGAATTAGACCATCACACATTTGAGAGGTGTACAGATCTATTCTCCCGGCCCATCTGTTGGAGTGGCAAGGTGCCTGCTTGCAGACCAACATGTCCGTTTCAATAAGGCAAAAATAACAATTATTAAAAAAAAAAAAAAGCTTCCATCTGACATAATACATCCAGTATTTGTAGTTCCACAAGGAATCCCTCCTCAGTCACAGCAACACCATATGCTTCTTTCCCACAACACCTAGTGACTCATGTGCCAAACTTTGGTGGCAGGAAAAAAGAAGACTCTGAGTTCACAACTGCCAGGATGACAGACTGTCTATAGCAGTGGAAACCTGAGCAGTACACTAAGGTAACACGTGCTGTCCAAACATGTCACAAAGAAACACAATTGGTATCTGTGCCTGGTAAAAGCATTCATCCCTGAAGTGTATCAATTGTAACTAAGATATTCTAATTCATCTTCTCTAACTCCATATTAAAATTATAAACTTTTTTTTTTAACTGGTTTTCTCAGACAGGTCTTTTGGGCATTCTGTATTTATTATTCTCCTGGAGCCTTCATATCAGTATGTCCACATTAAAATAAAGTAATTTCTGACAGGCCCAAATTTAGCACAGGATTTGAAAGGCAAGCTGAGTTAATTCCTGTTTGCATATGATCGTGAGAACAAACATTCAGTAAGAACAGGGAAACCCATTGTTTTTGAAGGACTTACAAAAGCTGGCAACTCAGTAAGCAACTCCGTGAAAAACGTACAAAAAGAAGACTTGGTGTATTCCTTTCAGATGAGTAGACTCAAAGTTTAACTGGAGGAAAAGTTGGTTGATGCTTGTTTATCCTAATCTCCTGAATCTAGTAAACAGATCTGTTGAGAAACAAAAGCCTCTCCTGTAGTCATTTCCTGACACAGAGCAGAGTTTTTAAGTTTTAAGAAAATGCAGTTTTGGACAAAATACTATCTAGTTACCAGTCTAGAGGCAAACTTCCAGCCTAGCTGCATATATTCTGGATTGTAATTAGTTGAAACAGTTAATACAACAACAGTAGGGAATTAAATGTCAGATTTGGAAATCTGTGTTTATTGCAGACATCTGAATGACAAATTTAAACCTGACCAGGTAGCAGCAGAGTCTTCCATTGGAAAGTCTGAGTGAAACAGCAAGTACACACTGGTAAGCAAACCCAGCACTACATAGTGATAAATAGGCCAACAAGCACAGTGAAATAGTGACACCTATGTTTGAAAACTGTTTTCATATGGATATCAAGATGCTCTAAAAGGCTTCCAACTTTATGCTCATATTGAGTCACATGCACAGGTCTAAGTGTGTCGCAGTGTAGAATCAGGACTTCGCTATCTTGGGATTCATATAGGAATATAGTCTTCATGATGCTGAGAGTACTATAGTGATGCCACATTGCCTTTGGCTTTGAAGCCTATTTCTCTCCACCCTGAAAAAGGAGAGTTAATTATTTCAGAATGAGTACCAGGAAAAAAGAAACAAAAACATTACTTTGAGCAAGTACTACTTACAACACCAATAGGAAAGCTATAACAAAAGTCTTACTCTTCCCTTTGCAGAGTTTTGGTATTGTATTAAGCCCAGCAAGGAGGTATGTCTGCAAGGAGACATGGGGATTTGAGGTATCTAGTGCCTCAGCTGGCTCAGCATCTTATGCAATCAGTGTGTATGGCTGCAACTGAAGCTGGGTATGTCCTCAGTGGTCCCTGAACAAACTTCTTCTATAGAATGGACACCTGTGACTGCTTTAGATCAAGTTAAAGCCAAGACTTCTCAAGGAGAAGCGAAAACTTGTTTCCCGTTTTCACAGTGAATGAAGCTGTGTAGGTTTTAATATGTAAAGGGCAAGAATTGAAAACTTATTTGTGTTGCAGTACAAATGAATACCATAGTGTATAATTTATCATTTATAATTCATAGCTCATAATTGCTGTTAGTGAATGGGACAAATACTGTAGATTAATACCAACATTTTTCTTATTGCAGCCTGAAAGGATCTTCTAGTCTGCAATTTGCTAATTAAAGAGGATGTGCAATCACAGAATGAAAGAAAAGCTCTGATTATCTTAGCCTATGTGAAGCCAACACATTTTTCCAGTGAAACTACAATGGTGAGGGTTAATGAACAGCTTTAGTATAAAATAAAGTTAATTGTGCATATTACCACCAGTAGATAGCATTACTTCTTAACTACCATACAGTCTCACAACTGAGTATTTCCTTCTCTGAATCCCACAGTGCTGTCACTTAAAAAGAAAAATCTCCTAGAATTTCACATCCTACTCAGAAAGAATATATTAAAATATACTGAATTAAGCAAAAGATCAACAGTCATCAAATAATACTATAGAGGAGTATGTTAGAAGAAGAAGAGGAAGAAAGAAGGAAGAAAAATGTACGGATTGAACTGACTTCCAGTTCTGTGGGCTCCTTGCTGCAAGCCAAGGCAATTTCTCCAGCCTGCCCTCTTTTCTGAGGGCTCTATGGAAGCAGGTCACAAGATGAATAAATTGTCACACCATCTTCAGCTTGCACCTATCTGCCACCTTACACAGGATCCCTCAACAATCGTCACTGATTCATTCCAGATTTCTAGGAAGCATCAGGTCTACTATATAAGCAGAAATACATAAACTGTACTATATGCATAACTGCTTTCTCTGGCTAGGAGTAAGTACGGCTCACTGCTACCATTAGGCGAAACAACACTGCTCACTGACTAGCAAAAGCAGTCATCAAGAAAACATGTCACTCAAAACAGAGTCACAGAATATTCTCAGTTGGAAGAGACATAGGTATGTGTTGAAATATCCTGGATTTAAAAAGTCACCACTTCTTTCCTTGTTAGTCCAAATTAGGGAACTCCTAAGCACATCAGGACTAGGAACTTTTAACAGGGACACAGAATGGAAATGTCAGAATAGTATAGAAAAGGCAAGATGAAAGGTGTCAGTTGTTTTCTGAGCCGGCCATTTTTAAACACTCCTCTCACCAGAAGCTTTGTGTGGTTTTCAGCACATCTCTGTGCTTCCAGTTCCCCTGTTTCCCAGTGACCCAGAAACACAGTGATTTTCAAGGCACCTCATTTGTACGTAGGCAGCAGCTTTTACAGTAATGACATGCCAGCACCCTTTTCAGAATGAGAAATGCTGGGAACACAGTCAGTTCAGGGGAAATTGTTACAACTTCTTAAACCTATATAGAACCATAAGGCAGAAAAGTGATGCATTGCTCTGCAACACAATGATGTGCTCCATTCTTATAAACAGAAGTTGTGGTTATGGAACACATCTGCCAAGAAAACCTACCAGTAATTTGAGTACCCAGACACCACCTTCTGATTATCTGGACAAGAATAAGCAAGCAACAAATGTGGGATCTCTTCTACCCCTTTTCACTTGAAATTGAAGAACAGGGAAGAAACAAGTAGGGAGCATCAGACTTGTCCAAAGGACTCTGTGAACAGAACACACCCTGAAGAAAAGCCAAGTTACTGTAATCTTTCTCACTGTTGTCTAGCCCATTTCCACGGACTTAAATAACCTTATTCCAGGAAAAATGAAAAAATTAGTGAAACAAAACCTAGAAGCCATCTTCAAATGTGCCCCCAGTGTCAAATTAGCAGAATACTTCGCTCCTGTCTACCCTGCAAAGTGCCGTAAAATGACTGAACCTCTGTGGAAAGAAGATCACAAGCCACCACTTTTACAAACCACCCTAAAAGCACTATCAGCACTACCACTACTACAGAGTGGTAGTTCATAGAAACAAATAGTTATCATGTTTACTCACGACCCACCTTGACTGAGCTTTTCAACAACAAATAAGCAGTTTAAAGCCGCAACAATGATGGCAAGAATGAGTGGGTGCACATTTACATTAACTAATGTTTTGAAAATAAAAGATATTTCTAGAATGTGGGAATGTACCAGAAGCTAGAGTTAACTTTTCCAAAACAAGTGTAGTGTGTATACTATACACACTGCAAGATGGTGCCAATATACACACAAAACGTGTTGCTCTGAAAAGAATCAGTCCACCTACACAAAAATTAACAATCCTTTGGCTAAGAAATGACAAATTCTCACAACCAGAAGCTGGGGTAGGTTCATCTACCAACCCCACAGAGCAGTTGAGCAGCTCACATCAGACTGCTCAGCAGAAGAGTGAACACTATGCCAAGGACTAATGTGTCACTTTCCTGCACCAGTTTAAAGTTCTCTTTTTAACTCAAGAGTAAATAGATATATGCTGCTGTGCAGATCTCTGCACCAAGCAATTCCCACACTGACTTCCTGTGGCTTTTTCATTGATTGTGAGAATTATTTATATAATAATGGAATTCTTTTATCCGAAAAGTATATTTAAGACAGCAGCCTATTATGTGTCACTGGTGCTCAGATTACACTACAAATTAGCAAATGAGTCCTCTTTTGGAGATGCTCAGAGTGCATGAAAATCTGGTTTACTAACTGATTTGCCTGAGCCTGGGTTAAGTATTTCTTGTCCTTATTTCTACCAAACATTTGGCCCTAGAAGTACCGCAAAATAAAGAGAGCCTGAAAGTCAGGAAAGTCTCTTCCACAGAAAACTATTAAAACTGATAAGAACATGTTAAATGATAAAGGAAAGAATACAAGGTGAAAAACTGAATATCAAGTAAACAACTTTCTCATTCAAACTGCAAATGTGTATGTTAGGACAAGGAGCCATGGAGACAAGAGCTTGACAAGACTTGGCCATTTCTTTGGCTGTCCAGAATATCTGAAATGCTGCTAATTAATGTTAATACCCTCTGTGAGCCGTATCAAGCTTCATGCTTCTGGAGGTTTGTCAACCTCTAACAATCTCACCATCTACAGCTGACTTCACATTGGCTTATTGCTGGCTTCATAGCCTTTCCCTAATTCAGCTGGCACAGACAAAATACAAGGTACACTGCTAGACAGATCTCTGCTACACTCGAGTAATTCCTACAATCCTAGCAACTTCCAGCAACTCAGCATTATTGTCCTGGCCTTATTCCTCGCTATTCTCGGCATTACACTGACCTCTGGTGGGTTGCAGGAAAACAAGACGTCAAGAAATTAAGCCGACAAAATGCCAAGGAAATCACACCCTGCAAGTTTGGTGGGAACTCAGTGATGGCATGAAGAAAACCTGACATTGAGAGTGCTCCCAATCACTCAAAACAGCAGAGCAGAAGCAATGTCACACTAGTAACTCACAAATCACTTTAGAGATACTTCAGCTTCTACACATGATGTTCCCTCGAGATACTTTCTTTAACATGTTGTGGTAGGATTTCCTATAATACCACTAAAACATTGTATATAGAGCAGCCTCTCATTTCTATATGAGGAAAAGAAAGAAAACAGTAGGTGGATTTGCAAACTTTCTATGCAACACACACCTAGAACTAAGGAAAAAATGTTTAACATTTCTTGGCTATGGTCAGGCTATATTTAACTATTTTATTTTATTTTATTTTTTTCTTTTGCACATTTTAGTGTGCCCAAAGCCAAATCACTTGTTTTTAAGGAGTCCTGACCGTTTCAGTGACCTGTTTTGTGGCATGCAGCCAAAATACCAGCACTGACAAAACTCATGGAGCAGTTAATTGATGTTGGGAACAGAAATAAGAGGCCACAAGCCAGGAAGGGCAGGAACAGGTTTTCTTGCTGAAGAAAGCACAACAGGGAATTTTAGCTTTACAATTGAGTGTTGGAAATCACTCAGGAAAACTAAGGACACACCCAGAGTAGAACAAAGCAAGATGTTTATTAGAGATTCAGATTTTGACTGCTTGTTAGCGTTCCCAGGAAATCAATTACTACTGAAAAGGATGAGGAGCCAGAACTGTTTCTACTACACCGCCATAGTAGAGTGAGCCTGAACATTGAACTGCAATCTCCCTCGCATGTAGTGCTAAATATATAAAGAACAAACTTGATTTGACATTATATTTCCCAGGGAGTGGGGTGGTAGGGGCAGGGGGGGAGCCCTCTCCTAAGGATGTCAGTTGCCAGCTGTTGAATTATACTTTGAAAATGGGAAATAAGAATTAATTAAGAGATCACTGATGATCTGAAGTATTTTATAGATCTAAAGTCAATGCCATTCAAAATAGGCTCTTTCAGTACTAAGTTGTTAGAAACATTCTCTGCTCTTCAGTGATAAGAAAAGGCCTTTTATGCACGCTCAGAAAGTGCTCAACAATATTGTAACAGAAAGGGAAAATCTCAGTTTAGGTAGTGAGTAATACCAGGCTCACTTCAGTGCTGGATTCCAAGCAGCTCAGTGTAGCTGGGAAACACAAATCCTGTCCATATGTACCTGGAGACACAGGTACCTTGCTGCTGGAAGGTTGCAGTGGCACTTGCAAAATGGCTTTATGGATTTAAAAGAAAATGGTGGAGAAGTGTGCATATACTAGTGAGTGTAGACATTACCACCACTCCCTCCCATGCTTTCTCCAGCTGATGGGATGACAAGAACTGCACACTTTGGGCTAGCCAGATGATGATTTTTCAGAAAACCTTCAAGAATTTAATATTCTCTAGCCCTTCAACAAATGTGGCTGAAGCCATCTTGAAAAATATCACCTATTGATAAAAAGCAAAATAATTTCAGTGATTAGAAAAAAAAAAAATCTCATCAATAACTTCAAAGCCAAAAAGGCTGAGTGTTTCCTGTCTTTCACTGGGTAGATAAGCTATTCTATCTGAATCATTGCAGGGTGAAGTCATGCCCTCTGGCTAAGCTGACAGATTGGAATAACTCAGCCACTGCACGCTGCAGGTCAAGTACAAGGTTCTGCAACCAGGAACTGGCAATCCTCAGTATCAAAAGAGGCCAGGGTTCGAATGGATTCAGAGCAGCCCTAAGGAGAAAGACTTAGGGATCCTGGAGGATGAAAAACTGAACGTTGACCCAGCCATGTCTGCTGGCAGCCCAGAACGCCAGTTACGACTTGGGATGTATCCAAAGCATTGTGGGTAGCAGGTTGAGGAAGGGGATTCTAACTGAAATGACCACATTTTTCATATAATCAGTTAGTGTTTTATAGATAGAATGATTCTCATGTAGCTATTCAAGCTCTTCTGTATCCACACGTAGGAATAATAAACGCCACAAACATTTAAAATTTTTTCTTTATACTGTTCACTTACATAATAAAAATCTGGACTAGTTATATTTCACTTAAATTTCTGTCCAGGGAGCTGTCCCTGAGCTGCAAATCAACACCTGACTGTACCAGTAACACAGTTACAGATCTCCACTGATTTACTGGCTTGACTGTCAGCAACAATCTAATCATATCTTCCCCAAGACAGACTACTTGTGTATTTTAAGTATCATTTTACTCCAAGTGCTGCCCTTTATGCATGCATAAGTTTGGCTTGAAGTAATGCTCAAGATAATCTTCATGTAGAAAACAGAATTTCAAGCGACAAGTCAAAGGTGAATCTGCTTAAAATAAATGTTAACATTTAGTTTTGCTATAGAGCACTACTATGCCTTGTTTTAGAGGTTCGTCTAAGCATAATGACACAAAAACTAATTTCTGTAAACTAATGTTGCACTCCTGAAAGTGCTTAGGCTTCTCCAGAAGCTCTAAGTGGTGACATTTGCTTCCCCCTGGACTTTTTTGTCCTCTAACTTTTTTTTCCTCTGACTACCTAGGCTGCAATAAATCATCCTCTCCACTTGGACGTGTATTACAGCTTTCATATACAGTAAAATTTACATGAACCACCTAACAAATACGTATTCTCCGCCTACCTAATGCATACATACTTATATGATGCAGTCTTACACAATTCTTGAAACACAGATTTTGGGGGCCCTTTGTTGGTTTGTGGGTTTATTGTTTGTTTTGGTTCGGTTTTTAATATGCAAATATTACGTGAATGCCCCACAGCCCCCACGCCACACTCTCACAGCGCGCTGGGCGCGCACTGCGCCTGCGCACCCGGCAGTGTTGCGGGGCTCCCCGTCTCCCTCCTTGGGGTGCCTCCATCGTGTTCGTCCGGGTGGCCCCGGCCGGAGCTGCCCAGCATCTCGGCGCCTTTCACCGGGCGGATTCGCCTGCTCAGGACTCGGCCTGCTTGGAGGGCATCAGCTGTAGCCTCGCGTGTGCGGCAGACCCATGGACGCCGTCTCTGCGCTGCGGGAGGAGGAGGTGGTGCACGGCGTCTCCCTCCCGCTTTAGGGAGTAATGGTTCAGCCCCATGGGTCTCGGCGGGAGCAGCGGGGCGGCGATCGGTGCCGCGGCGGGAAGGCGCGGAGGAGGAGTTGGTGTGCTCAACTTCTGGTCAATTTGTGATCAACTTGTGATCAACTTGTGATCCATCCGTGATCAACTTGTAATCTTCGATTGTGGGCATGGGAACACGCAGAGCCTGCTGTCTTTTAAAAACCGGGCAATTCTTTTAAGTATTCTCGCTAGACTCCTTGTACTGTTCATGTATCTTTGTCGCTCTTCAAAGTACGCTGTGTTCTTTTTTGGGGGGAGGTTGTTTTGTTTTGTTGGTTTTTTTTTTTTTTTTCAGATAGAACCAGTAGAAATCTGTCGATAGCCTGAGCGAGTACCAGCGTGACCGAAAGGTGTCCCAAGAGCACGGTGTGCTTGGCTTTTCTTAATAAATATGTGCTCGTTTAAAATATTTATTTATTTATTTACAATCACATATTCGTTTATTCGCGGTTATTTAATTGTGAATTTTTAAGTATTTGGCAGTTGATGAATTGCTCCTTTTTATGTGCTGTAAGTTTTGCCGGGCTGATCGGTTCTAATACTTGAATTTTGGCCTTTGTGTTGCCCATTTATTCCTGCCCAGAGTGAATGAGATGTCAAAAAAGGCAAGCAGGAATTCCTGCTCAAACTGTTTTAAGGAGCTGATTATTTGCCTTTCTCCTCCCTGTTTTTGCAAGGGGAAAAACAACAACAACAACAACAAAACCAACCTGTTGAAATTGTATGGTTGAGCAGCTACGTAGCAAATTTTATACTTCAGTCTTTTAAAATGAAGAATCTCACCGTTATTAAAAGAGGAAAACCTAAAATTATAATGGCCACTTTTAGCATTGTTTAGCTGACCTGTCTATCGTGACTTCTTGCATCTGCAAGTAAAGAGTACATAACTTTCCAGACTCCTGCAGTGGCCTTTAGTTTTCCTGTTGTAAAAAGATACATAGAGATTCAGAATACTCAGCTACAGAAAAGATCAAAATCTTCTTCAATGGTGAAAAAATGTGGTTTGCTTTTGTGGATTTTAGGGTCTGTTATTAATGTCTGGTAAGAACAATATGAAGACTTAATCCTGCTATAGGACTGTTTGGTATTGAATAATATGTAGTGTACTCTTTTTCTGGGCTTTCCCTGGTGCACTTTTGGAAGTGTAAAGTATATTTACGTATATATATTAGGTATGTGTGTGTGTGTATATATATATATTATGTAAAATACATAAATCTGGCAGTATTAACTACCAGATTTCTACCAGGAGTTTAACACTGTGAATGCTTGTTACAGAGTTCTAGTGTGTTTTTGCTGGGAGTTCAGGAGCTCCTGGAGATGGCCCTGTGTGGTGAAAGCCTCTGAGCATGAGAAGGGCGCATAGGAAAAAGCCACAGAGTACTGATTTCACTGAGCTGTCCTTCAACTCGCCTTTTAGGATAACAACAGTTTTTTGTGCAGCTCTGTCCTTCAGGTTACTCTTGGAATGAAGGATACTTTCTGTTGAAAAATAAGTTTGTCAGTATGACTTTAGAGGAGCAATTAGAACTGAAACAGTGAGAGTGAGATAGCCTCATGGCTACATTCTCATCAGCAAAAGCAAAGTGGAAACCATAACGTCAAAAAGTTTGGTGTGAGTGGCCTGTTATACCAGTATGGGGCTGCCAGAGTGTCCAAGAGAAGCTTATGATTTTTCATATTTCATGTTTCAGGGGGGCGATATGGTGGAGCAGTTCAGAATACAAGGACTGAGAACATCAAAAGACTGGCAAAACATGAAAGCTTGGAATCTTACATGCAAGATGTTGTTTCATTGTAAAATCTTGAAAAAGCCAAAACTACTGAAAAGTAGAGTAGTGTAAATCAGCACCAAATCTGGTGCATAAACAAGGCATTAATAAAAATTGCATGCATTATCAAACATTTCTTCATTGCTGAAACTGTGGTTTATGTAACCTCCATACTCAAGGACAGGGCCAGTAATCCAAGTCTTTGAAGCCAGGAACTTCTTGATGCGTGCTGGAAATGTGATCTGAGAATGATCACTGGTCACTACATCGCTGGTTTTTGTTTGGGTTTTTTTTCCAGGAAAAAATGTAGCAGAAATCTTCAGTGCAGTAATGAAGCTCCATCAATGCTCTTGAAAATACTGGCACCAGAAAGTTTCATGCAATGAAATGTGAAAATCTACTTGAGCAATGTAAAAAACACAGACACACTTAATGCTTTAGCACTGCTGCTGATAGAAAATGAACCTGTGAAGTCCATCCAGACCTTTGGCACTACAGACACTAAATTTTTTGCAAGGCTGAGGAGTAAGGTGGGCACTCTTTGTATGAACCTGTTGGACACTGGGAGGAAAAAAGTATATGTACACCATTATTAGTAATGTATATAATATCAGGGCTGCTGCTTGTTTTTCAACATAAAATTACTGAATCTTGTCTTTTTATTAGTAGTGTTCTCTCAAACTGCCATATAATATGTCGCAGTTATATTGTATGCATGAGTTAATACAAAACATTGTGTTGAAACCCATCAGCCATGAAAGTGTTGTTACTGCCACCAGCTTGTATAGTATCTGAACTCTAGGTGGGCAAAGAGCCTCTATTGCAGGCAGGCTTTTTAAAAATTAGATTTGTACACTTGAGCTTTTCACTTCTTTCCCAAAGGGGTGAGGGGGAAGCTGATCCTTGTAATTTTATATCAGTCTCACAGATTTAGAGGATGTTATTGAAAACAGCTGTGTGCTACCATATGTCCAGTCTCACATTGTGTTTACTTTTTTTCGCCAGGAAGAATTGTTAGCACCAGCTTGAGACCACTAGCTGTGCAGCACTAATCCATAAGAAACAAAAAAAAAAATGTTTAAAAGATGGACTGTTAAGCATGTAGTGAAACAAGACACTTTACTGTATTGGGGCTGTGTCTGATAATGTTTATGTAGACAAAAAAAGGAAGATTTATGTTTCTGTTCTCAGAATTTCTATCTTTCCCAAGCTGTAATAGCAGTTGCTTTGGTTTGACAGTCCTGACTTCCTCTGAATTATTGTTGGGATACCAATGTACCCCTTTGGACTAAACAAACCCTGGAAGGGGTTGGGATGTAACCACTGAAACGGTTACAGTACTTGGAGATAGGGCTAGCTGAGGTTTGTATTGTGGTGAGCAAAAGTAGAAATTTAAATGAAGGAAACCTGGGTTTAAAAATAGCAGTAAAGGTATCTCTACAACATGGAAAGCTGTAGTCTTGGCTTATAACTACTTTCATCAGCTGTGTAATAATGGTACTTCAGCTAAAGTTGAAGTAGAGTGAAATACTCGAGAGAACAATTGGAAGTGCTGCTTGGCTTTTTTTAGGAAGACTTAATATAAATCAATTTCATCAGAAGAGCAAATGCTGAAATTTTGTATCTTGCAATGTCTGATTTTTCAGCATTGAATGTAAGCACATTATTAATACTGAGTTCATTTTTGGTTTGTCAAGAGGGAAGGAGGTTTAAACAAGTAATTAATTTTTATGATCCAACATGTAATTATTGGATGCACTTGAAAGTTTAGGGTTTCTGTTAGGGATTACATTCCCTGAGGATACCATCTGTTCAGGAGTTTTGCTCATGGGTCTTTGTTCTTGGAAGTATAAGACTGACAGGAGTAGCTTCTAAGATTTTAAACAAGCAAACAAAAAACAAAACAACCCCCCCCCACAAAGCTCTAGAGAGCAACAGCTAATGCCAGGTTTTGATGATGGATATCTAAAATGTTAATTACCTTCCAACAGGAAAAAAAAGTAGAACCTTAAGCATCAGTGTGTAATATAGATTTCATTGTGGGGTGGAAAGTGAAAAAAAGTGAGGTAGAGGGAGGAATAGGTGGGTGTAAGGGTCACAGATTACTAAAATAGTAATGCTGGTAAACGTGAAATATGATGTTAAGCATTAGGACTGCCTTTTATTTTGTATGAGTGGCTAACTAGATTGTACCCTTAAATAAAATGTCAGACTACTTGTTTATTTTTCTTCCCCTCTTCCTCTGTTTTACCTGAATTCAGTGTCTGACCAATTGTTGGAGTTGGTAGCAATAAACAGTAGAAGGGAGAGCATATTCTGAGATGACTTTAAGAGAACAAGAGAACAAAGATCTGTGAGCTAGATTGGTGTTGTACCAACCCTCCTTCCTGTTACTTGCCTCCAGCCCTCTCTGGAAGAGGGCTCTCCATACCAGAAGCTGCAAATCAGAACTTTAGAGAGGTGTGCACAGAAAGAAAACTGCCTTGTTCCAAATTCCTCTTAACATTTTAACACACTGCACCTAAGACTAGCTCTGTTAAATGGAAACAGTCTATCAGTGGGGGCATTCTTGAACATAAATCCATTGCCCCTTCTGCCCAGCAGAGGGGCTCGGTTCTAGTAAATTTAATGGTAGTGGTTTATGAAGAATGTGAAGTATATTCTGGTAGCCTCACTGAGAAAATACGTGCACAGTTGTAGCTGGTTTTGAGATTTTAACATAATCAGCAAGTGAAGTGTATCATTTACATTGTGACCAGCTGGGAGGGCAGTGGTTTTTTTCACTCTTGTATTGGGTCTGGTAGAGAGGCCCTTAAAGTGCTTGGGTCTGTATTGGCAGCTAGAAAGGTGTTGATATGGCATCAAGGCTGTCTCTTCAGCATTCTCCCCTCAGTAGGCAGGGAGTGGGCAAAATCTTGAGAGGGGGCAAGATCTTATTTGGGACAGCTGACCAAAGGGATATTCCAAACCATAGGAATCTGCTCAGCAATAAAAGCTAAAAAGAAAGGATAAGGAAGGGGGGAAGGGCCATTCATGCTTACGATGTTCCTACTCTGGAGCAATCTGTTATGTGTACTGGAAGTCCCAGAAAGGGGACGGATGTCATGTGCTGACGGGAAGTGGAAAGTAAATCTTTTGGGTTTGTTTGTTGTTTGGTTGGTTGGTTGGTTTTTGTTTTTTTTCCCATCTCCATGTGCCTTTATCTTGACCCATGAGGTTTTTTTCCATCTGATTTTCTCCCCCCATCCTGCTAAGGAGGGGAAGTGATAGAGCAGTTTGGTGGGCACCTGGTGTCCAGCCAAGGCCAACCCACCACAACTCTTACTCAGGAGACAAATAGAGGGAGAAAACAGGCACATTAAGGAGAGAGTGTCTGTGTGTTTGGTTTGACAGCTTATATAGTCTGCTGTTGCTTTTCTGGTGATTTTTAGATAAGGAAACTGTAGTGTGGATATACACTGGAAATAAAAAACTTGGGCTGACAACTTCCTGCTATGAGGAAAAATACTTAATCTGGAGAAGCTATATCCTCAAGTGGATTTTAATTGGTACTACACCTGTTTTTACCAGATGGTGGTGTCAAATGAATCTGTGTTTCTGAAGGCTTTGTGCCTTTGTGTAATGTAAATAAGACACACAGGCAACCATGGCATGCCCTGAAAATTCAAGTTTTACTTGACTTTTAAATAACCTGGACACAAGTATTGACACAGCCATCTATTAAACCAATTTAAAATAAAGCACACAGTTGTTTCATGAATACTTAATGTACATAGAACATATGCATCACATTGATATGTTTATGTATGTTGTTTTCAAACATCTTTCTAGGGAGTTTTGAATTAAACAGACCTTTCCAAAAGAAAACACGCTATTTATTCAGCTCAGTATTCACCTGTACAAAGGTAATGGATTTGGCAACTTAAATGGTATTGACTTTTTTTTTCCAACCAACATCTTCAATATAACGTACTTGATTAGAATACAAGTTGCAAGTGATACTGGTAAATAGGTGCAGTGTCAACAGCAGGTCAAGGCCAGCTCCTAATGAAAGAAACCAGCTAACTAAGCAAAGGAACCAATATGGGATATACAAAAATGCTTTTGTGTTGTGGTTGCAAGCCCTGTTACTAAATAAAATACATTTTTTGCAAAAAGTTAATCTATGTAGTAGTTGTTGCTTATTATTGAGAGAGTTCTGTAACTTACCAGTGCACTTAAGAGAAGTCTCAGAAGAGGTAAAAGCAGAGGCACAAAGTTACATTTGTCAGCCTGAGATCAATTCAGCAGAAATAGGATGAGAATATCTCAAGTATCAGTCCTTTTTGTCCAAGTGAGGAGAGGTCTGTGTGGCAGCAACCCTAGGGTACACTTTGCCTGACACAGTTATGCAGCTCGTGTCTTTTGCCTGACCCATCAGAAGGTACAAACATTTTGGACTGACATCCAAACTCCAGATCTGAAAATCCAACCGCCTCTAAGCAGTGAAAGCCCCAGGAGAGCTGGGTAAGGATAGCAACAGTGGAAAGGGCAAGATGTAGCTCAGAGCTGTAAGAGGTCAGTCACTTAAACATATAGGCCTAGTTTAGATCTACAAAGCACAGCTGTGACACAGTAAGTGCTTGCAGTGATTGGTCACTGGTAGGTGTCTCACAAAAATAAAAAGATCATAAGAAAGGGTGCCTTTCCTCAAATTATGGGAGAAGAAGCTTAAGGGAAAGGAGGCTCACATATATGGAAGAAATTGCCTTTTCTGTTCTATTAGCTGACAGTGATGTCCAAGTTTTGCCTTGTTTTGGCACAGACAATGTGTAATACAGGCACTATATGCTCAGTCTTTCTTTTGTGGATACAAAACTGTATTGTACTGCCCCAAACTGACATTAGACTTGGTAAAACCTGCTTCCTACATAGTCTCATTGAAGAGAAAACCACTAACTCAAATCCAGGGCTCTCTGTAAATTTCTCATTTAAATGCAAAAAAGTTGGATTGATTACAAAACAAATCTCTGGTGACTTGAGAATTGAAACTTTTCACTATTACACTAGACAGAAGCCTATTTTATGATGTAGTGGAGTAAGTAAAATGCCACACACTTGGCTGATGGTATCCAGCAATAACACACAAAAGCCCACAGGCAGATGACAGCATATAGGAAAACATGAGATTGGATATAAACCTTAAAAGTAATTTTCTTCTTCATCAGTATTTGAAAATTGGCAAGATATGGACACTATGTACAGATAATTCTCAAATAATAACACAAATGTACTGAAATACATATGTGCTACTTGTCTGTGCCTGAGTAAGGATTGAAGTCTATTGTTAGTGTTTTAGAAAGCAGCAAACTACAAGCAAGTGTATAATGCTTCAGTTTGGAACATCTTCTGGAAGAAATAAGAGTGACTTTCATTGCAGACATTGTAGCCAGTTCATATATGGTTTATCATATTTCAGTGGTCTTCCAAAAGATTGTGATGCTCTTGATTAAGCCATTTTGCCACAGTGATTTTTTTTTATCTATGGGTTGGGGTTTCCAGAGGTGGGAAGGGGGGTTTGGGTGGAGTTTTTTGCTTTTTCTTTTGTTTGTGCTTTTTTTAACTGTTGCTTGTGAGAATACTATACACCATAAATAGATCCTAAAGGATCGCTTTAAGTTGGGGCAATGACAATAAAACCATTTTACAGACTTAAAAAAAATGAACAAATACTTTAAGGCAAGCCCAACAATGTCCTAGGAATAAATCTGTAGTAAATTCAGAAAATTCTGAAGAACCTCCATGATAACAGAATATTTACCATAGAGGACTTCTCACTCTTTCCTTCCCTTAGATTTGTTCTCTGAGGCTGAAGAAGTAGAACTGTCCAAAGTAAGTGAGCAAAGAATAGTATTTATTGAGTCAATCTGTCTTCACTGGCAGGATGCAGCATTTCCCAACCTGCAGACCAATCTGTATTGTGAAAGGAATACACAAACTGTATGGTTACTGCCCTGGCTAATAACATCCACCTGACCATCTCAGATCATGAAACAATAAAGGATCAAAAAATTAAGTGGAAAATAAAACACATCATACAAGGCTTCAGGTATCAGTTTTGTTAGTTAAAATGTGTATTGGTAATCCCTTATGCTAACTCCAATTCTTAAACAGTATTGCTTTTCTGACAGAGCTGCAGTTCCCTGGTATGGTATTCTTGGGCTACAAAACACAGAATCACTGAAAATCACTGTAGGTTGTGGGGTTTGAGTGCAAGGAGGACAGATGTAGAAAGGCACATGAGCTACTAAAGCCATTTACAATGCTGTTTGACAAATTGAGTATTTAGTTTGAGAATTACACTTAGCAAAAATTACAAAAAAACCAAAGACTTTGCTAAGCTTCTTAGAAGTTCGCAACACCAGAAGGCTCATATATGTGCTGACTGTGGACAAATGGGAGGCATAGGAATGACTTTCAGACATTTGTACAGAGTGACAGGACAAGAGAAGAGCCAGGCATCACTTCAGATACATACTGGAAGATAACCCACTCAATGTGCAGCATCATTGAAACTTAGTATTCCTACCATGACAATAGAAAAAAAACAACTGTAGTTATCACACCTGAAATACTGCCTTTGTCATTTTATCGTAGTAGAAATGGCTCAGAGAAAAGTGACAGATATTTTATATGATAGAAGATTAAGGCAGATTTTGCTAATCTAGTTAAAAAATAACAAATAAAAGGCTATTTCCTATCTGTCTTAAATACTACTCCACAAGTTTCATTTAACCAGCACTTAAGTGCCTTGCTAAGCAGTTCTTAATACAGTGGGTCAGTATATATTTTCCAGTTTGTTTCCAGTGTGTTTTACTATAAGTTGGTAAATATATTTCTAGGGTATGGAATGTTCAATTAAATAGTCCCTCTACATGAAAGGACATTCAAAATTTAGAACAGTTAAAACTGCCAAGGGAAGGTAAATCTGTATCACCTCTGGAACTCACTGCTCTAGAGTGTTACTGAGTCTGTTATTTTTGATTCAAAATTTGTAATAACAATAAGAGCATCTGTTACTGTGCTAGGCTAAAATAAACCTTGTAAGAGCTATCAGTCCTTATGTCTCAGGACATAAGTTGATCCCCATATAAAATCATGAAGATAATTCTCCCCATATCACACTGTATTGCACAATTGACCAAAAATATGACTGTTTTACTTATCTTGAAGCATCTGGTTCTGATCATGTCAATTAACAGTCACTTTTTGGAACAAGGCTGTTCACTAAAAGAGCAGACTATGAAGCCTGTTTTGTTGCAGCAATTTTTTTTTCTTCCTTTTTTTTTTTTTTTTTTTTTTGTTCATTTTTTGGAAATGTTACTGCTGATCATTCAGTTTTACTAGGACTTTTCTTTTTGGTTGTCTACCAGGCAGCTTCTCCTCAATCAGTCACATCACTAGAATGGGATATCCAGTCAGTGATGAAAGCATTGCTTGGTCTTCCCAGCAAACAGGCTGCATTCCAGGTGTCCTGAAGAAATTACTACCACGTCGACATCAGTTCCTTCCCTTGCACACATAAACAAATTCTCAGCTTCAAAGACTAAAATCCATTCACCATCTTCAATTCATCAGTCAAGTCTCCACCTTGAAGCGTGACACCTGTACAGTTTTTATGATCTTAGTGGTGGGCTTTCCATCAACATTATTAGGGGATGGCTGAGATGTTTCTTCTATTAGACTGTCTTTAGATCCATTCAGTCTCTGAAAAGAACAAATTAAACATGTTGAAAAAGTTTTGGGGAATTTCAATACTGTATTTTGCCACCTGTTGATATGAAAGGCTTATGCTACAGATACAGCAATTTATGTATACATAATATACACATTTGACATTATACATATTTACATTTATACAATTTACATTATATATACAGCAATTTACATATACACACACACACACACCCCTCCCTAGGAATATTAAAGTCTCTTACATTTATTTGATCAAACAGAACATTTTCCCCCTCTTGCCTCCTGCCAGCTGCTGCCCCTCTGAAAAGTCCTAGTAAAAATTAGTGATCAGCTGTGACATTTCCAAAAAATTAACAAAAAATAAAAAAAAAAATTGCTCATTCAGGAAATGCCATAACTAATTATTTGATATTTAGCAAAACACTGCAAGCAAACACTCAAGGAATTAAAGGCCACTGTTGTGAGGGGGCCTGAGGCAGAGGGAAAAGAGAGGTGTTTATAGACACTGAACATTTTAACCTTAATTTCTCACAAGGTATGTATTTAAGCCATGTGTTATTGGATTGGAATAGAAATAAGACAATGAGAATTTTGAACAGAACGAGTTACCTATATCTACAAAGCATGTATATGTGCTTAGCCTTAAGTAACCCAACTTCCCCATCGCTGCTGAAGCAAGTCCTTACAGAAACATCAAGGACAGCTAATCTTTTTCAGTTTCTATCATATGCAGGAATAGAAGTATCCTTGAACTTAATTCCTATCAAAGAATAGGTAGTGTGTTAACTAGCCTTAATGTGAAAAATACCTGCTTATTGTTTTAAAATTGTACAAGCTTCAATTATTCTAATTCTTACAAGATAAAATAGGACATGTTTTGCTATTGTATTTTGTGCAGTTTCCACACTACATGCAGTATCAGCATGCAGTTTTGGTATATCCACATGCCAGATGAACAGACTTGATGACTGTCATGGGCAGTTAGATATCTGCAATTCTCTCTTCCATGTTTTGGTTTTCCTTTTGCATGCTCAGCTGCAAGTGCTTTTGAATAGAATTTGCTTCTCACATTTTAAGCTCAACAAAACTATCAAAGAAGAGAGATAGAATACTATAATATATGATGAAATGCAATGTGATTGCATCTAAAAAAGACACATTCTGTCCTAACCTAAAAAAATATTCAGTATTTGAGGAGGGGAAAAAAAAAGAAAAAAAAAAAGAAAAAAATGCTTTTAGCTGAAGCAACAACACTCTAAGAAGACCACTAAAAGAGGTAGAAAAATGATAGCAGGTTATGATTAAATCTGCATCACAAGCCCACTTGCATATTTTAAGAAGTTTTGAAATTAAGTTCTCCTTCTGTGAAGAGCAGGGTATTATGTTAAGGATGCATGAAACTCAAGCTGAAAAAGAGTTCTCCAGCAGCAAAAGCAGATGTTCACAGGGACATATGCTACAGAAGTGCATGTATTTTGAAATATCAACTAACTGTAAATAAAATCGAAATGCAAAATTTCTAGTCATACTGCTGCTGAGAAAAATCACAGCCAGCTTTACTTTTCAGTGAAAACCAAAGACTTAATTTAAATAAAGCAATAAAGCCCCACCTCTCCCTCAAAAAAAACCCCCAAAACCAAACAAAAACACAAACAAAAACCCACAAACAAACAAAATGGAAAATTGAAAAGGATTTACAATTACTAACCTGTTGAGTCAACTGGATGCTGGGACCTTTCACATCTGAAGATCGTGTAACAGGCAGTGGAGGGACCAGATCAGCTTTGACACTGGAATTATGATACCACAAAATGGATATTGCTTTAATGAAGTAAAATAAGTGTGCAGAAGAAGAATGAAACTGACCCAGACTGCTGCATAGATCTGAAAGGCTTATCGCCTGACTTTAGATATCTGAAAGCTATCATGCTAATCCTCAGTGGGCATCTATAGGGCACAGGCAACCCCATGCCTATCTTCTCCTGGTCTACAGAAGCACGTTAGTTCCACGGGCAGGGACACCTTCCACTAGACCAGGTTTCTCCAAATCCCGTTCAACCTGGCCTTGGACACTTCCAGGGATGGGACAGCCACAGCTTCTCTGGGCAACGTGCCAGGGCCTCACTACCCTCAGACTAAAGATGAGTCTCATCTGAAATCATGGATGAGCCACACCTCCTTCAGTTAACCAGCTACCCTTTAGCTGGTTAAGTACAACCTTTAGGGTTGTACTAGAGTTCCCATGAAACAAATTACAGAGTTAATACAGATGACATCTTAACTCTATTAAGGATGAAGGAATCTGGAAGGCAACTCAACTTCTCATGCCTTAGGCAACTTCATGACCTACCACTAAAGGTAAACACAGGTTTATTTCAACTTTTTCAGTTTTTCCTCCTTCCAAGTGGATAAAGCAAGCCACTGTGGCCCAGAATAGACCATAAATGGTTTTGTGGTTGTTTCATTCATGTGGCTCAGAAGACATACTATTTAGAGGGTTGCCTGAATCCTGTGCCACCAACCAGCCATGTTTATGCCACTTCTAATCACCATGATCTTTGAATAACTTTTAGGCTGCATTGCTAATAATCACATTCACATACTTCACTTCAGACAGGACAGATCTTTCACCATCAGAGCACTGGGACCGCCGATACTGACGGTAGCTTCGAGGAGAATGTGAATGCCTAATGCGAATTGGGTCACCTTGAGTCCTGAGAGAGACATAGGATTCACAGCAGTAGGTTAGTAAACCAGATCTTTGGCAGAAAACATAAATTCAGCTGCAGATTGCGAGAGACCCTCCCATTTCTTATTAAAGTATAACAGATGGCTTATTGCACTGGCTGAATTTAAAAGGCTGATGCATTCTTTAAAAAAGCCTCTACTTGGAATTCAATGCTTTAGAAGTGCAAAGATCACAAACTAGCATGCCCATATTTCAGCATGAAGTATAAATTAATGCATTCTTTATTAAAGCATCGTTAACATTAGCCTTTTCTGTTTAGTGGTGTTGTGGAAGCACATTATAATGCAAACGGGGATGCCATTTCTGCCACATGCAGCTGCACTGACACATGGAAACCCAAATGAGCAATTATCACAGTGAAATAGATGTTGGCTCTCAAGGAAATAGCTGTGCCCTGGCAGCTGCCCATGACAAGCCAGGGAGGGGGTTGCAGAGGTCAAACAGTGCCTTGGATGATCAGAATAAATATTCAAAACAAAGAAGAAGTTTAAATAGATTTGTTTGTTTGCATTCACTTGTCTCTGATTTTGTAGTTTATAATATAAAAAAGATCCAAGGATGGCTTAGGGAGACATACAGAACATAGAGAGATCTGACAGGTTCACGAGTGTGTGGGAGAGAGAGAGAGAGATGAAGATGATTTTTCTCATATTTTAAAAAGAGAAAATACTAGGTTTAAAGATTATTAAGTAACCTTAACCAATCCATCCTAGATGAGTATTTAGACTAGACAAGAGCTCAGAGATTATGTGTAAACCCATTTCTCTTTCAATATGACAGAGTTTACAGTAAAATAAGAAAAGTGGGCTTCTGTATACACAAAGAAAAATCCTGACATAAACTTACTCTACTTTAGTGTATGGAATTTCTTTCAACTGCTCCTCAGATAGGCCAGATGGATCCACAAGCTCCTTCCTATAAAGGATTAGGAAAATTAAAAAATGTAACAGTAACTATGAAGTGCAAAAATGTTCTTATTTTTATTACAATGGGCTTAAAAGATTTACTGAAAGAAGCTGTTGCCAGCTCTGAAGCTATCTTGACATCAAAATAGGAAACCTATTTAGAAATAAGTGTAACTTCACCTTGATTGCTTCAGCTGCATGTTGCATCCTGTTCCACCTTCCTCTCACCTCCCGGCAGATCTGAGCTTGTTGCTTCACATTATGATTAACATTGCATATACTAAACAATAAATATGCTCTGGAATAACTAAATATCTTCCTAATGGGTAGTTCTGTAGCATATGGGGTCTCATCCTAAAAGTGTCATTATTACAAACAAGGACATTTTGGAAGCCACAGAGGAATAAATCTCTAAAATGATGCATTGTTCTTTAATAATTTATTTACATACAATGGTCTTCTGTATTCAGTGCATTCACTGATCTGCAGTATCTTCTACACACAGCAGGTCATTAACACACACGTAATTTACTGTGGCACATAACTAAATCAGAACGTAATGCCTTATAGCTGCAGTGTAGGGCATGTGAACAACTACATTAGAGGAAAACCAAGCATCTCCCAGACCCTACAAGGACTGTACTTACTGAATATGTTTCCACAGTTCTTCTTTAGCTTGTACATCTGGGCTTCTCCTATAAATATGAACAAAAATAACAAAGGTGGAACTGTGAAAACGATAATGTTGCTGTTCAAATAACTTTTAACAGCACAGACTGTGCACAGAAATCTTGATAAATGTAATCTCACCATCCACCAATGACTTCAATTTTCAGGTTTGTTATCTCAGAAAAGGCATTAAACTTCATCACTTTATTTCAACTGTAAAGCAATTTCTGATTGAATGACAGGCTCTCAATCACAATTCCAGTTCCACTAGCCTATAGCAAGAGTATACATAAAATATAAACAACAGCAGAATTTCCCAAGCCACATCAGTGCCTCACTACTGCCACCCCTTATTCCTCCAAGGACAACACGTTTTGCAATAATACTTCAGTAAAAGGCCCTCAGAAATGTCCTATGGCCCACAGAGACCTTTCTGGGCAGAAGGAGGGACAGGACAGGACACATAAGGCTGACACTCCAGTAATGCCTGGCCATTCCCTGTCAGCAGGAGTTGCTTCACTGCAATCACAATTGCCTTCTGGTCATCTCCAAGAAGGGTTTCTGCTCAGTTTTATTTGCAGTTGGTATCCATATGAAAAAAACCCAAAGACCAAAACAAAACAATGAACAAATCAAACCAGTAACTATGCATATTTGTGCACACAAAATGTTGTACTAAGCATTTAATTCACAGGCAAAGTACGTACTAAAAATGGATAAATAGTAAAGCAAGCCTAAATGGCACGTGTCACATTTTCCACTGAATTACAGAGTATGCTGTTTCTAACTGGATCTCCTTTACTTTTACATTCCTTATCATTTATTATGGAAGGGTTAGTGCAAAACCACTGCTGATGTTGAAGCTGCACCTAGAATTCATCAAAACCCATTCAGAATAATATATTAAGTAAGCATTTTACACAGTGCCAGGGGATACATTTGCATGGAGAGATTAGATAACTCTTTTCATTGGCATTTTTATACCTAAACTCAGTGTTGACAGCCACGTTTCCACACCATCTAAGATATGAGATGCAACTTTTAGACATAACTGATTTCTCCTTCCATGCAACCTTTTGCTCCCTAAATAGCAGCTGCAAACTCTGCATTCACCCTGGGGCTGGGAAGATAGGCATCCTCTTCTGAGGCTGAATAATCTGGCAGTGGGGGATGAGAAAGCTCCCTGAAAAATGCCAGCTTCTCCAGGGAGGCTTTGTAATGCTTACAAGCCCTAGTTTGCCTGAGGAAGCAAAGCCTTAAGGTCACTCCCAAACCCAGGATCCACACAAAGCAGGGTATTGTCCACACCACTGACCCATTTGATCAGCTCATGGCTTTTACTTATTCATGGAAATACAGCAGTTCAAGATGTCACAAGTATCACAAAGTATCATGTGAAGCCTCACCTACAGTAAAAAATATTAAATTTGGGGGCATCATAGAGAGCAATGAAATAAAAAGTCATCTTCATTTTTCCATTTTCTAGGAACTGTACCTGCTGTTTTCTGTGACCTGTTCCAAGCACTTTACTCTGTGATCTCTGCCGTCTTCCTTTTGTCCATTTCTACAACTACACTAATAAGAAAGACTTTGCTCTATAATACAAGTTTAGAAAATGGCATCCCATTAAAAAAAAAAAAAAGCTAAATACAGTGATTCATCAGGGAAAACTGCTTTTAGATTTTGCATCCTGTAATTAGTTATTTTCCCATCTGTTTAAGAAGTGACACGATACTGGCATAATCTTACAGTATTTATTCAGGTTAACTCCATACCAAAGAATATGAAGAAATATGATACAGATAAACTAACTTAATTAAAGCATTTTCTTTCCAAGGGCTCGTTTGAAAGCAAAATGATGGAAAGTTTACAAAAAGAAAGGTGAAATGTAAGATGAAATGTAGGTATTGCATATACTGCACAGGAAATTCATGTTTGTGTGGTTCTTAAGAGCCCAAAACAAAGCAATTCTTTTGTTAGATCTTTAAAGCCAGATCACAATCCCCCTTTCACATTGGTTTCATGTTTTTACTGTGAATTGCTTTAGAATCACAGTTGTGATATATGGGACTCAGATTGTCCTATCTCAGTATCTGAATCAATACCTTCTGGACAATTTGTATGCTCATCAGTTTCTCTAACGCACAAGAAACCTAACAGGAATTCTCAGTAAGTGATGAAACTCATGGGGCGTTTTTGTTTATTTTTTTATTTTGTTTGTGCAAACTTGAACAGCTCTTCACATTAATAAGGTCTACATTATCTTTTGTTCTGCATCTGCACCCCTATTAATATTTCACTTTGAGTCACAAATGGTAAATTTAAATAGCCATGGAATTTTATGGCCATTCTTCTTAATTAGAAAAAGCCCTTTGGCTACACAGATGTTTTACATGAACTCTTGAAAATAAACCCTGTAGAACTAGAAGTGGGAGCTCTCTCCATTTGCTGATTCCTTTAGGAGAAAGAAAGGTCAAATTCTTGTCAAATATTTTTATTCTGGAGACCAAGGAGACACCACCTCACTACCACCACCAATGACTAATATTACTCATTATCAAACAAATGAAATGCACTGTGCCAGGTACAGTAACTAATATTTTAGCCACTACTTCACACTTCCAGAGTGTTAAGTGGAGTGCACTAATGAACTTAATGTGAAAGACTTATCTGTTCTACTAAAACAAAGGTTTTGAATTGATTTTGAAATGTGTACATTGAAATGATCATATGACAGCATTTAAAACCCAAACAACTATACCCTAGAGAATATTTCCTTTTTCTCTAATCTGTATCCAGTCATGTAAACAAACCATTGAGACAAACTAAATCAAATAAGTTCTCTTATAACCTACTACGGGTTAACAGTTTAGTGCCTTTTGCTAACTTTTTTCAAAGCACTTTGAAAAGAGTTCCCATTTTACTTTTTTTTAGTTCCTACTTGCATAAGTCAAGGATCTCTGCTGTACTTGGGAGATTTGGGCTTATTTCATTGAGGGTTTGTTTGGTTTTTTATCGGTGTTTTGGTTTTTTTTATTAATTGGAGGTTGAGTTAAAAAAGAGGAACACAGGAATCACTAAAAAAATAATGAAAAGAAATGAGAAACCATCCAGAATCTCCAGGATTTCCTCATTCCTTTGTTTCCTCTAGGACTTTTGATTGTTAAGTAAGATACTTCACATTTATGTTTTTTGTTAATAGTAGTTTAAATATAACTCAGAATGTTACTGCGCTGGGAAATAAAAGCCATTTCATAAGTAAAGTTAACCACAAGAGGGAACCCGTGCTGTCCAAACAATGACATTTAGTTGGCCTGTGGGGAAAAAAGAAAAGTTGGCTATAAATTTAATCAAACCATTATTAACTGAGTACATTTCCTAGTTTACAGCACTTTCTGTAAACAATAAAAGAAATGGGAATCAAATGTAATCAACTGTATTTTGTGGATTCCATGCAAGTGAGCTTTAATATTCCTGATTTTTAGTAATATATCACTGTTTACAATTACACCTAATAACACATGACTTGTGCAGCTGAAAGTGTGCAAGTCTGTACAAATCCTGTTAAAGTAGAAATTCCAATAATTGGAATTTTAATGGCAAATTCTATTTCTCATCAAGAATAAAAAATCTACAGAACTGGAAACAGAAATTAGTTTTAGCAACACAGGCAACTGAAAACAGAAGTCAGGTGGATTTTAATACTGAAAACTTCAGTGCAGATAACAGTTTCAGTTGGTATGAATTAATGTTTCTTGTTAAGTCTTAACATGAAAGGTAAATTTAAGAAAAGATGTCATTGGGAAGTACCCAAGTGAGCATGTTGCAGAGGTCAAATGTTACACCATCAGTGTAAGGGCTGGCAATATATCCATGTTAGGAGTCAGTGAGAGTGGGGATACAAAGACTGCTCTCTCTTGCCTCCATCTCCCAGTGCCTCATAGCTGCTCTCCCCAAACTCTTCAACATCCCTGTCCCTGACTTGCCCTGCCCTGCCCTGCCTGCTCTGCTGCCAGACACGCTGGTGTTGGTGCTGCTTCAGATGGTTGCCAGGATGGCAGATTAGACTGGACACAAACACAGAGTGTGCCTATACCCCAAATTCATGCCATTAGAAGAAAAACGCGAATTAAAGAAACCAACATTTTCATTAGTTTTGGAAAATTAATTTGAAAAGGTGGTAACTTCATCATGTTAAAACTGGCTGTCAGCAGGAATGCCACTGCCTGGCAGTAGAGCTCCATTGTGGAAATCCTGACATCAGGATGCAATGTATCACTGACTGCTGTTTGTCAATGGTAATTTGACATGGAAACATCAGCAGATGCTCTCATCTGGTCCACTGCAGATTTATATGATTAAACAAGTGTGCATGTATTTCATGCAAATGTCTGAAGCTATCACATAAAATCTGAATGCATCCACAGACTTGCTGCCTAGAAGCAGGGAATCACTGTCCTCATTACAGAACCAATTCTCAATGAGCCACAAAACCATCCAGGACTTCTTTCGAGGTGATGGAGAGAGTTCCTCTGTTACAAAGCCCTTCCTGCATTATTTGTGCTCTGAAATTCAAATCACTAAACAAAGGCAGTTTGACCACAAAGACAAATCTCCTAATGTGAGAGCACAGCCATGTAAAAATCTCTGTTCCTCAGCAGCTGAGGGCCACCACCATGCTGGAGACACACCTCCTGCTTTTTAACATGCTACAGCAGCCTTAATTTTCACACCAAACAGTGCAAAGGTTACATACGATCGAGATCTGTGCCTAGATCGCCGGTAGTTTGGATCTGCCTGGGTTTTCCCCTTCTGTCGCCGCAGCACAGCTTCCCACTGAGGAGCTGAGTCAACCATATCATTTTCTTGCCGTAATCTGCAAAACAAGTACCAGTTTAGTTTGAGGTCTCTGATGCAGGATGCTTTGAAAAGCAATTGAGATTTTTCTTTTCCCCCAAAAAATCCAGCTCCTGTAATGCAGTATTTTAACTTTTCATCTTGCTAAATTTTAATCAGTGTTCCTAAATTACATTAAAATGTAAGAACTGTATGAAAGAAAACATACTGATTTGTTGTTTAGAAACAGCATAAGCCAAAGAAAGAAATCATCCATGACTATAAGAACAGGCTCACAAACTGAATCATTCTTCCCAGCCCAAGTCAAAAGTCTAGATTTTTTTCCCTTTTTACAGCCCACCTCATCTTCAGCAAGTCAAAGACTCACGTCGTGATACAAGGTTCTACTACTACAACTTTTTCAAATATTTTGCTGCAGCATGCACCTTCCTAGGATCCAGAGAAAATCCCCTGATGCTCTTGGTGAGTTCCCACTCAGAAGAAACAGTCCCCTCATCCTGACCTGCAACAAAGCCCAGGATGAATCTCCCATGACACTCATTTTGTACCACTCCCTGAGGCTTTGGTCCCCATCTCTGCTTGTGTGCATCTAAACAATATGCTATGACTTTTATTTTTAATTTGGTTTCCTTTTTTTTTTTTTTTTTAAATACATGAATTCATTATTGGATTGCATTGCAGAGTGAACCAAATGTCAAAATCCTATCAACTCAGCATGTTGGTTAGCTCGATGTAGGCCTACAATGCCACAATCAGTCAGGACAGCCAGCTTGCCAGTGTTTGACCATTCCAAGTTCCACAGATGCTTCTCACAGTTTTGGAGTTGCACACATGAGTGGTGGAACACATGAGTGGTTGCACACATTCTAAGGTGGAACAAAGGGATATGCATGGTCACAGCAGTGAACTTAAAGTTCAGTAAGGATTTCAAAAAAACCCTGGAAAATATCACCTGAAAGTGGATTGTCTGATAGGATGGTACAACTGGCATAGTGAAGAAAACAGAGGAGCTTAAAATAAAATGGAAAGACTGACAGGTAAAACAAACAAGGAAGCCAGTAGAGATAAGGGGATTACACTGGAGACATAGGAAATGCAAAGCATGTTGTTGTTGCTCTTCACTGCAGATTTACTTTTCTCTTTGAGTTTTGAATTGTGTCAGGCTAAACTGGCTACACAGGCTGCTGCTTTTCCTTTAATCAGATCTTCTCTCACATGCATAATAAATTTTGAGCTGGATCTCCAACTACTGTAAACAGCCACAACTCTACCAAACATTAAAAAGCATCTAGAGGAGACTGCAACCTCAGGTTTTGATTTCGAAGCAAATTTTTTTTTAAATCTGTAATCTGGTGACAGGTATAAACATAAACTTCTATCTAACGATTTAGTAGAGGAACTCACACAGCAAAAAGTAAAGAATTGTGATTTTCATCCCAAATAATAAAATTTGTGGAGACAGCAATCATCCCACATTGTATAAACACAACCAACTGCCTCCCACATACAGCAGTCACATAAAAAGAAGACTTGCAGTGGCCAGACTGGCACTCCTACTGTGGGTGGTGGTTCTGCCACCTCTCCCAGACACCAACTCCTAACAGGTCAAGTAGACAGCTGTGCTCTGAAGGAGACACTCAAATGTTTGCCATAAAATAACCCATAACTACTCGTTCTTCTCAAGAAATCCACACAGGGCAGCAGAGCATGAGGTCCATACTCCAGCACAGAGAACATGATGTGCTTGAAACCACAAGCACCTCTGTGCTTGAAACCACACTTCCACACTTCTCAGAAATGACCTCTTGCTGAGGAAGTTCCACATCATTTCTGTTCAGGTTCATTCTACTAATCCTGTAGATCAGCATCTACTGATCCATGGCAAGCACAGTCCTTAGCAATGCCTTCATTTATCCCCAGGTGCTTCATATTTCAATTTTGCCTCCTTTCTTCTACTTGTTGAACCACACAACAATGTTCATCACTGGTTTTTATCTCTTCAATTTGAGCAAAATATTGAAAATCTAAATACATAAAGTAACATGGCAGCTATTAAAACAAGCTGTGTCAGCACACTTGAAGTACCACAGCACAACTCTACTATACGGGAAACATGAAGAAATAAAACATCCATCTTGCTGATGCAAATAACGGTACTATGCTCACATTTAACAAGGTAAAGGATGACCAAGGAAACACAATCTCTGCATTATTCAGATACAATGATCAAATTCTAATAATTTGAGGGAAATTTTTTTAGCTTTTTGGGAATAGAAATTACAAAAAAATGCTGAAAGAAATTTAACTCAAACACTAAATTTATATTTAAAGATTCTTCTGAATAAAAAGTGTTGCCCTTGTTCTCAAAGCCCATTACAACTTTCCTTTCATTCTTTTCACGATATGATCCCACAAGGGAACACATTGATTTATGCCTATATAGAAATATGTGACATATTTCACATGTTCCTGGCATGTGAAATAAATCCAGTAGAGATTAATAGCTGTCAGAGTAACAAATTAGGCATTGTTTGCAGGAAGACTTGATAAAATGGAAAGTCTTATGACTATCATCACTCATCTGTTGTCTTATAGATAGGGTTTTTTCTCATTTCAGGTGATATAGTAGCAAGGTACATTTATGCAAAAAAAAAATTCTCTTAAGCAATTCTAAAGACTTGATTCTTGACACGCCATTCAAAATACTTAAGCATGAAGTTTTTCTTTAGATACAATGTACAACAACAGGGGGCTTACTAGGACTGTGAAGGTCAAAGGCAGCCTGGGCTGCAGAGACCAAGAGATGGTGGAATTCAGGACCCTGAGAGGAGGGCAAAAAGCAAGATCACATCACTGGACTTCAGAAGAGGAGGCTCTGGCCTCTACAAAGATCTCCTTGGACAAGTCCCACTGGATAAGGCCCTAGAGGTAAAAAAGGTCTAAGAAAGCTGGTTAACCTTGAAGGATTATCTCCTCCAACCTCAAGAGCAGCTCCACCCCAGTGAGTCAGAAGTCAGGCAAAAATGCCAGGAGGCCTGCATGGGTGAACAAAGAGTTCCTGGCAAAACTCAAACATAAAAAGGAAACCCACAGATGGTGAAAGCAGGGGAAGGGAATGTAGGAGGAACTCAAGAACAGAATAGGAACCGAGGAACAGAAACATTGTCTGAACACGTGGAGATGAAGTTAAGAAAGCTGAAGCTCAGATGGAGTTGAATCCCACCAGAAATGTCAAAGGCCGCAAGAAGAGCCTGGATGGAAAGCCGCTTTGCAGAGAAGAACGTGGGGAGTCCCAGCGGACACGAAATTGGACACGAAGTTGAACACGAGCCAGCAACACGCTCTTGCAACAAAGAAGATGAATTGGACCTTGGGCTGCATTGAGCAAATTACTGCCAGCAGATCAAGGGAGGTGATCCTTCCCCTCTAGTCAGCACCGGTGAGGCCACACCTTGGAGCACTGTTCCAGCTCTGGGCTCTCCAGGACAAGATAGACATGGACACAATGGAGAGAGTCCTGCAAAGAGTCACCAAGAAGACAGAGGAATCTCTCATGAGGAAAGGCTGAGACAAATGGGGTTGTTTGACCTGGAAAAGAGACAGTTCAGGGGGATCTCATCTGTGAACATAAACATCTGAAAGCAGGTGCAAAGAGGAGGGATCCAGGCTCATTTCAGTGGTGCCCAGTGACCAGAGGTGATGGGCACACACTGAAACACAGAATCTCCACCTGGACATCAGTAAACTCCTTTCCACTGTGAAGGTGACCAAGCACTGGCACAGGTTGCTCAGGGAGGTGGTGGAGTTTCCCTCCTTGGAGATACTCAAAAGCCATGTGGCAATGGTCCTGGGCACCTGGATCAGGTGGCTGGACCAGACAATGTCCAGAGGTCCCTGCCAGACTCAACCATTCAGTCACTCTGTGATTCTAATCAGATGGCTCTTCTAAGTGTAATCAAGCAGGAAACTATTCTTCAGAGCACATTGTTTACTACTTTAATATATTTTTCTCCACACAATAAATTTTGACCACGGTATTAAAAAAGCAAATGCGTTTCTTCTATGATTAAAACACGCTTATCATACATTTTTCTTCACTTTCTTATGAATATCTGCCTTGAATAAAACATTCGTATGATGGAATGAAACCTCAAAGACTGACTGACATCAAGTAAAGAGTTTCTCCCCAACATTTTGCCAATGTTATACCTTCACAAGTTCTCACTTACATTTCTGTTTTTCTTCTGACAAATAGTTCACAGTGATGTCTTATCATGTGAACAATACATTCTATTCTTCTTTGATCAGATGCAGATTCCTTTGGTTAATGTGAGTATTTACTCATTGTATTCCAATAAAATAAAACAATTTTATTTCTGCTTGTGCCAGGGATCTGATTATTGAACTGGGAAATAAATTAAATTAATCTATGCAACAGGTAAAACTTGATTACCAGCAGTTGGAAGGCTCATTATAGTGTCCCATTTAACTCTGTTAGGGCTGGCTCACCTCTGCCAACAGGAAAGCTACTCAGCACCTCTGCCATTTCAGCTTGTTATATTCCTGCTCTGGCTGCTAACAAAATGCAGAAATTCATTATGACTGGTTATTTTCCTGTACCTGATCACAAGGCAAAAGTCTTATATTTCCAGTTCACTTAGTACTTGTTTAATTTAACATTGGTAATGACTTTTTATCTGGTCTTATTTTTATATGGTCTGATTTCAAGTGATCACCTAAGAGGAAGAGATGCTGCAACATTAACATTTTACTGTATCTTACATTTTTGAAAATGTGAAAAACTTGGAAACAATCCACACAAATTGATTTTTTTTCTTTTTAATTTTAAGTGTTTTTCCATGAGGTGAGGAAGGGTTGGTAAAGATCCTTTTATTCTTCAAAAAATGATAAGTAGTACCTAATCCTTCTCACAATTCAGTCTTTATATTGCAAGAAGTTCTTAAAAACATTCTTGTAGTCAGCCTCTAATTTCTTTCACTTGTTTGTGAGGCTCCCTGCACAAGGAGTTTCACTGGATAACAAAAAACCTGGTAAGAGTGTTCTAAGAGAAAGGAATACAAAATACCATTTAATACTGATCACTGAAATTACACTCGGCATTTCATTCAAACTTCAGCTGGAAAACAAATCTTCCATACACACTAGGTTATTGTTAGCCAAGTATCTTACAAGATTATGCTCTAATTTAAGCAAACTGCAAAGAAATCTTATGTCTCACATATGCTTTATTCCAGCCCCTTTGAACATCACAATGATTTTTTCCTGAAGCACTATCCAGCATCCATTATTACTAAGAGCTTCCAAAGATCTGAAAATCATTTATCACTCACAGTTCTGCATGTAAGACAACAAGAAATATCAACAGCTCGTGCAGGCAGCTTCTTAAAAAATTTGCCTTAAACAATTCCTCTTTTCTCCAGTCTTACTCTGTTAATGCAATATGAAGAAATTCTATGTGCTTTTTAAAAAGGTATTTTCATAAATAACTTTCTAATGCTGTTATCTCCAGTACTACATGAAAGGTACAGCTTTAAAGGGAATATAAAGCAAACCGGTTGTTTTGCCATCTTTTTCATATCAGCAACAAAAAAAATAGAATATATAAAACAGGATTTGTTAGCATTACTTGATATGAACTATTATCCTGTTAAAAGTTGACACTGTACACATTTTGGGTTTAGGCTTACACTTCACATTTTGGAAAATAAAATAGTTATACAATTAAATGCATGCATTCAAAAACAACGCTGAGTTTCAGATCCATTAAAATTATTTTCACATCTTCTCAAAAGCTTTTTTTCCTATAAATCTTCACTTGAATTTACTTGAATATATGTTGAAGTAGATCCTGAATATATAATTATCAAGATATTATCTTCTTTATTTGCATTTATATTGTAAGTCTTTTGTAAATGTGCCCCATATTTGATTTTGTGGTTCATTTCTGAGTTCTTCCCAAGTTCTTTCCAGCAAGCAGGCATTTGTTATATACGTGATACCTGTGTTTTAGCTGTTATTGCTCTTCTTATTCAGAAAAGGACCTTAAGCTTCCTCAGGAAGACTCTATGCGTATAAAACATGTTAGATTCCATCTTCCTAGGTTTATCTGAGAAAAGTCCACCTCCATTTGTTTATGTTTCATGTCCCCATGTCTAAAATATATAAAGGTCACCTGTTTCTCTTCTTCCGATGTTCCCTGTTGGAATTTTCTGATTCACTGCCACTGCTGGTGTTACAGCGAGATCGAGATCTGGAGAAGAGAAAAGAGACATCCCAGGATGAAATTATCTACAACCATCAAAATTACTGCAGTGCTAAAGAGGGAATAGCAACACTGCAAAGACACTACTAGGAAAATCAGAATTAAAAGACTCAAGAGGGCTTGTCTACACCTGCAAGTCATATTATCTTCTTCTCATGAATTAATAGGGAACAACTGCTTCAAAAGTAGTGCACCCAAAGTGTAGTGTCAGACGAATGCTATTTTGTTTTCAATTATTTCACTGTTTTGTTTTATTTTTTTTTTATTTTATCTCTTAGCATTCTTTGTGTATATGCTACAGCAGTATGCCTCTAAGGTGTGAAGTGTTGTATCTTTAAACTATATGCATTCTGGCTCTTTTCCTCTTACATATTGTGATATACCCCAACAGAAATGATACAGCAATTCTGATTTTGCCAGCAAAACAAAAAGCTCACAGATCTGTCTTTATTCACCACCTCAACTTCCACCTGGCCTCTAGTTAAAGTTCACATTTTTCAAGTGTTAAGCAGTATGAACAAAACACCACTGATTTTTATAAATACAGAGGGCTGAAGTGCACACACAGACCAGTGTGTACCAGCCTAGCTTTCAGATGACCTGATGCACAGCTACAAAAATGGTGCATCATGTGAGGAAAACAAAATAAAACAGTTACTTCTGTATTACCTCTGACTACAAAGCTTCAAATGGTAAGGTGACTTTTATGGTTCTAATTATTACTGAAAAAGACTAGTGGAACAGGCTGAATTACCTACAGACAAACTGCTCTTGGTTTAAGAGAAAGGCTTGGGCACTACTATCTGAGACCCTTAAATCCTTGATTGCATTTTGGACCAGACAGACCAGCTGTCAGGGTTTTGGTCCCAGAAACCAGGACGCTGTTATTGTACCACTGGGCTAGGTCCTAAAAACTGGTATTCTCACCAAAACCTGTTTCAGACCATTCATTCCTTAGTGTGATGATGGTCTCTGAATGGTCAGATTTGATGATCTTAGAGGTCTTTTCTAACCTAAACAATTCTTTGATTCTACGAGTCCCTCCAAAGAAAAACATGTTTCTCTGCTACATTAACATCTCAGCTAATTAATGAGGAAAGTTGACTGATATTGACATGAGCCAGTCTAGAATGATTTAGAATATCGGAAGTTAGAATCAGTGATGGTCCATGCACCAGAAAACAGAATGTCTGCTCTTGGCTTTTCTTTTGCTCTTTGGTAAACCACTTTCATAAGGAGACAGATTTGTCAAACTACAGAATGTCTTAGAATAATAGGACAACTAAAGCCTAGGAAAATCAGTTCAACCCAGTTTGTCTGATGGGAATAAGCTTGGGAAAGTGACATTTCCCCAGAAGAGAAGCAGAAACCTCTCTCCATTCCCAAATTTCATGCTCACAATCTAAAGGCACTGAGAGGGTCAGGATAGCCAGGTTCCCAGGTAAAATACACATGTTTCTGAGTGAAGCTAAAGTGGTGACAAAAAAGATGTAACTATAGAAAATTGTAACCCTAAAGGAAGAAGTAAGATTAAAAGGTGGTGCTGAAGAGACTCACTCCAGCACAAGAAAAGAGTTAAGAGCAACAAGTGCCCTAGAATTTCAAAAAAAGTACTTCAAAATACTTTTCTCCACCCCAATCTTATCAGATATTTAATAAATATTCCACTAATTTCAACATTAATAAGTCATTCAAGCAACACTATTCTTTCACACCTTCAGGTCATTAGCATGATTATTTTCTTCCACAAGTATTTTCTTACTGTGATTTAAGCAATTTATCCCATATTGTACCAAAGCATCAAAAATCACAGCATGGCAGGCAAAGTACAAGATAAAACAACCTATTTGATCAAAATCAAGATAAGCCCTTTCTCTAGTTTTTCAGGAATGGAAATCTGATCTGCCTTTTGGATACTACATATCAAACTACCTTGTGTTCCCTGTCAGGAAAGCACTTGTGAGGAGAGAGAAGGGCTGCTGAGCTGTCAGCTGAGTGGCAGCTGCTCACGGTTGCTGTCAGAATATTATCTTTTACTGAATATTAAACACCAGCTTTTACTGAACTGAGTAAGATACCAAAACCAGAAACAAAGGTGCTTTCCTAAGCCAAATGCAAGAACACATAAGATCATCATAATCTCTGACAAAGTGCCTTCCATCCTTTATTCTCTTTTTTTCTTGGTCATGCAATATATTTAATATTTTGTAGGTAGACCTTTAAAGGAGCAGGAAGGAAGGCATAGTCAGTTTGGCAGGATACACAGCAAATACAGTCCAGGAGAGGGCTTGGGGGGTTGAAGTGTGTTGCAGGATTTGGTATTTCAAAGAAACAGCTGGCAGAGAAAGCTCACATTCTGGTGCAGTCTATTTCTGACTACAATGAGAGTACAGCAGCCAAATTCTGAGGAAGTGGAGAAGGTCTGTTGCAATACACAATAACAAACTTATGCATTTGTATTGTAATACAGCAAGAACAGTCTTTGGGAAGAGGTCCCTTCTGAGCACTGGGGTTTTTCACCTGAGGTGCTTAACTAAATCTTCTCAGTTTTATGTGCTGGACATCTGTCACAGGACTACCCCTGGCAGCTTGTAATGGTAACCTTCTTCAAAAAAATAATCTGTTATCTGATGCAATAAGTACAAATTATGTAAGCACTTTCTCTGACTTCCTGTGATTGTCTCCGAGATGTTTGTATCTCTGCCAGAGCTCCTTTCCCGTGCTTCAGCAGTGAATCAGATCCTGAGAGTGCCTCCCCTCTTTCACAAGTTTCAACAGTCTCTGATATTGAAATGCACTCCACTGTCTCCTTATTCTGGCAGTGTGAGTAGGAGCACATGAGCAAGGAGAAGCACAGAACAGTCATGACAGGCTGATGTGGCAAAAATCTGTCAAAAACTGAAGCTGTTGAAGGCCACACCTGAATTCACACCAGCATTCTGTTTGGAATGTGACAATCAGTCAAGACTGAACAGGGGAGGGGAAAGAAGAAAAGCTTAAGAAAAAAGTCAGAAAAAAATGTGCAAAACAGTGAGAAGACAGTGAGGAGTTACACATGCCTTTGCACCCACCTTTTGCAGAACAATTCATCTCAAATGATAGCATACTTGCTTTCAAATCAGATTAATTAAAAATGGATAGAGAGGCTGAAGAATTAAAAACAAATCTGTAGTCGTAAAATCTGAAAGCTAAAACTTTTAGAATTGACTTTCAAGTTGCAGACAAGCCTTTAGTAAACTTTCACAAACTGCTTGCAGCATGGTGTAGTAACAATGTGCAAAGGTAGCTTGCAAGACTAAGCTGTGAGGAGGCTATGCCACAGAGCATTTTAGCAAAAGTTGGATAGGAAAGGAAAAATGAAATGGGCATAACACAACAAACCTTTTAAACATTAAGAAGATGGTGGAGAAGCAACGAAAGGAGGGGATGAAGTCAACTAAAATATGATCAGTACCTTCACTATAATTTCATAGCTGCTATAGATTATATATTTACCTTCTCCTTTGCTTTAAATCTGAATCTTCACCACTGTTTTGATTTTTCCTGCAGCATTAAGGAAGTTTTAATGAAATACCACTGAGTTACTTAATAAAAATACACAAAACCACCCATCTTTAAAAAAACCACAAAATTTTACCAAGTTTTTTGTTTCCTTTTGTTTATTTGTTTGTTTTTCAGCATAGAAAATAGGGCATATGCTTTTTTTAACTTTTCAGAATATCTTTACAATGAGTTTTGAAGGCATAGTCCCATTGAAGCTCTCACTGCAAACCCCTGACTTGCTGGGATAAGCATAGCATATTAGCATTTAGAGCTTCCTACTGTTTCCAACATAACAAGTCTGATGTTTCCCTTTTAACTCCAGTAAAAAGTGCATAAACAACACAGCTATTGTTATTAAACAGTTGGAAAAGGAAAGTGCATGAATAAAACCACAATTCAGGAAGACATAAATAAGTTAGAATCTACCTACTATTGTGAGTCTTCACAGTCTCGCAGGGCACGAGATAAGACTTTTAAAAACATTTTGTCCAAGAGAAAACCTGCTATTGGCATGACTGCCTGTCCACTAACTAGATCAGCCAAATGCAAATCCCATATGATAAAGACTTTCCATCTCAAAAAAATTCCTGTTGCATAGTGCACAAACACTTTTCTTTTCTTGGTACAAAACAGTTTTGCACTGAATATCTCAAGTCTTTTGTTTTTACAGAGCCAAACAAGTGCTTCAACAACTAAGGTACCAATGCATCAGACAACCTGTACTGCACTTGACTGCAGTTGAGTTAGTTTTCTTCCCAGTGGCTGGTATGGGACTGTGTTTTGGATTTGTGGTGAACACAGAGTTGATAATTTGTTATTGCTGAGCAGGGCTTACACAGAGCCAAGGCCTGTTTTTCATACTGCCATGCTGGCAAGGGGGCTGGGGGTTCATGGGAGGTTGGGAGGAGACACCTGTCCAGTTGGGACAGGTGAACCCCAACCGACCAAAGGGACATTCCAGACCATATGGCATCATGCTTAGTATATAATGTGGGGGGAAGAAGGAGGCAGTGGGGGGCATTTGAAGTGATGGTGTTTGTCTTCCCAAGTAACTTTTACATGTGATGGGGCCCTGCTCTCCTGGAGATGGCTGAGCACCTGCCTGCCCATGGGTAGCAGTGAGTTAATTCCTTGTTTTGCTTGGCTTGTGTGCACAGCTTTTGCTTTCCCTATTAAATTGTCTTTATCTCAACCCATGAGTTTTCCAGCTTTTACCCTTCTAGTTCTCTCCCCAGTCATACTGGTGGTGGTGTGAGTGAGGGGCTGTGTAGGGTTTGGTTGCTGGATGGGGTGAAACCACAACAAAATCCATTTGGGAAAGACATTGCTATCGACACCTATGAGGGCTCTATTCAATAGGATAAATCACCTCTATTGCCTTAGACAGAACTACACTGATGTACCTGAGATCACTAAGCATACACCATGAATGAGTTTCTTCCCTCTTGTTCTAGACAGCTAGTGGCATATAAAAAGGTGTGGAGCAGTTCAGAAACTCATCCAGTATAAAAGCCCCATATCAAAATAGATTTTCTAATCAATACAGCTGTGTTGTCAGAGACCCCTTTGCAAAGCCTGGCTTTGAAAGCCAGGTAATCATTTCAGAGCTGTCAAGAGGAGACGTAACTCTGAGGTGCTGCTCATAAGGCAGTCTTAGAAGACTGCAAAGAATGTGGCACAGTATCTATGCTTGCTTATACTTCACAACAAATCACAGCAGAACGTAGGGTGCCTCAGTGATGAAAGCAGCTTCTCAGCAGGACAAATCATCCCAGGTAACACAAAGTCTCTAAATACTGCATCACTTCAGAACTGTCCCTGTAATTTGCATTTTGGACATACTCAAGGACCCACAGCACAAGAATCTCCACTCATTTAGTTTTACTTCTCCGAGTTATTCAATTCAGCATGTACCAATTGAAAACACATTAAGTATTACATAGTGGTATTCTTGTTGGCATCCTCTCTAATGTAAAGTCACACATGGGACTGTTGAAGACAGCCTTATGGCTCATTCATTTAATCCTAGTGGCAATTAAAGCAAAGCAATGTACTTAAAATACTGCTCTGGGTTGGAAGCTCATTGTCAAGCAAGGGACATCCATCAGTCCTTTCGTTCACCAAACAAGAACAGCTGCAGCAACTGAAAGGATCTTGTACATGCCAATAATGAAATTTCTCATATTTTAACATAATTTTCCCAGTACCCAGAACAGCGCAAAAGCAAACAATCTGACCAAAGCTTCTGTTCCAAAACCAGATGTGGTATCCTCACTCAAGACTTTTTATTTGACTGGCTCCTCAAATACCCCTTTTTCCAGGACCCAGCTGTGCCTCCAAGAGCTGAACGCAGACATGCAGGACCTCAAGTTTCTACAGTGAGAAGCTTACAGTAATTAATCCCAGGCTCTTACCTCCTTCGGACTGGTTGCCCAGACTCATTTTCGCTGCCACCTGATGGGTTCCTTCGGTGAGAGTAAGGAAACTTTGGTGATTTGCTGCGGTCATGTGGGGAATTATACAGTCCACTAAGGTTAAAAAGGAAAAGCAAAGAGTCAGCTTTAAAATTTCCAGGACAGGTAGGCCAGCTAACTGAGGTCTAGCTTACAAAACCAAGAAGGCTCATACCCCCATGTGTACATATTCAGCTATACCTGCTTTTGTGCGTGCGTGCTATGTAAATACAGCTGGTACTGCTGTCTAGCAATAAGTATGTTTCTCTCTCCTAAATTTAGGAGAGAGATCTCTTAGCATTGCCAAGCCAACAAAAGCTTACAAAATGTAGGTCCAAGTGTATCCATATTCTTTTAGCATAATAAAATTTTTGTGCTTTTGTATGACTTATCCAACCCAGAGCTAGGTATTCAAATGCACCTCTATTCTTTATGTTTTCTGCACCTCTATTCTTTAAATTTTCTATGGATACAAGTATGAAAACTTCCTTTCATGACATATATCTTCATCACAGAGCTGATGCTTGGGAACATGAAATAATTTTAGTTCCATCTTTCTGCTATTCATCTACACAAATATCTGCCAAGAGTGTGGAGGTGTTTCAAGCCCCAGGTTATGTGCTTTAGCCTAAGTGGGAGCCAATATGTTGGGTTATTACCAAATAAATGTAGCCTTTCAACTGCATGAATAGATTACCCTGTGATACCTTCCCAGAGAAGAATAAAGACCATTTCCAAGAGTGTTACTGAGCCTGGCATGGAGTATATGTCACTCTTTCATGTCACCTGTCACCAGGGTGGTGTCTACTTATGTTCTGCCACTTTTTGGAGGGACTCAACCACTTATCTGTATCTAACATCACTTAGTCCTTTTCACAACTGTGTTGCAAAAAGATGCTAATTCTCCCAAAATTTCACCTAATGTGTTTTTTTTTGTTTTCCTTACAGCCTGTGACCTTTCAAGTTGGATACATTCTTCTTCACCTAATTCTGCAGACAGCAGATTAACCAATTAATCAGCAATTCTGCTGATTACAGCACTGCTCTGCACAGGTGAAAAGTTCCCACAGTTCATCTCAATGAGAATTATTATTAGAAGCTGTCAAAGCCCCTATGCAACATAGAGTCTGCTTATGTGTCTAAAACTGCATAGTCCTTTAGAATGCATGGATGTGATAAAACTCCATCCTACCATTCTTTGACTCCTGCAGGATCAAACTTGCTGCTGTACTGACCACAATTTAGGCACTAGAGCCAAAATGTGACAAGATGACACCACTACTTCTTTAAAAATAACGACAAAAAAAAAGGTCTATCTAGCAAGAGAATATTTGCACACTGCTTTGTCCTTACTCTGAAAACTACTGATGTTTACAGAAGGAGCACAAAGGGTAAATCATCATGGTGCCCCAAAAGACACGTCTGTGGAAAGCTGCTGGTGATTTTTATTCACTGATCACCTCCTCCTACACATAGTTTCCTCATTTTTAATTGTTTATTTATCCATGACAGAACCTATCTACTTACATGCAATACAGATTTATTATGACCCCAATAACACACTATTATATTAATATCCTTCAACCTACTGCTGTGGCATATTTACCATGGTACAATATCCAAGACATCATGCCCTGCCTTACCTCTGTGGGCCATTTTCCTCCCACGGAGCACTTGATTTACTTCTTTGGGTTTCTGGACTGTTTTCATTTTTCATCTTTTTAAAGCTAAATAAAAGTACATATATGTATATATATTTAAAACCCACAACATAGAATCACATTTTCTTTCACACTGATCTCTTAAAAATTAATTTTAAAGGCATACTGTCATTACAGAGACCCACCCTGTCATTTAGTTATTTGTCTGCTGTGTGAAAGAGAACAACTGCTATGTTGAAAAATGTCTCCTAGAAAGAAAGATCATAAGAGGAAAAAAAAAACAAACCAAAAAATCAGCTCTACAAGTTCATAATTATGGTGGCACTGAGTCAGAAAAATCGTCAGTCTTGTCTCAGAATAAAGAACAGACATTTAGGCAAGAAGTCTGACAATAGGGTGAACACACAATATTCTCTCACAGTCTTCCATAATATGCAGTTAATAGATTATTGAATCAGAGGCTTTATCTACTTTTTATTTCACATAACTGTTGATGAAACCTTCTTCCATGAATTTACTTAAACACCCTCTTGAATATTTTTTTAATCTTTGGCATAAATAGTGCCTGGTGGAAGAATGCTGCAGTATTTAATTGTGGCATAAACAGTTATTTAATTTTATTTCAGATCTTCCACCTGGCTCAAATCTTCTATCCTGTGTCGCTCACTGTTTCTGTGATTATAGAAAGAGGGGAAAAAAAAAAAAAAAGCAGCCCTATGAATGATAATTCCACAATCACAAATTGAACACCATATTTCTTTAATATACATTTTTAACAACTGTCTAATCTCTTTTCCAAGTGAAAGAATCACAGATTACTTCACCTCTCCCAATACAGGAGTCACCACATACCTCTGATTATCCTTATTCATATTTCTCTACCATTTTTCCAGATCTACAGTACCTACTTTACAAAGGGAGCAATAAAGGCATGGGGTAGTAACTATTAAAAAAATGACAGACCACAAGTTCATAGGTTCACTTAGTATCATATTCTTCTCATTCCCTCCCCAGTAAAGGCTTATGTCTTCTTTTAGCTATAACTAATGGTGTGAAAGAGCTGATTTCACTGACTGCTGAAAGGTGAAGTACCAGGACAGTCAAGGTAGTCACCAGCTTGATAGATTTATCAGTCTTTGTAACCAATCTCTCATACCTATAGGAGACGGGGGTGAAAACAGCAAGATGCTCCAATTCTTCCTGTACTCTCATAATTCTCCCAGTGTCCAGTTTTATAGCTTCTAACCCATTAATGCTCCCAGATGGACTGCCACTTCAAATGCTGGAGAATGGCTTTTAGCTGAAGCATGCTTTTGCACCCATGTCCTTACCAATGGCCAGGTATGGTTTTCCAGCATCACCATCTCTCTTTCTACAAGAACAAGCAGTTCACCTGATACAGAACTGGGCAGCCACACTGATTTTCACTAAGGTCTTCAGGAATTATTACTGACATCCTCCCAGTACAATCATTAATACATCGTATCTTTATAAAGTGCAACTCAAGCAGAATAAATAAAAGATTTACAGTTGCTTATCAAGAGAAGGATATAAGCTGGAGTTCTTTGCCCAGAGCAGGAGGTGACAGACTCAGCATTATGAAGGAATCATGGCTACTTAACTCACTAATCCACTTCTAACCTTAGCCTTTGGTTACTACAGGTCATTGAGTTAATCATTTAATTCTCACATAGTGAACAAAATGCAAAGCTACAGTAAGTCAGCAGGAAAAGAAATTAAATTACACCTTATCAAGTAAATCATTTTCTTAATACTGCATCCACTAATTATTGACTCATAGGTGCCTACAGTCTGTTCCCAGGCTCAGAAATATGTGCTTACTACAGACAAAGCAAGTAACTCAGGGAAATATGTCTCAATCCTATATTGCAAAAAGCAATTGATTTTGCACAGCATGAACTGCTGAACAATACTTATACTGAACTCAAAGAAATGTGAACACTCTTTTCAAATCTTAAAAAAGCAAGAGAGAGAAATTACCTGGGGGGTGAATATACTGCATTAAATTCCTGGGCCGTTATTCCTTTGGAGCAGACACATGCTTTATAGATACAAAGCTAGAGCACGACAGCTCTTCAGATACAAGTATTATCTCCAGGGATACAATTGCAAGAGATACTGAGTTCACTCAAAGTACCTGAAAAGGTTAGGATCTGAATTTCATGTGAGATTACTGTTGTTGGGCCTTTTTTATGGTTAACTTTGAATTTATACAATTTATGCATATGCAAACAACATACCTCAACAGTGAATGAGATACAGTTTAACTATGAAAACTCAGCTTGTGAGAGCTGATGAAAAATGTTTTGCAAACATGACTGACAATTAATGCAAGAATTACAAAGGATGGAGCAAACTACCTAATTTGCTTCACAAATTTTGGGTGCCAACTGTCACATATACTAAGCCTGGCAAACCTGAAAGGTGTTTTACATGGGCAGGCAGAGATACAGAGAAAAACAAATTAAATTCTAAAGGAAAAACATCTTCCAACACTTTTATTTTTTTGGTGCAACTGACTAACACTGTTAAAAACCATGACTCAGTAAGAATCTGCCTATGAATTGCTTTTAAACTGTCATGGTAAGAAACTAACTCAGAAACCTTAAAGCTTCCATGTTGAGAGCCCCTTATTTTGTTTCTTCCTCTATAGGCTGCCTCCCATTTCTTTTTAAAAGTTCATTGCTAAAAATTCATACAGAGCATTTGGAGCACAAGCTGTAGTGAAGGGTTCTCACGCCTCCCGATACGGCCATCTCTGTACTATGGAATAATGGCACTGCTTGCTTTTTATCTTTCAGTCTCGTAATAAATCCCAGAAGAGAATGTTGGGGCTGTCAGGATCCTTTGGATGTAATCTGGTCCAACTGCCTGCTCCAGCAGGGCCACACAGATTCAGTTGTCCAAGACTATTCCCAGACAACTGTTGAATTTTCTCCAAGGATGGAGATTCCACCACATCTCTGGGCAGCCTGTGCCAGCACTTAGTCATCTTCATATAGAAAAAAGTGTTTTCTGATGTTCAGAGGGAACCTCCTATGTTTCAGTTTCTGCCCATCACCTCTGGTTTTGTTACTGGGTACCACTGGAAAGAGACTGGCTCTGTCCTCTTTGTGCCATCTCTTTATTTATATACCTATATATTCTTTTCTGCTTAGTGGCCTCCCTTCAGCATGAAAATACTAAACTTTCTTTTAGCCTGTCATCATTAACATATATCATAACATATGATCATGATTTTCTAAGAATATTGGATCAAATTTTCCTCAAAATGAGGAAGCAATTAAACTCAGCTCTTCTACTGGAGGTCAACTGTACTAAATGTTAGGCAATTGGAAACACTATTCACTAAGTATTTTGCAGTAAATATTTTAGACCCCTCTTCATAGGTCAGCCCAGATACCTAGCATGTGAAGCCTGTACCTTCATTGAAGAGACAAGGCCAGAGTTACTAAGTTTAAAAAAAAAAAACAAAAATAAAACAAAAAAAAAACCAGACAAAACCCAACAAACAAAAAACAACCAAACAAATAAACAAACCTGTCAGGGTTACTGAGGATGCAGAGACAGACATTCAGGTAACTAAATAAAAAAGTGAGGTGCTGAGTTTTTGACTCATTCTTTTGTTAGATCGCTCTTTTTTTGATTCAGGCAAACATATCCCATGTAAAATTAATGGTGGGGATATAAACCCCTTTCTGAAACTGAGCTTTACATCTTGCTTTCAAATATGCTTAATTACTAGAGATGTGGACTTAAGCACCAATAAGTAGACACAGCAGACAACAGAAATTTAGAGCCCTGGCAATTCTCTACTTCTATGGATCAGGCAGAAACACTCATGAGTTTTGTAGGAATTGAACAGTGTAATGGGTAATCACCTGCCATATTAACAGCCTTGCTGGAGGAGAGCCCATGCTCAGCTCCTCACCGCCCACACATCCCAAGCATAGCTTGCCTAGTTCAGGGACAGAAGATCCCTGCCCTGAGGGCTCTGACAGCCAGCCCACAGATCCCAGGGGAGAGACTAGTAGGACTTCACAGGACTATCCTGACCAGTGCCCTTTGGGTCATTAACAGTTTTTTCCTATTTAACCTGGAACTGTCTGCCTTCCCATTAACTTGTGCTGATTTATGGTTTCCAAACCCTGTGTCTCTTGAAATCCCTGTTCCACATTCATCAGAAGATCAGGGTTTTATAAAATCAATTACTGGGCAACACTTTCTGACCTTTGACAGCAGATCATACGGTACTGAACTCAAGGGCAGGATAAACTGTTACTAATTATTACTATTGTTCCTCTATCCAACGCAATATTCAGTCCCTTAAGAGCTGTAAGGAAATGCTGGTATACATACCTTTTCACTGGAGAAGGTGCAATAATTTTGGTGGTTCCTTCATTTTCCCCATTTGTTGTAATCTGGCTCATGTTTTTAGAACCTGAAAAAAAGAATCAAAAAGAGAACAGTCCTGTAGCATAAATGCTTGCACATCTATTCAGCGTAATCACATATTGAACACAGGGCAGCATGAGAAATAAAATGACACACAAGCTATCTGGGGTATGCTCTACTTGCTAAGGGTGTATAAGGATCACACTTTTGTGTCTCATTCTTAATTTTAGTGTACCAGATCACAAGAAAGTTTAACATGGGGTGCATTCATTACTCTTCCACATAAGACAAAGTGTGAAGATGTTGTTCTCAAAGGGATATCATGCCACAGTCAACAGAAGGGAATTTCCTGCTCAGTCATCAACAGTGAGAAGGTGTGAAGAGAGTATAGGTTTGTTCCTACTGGTGCTATGATGTCACTTCCCACTAATTCTTCCTCTGACCTCTAAAAACAGAAGAATGTCTATGGCCAAAAATCACAATCACAAATAAATAAATATAAAGCAGATAAGAACAGGAAGCAGAAACGTCCAACCTTTAAGGAAGGTACTGATAGAGAAATGAAAATGGATTAGGTCTAAGTGTTAAAATACAAGGATATCTCAGGACTTCTCACCATATTTTTTCCATCCAGATACATTTAGCTTGCCCTTCCCAGGCAATCAAATACCCACACAATCAAATAAAATAACCCCTTATATTAGTGTGGGCCACAAAAGTACTGAAATCAGCAAAGATATGACGTTTTCAAACAAAAGAATTAATTTGCATACATCAGCTTTTAAAGCAGCCAGCACTGGTGAGTCCTCAAAAAAGAAACACATGCTTCTCGTTGTTGATTTCTATTCTATTATTTTAATAAGTATTTACTTGAAGGAAAACCTAAGACAACTTACCAGTGACTATCGCACACTGGCACAATCTATCCAGAAATACAAATTTGAGATATACAAATTTGATAATACAAATGAGACAAGATCTCATATTAGCTGTGTTTGATATCACTGTTACCCACAACAAGGACCTTGGATTTGATTTTTTTTTTTTAAACAAGAAAGCTCTTGCTGTACAATTCTTTTGTACTAATAACAAGCTTGATCAGGAGCTTTCTGTCCACACTTACGGTATGTACCACCTGGTGTACCTTTTACTAACTACAGTACTGTTCTACCAACCTGTGTATGATATAGATTATTTAATTTAAAAGAATAGACTCCATAAAAACTGTCCAAACACTAACACCATGGGAACAACTTATCTATATCACTGTTTCTTGCATGCTGAGGTAATAGCCCTCTCCAAAATACCTTAGATAGCCAGAAATCTCAAACATCTCATTTGTAGCAGGTTCTCCTGGTTGTTTACCTTTGGTCAGATAAGGTACTCTCAGCATTGTCTGCACTGAACTTTCCCAGTAAGCTGAATGCACACACTTCAGTTCCCTTTTACAGCCACCTTGGTGCCGATTTCTGCATTCAATTCAAGCAGACTATTACATTTTAAAAAAGTCAAGGGTCCAAAACCATAGCAGTCAGTCAAACTAGTTAGCTTGTCATGCCTGTTTCTTATCAACTAAAGCCATTTCACTGACGTTATCTGGAAGTAGTGTTTGTATTTAAACCTGGTCATGAGAGCAGAGGATGGTGTGATCAAATGGAAAACATGCAGTAAGAGCTCATGCTTTACACCATGTGCTACTAAGAGCCTGTAAAGATGAATGGACTTCCACAGCCTACTCTGTGATAATGTTTATTTTTCATGTCAGTTTCCAAGCCTGTAGCCTTAAGGGTGTGTATATCTCACACCCTATACATGAAATGCAGAAGTTGTCGCATCCATCGTTTTATAAAACCAGGGATTTAAATTAAAGCTTTAAAGTGTAAAGCTCAAAGTTAATAAATAAGCAAATAGATTAAACCATCTCAAGATGCATTTCCTAAAAATTTAACTTTCAAACCCAATCTCACAATTTTCTGGGAAAAGATTTATGACTGTGCCAGACCAACAGTTCTAGCTACCATGACTGAAGCTAGTGAAGCAGGGTAATGACAGGAATCTGTAGCAGTATGTGTGTTAGTCAGAGCAGGGACTGTGACTGCCTGTGATTGCTTGGGAATTATTATAATACAGACAGTACTGTAATTGTAATACCCACACCCAATTCTCCACCTGGCTTTTAAATCAGAGTGGCAGCACTTTTTTACACCAGTTTATACAGATATCCAGAGTATAGGGCAGGGACAAATCAAGTCCTCAGCTACCAAACAACAACAAACCCTAAACAATGTTTTCCACTGCTGAATAAACTCAGCCCTGTGGCAATAGGTCTGGCCACATCAGTGTTTGTCCTGAGAGGATGTTCCCAAGGAGTTTTCATGTCCAGCATTCAGCCAAAACAATAATGAATGCTTTCACCCTATGCACTGTCAGGAAAGCTGAACACTATCAGCCTTGCCCTAAGAGGGTAAGGCAGAATAATGAGAGAACCTGTTTGAGTTCGTGATTTGCAATTACAGCAAAATGCAGATGTAATTCTCTTTCAGATGAAACAAGGAGAAAAGTAAATGAAGCAAGTTACACATATTTCACTTATATGACTTTACAGAACAAAACAAAAAACCCTTCCCTAACTGAACGCCAACTTGAACATCAGCCTGAACATACAGCAAAAAAACCCCTATGCATTAATATAAAAACATACTATGAAACTGATATAAAAGCATAGCCATTGAAGTTTCCTGATCTGATTTTTCAACTAACCCTAGAGCAACTAAGATATGAAACGTATTAAGAAAGTGACAGAATGGAGGTTACTGCATTTTAAACCACTGTTACCTGGATTCTAGGAAAATAATCTGCCATGCTAAAGCCAAACTGTCTGCACTGTCTATCCTATCAGGGGAAGCAATCAATAGCACTGGCTTTTATACAAGAAAGATAGTTTTTCTCTGTTCACAGTATTCAATCCTTCTGTTAAAGCCAAATATTTTTACTGAAAATACAAATAATATTTTCTATCATCACCTTGTCACCTACTCCAGCTCTTAACCCAGGGTTCACCAAGTGGCTGCAGTCCTAATGAGTTTAGCGTACTTTAATGGACCAAAGAGACAAGGAAACTTTATTGCTTAGCTCTGCAAAAGATAGCTAAGCCTCAACCTTCAGGTGACAGAAAGAATATAAACAAAACCCACATCCCATATAATTGTTTATAACAGCAGAACGTGTATACCAAAAGAAAGAAGGGAACAGATTTCAGTGAGATGCCAGAGGCTGGAGGCTTTAGCACTTCACACACATTTATACGATGGAGGCAGAGCCAGTTGCATATATTACAGTCATGCATTTGTTCTAATTATCCCCAAAAACAGTGCAGTGGCTAGTCCCATTACTGGTATCAACAGACAAAAAAAACCCCAACCAAAACAAGAAAGGCTAATTGAACTGGCTGCAGAATGGAAACCTTTGATATACTTTATCTTGCAGTCTTAAGAAGAGAGAAAAAAAGTCAAGAGGCAAGTGAGGAAAGATGCTGAGCTCAGAGAAGGTGAAAGAAAGAGCTATCTGTAAGTTGTTACTGGATATTGGGGAAAAAAAAAAGGAATCCTGACTTTCATTCCATAAAACTAAATTATAAGCCATGTCCAGTTGGATCCTAATTTAAATGACATTTCACAGAAAATACCTCAAGAAATACACAATACATACAAAATTAAAATCACCCTGTTTAAAATGTTGAACAAGGCATATTTAATCCTTTTACCCCATACAGGAAAAGAAACATCAAGAACAAATGACTAACCATCAACAATACCCCTCTGCAGAGCCTCATTATGCAAAAGGGATATTTATTTTAAAAAGAAAGGTCATATTATTCTCTCAAGCATTTCAGTCAGGGAAATTTCTACGTATTTCATGTAACTTACTACACACCAGGGTAGTTTCCAAGATAAAAATTAGTCTGTAAAATAAAATCTACATTGGGTTAATGTATTTAAGCAAGGGATGTTTAAAATATATCAAACAGTCTTGATTTATTGTGTGAAATGGACTTTGCTATATCCAAAAACAGTTTTCGGTGAAAAGGGAAGGATTTATCCTGGTGACATGCAATAGATTGTCACGTTTTCTGACATAGGGAGGAGAAGTAGCATTAGTCTTCATTCAGCTTCTGAAAGCCTGTTTAAATGGAGAAAGAGTATTCATTGTGTATCACTGTGAATAGCCAAGGACAAAATGGAAAAGTAAAGATGACAAAATATGCTTATTTATAAGGAAAGAGGGAATTTAAACGACATAGCTCTGTTCCCTTAGCCCATATTTTGAGTGGGAAATGAAACAAATTTATTTAACAGTAATATCATTTGAGATAATGCACCTGCCTTAGTGGAAAATAACTGCACACGTGGAACAAATGGCTAACCAATTAAGTGTAACTAAAAGCAAAACATCCAGATGGGTAATAGAGATTACACGACTACATATAAGTAAAATGGTGACAAAGCAGTTGTTTTAAAAGGAAACAAAACATTTAAATCCACCAGAAGAGCAAACGCAGAATTCTGCATCATGTTACATCAGCAGAAGAGGCTACAGGAAGGTTTCAGTTTTCCTCACAATTCCAGTCAAAGAGACTGAAAAAAAAAATGAACAAGCACAACACACACAAAAGCACAGAGCCACACCCTTGCAGCAACACAGAGTGACTTTTGCTGCTTGTGCTAAGGCAATCATTATTTCAATTTAGGGACTAAGTTTTACCTGACAACTTTACCTCTCAATAGATAAAGTTTCCACATAACAGAACTGAGGACTAACGGGTGGGAAATGCTGTTTGGCTTGAACTCCTACCCAAAGAATGGGACAGTCCAGCTGAACAAAAGTTGAAGTCACTAAGTTCAAGAGTGTATGGCTTCTTGAACTCTCAGACACCCACTTACATTGACAGACACAACAAAAAGATAACAGAATCAAAATGCAAAACAGTCCGTCTCCTTTTACACTAAACTAAATAAAATAAAATTTAAAAATAAAAATGTTGTAAACTGCTTCTATTTTCCAAGGACTATACTTTTAGTTATCTTACATATCAAGACCCACTGCAGCTAAAAGGCAGAACACACCAGTTTTGTTTTTGAGTCAAAAGACAGCATCCAGAATAAACATGGGAGGTTTCCAGAGGTGTATGTCTATTCTCTATTCAAAAATAGGTTCTCAAATGTTTATAGGGGCATATTAATCCATTAAAAAAGAGAAATATCTTTGATATTTTAAAGCCCAGACAAGTTTTTTCTCAAACAGCTAAGACACACACACACACACACTTAACTCCATGCACAAGTTCAACAGAAATGCAAGTGCCTTCTGTCATAGATGAAGCTGAGCATACCCAGGTAATCACATGCAGAACTGGAGCTTGACATCTCTATTATTAAATTCCAGGAAACATCCATTATTCTAGGCATGACTCCTGTGATCCATGCTTAATCTTACACACTTCCTCTAACACCTGTAAAAATTTCTAGCTTCCCCTGACATCTTTAGCATGCAGAATAGATTTCCAGCTGAGAGATCTGAAACATGTTAAAATTGCCAAGGGCATGGGCACTAACTTCTGTTCCCCTTAATACGAAAGTAAAGGGATACTGCTTTTGAACTGAGGACACACAAGAGAGACTCCTCGGGTCAAGCAATCTAAATAATGGGATACCAACCAAGACACACAGGTATAAAATTCTTTTGCGAGAGACATGTCTACTGAAAAGAAACATGTTCTCACTGCCTGTTTTCAAACTTCCCCTTCAGACTTTACATTAGGCCTACACACATGGGGTTTTATCATCTTTAAGCCACAGCAACTGGAGTTTTTATAACCCGTTAGGTTTAGATAAAAACACTGACCTAAGGCAAAAGACACAGTCCATTCTGAGAGATCAGTGACGATGCTGCAGCAGTTCTGAATAAATTGTAGAAGATAAAATGAACCCAAGATGAAATAAGACATCTCCCCACAGGCTGAGCAAACAAGGGCTTACCTGTCTGTTGAGTTCTTTTGGGGTAAGTCTTGCTGCGACTTCTTTCAATGCTCTGGTCCGGCCGCGGAAGCTGCACTGAGGGGTCTCTGGTCATTCGCAAAGATGTTTTGCCACTTGAAAACACAAAGTCATGGGAAAACATTTGGAAAAGTTATCAAAGAAACAGAGGATCTTTAGACTGAAAAAAAGCTGTATGGGGTTTGGGTAGCATGTTTTGTTAGCTATTCACTTCTCATCCCAACTTCGATTCTGCTGAGTAGCACTACCCTGAATTTTGGGTTGAATCAGTTGTTGGCAAAATCAAGACACTGGACCAACCTCTTCCATATTTTGCATTTTCAAGAGGAACTAAGGCACTAAAACAAAATGTTGGCTTGTTAGGAGTAGGTCAAGATAGCATGAGCTCGTCTAACTCAGAATATTCTAACATATGACTTCCTTAAGTAATTTAATTTCTTCCTGAATTCTTTCTGTAAGTTTTCACCTCAGGAAAACATATTTAATATTGTCCAGTTCCAGCCAATAAGGGGATACTTCTCTGCCATGTGGAATGACAACCTCAAAGATTGCAAAACAAACTGTTACAAAGGGTTCTCACTAGCTCAGATCCAAACTATAATAAATTGAGTAAAAGTCCTGATTCCCATCTACAGTAAGGTTCCTCTTCATTGGACAACTTAAATAAGCTATTAAGTTTAAATACACTATTTTATGCTCATTTTAATGTTCCTCTCCATGTAACTAAGTAGAATATAGTGTTCATCAAAAAAATGTAAAATAGGCCTCATATTCCTCCCCAAAACTTCATGTTTGCTTCTGGAAACTTACTACACAAGAGAAGTAAGTTTTACAATTAACTCAGTTGACATCTGCAGTTTCATGATTATGAAGTAACAGGTACTGTACTAGAAAGCACCAAGCAGCTATATAGGTTTTACATATGGAGACTTCCTGAGTTATGTGAATAGACTCCATTAAATACTGATTGTATTTTCACCAATAGCCTTACACATGTAGTAAGCACTGCAGAAATTTTATCTTCTCAAAATTGTAAAAGAATTTAAGGACAAAAATTCCTGAATTCTAACACTACATCACAGTAATGCTTTTTTTCTTTTTGTATTCATTTTAATGGATGCTCCCAAGTCAGCCAGAAGGCACTTCTGCTCAATTTCTAAGTTTCACAACCATGACAGTCCCACAAATAGCAGATGCAGTTTTAACAAAACATCTGGGAACAGGATCTTCCTCTCCCCCTAATACTTCCAAAGTATCTGATCTTAAGACAAGGAAATTGCTTTCCTGAAAACTGTCTGCCACATAAGGAGAAATACCTAGAAGATTAAAAAAACACCCCCACCCCCCAAAAAACAACCAACCAAACAAATAAAAAAAACCAAATCACAACAAACAACAATAGCAGCAACAAAGAAAACAAAAACACAAACAAAACCAACCAAAAAGAAACAAAAACAAACAAAACAAACAGAGAAACAAAACAAACAAACACACACACAAAAAACCCCAAAACCTAAAAGACCAGCCAAAAGATAATATTATGGTCCCCACACATACACAGACAAATGGTGGGATTATGGTTTCTGCTTTAAACTAATGATGTGTACAGATACACAACAATGTCACTGCTTTGGGTGCTACAACAGAGTCCAAAGGCAGAGGGAAGACAGTCAAAGCTAACGGATATGCAAAGCAAAGAGAAGATTCTCAGGGAACATGAAAATGCTGTAACTACTGAATTCTAAGAAAAGAGTTCATGTCAATTACCAATTGATCATCACTATTTATCATTAACAACCTGCATTTACTAGAACACCCACTCAGGTCAGGAGGGCTCCACAAGAAATCACTGAAGCAATACAGGGAAGATTTCATACTAGAAGGGAAATAAATACTTTAATGTTTTCTAGATAAAACTAAGATTATAAACACATCTGTCAGTAATGCCCATCAAACCAACACGGCAAGCCATATCACAGGCCACCCTGGAAACTTAAAAAAATAAGATTAACTTAAGTGCACCACCAACAGCAATAGCTCATAGCTAAATGCTTCATGGCATGTGTTTTTTTTAACTGATTGGAAAGTTCTTGTCAGTTCAAAGCTTTCTCCTCCCTAGCCCCAGTGCCCTGCTCCAATCTGCTGAAATGGTCCAACAGAGAAAGTTCATCTGCAGTACCCCCATGAACTCCTATCCACTGTTACAAATGACGTAATGCAGGTTAGGATCCAACTAAGAAACCCAAAAGGCTGTATAACCATTTCCCTGTTATGTGCAGTAAAGAGAAGCTGGATCATGCCAGATAATGTGATGACCCAAAGAGTCTGGATTACGGAATACATATAGTGTTCCTTTCTGAAGATCAGATTCAGTCACATGAGCTCAGACTCAGAAGTGGCACTACAAGCAATATCTTACATCCAAGAGTAACAACTGAGTTTGAATTCTGATTGACTGAGAGCAAGTGTAATAGAGCTACTATTATACACAGCTATTACTACCTACCACAGATTCTAACTGCAATCCAGGAGCTGCTGGAGAAACTGGGGATTATGGTTTCCGTGTTTTCACAAAAGTATTCCTAAGAGGCAGTGGCAAAGATCTGTCTAACTAATGATTATCAGCCTTACTCATTATGATCCATGTATTTCATCTATGTATTTCTTGAGTGATGGTGGAAACAGTGCTCCCTATTTACTCTTAGGCTGAGTGTATGCATTCAGCGTCTTTCATGGCTTATAGCCTTGAACATTCATCCAACTTTGCCACCTATTCCACTCAAAAAAGATATACCCTTGTTTTGGTATTCCCCACTTGTCAGAAAACCCCTAACTTCATGACTTAAAGCAGTGATTTTAAGCACTGCCAAGGCTGCTCTCACTTTGACTACAGATGTTAACCAGTTCTGGGGATCTGGAGAATGAGAAGAAACTTACATTTGTCCCCATACTGCCAGACTCCAAAGGAGAGTCTGGTAAAATGGCCCTGATTCATGCTTTGTCTTCAGAACTGTTTTGGATCATAATCTGGGTGGGGTTTTCTTTCGTTGGAAGGAAAGAGGAGAAAAGAATGAATGAAGAAGAAATGAATTGAAGTTTAAACAATTACATAAATTCACCTGTACCGATGCTTATAACCTAGGGATCCAAACTTGCTGACTTTTCTTGACAGAGAGTTTGATTCATTCTCTGGCACTCTGTGTAGTTAGAAAAATAAAACAACAGAGTAAGTCACATAGCTGGGTCTCAGTTATGGATCCTTTCCCAAGTCAAGAAAAGAGAACACAGACTTTTGCCTCAAAAAAAAATTTTTATTCTGCCAGTTCCTCTTCATCTCTACCTCCAGACAGACTCTTATGGGCTGAGAGTCTCCCAAAGCCATCTGTTTATCCCTTCCTCTTTTGACTACATACCTTTTTATTTCAGGGTCAAGTGTAAACTGCTGGCACCAGCAGCCTTTCACTTAATATTTCACAGAAGCAGGAAAACCCACCACGCCACAGTAGCGAGACTGAAGGAGGGATTCAGAGCTTATTCCTTTACAGCACTGCAAAAGTCAGCCCCAAGCACACCATCAACTGGTTCCTAATTAGACACTGCACGTTTATCTTGGTGGTTTTTTGCAACAGTAAAATAAAGTGCTTTGAGATGTGCACTATTGGGAACATTTTATATACTCCAATAAGTAAGCAAAACATTATGGAAATTCAATGAGTTTCTATGAAAAAAACACCAAAAAACAAACAAACAAACAAAACTCCCAAACCAAACCAAAACCAACCAATAAAACAAAATTCTGCGCACTGTAGGAAATAATAGTGTCTGAAATCCAAGGGCCTCACTCAAGCCAATGATGCAACAGAAAATTTGATGGATGAAATCTGAATATCTATAGGGCAGCTTAAATCCTGTCATATTTGTAGACACTTCTATTAAAGCCTGATCTATGCAACCTGAAATATTGTTTTGAAAAAATTGATAAGATAAAAGAAACCACCAAACTACTCTATTTTAAAATCACTGTTTCACATCATTGTAAGAGAAGGGAAGGCATTGGTTTTTAACAGTATTCTGTAACCAAGAGTAAAAACGTGTTTCCATACAGCAAGCCTGTGTTACAACACTCTGTAGGTATAACAAGGTTCCCATTCAGTGCAGTGGCCCTAAGGAAACCACAGTTTCTGTATCACTCACCTGAAAAATGTATGATGCTCTACACAGCATTTCCAGAGATGTTTGCAGGTGACCTTGTTACGTGCTTCAAAAAAGAAGGAAGTTTCATTGCACTGAAAACAAAACAAAACAAAACAATCAGTATTCTTATGAGGGATTCTGCCAGTGAAGTGAATCTCATCTGCTGAACAAAATAATCAACCATATTCTACCAATCCACATAAGAAAAGAAAACAGTGTGATGAAAAGGAGGTTGTATAATTCTGTAGAATTCTTTCTGTAAAAGAGGTTTTTGAAAAACAGAAGAGAAAGGAGATTCTAGAAACACTTCTGTTCCTTCATTTGCAGACTCAACTTTTTTCCTAATTAAAACACACAAGTGTTTTTTTTTCAAAAATTATGATTCTGATGTTTTCTGAAACTGCAGCTCAGATGTCATTCAAAAATATTCTCTTTAACAGTTTACAAAAGGGCAAGAATAAGTGAAAGAAACACAGAAACTCAAGATTTATGATAAACTAATATGAAGCAAAACCACAGAAAATTCACAAAACAAATATGTAGGAAGAACCAAGGTAACCTGAGGGGGGGGAAGAGAGGAATGGAAGTTTATTTTAAAAAATCTAATCTCAGAATAATTAAAAAATGCTAGGAAAAATGTTAAAGTCATAAAATCCACCTTAAAATCTCTTAAGGGAAAAAAAATATTCCAAGCTCAAAACCTAATCTCTGGGAACTGCCAGAGAAAAGAGAAGTGAAACACATCTAAACTACAAAACACTTCCAACAGAAAAGATGAAGGAACAGACACGTCAGACTGCTTGTTTTCAACAGGCTAAACACAAAAACCAACAAATATGTTCACAAAAAATACTCTTTCATATATTTGTCACCCGGTAAACTCAAGTGCTCAGTTTTGTATCTGTGACTTGCACAAAAACTGAGTAGTCCCAGTCAGGTCGGTGTGAGTCCTCAGCGTGGTACAACACCACCATCTGCAACAAAACTGAGCGGTATGATTCATACCACTGTCAGCAGCTGATTTTAGGAAATCTGTGCCCTTGCATTAGTTGTACTTTTGCAGTGCCATGCATATGTAAGCAGTTCTGGTAGGTTTCTCCCACTCCTCACTTAATGAGGTATGGTGAGCTACAAGCACCTTGCAAACTGTGAACTAATTCAGTATGTTCTCTAGAGTTCAAAGTTTCACCTATAATTAAAAAAGCCCAATTATATCTCTATTAAAAGCTGTCAGGTAGCCTCACAAATTCACAAATTACCCTCCTCAAGCAGTCTTTCCTTCATCTTGAAATGAATAACAGTAAAAAAGACAGAATTTTGCACCTGTGGTTAGAATAATTGAGATTTCATTCACTGACCAAAGAAAAACAACAACAACAACAACAACAACACGCTAATTGAAAACATACACACGAGCTTAGTTTCTCCCATGCGTTTTTTTAATTAAATGGCTGGCTGGAACAGTCCCACAGAATAACCAAGGAACAAAAATCATCCTCTAGTCTCTCCTCAAAAGCATATTTTCTTCTGCAGAGCATCACATGAAGAAAGAGGAGTACAGGGAGTACAGTATAACATATGACCACTGAGAATGCTGAAAACCAGGATTCAACTGATACTGTTATGCATATTATATAATGATTCTGTAGTACACTACTCCCATAAATACATTCCTACAGTTCCTCTAACAAATTCAGTTTTGATAGGGGTCATTATCTCTCATTTGAAGGAACCGAACAGTTTAACTTAGAGCAAATATAAGTTTAATTCATAAAAAGTGTAACTCAAGATTCCTGAAGATCTTGAAGATTTTTGAGGAGAGAAGTAAGTTACTTCAATAGTAACCATATTGCTCTTGTTTCTCTGACAACAAGAAACAAGAGTCTGCCCACTGAAAGGTCATAATGCATTTTTACATTTTAAAACTTTTAAAGAAAACATGTCAAGAGTTACTTTGCATTTGCATATCTTAAAATAGCAGAAAAGTAGCTTCAGATTTCATGATCTGATTTACATTACAATTTCTATACCAGACTGTCATCTGATGTGATTTCATATAAACATCTGCAGTCATCTTCTAAAGAATAGTAACAAGTCAGGCCTGTAGTATTGCAAACTTTATGCAATATGATGAGTCAATTTAGCTTCTGTTAGGAAAAAAACGCAGTAACTCACTTTTAATATGCATGATCTTCCCCCTCCTTCATCCACTCCTAAATTTTACTTTTAGGCAAAGAATCCTCTGCTGTATTTAAATTTATTTAATTTTATAATCTCAGAGGAGAGAGTTTCTGGGATGTCAGAGGGCAGAGTAAAGCCGGGGTGATTTTTTTTTTTTTAAGATAATTTTTCGAAGAAAGCATTTTTGCCATAGCTTACTATTAGACCAGTTTGAAAGCCACTGGCATTCAGTGAAAGATTCCCATCGTGGAAAAGATTCTACTTGTCCAAGAAAAAATCTTGATGATTAACTACATGCTGAAACATAGAAATTTAGTATTCAGCAATCAAAGGCACTCAGGGAAAAAGCATAACCCTACAGATCCAATTTATCAAAAAGTTACAGAATTCAGATACGGAAAGGACACAAATCACCTTATTTGTGAAGAATTCAATAAGTCACTGCAACTAAGTCCAACCCAACAGCACATCTACATTTGGGACTTCGTTTACTTTTTAAGACTATTTAAGGTTTGCAAGAGTACTGCCATTACCCTCACAATTTATAAATGCATATAAAAAAATTAGGTAGTACTGAAAACAGTAATATCTTTCAGGTTTAACCTCTCTCCTCTAAGAGAAAAAATTGATTTGGACAGGTAAAGCAAGGATAAACTCACCTGTTAAGACCATGAACTTTTGTTTTAAATAAAAGGCAACATTTTTAGCATTTGGAATATTGTGGTTTCCTACACATAGTGAGTGTTAGCTGGTTTTTTTTCTTACTATTCCCATATATCTGAACCAAAAGACATAAAGACCTGTTATACTTCTACTAATGAGTTATAGGAGATGACAATTCTAAACTCATTCAGTGTTGCTTGATGCCTCACAAACTTCCACAGGCTACTCCTCTGGTTGCATTCAGAGTGACCAATGTACTAAAGGTGAGGCATTGTAAACCATGAAACCTCACTGCTTCCAGAGCAATCCTGGTCATCTGCACACTCTAGAGATCTCCTCTCTCCTTTGAACCATCTTGGTGTTTGACTATTCTTTCAGGAAGCCCATTATGCTCATCAAACAAGGAGAAAACAACTTATTTTTGTATGGTTATTTTCGATCCTATCTGTGACTTGCACAAGCAAAGGAGTGGGCAGGACAATGGGGTCAGAGGCTGCAAAAAGACAGGCACAATCCTTGCAGCAGTATCCAGCTGTTGAGCTGTTTGACTCACCTCCTCCTAATTCTGAAAAGGGCACACACTAAAAAAATCCGAGGAAAACATAAAACATTCCTCTCCTTTTAGATGCTTTAAAAACTTGCCTTGTAGTCTCCAAAACATGCTAAAGCTCATAGAGCCATAACCTCACCAACATTTTTACCCATAGGAGGGGGGAGAGACTAGAGTAGTGGATGCAGATAGCCTGACTACACCATGGGCTTATACACAGATGGACACCCAAACCTGTAGCCACAGCCTGTTTTGTGCTACCCCTCAACTCATCCAGAAGAGTGATCTGGCAGGGCCTTTAAGAACTCCACTAAAGAGCTGGCAATTGGTACAGAACTGCACCACAATGCCTCCATCCCTTAACTGAAAGACTGAAAGCAGGTTACCAGTGCCTTCAAAGGAGAAAAGTAAGAGGGGTCACCGCTCTGCTAACCACAAAATGCCTCTGGAACTGGTGGAGCAACAACGCTAGTCCAGGAGCGCCCACACTGTGCTTTTCAAACAGATCCCAGCTTGCTTTGCCACGCCAGTCTGACTGTACAGATTTCAGGCTCAGAGCTGCTTTGTGCTCAGATAGTTCAGTGCCCAGAGAGGGCAAGCTCAAGTCAAGCTGTAAGGGAATACACGCAATTAAAATGACAGTTCTTCCCTGTGGGGGCCAGATGATCCCTTGTTTGTGAAGTCTGTGGATTACTCCAAAGAAAAGAGGGTCACTTCAGTATACTTACACCCATTCCACTGCAGCCGCCTACAGAGCAAAAGCAAGGTGAAAGCCTATGATTCAGAGCAGGCCTTAGCTGCTATAATTTATGACAAGACATATATGGGATCCCACTAATCCAGGCTCAGAAAATGAATTAAGAATGCCCCAAAAGCACAGTGGGAACTCTGCCAGCACACACACCATCCTTCCCAGTCATGATAACCACTAATGTAACATAAGGAGGGATCTTGCCCCTTTACAGAGCACACTGTATGTTCAGCTATAACACAGTCACATACGTGTAACAGAAATACTAACAGTAGCTCTGAAGCTACTATTTCACAACATTCCTCTTTGCCAAGTTATACACCTACCTGGATACTATTGTTAATTCCAATAGAAAATACTCCGTCTTTATATATTTACATAATGCATACCAGTCATAGCTCATGCAACAGATGATGTTAGATCAGCTCAATCTTTAAGAATATTGTACCAAGTCAGGAATTAAAATTAATAAAGCTGTGCCAGTTTGCATAAAGCATGTCAAAATTGCAATAAACATATCTCTGCTTTGTATTATACCAATTAAAAAGCACTAAAAAGAATTTTTTTAAAAAAGCTGACAGTAACATTTTAGTGGCAATGAATTTAAGTTTATGCAGGCCTTGAACCAGTCTTAACAGTCCTTCTAAGATAGCTCAGAAAGTGGTTAAGAAAAGACACTTTCTTCAACCAAAACAAACTAAACTGTTTCATATGGTATATTAATGCCACTGTGCTGGCTCACCTCCATCCCCCACTACCACTCTGACTTATGTAGGTGTAAATGCAAATGATAAAAAAGTCATTTGAAATTCTTAAACCATAAGGAAGATCAAAATGCTATTTTTGTCTGGAAATTGTATATAAGCTAAATTGGACTTCAGACTGGGAGGAACATACCTTCAAACCCTTCCCAAGAAATTGCAGGAGCAATAAATCAAATTAAAAGTTCCTGGCTAGAACTGGTATCTCAAGATGGAATATAGCATTTGAAAGGAATAGAAGAGGTACAGCTGAACCACTTTATTAATATAATTATTTTCCAGATTTCTAAGACTTAGGAAAAGCAGATTAAAAAAATAAAGCATATTTACAGGGTTTTCTGAGACTATTTAAAAGAATGCAAAAATACTGTATTCAGACAACTTTCAGCCACCAAAATGGGGAGTATTATGTACTTCTGATTTGCATCAGTAGTTGGTATTGCTCTTGAAGAGTCTTTACCAATTTCAGTTTATGAAATCAGTTGAAATAGGCCTCTTCACCTGAATATTGAAGACTGCAGAGGAAGGTATGTCTTGAAAGTGTGTAAATAATTTTTAACTGCACAGTTTTGGAGGTTGTTCTGACTTGAAAGTACCCACATTTCAGAATCTCTTGAAATAAAAAATTCATAATTCAAAAAGACCATCCTCTTATGACAAAAATAATGAAAGCAAGTGCTTTGTACATTGAATACTTTCTGGTTTGGTGAATGAGAAACATGAAAAACATGAAAAGCTTTGCATAAACTCTGTGAAGAAGTGAAATCATTCATGTGCATGTTCAGACACAGTGCAACTGAAGTAAAAGGTGCAGTTACAGAAAACAGCGTGGGGTTGTGGGGAACAGCACAGAACTGCTTGGTACCTACAGGCAAAAAAAGCTCCACATCTCTCACTCCTGCATATTATTACATTTACATTCCCAGCCCACACAGTCTATCAAAGCATGTTTTTTGCTGTTTTGTTTCATGTCCTTAGTTGAGAGAGAAATCTAGGGGAGCCAGCCATGTTCCTCACATGGGGGAAGCACAGAAGGTGTGCTGTGCACCCCTTGGAATACTCACATCCACATAGTGCATCCATTGTGAACAAGCTCTGTTTTGCTGGTGGAGAGGGAAGGGCTTTGGCAGCCACCTGTACTGCTGGATTGTTTCCAGCAAGGTTGCTCAACAGACATCTATCTCTACCAGGAATTATGCACAGGCACTAGATGGATTTCTGTTTTCCTAAAGAAAACCGCAGGAAAATACAAATTTTCTCACCTTCACAATTTTTTTGCAATTGTTTGTCATGCGCAGGGAGTCCTTTCGTGTAGTCCTTGCAGGGAAAGGGTTCCTAATTTCATGCTGATACTTAGAGGTGCCACAAAAACCTAACATGTTTGTAGTTCGGAATTCACAGCGTGGGTCCACTCAGGGACAATGAAATACTGATTGAATGATTAACAGCAGTGAAAAAGAGTTTCAGTCTCACATGTCAGGATAAGTCATGGACGGACAAATATTAAAGGCGGTATTTTGTTTATGAAGGGGCAATAGCCTCAGAGAGAAAACACAATGCAAGGAAAGTAATGAAAAATAAAACCATAAATACTGATGGTCATGCTTGTACACAATAGCAACAGGTATGCAGGAAAAAATACAAGGAAGTTAAATATAGAGGAATTGTTCTCATGGAAGAGATATAAAGGAGTACAAGAGCTTTCACTACAAAGCAGAAAAGGTGAAGCACCTTACTTTACTATAAGACACTAAGCAATAATATTTCCACTCAGTAAACATCAAGTTCATGAAAAGTGAACATTGTAAACAACAAAATGAGCAGCCATAAGTATGGCTGACACAGACACCCCACAGTCTGATTTTTAGGCAGTCTAAAGATATGGACCTGTACATTTAGACTGCCACATCTGTCATCTGTCAAGAATATATGGATGTCCAGTTCTATCCCATTCTGGAAGGTTTGAAAAAATCTCAAACAAATCTCAGGAAGAGAGAATAAAGAAGTTACAAGAGAAAAAGCAGCACCAACAGCTTCCTCTTGATGAGCAGGGGTACTCATGAAAGGTGGCTGTCAGCATGAATAAAGGCAGCCAGTGTGTGTGGAAACATGAACCAAAATCCACCCTACACAGAGTTTTCATTACCATATGGAAAACATGATTCACACAAAGCACTCGATTCACTCAGAAATAATCTGCTCCGTTAGATGGTGTTAGCTTCCTCACTATATGCCATGAAGTCTCATTTGAGAAATGGGAAAATCCTCATTATTTCTACTCTTCCTGAGTATTTTCTGGAGTTCTCTCCGACTAACTGGAAACATGTAAAACATTCCAGACTTGATATAGCACAAATGATACAAGGAAAGTATTAATTCCCTCAGCTGTAAAGTGATAGCCCTGGGGGCAGAATGGAGCAAAAATGGCATATTTACTCTCCTAATATATAGTCATGTTCCACATGGAAGGACAAAGTGATGGTATTTGTTCCAAAAAACAGAGGAATAAAACAAATTTGGAAATTAATTTTTCGAGGAGTATTGGAACATACATTCATAGAAATACACTGATGAGCTTTTCCTTCTCTGGGTACAGAACAGCATAAATTGTTATAACCGCTTTAATCTAGAGACTAAGGCTACTATTTACTTATTTCAGGATATAATTTTGTTCAAAGTACCACCAGGCTGCTAACAAAAAGGGAAAAGATCTTTCTGTGCATTTTGGTCTTTTCTGATCTTCTTAAGACATGAAGCACTGTAGAAACACTTCAAATTAGTATTAGATGCCAAGGAGAATTTAATGATGGTACACACCCTTGTACTTACTGTTCACTTGAACAATTTCCTAGAAGTACCTGTCGAGGCTTGAAACTACCAAATTCTGTCAAAATGTTTGCCTTATGATCACAATAGCAAGTGTTCACCAGCCATCAACATTCACAGTCTCAAATTAGGCACATTTTCTAAAGCTTCCAGGTTTTCTACTCGGCATGTTAAAACTTTGCAATTTCACATGGTTTGGACAAAAACTATACAAATATGGCATCAAACAGAAACTGCAGCTTCACTTACAAGCAATTAATTCAAAGTCAAACTCTGACTTGTAAAAGGTAAAAGGTGAACTACACATGAACTGCACATGAACTATCATTCACCCTTTACATGAAACACTGTGACAAGTTTTGCCATCCTCCCTCCCCCAGCCTTCCAACAGCTCTCCTATTTCAACAAACACGCCATATGAAAGAAAATCTACAGATTACCACACCAAACCACTTGGGAGCATCAAAGGCAAAATTTACCAATACATCTGTGGAGACACAAAAAATGCTGTCAACCAGTCAGGGGTACACTTATATTTCGCAGAATATACTGAAAATACCAAAAGGTCTCATAGAAAAATCACAGATGAGACTAACAACCACTACATACGTGAACAAAGATACATAAAAAAACAGTAAAGGGGATTACTGCCAGCAGGTTAATACCACTTAAAACTATAAACTTTCAATCCTGATCTTCCAAAGAGACATACAAAGTATTTTCAAAAAATAATTCCTCAGACTAAACTTGTAACTAAATCAGATACCAAAATTCACAGAGTGACTGCAACTATTTGTTTCATTACACTTCATTTTTTTTCCTACATCCCCAACATTCCCCCCTCCCCCTATCCCACAGGCTTCACAGGTGATGAATATCTTTGTGTTTTTTACTCTGACTCTACCTTAAAACCTCCTCTTCCGCTATCAGATTGTTGTCCTTGCTCCACTGGAACCAAGATTGCTTTCTCTCGAATGGCCTAACAGCACATGATGTTGAGTTCTGACATACAGGTTTCAAGCTGTATAATATGGCTGCTTGTGTCCGAGCTACAAAATGACTTGTGCCCAACAGCTTTTTGAGTTTTCCTTCATCCACATTTTGTTAATATTAGCTTTCTCTCCAGCCTAGTGTAGAAGCACTTTGAACTAGGCACTTACACAACACCATTAATGAGGCATTCCAGAAGAAGTCTGATTTATAGAGCACAACATAAAATGATAAAATTTCATTATAGAATTCCTATTTCAGTACTGCTGAAGTTCTTTCCCCTTGGACAGAAAACCTTTCTTTACCTTTAACAAAACTGCAAGCCACTTCAGCAACATTCAAGGACAGGCTGGGTGGGGCTTGGAGCAAGGACAGTCTAGTAAAAGGTGTCCCTGACCATAACAGTGGTTTTGGAATGAGGTGATTTTTGAACTCCCTTGCAACCCAAACCATCTTACAATTCTAGGATGCTGCACTTGAGGATAATGCTATTTTCTTGCAGTAATTATCAATACAATGAATTTCACTTTGATGGTTTCTTACAGTAAATTTCAGTAAAAGAAAGTAGACTTGATGGACACACAAAATTTCCAACATCATTAGACCTGAGATAACTTTTTTTATCCTTTCAGGCTTAAATAAAGACTTACATCTTTTCCCAGGACTCTAAGTTCAAACTGTGTTTCCTTGAAGTGAACTTTTGTAATTCTAGGCCTGTAATATTGAGACAGACAGAAAGACAAGACAGAACTTCATGAGCCTTTAATTTCATGCATCATAAAATATAAAGTTGTATATATTTACACACAAAGACAAAAAAGAATTGATAGGAAGGTTTGTTTTTCAGGTAAGTCCCAGATATCAGCAAAAAATTAGTGGTATGTAAACATTTCAGCATGAGTATGGTAAAGGTGATCTACTGTTTTCAATAATAATTGCATAATCCAGAAAAATCTGCATAATCCAGAAAAAATATTAAGAATTCCAAGTAAACTTTTTTCTATTGCTATAATTAACCTTCCAAAGAGATATCACAAACCATACATTTTCATACAACATTGTTCCTGTGTTAGTGCGACTGCACATTTAAATAATACATACCAGAAATATTTTCCTACTTGTTTTTTATTCTTGTAGACAACAACTCCTATGGGTGTTAATCCTAAAAAATATTCGGATTTGTTTTCACCCTAGAAAATAAAGGTGTATGTCATTCATACAGTTTCAAGTTTTATCACAATAGCAGTGAGGTCCAGTGAGGAAGTCATCCTGATGACTTGAATATACTGTTTTGCTCTGTACGCAAATGGGAAAATAGTACTTGATCTGCGGACACCTATACAAGAATTTGTAGGCAAGGGGGGAAGGAGGCAAGAAGGAATGGCAGTGAGGGAAAGAATTCCACATACCATGGTGAAAACCAAAAGTAACTAATTTTTTTTTTTAACATGGAATTACTTTTGGCTGTTTGGCAGATGGCCAAAACTCAGAAACTAAATTCTTTATTGAGGCATGAATGCAACAGATATCCCAACTTTCAGATGAAGGAAAGAAGCAATTTTCTGACCTATTCTACTATAATACAACCACACAGCTGCCCTCTCTGTCCTAAACTAGAGTCAGTTGCATATTGCTAGCAAGTGAAGTAGCTTTGGGAGAGCCAGGCTTTTTTTGTTGTTGTTCAGAATGGGCAATGGCATACAGGGAACAGTCACGTGCATCATCTCCTTCAAAGTCCTGAAGTCAGTATACAATTCTCAAATCTGGGAGAGAGCAGGATGAGACAGACTGACTGTGGAAAGTGTCCTGTGTAATTACAGACCTTAAAAAGTCAAGCACTCCTGGCAAGTTCTGACTGTGCTCCTCAGTAAATTAACTGCTAAAGGTGACTTTACTTTTAATATGACCAAATGAGAAAAAACATCTTGTTATGTGTGTGGCTTCAATCCCAAATGAGGGCTTCTGTTGCTGTTGTAACATATGTAGGAAAAATTATATTCATGGATTAGACTTGGGCATATTGCAACTCACCCCTCATTACCCAGGCAGGGATTTCATTGCAAAGCAAAAGCAAGCCATGAGAAAAAAAAAATCCAAGCTCTGCTAATTTAACATGATTTTGTTGCATCATGTTGAATCTTGTTCCAATAACAACTCCACCTTTCTATGAGTGGGAAGGGCACAGAGCATGGGATATGAATATAATTAAGCCACAGGGTGCATTAAAAAATACTTTATATTGCAGGCTACACATTTTTCAGCAGGAAATACACACTTAATCTTCTGGTAGTATCTTGATTTCTTTATTTTCTTTCAAGTAATTTTACTAAGTGCAGACATCTAACTCAGTGAACTATTTATGTTACAACTTCCTATTTGAACCCCTGATTTTCTTTTATTCAAAAAAACCCTGCCACAAGTGCAATTATTCAAACAAGATAGAATGATGTTTCCATCAGGAAACATAGCCGCCAGGTGATGACTTGGATCCAATCCCAACTTAATGCTGATAGACAAAAGAAGTGAAGGCTTTTGATGAGGCAATACAGATAACTTGCAATGCTGCATGATACAACATGGGAAAAACTGGAAAGGTACTCTGGATCTTCAGTAAAACCTTCATGACAAATACTTTAAAAAGTCAGACATGCTTCTGTTACCCCACCTTAATTTTTGCAACGGTATTGAAAAGGTTTCAGGAGACACTTGTTATCATTTAAATAAGAATAATATACAAATTTTTCTGTCAAAGATAATGGCTATAACTCTCACTCATCTCTCTTGACACTTTCTCTATTTACTTCTTATGTATCTGAATTTGTTTTTTCCAGAGTATAACTGATGGCTTTTTTATAAATGTAATAGAATCACAGCATTTCATCTGAAAACCATTAGGCTTCTGTATGTATGAATGACTGAATTCTCTCCATCCATAAGTATCTCTTCCTTTGCATTTTTAAGTACAGTGTTTCCTTCAAGTTGTTCTGTGGACTGTTTCCTACATGAGTACAACTATTTTTTTTCACTGTTACCAAGTCTAAACAATACTTACATAAACAGGATGGAGATCAACTCCATACATTTCCAGGGATTTGGCCACGCCTAAATAGTTTACTTCTGCCTCAGCAGGAACTTGACCCCTGTAAACAAAATTCTGTGTAAGAACTTTGAACTTCCAGTCAAAAGATAAAAATTGATCGTATTAATAAACACAGTTTGCTGGACACATACACAGCCCTTCCTACCACTTTTTAGACTGTTATTTTGTCTTTTCAACACTCTATTTCTTGCTCCAAGTAAGACAAGATCACTAGGAGTTTCCGACCACAGACATATATGCTGTCATATATACAATATGTACTTACTACAGTGGCTAATCTTGTCCCTGCAAACACACTTCAGATATTCCATTTTTAGGCCTCAATATGAAAAATAACTTTTTTCCCAATAACTACATGATTATTAATAAAGCAGGAATGGCTTTATTGTATGACTGACTGGGGTGCTATTTCCCCATAGCAGTGCTGAAGCTACAGATGATTTCTGAAAGCAAGGTTCATGACTTCAGATAAACTATTCCTTTCTTGATAAAACCTTGCCTGTAGAAAGTCACACCAACTGGTAATAGCCCAGTGTGCTACTATGAAAACAGAGTTTGGTGTTTGTCTTGGGAGATTAGCAGTTTCAAAGATCCAGCCTCTATTCCTATCTGCAGATATCAGTTCATCAGTTGAAAAATACCATCAGCTGCATTCTGGTAGTAAACAACTGGGGAAAACTGGGAGGAAAAAAAAACCCAAAAAAACCCAAATCAAAACAAAATAAAAAAACCCCAGCTACTAGGAACATATTTGATATCACTGACAAAGGAGTTATTGTCAAAAAGAACAAAATTACTAAATAAATTTAAAGCCTTATCCTCAGAATTTAATTTGTTCTTCCCTTAATATCTGCCATTGATACAAGAGTAAGATTCTTGTTTGTAAGTCTGAAGTAGCTGAAACTGCATTTTCATTTTCACTCCTTTTCAATACTTCTGTGAAAGCTACGGGGCTGTTATTGGGAAAGTACAGCACACCTCATAAAAATATCAACTCAAAAAAATGTATATCCAGCTTCACCCTGTGATTCTTTTCTTAGAGAAATACTTCACTGGATTTGCTACCTTTCAAATCCAGTGTGTGAAATAGAGCTCAGCATTTTGATTCAAGACCTGGGAAAGTCCTACAATATGCACATTCCTGCTTCTTGTCTCCCCATTCTCTCTAGCCTAGCAGCTACTGTCCAGGTTTTCCCAGCTTTGTGTTATGCCTGACAAGGTAAAAGACACATCCAGCGTCAAAGACATGAAGTGGCATTGCTAAATGCAATAGTAGAAGTTTTCAAAATACCTCCTTTGTATCTGGGAGATAGGGTCCAGCCCATCTTATCCCTGCTTCAGATGATAGCTCTTCTTTCCAAAGACTCTGGGAAATGCAGCAGATCTAAATCTCATCAGAAAAATCCCTTTCTTCTAGAGCTGGATTTCCCAGTAGATGTGTCATTCATTGTCTGTCTTTAGAATACTTAGAACTCTGGATATTCAGCACATCAGTGATGTCATGTTTGTCACATCTTTTATCAACTTTTGCTCTAAAAATTTAGTCCACAGCTTGATTTTGTTCACTGGAGCAGTACTGTCCCAGTGAACTCCCAGGCAGGCTAAATATCAGTCCTGAGAAAAGCTAATTACCCCTTCATGAATTAGTGCTAGAATCCAGCACTAATTTAAATACTGATGGTAGTCTTTCCTTAGTGACCTTTCTCAGAAAAATGCTGATATGCTTATTCCTCTATTCTCATTTGTCTCTGAAAGTACTAAAGGACTCAAATAGCAAATAAATATGTGTCTTTTTATAACATATTTACATGTTACAAACATAACATAATGTTTCATATTTATATAAAAAACTGTATTTGCAAAAAGATTACAGGAAGTAAACATGTGAGCTGGAGCTTCCGAAGAAAGAAGGTGGAAGCCCTGAAGTCACTGCTTGATCCTCCAGATGTGCATGACAACTTTGGATCACCTCACACTGTTATCAGCCTTGGGATTGTCATGCTGGCTTATAGATGGGACAACAGTCACAGCAGGGAGACTGCAGAGACTTCATGAAGTCAGAAACCCCCTCCAACCTCTGACTTCCCTCACCGTTCTTGATTTAGAAATTTCCTCAGAAAACGGCATCCTTACTGAATCCCTGAATAGCTATTGTGCTGTGTAAAAAAAAACTGAGAGAAAACATGCAATCAAAAATATTTTTTCTAGATGTAACGAGCAGAAAAAAGCTATATGCAGTGCTACAGCTGTCCTAAAAAAACCCAGACAAACAAGCCCTGTGTTTTCATGCTAAGATCCAGAAAGAATAAAATGGTTCTTTCAAACCTTATCACAAACCTGTCCCTGAAATATCTCTGATCAATGACATAATTTGGGATGCCCTCAGCCATTACAGTTTCGAACTTTTTAACTAAAGAGACCTCTGTCATCTGTGTAGAAGTCAGTGCTGGCAGTGCTGATGATAAAAATCACGTTGAGCTAGTAGTGGGTACACCTTAAATTCACTCTTCTGTTGCTGCTAATTCCCTCACACCTAACTGCAGCCAAGCAGCGAGAGTATCAGAGCTCTAAGTCAATAAGCATATAAAAACACGAGAGACTGTTATGACAGTTAACATTCCACAACCACTGTTTCCTTGGCCTCTGAATTTCATTTTCAAGGTTAGAAACCTTTTGAGGCAAATGAGTCTTAATCAGATTTACTAATGACTATGCTAATGACTACAGAAACTTGGGAGAGAGGTATGAATGCTGCTTAGTATTGGTGGCCTGGTTCACAGTAATTCACCTCAAGTTTCATTTCTCACAAACAACTTCTGTGATGTTGAACCCAGCAAATTATTTGTGACTCAGTTACCAACCTCTGGAACAGAAAAACCAATACTTTTGCACTTCACAGAAGCATCTGTAGCAAGTTCTCTAAAATGCATCAATTATATAATGCAATCATGCAACCTCACAGAGATACTTATTGAACAACAGACTCTCTTCCCTGGAAGAGAAAGGTCAATGTGGCTACTGTCACAAGATGTAATTACTGGAGAACTTTTCAAAGAGAACAGCTGTGACCCTGAGTTAACACCTATTCTCATTAAACAAGACACAGTAATAAACAATACTACAGGCAAAAATTACTTAACCTTTATCCAGATTGTGGCTTCATTACAGCAAGAGAATCATGATATCTAGATCTACATACAAGATGACTGATTATCTCTGCATTACTTTGACAAAGGGTTTGATGAGCATATTCATAAAATGTTTCTTACTGCTCTCATCTTAACAAATGGTTATATCACAATTGCACTGAACTTGGATTTGTTAGAACAGGCATCTTTACACTTACTAGGAACATGAGCTTGGAGATAAGCAAGTAAATGTTTATTTTGGCTTTATGTATGGTTGAACTTCTGGCATATGTTTTACTAAAACTGCTGGGTTTGAAACACCCATACCTAGGTCTGACAGACCTCACATTTCCAGTTATTGTCCTACTCAGTTCCTAAAAGAACAACTTCGGTTATATAAAATCTTTTCTGTTTCTGAAAAGCACAACTGGATGCCCTGTGCTCTTTCCTCAAGTCCAGAGATCTCCATTCTGCACCACAAGCTGCTCCTCACCACCTACCAAGCATCTCTGAATCTGGCATTACCTTACAAGTTCCCAACAGTACTGAATTCTTACATCAGAGTTTTGTGTATCTGCTCTATGGCATCCTCCAGCTCTTCCTTCTGGTCTGGGACAAAGCGGTACTCCGAGACATAGCCTGCAGTGTGCTTGTATGGGTCATAGTCCCCCAGCTCAGCTGCAGGACAGAAGAAGAAAACAAAGGTCACCTATTTTTAGTCTTTTATCTCAATCAGAAAATATGTCTGGGAGTGCAAATGGAGACAAATATCCTGAGACACGCAGAGGGAAGGTCTTCTAATGGCATTGTTTCTTGTGAGGAATCACAAGGCTTCCTTTTTCTATAAAATATCAATGTATTTCCTAGATATGAAATTCACTTTCAAAATAAAAATAACTTTTAAAAGAATTTTCTTAAAGGAAAAAACATAATGAATAGGCAATATAATTTTCTTTGAAACAACCTTGAATTTGGATACATTAGACATGTCTGTTCATATGCTGTAAATTGTAAAATAATAAGTTGGTCAGAACTCACATCTACTGATTTTAACTATAATTGCATCTATCTGAAAAACTCTACAAATGTTAGTATTTCAATTTTTTAATAACCTTGAGTAATATCTGTAGACTGGGATTCTTTGAGAAACACTTCACAGAAGGTTTCTATCCAATGCCCACTAAACCAAAAATATAGCCAAAATAAGGCTTCAAGAGCCAAGAAGGAAAAGACTCATCTAATTACCAGTGTTTCTTTCCAGAATGTTACAATGGTATTGTTAGAAAAAGCCCCTGATACGCTCCATAGGAATATTGAGAAGTTTCTCTGGAAAACCTCCATAAAAATAATGTGGTTCTTGCTCACAGTAGGAATAAGAATAGGAATTACTACAACAGCAACAACTCCAGCATTCCCAGGGAGAAAACTGGTATATTCTGCAAACTGTGCCATGGATACTGATTTTACCACCTTCACCACTATAACAGTCTGCAGTCTTTGATCACAAAAAGAGGAAAACAACTCCTGTGTTAAGGAAATGATTTGCTCAGAGGCCAAAGACAACATCCAGACACAACCTGAATGGTGAAAGCCAGGCCTGTGGCTGGAGCAGAACGTGTGGCCCTGGCTTCTCCTCCAGATTTCAGCAGCTGCTAGCTCCACTGGGAAAAACACCGCTGATAGCGTTACACCGGCAGAGCTCCTCAGTTATTTCTGAATTCCCACAAACACACTTAATCTCAGCTTGGAATAGAACAAAAGCCTGTCCTGGGACATCACCCTTGAAAAAGCACCCTGGACTGTGGTGTTGATGCCTTGGGGTTCTTACGTTCAGTATCTGACATATATATTCAGTTCATACGTTCAGTATAGACATTTTTCAGGTGTCTTTCTATACTTTGAGCAACTGCAAACCCTAGATAAAAGGATAAAGCTTTTTATAGAGTCCATGGGAATGCATGCTTGCTGGTGCCTGGACCAACCTTTGCCATGCTTTAACTCTCCTCGTCCCATAAGCTTTCTCATTGTTTTCCAACAGAATAACTGAGATTAGAATCATAGGAACAGCATATTATATCAAAACAACAGCTCTAACCTCCTTAAAATTGATTACAGGAGAAAAATTTATTCTTTTTATTCATTTCTCAGAATACAATGAAGATGTTCCTATCATTGCATATTTTCTGCTTCATATTTGCCATATTTTTTTAGGGAAATCTGTTCAGAATGGTCATCTATTTACAGTTCTTCAGATGAAATCAGTCACATTAGTTTTGTTCTGTTTTGAAATGAATGTATAAAGTGTTAATGATGTCTTCAGTCACCACTTAAAATTAATTATAATGCATGATTAAAAGAAATAAGTTCTCAGTTGGTCAGAAGAACTTACACTGAATTATATATGCTCCCAGCTGTGCTGCCGTGTTGATTGGACAAGGTAAACGGCCCTGTAAAACATCTTGCTTCACCTGCAAAAAAAACTGATACCTAAAACACAAAGAGAAAACAAAGTTGTTGTTTCAAGCCTGATGCACCAATTAATATTTCAAAGTACTCAGTTAACTGTAGATACACCATGTACCATAATTATCTGATAGTAAAAAATTGTATTCCTCCCTGAATGGATTTTCCCATATTGACCTTGAGGTAATAACTAAGATTAATTTAGTGAAAGAATGTAGGTAGGGGAGCACTCTGTAGTTTTCCCATCTGCTTATACTGTGCAGACGCAATTAATTTTCCCCCTAATAATGTCATTTTGCTCTTTTGGCTTTCATGGAGCATTGAGGAAGTAGGGATGAGGACCACAATCAGAAAAAAAAGTTTAATCTGATCAACGGATCAACATAAAGGAGAACTGAGTATTGGATACTTCTTTACTCTAATATTCCCTCTCCACACATCAGAGTATCAACTATAATGCAGTAAGCAGGTTTGAAGGAGTCCATACCTCCATGTCCTTGGAACAGAGATGGCAGGGGTAAAAATGTAATTTTCAAAGTCATAACCTGCTTCTACACTTGATAAAGCACATTCTGAGAGCACTAACAGGAATAAACATGCACAAAATAGAAAAGTAAGGACAAGGAAACAAACCATCATACAAAGGGTCTGCTTGGTTTTGCAACTCACCATAATAATTTACAGGAAATCTTTTAAACACTGTTCAGATTTTGTCCAGTTTTATGACAACAGATTTATGCAGTGTTTCACACCATCCTAAGTGAATTTCTTTCACTAGCTCCTATGAAACTAACAATACTGAGAAGGTAACTTTTCACAGAAAGAAAGGGGTCATCCATACAAGCACGTACCTTTTTCATTATACACTAGTTCAGTGTTATCTACATAGAAGCCTTTAGCTACTCTGCAAATAATTTATTCTGTGTTGGTACAAGTTACTTATGAAAGCACCTTGCAATGATCTGTAAGTTCAAAGTGCACCTACACTGCTTTCATGGAAGTTTACAAACTGCAGGTTACACACAGCTGACCCTCAAAACATTTAAGATCCAACCAAATTTACTAGACTTTTCAGCCAGATGAGCCTCTGAACAAGGATGCCAGTGTCTTTCTGATTAATGATCCCCCAGAATTTGTGCTGCAACAGATAACAGCAATGAATGTCCATCCCCTAAAAATGGTTAATATTCTCTACCTTAAAGGAACAGAGCATTGCATAAGAATTTTCTGGGAATGTCATTAGACAACACAAGCACTCGGTGTTTCTTCACTCAGTACTACTTCTAGCTTACACTTGCAGTCCTACCTACACAAATCTCTGTTTGAATTATGATAATGACAAAGAGAATTTTACACCTCCCGTGGAGAACACAAAATCTTCTTTCCAACATGAAATGCATTTCTGATATGCACCTGTATTTCTCTTAGCACTTCTCCATCTCTACAAAGCAGAGCTTTGAACCACATGATGCTACAAATTTATTTTCCTTGGAGAGGTACCTATATGTCTGCATCCTCAAAGTGTAATCTCAAAATAAAGCAGCATAGGAATCTTCAAAACAGCCACCTTTTTGCAAGAACAGAGCCAAGTGTTAAGTGCTTAAGTGATTCCTATAAAGTGAACAATCTCAATTCCCACTGAAGCCACTAAGCCCCTTACAAAACTATGCCTTTTGTTCAAACCCGTAGCTAAAGCACTCTTGTCTTGTGTGCCGTCAAGTTTTTATGCATATATTATAGTGCCTAAGTGCCAGTTTCCTCTAGCAAACACATCTAGCAAACACTGTAGTGTTAGCCTTTGCCTACAAGGCAGACAGATTTCACTGTGAAGCAATTACAGATTTGACAGGTTTTCATTATTTGCAAAGAGTAATCATGTAATGACACAGATCATTAACATCTAATAACAGAGTTCGTTCTCATATCCTTTAAAGTAATAAATACATGCTTCAATCGGTTAGCACAAAATAGTTAGCACATCACTGGAACTACACACTTAGGCAGTAAATTATTAGCATAAATAAAAGTAGGGTCCTAAGTGGAAGGACCTTTAAGGGTACCTTCCAAGCCAAGTTATTCTAAGCAGGTGGGTTTTTGTTGTTTCTTTGGTTAGGAGGTTGGTTGGTTGGTTGGTTTCCACTTCCGCCACCTCTGGAAAAAAAAAAACACCTTCCTTCCAAGACTTACGAGCCTACAGAAATAAATGGTTATAAATATTTAGGGTATTTGATTAATCAATGCGTTTTGTAGAAGACCGTCAATATAATATATCTGAGATTCTCCCTCTATATGATGTGCCAATTCTGCATGACCAAATACTGACATGAACAGAGGCTCCCTAATCACACTACAACATTTCTTGACTATATTCACACACCTAATCAGCAGTGCAAATCAGTGACTGACCTCATCACAGGGCAAAGAGAAACAGTTTTTGAAAATTTAGCTCCCTGCCTCCACCCTGACCCCTGTGAGGAAATCACAACAGATTCAGTGCCAAAACTCCCTTCCCAGAGCCATCTTTCCCTGTAAGCAGGATTTAAAGAACCTCTAGAAAATTACAAGAAAAATGCATCAAAATTCCATGGCACAGGGGCATCCCACTGCCACCAACTTACACTCTTTTACCTGTGAAGTCACAGCATTTATTATTTATATCAGGCCAGATTTAATTTAGTTTTGTTTATTGGAGACTTCCATTCCTTGTGCCAGCATGGAAACAAAAGAATTTTCTCACTCCAGTACAGGAAAAATATTCTGCCTGTGCTGCAACAACTGCCACCTTTGACAAAGGAAAATTATAAACCTTGCATGCATTCTAATGAATTCTCATGTGTCATATTCTTACAACATCAAAAGAAATATTTTGATACTTGTTAATGCAAGCCAGCACACTAATTTTGTCCGCCTACCTACCCAAATTCTCAAATTTCCTTTTGAACCTAAAACTAATGGTCTGAGACATTTCATAAATAAACCAAACAGAAAACCCTGTGTGAGAGAGTTCAGATAACCATGTGTTTGCATGTGTTTGTGTGCATGCATGTGCATGTGTTACTGTGTACATCCTCATATTTTGTAGAGGCCAAGCTTAGGTAAAAGAATCAGAAGCATGCAACTCTTCAATTTCCTTCACATATTTTTAGAAAGACCAATAGAAATCCTCTTGAAAAAAAGCTCAGGAATTTTTGCTATGGCCAATAAAGAAGAATATTCATTGTATTTACATTTGATATCCAAGTAAACTCTAAACTTGATTATAGTACAATATAAACGAAGAAGAAAAAAACCAGAAAAACATGACCACAAATGCATATCAAGGTCCTTTAGTTTCTGATGCACTAGAGAACAACTTTTCTTCTTGGGCTTCCAAACAGTGGTCCATATCAACCACTGTGAATCTCACAGCAATATTCTTTCTACACACCAAATGTTCTAGCAAAAACATTCAGATGTTCAAGCAAAAAAAAACCCAACCCAGACACACCACAACAATATGCACCTGGCTGAAATATGTTACTAGTCTGAGAACAACAAACTATCCTTTCATTGAATACTATACCTTGTTATTTCTTCTTTAAGTTTACATGGGTCCTCTGCATAAAATTTAATGCCAAAATATAGAGTGTATGGTGGTCCAGCTGAGAGAAAACAACATTTGGTATAAAAATTAGTTGTCTTGAACTGTTATTGTTACAAATAACTGTTATAGTTGATTACAAAACAGCCACTAAAAAGCTTATCTTAATACTTTATGAAACTTGGGAGTTTCAGAAAAAAAGTGTAACATCCACATAGCAAATCCATACATTTACACTCATTACACATGAGGGGAAAAAAAGAATTTTTATTATTATTTTTAGCCTTTTATTTATTCACATTTTGTCTGTCTGCTTGGAATTTTTTCTTATTTTGAATTTTTCACTTTAGTTTTCAGTTCTAACTTACTATTTCTCCAAGAAATTCTTTTTTGCTGCTTGATTTTGACCTCTAAATACTACTTTCACTGAAGCCTTTTGAAAAATGTAATTGTACACGAAATTTGATTCTCTGTCATATGCTATAATACTGAATACTAATCCTTTCCACACTTTCAAATATCTTATGCAGCAACTTTAATCACGCACCAGTTCAATCAATAAACATTTGGAAAAGCTTTTCTACTTCACCTTTTAAAAATGTTCTTCTAAAAAAACCTGATAACTCAGTACCAAAATTCTTACAGCTACATTTATTCCACATGTGCCCCACTTCTACATCTTTTATTAAAAGGTCTCCAAATCATGTTCTTTAATTATAATAAAAATTACAGATCTTGTGTCTGCAATATCTGAAGACTATCAGTAATAGCAGACACCCTATTATCAGTAAGAGGCATTACTTTTACTTTCATAAGCAAAAGTGAATCTACATTAACTATGGTACACAAGACTATGACAGAGGTATCACAGCTACTATAAATAGTTATACAAATTAAGAACAGCACCACTTATTAGTCTAAAATAAAATTTAGGCATGCAGAAATCTTTTGACAAAAATCACACAAAATATTGTAAAATAATAGCATGTGCAACACATGTGTAAAATTTTGATACAGCTAAGAACTGCAGTAACAAACGTGTTCAAGAACTATCAATCTGCTGTGACTAGAAAACAAATATATTGCAGGCTGTATGGATGAAACATTGTCCTTGTTACTTCATCTTCAGATATGCCCCTTAAGTTCAGATACATACTGTTTATCAGTTCTTTATGTTCAGCGAGGGTCTTTGCAGGATCCAGCCAGTACTGTGAGACAGATAATTATAAAAATTAGTTACTTAACATGGAAAATGCTCCCTTCCAACTCAAAACATTCCATGATTCTATGACAAGTACCCATCAAGTGTCAAGAAATTTGCTACACACTAAGTAAAGAAGAAATAATTTTTATTTTCAGAAACAGTTTCACGAAGAAGAAAGAGAGGATAACTAGAAACTTGCACCAAGGTAGGAAGGGCACAGAATCTTCCACCAAAGTGTTTCCAGCACTAGTTGGACAACTGTGTCAAACTGACCGACGTATGCTTGGTGCACCACAAAGGGATGAGCTGTTACATGGGTTCCCATAATGTTTGACAGGCAATCTGCAGTATAATTTCTCACTGATTACTCTACCCCACCTTTATCAAACATCTAATAAAAGTCATCCTCATGTTACTGCTGACCAGAGACCAATTGTGTACTTCACATTATGGCTACACAGGTCACCTGCATCCTGCTCTTTTAATCCCTCCAGCTACTTATTTCTTCCTTAGCTTGACATTTCTATGATTCAGTTTGGGAACAAAGTGTTGAGGCAGCTGCCAAGACCATTCTTGTCTTTATTTTCTTCAGCTGTCTTCCCTCATACACAAGCTTTTTGCACCAGCTGATTGGCACCCCATCTTAAAACACTGGAATTGGAAAGGCTGCAGAACGCAGCTCCTAGAAGGAGTCATTAAAGGCAAATTAAACTACTCACTTAACACCCACACCTTTTTAGCTGAGGAACTACACAGGCCAATAAACAAAAAAACTCCTTACCTGTATCCCTGAACTAATCTTATCGGGAATAAGAATAATGTGATTAATCTAAAAATCTGCCCCTTCTATCCAGAGAACTTCTCTGGTCTAAAAAACCAAAATCGCTATTAGAATGAGTATGTAGCAGAAAGAAAGGAAAACATTGCAAAGTATTTGAGTGGAAAATCACAAGCAAATAATTTCAGAAGTAGTTATAAACAGCTATCATTGTATCAGGTTCTAGAAAACATGTCTTGTGAAGAGTGGCTGAGGAAGCTGTGGTTGTTCAGTCCAGAAAAGAGGAGGCTCAGAGGGAAACTCATTACCCCCTACAACTACCTGAAAGGAGGTCAGTCCCTTCTGCCATGTCTCCAATGAAAAGAGGAAATGGCCTTAAACTGCACCAGAGATGGTTCAGATTAGACATTAGAAAATATTTTTTCACTGACAGAGTGGTCAGGCATTGGAATAAGTTGCTTGGGGCGGTGGTGGAGTCACCATCCCTGGAAATGCTCACGAGGTGTCTGGACGTGGCATTTGGGCACATGGTTTATTGGTGATTATGGTGGGGCTGGGCTGACAAAGGGACTAGATGACTTGAAGATCTCTTCCAACCTTGATGAACCTGTGTGATTCTGTGATTACTTTGACAGAACATGAAAACTAGTAACTTCCATTAGCTGCTGATCCATCTGCAACAGAAACAGCAGTATACTTTGCTCTTGGTCATTGCTATTTCAAATCTTGGACTGTTTGTTATGAAAATTTCCTAAATTTTGAATGAAAAAAATTATTCAGTACATGCTTATATCAAATACATCCAGTAACTATTCAAAAATGAACCCTCCTAACCTCAAGAGAAGGTGGGAAGGGAGGAAGAAATGATCACGCTTATTCAAATATCCCATTAGAACTCCAAATCAGCAATAATCTAAGGTAGCACACTAGGCTGATACACAGATTTCACAGCCAACAGATAGAAAAAAAAGGCAAAATAACTCGGCAGTGCACATTCTGGCTATGCAATGTGGTTCAAATGTGGTCTGACCTTTCCTCAAAACCGGCATCACAGAATGAACAACATGCTGTCAGTATAACTTCTTAAGTCCGGCAAGCCTGTGCTACACTGCAAGAAATCAAAACTATCCTGTTTCAAAGTCAGATCAAAATCTATCACAGAATAACTCCTTCATTAAATTCTCCTGAACAGAACTAAATGGAAATTGGCTTCAAAATACATTGCCTCTTAGTCCTCTTTGCAGTTGAACTTTACATGCATAGGTAAACTGATTATCTGTTAAAAATTAAAAAAAAATGGATCGACACTCAAATTTGCAAGTGGAGTACAGAACAGTTGCAGATTTCTGGTTGTCTCTCTGCAACCTGAACTCCACTGCCTCTTGGTGTCCATGGGATTCACTGGCTGCCATGAGACAAACTAGGATTTGGCCAAGTAATTAAAGACCATATGGACACAAGGAGTCAATGCAATCAAAACACAGTCACATTGGAACTTAATTCTCACTAGGTCGTACTTGACTGGCAGTAAAATGATATTCTTTGCGTGGTCTTTTAAAGGAAATTTCCAAGCTTGGGGGAGAGGGACAAAATTCAAGGGGAAAATTTTAGATTCAAAGGGCATATGAAGAAACGAGAGGGAAGAAATCCGTTTATTCATATCACTAAATATTTCCTTTTCTTCCCTCCAAACTGAGCAGACAGGAGGAGCTGCACCCTCATCCCTGGAAGACAGATTGCTGCTACTTGTATTAGTAAAAATAAGTCTCAGCTAGCATGAGAAAATACGTGGGTGCACGCAGGTGAGGTTAAACACTTCAGCATGCTGGGGAATAGACAAGAATTTCATCTGCCTTTTCATTTCTCCAGTAAGTACTTAGCATTGTGGCAATGCCACAAACCCACGCTTAAAATCACTGTGTAGCTATTAATTATTTCAAAGGCTGCCAAAATTTCCTCAAGAATGCAAAAGGTGGGGGGAGGAGTGAGAGATTTCTAACATTTTATTTGTAAGCCAAAGATGAATGGAATTTCATGGATAATGAGAAGGCATTTTTCAAGCCAAAGTCAGACAACAAAGATGAAAACATTCGAAAATCCAAGAACCCCAACAACAGAGCCCTCAGAGCATACACATGTGTATTAGACAGTTAAATGTTTGCATATACCTGTAAATAGTTCTGGGTATAGTTACACTTTCAAGCTCATATGCTAAAATGCCAATAGAAATGGAACAAAAAAAAAGGGTCTTATTAATTCAATACACTTGCAGAACAGTTGCTGACAATAAACTCTACATTTGTGAATGCCAAAGCAGCTCTGATGCTCAGCCTTCACTCCTTTCATCTCTTTGGCATCGAGTGTGCCACTTCTCAGTGCTTTCCCACCTGTATCTCTGCTGCATAGATGTACAAACATCTCACCACTGTTGCAAGAAGATGGAGGATGCAGAATATACCTAAATAGCTGCAGAGGCCAAATTTTGTGACTCTGAAAGAAGTATTTATCACTTACAGAAGAAATGGAGGAAAAAAATAATATTTTTTAATAGCACATATCAATTCAACTATTCAATTACTAACTTGATGGCTACTAGTTTACTAATTGTTCTTTACAAACAAAATATGGTATTATTTTAATCATTTTTTAATTACTAAGACTGATTATAAAGGTACAGTGTAATTAAAGGAAATAATTCCCTTTAGATTTTTGGGTAGAAATCATTTTAAAAAAATGTTTTGAAGTACAGCATAAAGAATAAATGGGGTCTTTTGTCCTTTGTATTTTTATAAATCTGACTCCTATATAAGCCAGATGTGTAAGCAGTATGCATCCAAACTCCGTGCATTATTTCATATTTAGCCCTTCTAAATGCTTGCAAACATTTTACCACAGATCTGGAATCTTCACTTTTTGTATCTGCATAGGGTTAAATTTGGGTCAAATTCCATTAACCTGTTTGAAACAAAATATTAACTAGGTTGAAATGTTTGCTGTGGTATCAATCAATGAAATCCTGGACTGTCTTAATGAGATTCTTATGGAGCCATACCCATCATGCCATATGTGACAGGCTTTTTCCACATTTAAAACAGCAAAAAACCACAACTTTGAAGAGAAGAAGCATCATTTTTCAATTATAATCTGAAATTATCAAAATTTTTCTGCAACTTAAGACAACAATAACAATTAGAATTGTTGTGTCAGTTTTTTTCTACAAATGTTCAGTGCAAAGAACCTAAAACTGCTAAGCTCAAGATGTCTCTATTCTATAAGAAATGCAAAAATCTTCAGGCAATTCCTACATAAAAATATGTATTTAACATCTCTGTCTTTCTTTATTAGAATCTGAAGCTATATTGATTATATTTAGTATCAGATCATCAATGTATCTTATTGATCCTGCTGCACTCTAAAAGTTTACTCTTACTACCTATAATTCACTTGACCATCAGCTTTGTCCAGATTGTTTTAATCCATTAACATTCTTCTAAAATTTCTTTCTTATAGTCAACATCATCAGTCTCCACTTTCTTTTCACTGGTTATGCCATCTATCTTAAAAAGCACAAGTCTTTTTCCTCCTAGATAATTTAGTATACCATTCTTGTGGATAAAGGTAAAATCCATTTTAAAAAAAATCCATTCAGCAATACACAAACTAAGTACAATTTAAGATCTTGAGGTCAGAATATGCAGTGCATTGTATGACAGTAATTCCCTGGAGAAAAACATTATTGATTGCAAACAAAACTTCTGTTAAAATTATGCCCTTCTTTCCATAGCTAAGCTACATTACAGCCTGTTCAATCTGCTCCCCTATCCCCTCCTCATAGCAGGGGAAACAAAACATGTCAACACTGCAGGGTGGGTACATGGTATAGAGACAGGGTTATATGTTATATGTTATATCCAGTATAAATGAACATGGTGATACAGCTTTCTGTATTTGTATTTCTCCTCTTAGTGCCTAAGAGAGTATCATTATGTTGTACATTGTCACTATAATAGCTCAGATTAACATTATTGGAGAAGAAAAGAGGGATATTTGCATCACAGCCTGCTGCACAATTTCTTGTAAAAGAAGCTCAAAAAGCCTGATTCTTTTGGAAATTGAAAAGGGAATGCCTTTGGGCTTCAAAAGTACCCTTTTCCTCATCAAATTCTGCACAGTTTTTCCTGAGATATTATGCATTAAAATTGCTATTTCCATCCTGTCTTTTGCATGCCTCAAGAAAATATTGGCCTCCTTCCAGAACAATAACTAGCTTGGCTGTCCTAAAGCCCCCTGGTAATGCTAAAAAGGCAGTGGCAAAGGCACTCTGTGGAGAACACCTGGGAACTGCAGCACAGCAGGAACCAGGAGAGTGGCAGGATAAGTACATCACTGCGCCAGTGTTTGCCCCAAATGTCAAAGTGGTGAGAGAGTGTGGCCATCAGGTCAAGGAAAGGGATCCTGCCCCTGTACTTGGCCCTAGTGAGGCACATCTGGAGTGCTGTGTCCAGGTCTGAGCTCATCATGACAAGAGAGACCAGAAGCTCTTGGAGATGGTCCAATGAAGGGTAACAACAATTATGAGGAGTCTGGAACACCTCTCTGATGAGGAGAGATGTGGGAGCTGGGCCTTGTTAGTCTGGAGAAGACTGAGAGATCTGATTAATGTATATAGATATCTCAAAGGGGGGTGCCGAGAGAATGGCCCCAGACTCTTTTCAGTGGTGCCCAAAGACAGGACAAGGAGCAGTGGCCATAAAGTAAAACACAGGAAGTTTCACTTCAACATAAGGAAGAACTTCTTTCCACTGCAGGTGGCAGAGCACTGGAAGAAGCTGCCCATAGAGGGCGTGGAGTCTCCCTCTCTGGAAACATTCCAAATCTATCAAGATTTGGATCAAGTCCTGCATCACCTGCTCCAGCTGACACTGCCTTGGTGGAGGGGTTGGACTGGGTGGTCTCCAGAGGTCCCTTCCAACCCTGACAATTCTGTGATTCTGCGAGGCAGGACAGTTTCCTAAGCCACCCTCAGCTTCTGCAACACAATATTCTGGTGATTGTGTCTCACCTGAAAATACCAGATAAGGCAAAATGTCCTGGCAGATGAGGCAGAAGGCAAAAATGTCAATCAAGACTCAGATGACCATCAACATTAAGAAGCATGAAGACCATATCTGGTCTCAACTTGTGTGTCAGTAGTTTCTGCAGCAATACAAAGGCTCAAGTGATGGACTGATGATAAAGCATGCTAAGAGATTCAGTGGCAATCAGAGAAAACTGGTCTTTCTTTTAAAGTATTTGCACCAAAAAAAAAAGGTGCACTACATTAAAAAGCACCACATAGTTTGTCAACAAAAGCACTAAGAGATTAGGAAACACTACTGACAACCTACAGCACTAGTTGAACCCATCTGTCCATTTGGATGTAATTTTATGTCACAAGACTTTTAATTAATTATTAAATGTTACATTTTATTTAATTATTAAAAGACACTTTTTGCTGTTCCTTAGGAGTCTTGTCTTCTTCAGAGCACAGGACACATATAGTTCATGCTGTTCTGGCAGCAATCTGTAATCTCCGAGAGCTGGATTTTGCAAATTAAACGCTGTCCTTTTACCGGGAAGACTTTGGGGAAAACCCAAATGTCAACAAAGCAAAATTTGTACAGTATGATCAGATTACTACCATACAGAGATGAACATCCAATTTATGATTTATCCTACTGTTCATGGTCCTGCCAATGCCACCCAGTTTTGTCAGTCCCTCTGCTGCATCCAGCTATTCTCACAGGCGGATTAGTTTGCTGACTGTTCAGGAAGAGATCATTTTAATGTTATGTATTCATACAGTACATAGTACAGTGAAAGCTTGTTCACAGATCAGAGCCCTACTGGTACTACTAAAATAATTATGATACCACCCACATAAGAGGTAGCACACCAACACAGCACTTAAAAGACCACCTGGAAGTGCTGAGGCATGCAAAAGTAATGGGGAAAATAACTAAACAAGTTCTTTCAAACCCTTAATAGGAAAAATGCTTCTTTTGTGATTGGTTTGTGTTCTTAAAAATACATAGTTTTGCCTACCCTGCTTTATTCATCAGTTAAATATATAGTGGGACAAAAAGCCTGACAGTGCAAATAGTAAAACATTCCCCACCACAAGTGATGTATTAATAAATAGCCAAACCTCCAAACACTTTTCTCTCTCTGAGACTAACTCAGGAGCATGGTTTTAAAACTAATTAGCATGGTAACCTTTTTCCTCTTCCCTTAGGAAATCTACTGTGGTCGATCCAAAAAATATCCCATCCAAAATTCAAATGCAGGCTTCTTGCCAGCCACTACAGGACTAATTCCCACAACAGCCCACAGAGTTTTAGCCAAAGTGAGCATGCAATTGAATATATGCTTACAGCTAAAGCACAAGGTGTGTTTGTTGCTTGGAAACTTTCCATTTATATTGCCCATTCTTAAAAGTTTACTAGATTTCACTAAAAATAGCAAGCTGGAAACATAAAACCATACACCATAAACTACATAAAACTACACACAGTAGCACATTCTGACTCATTTATGAACTTTTTTAGATGAAACAGCATCAGTTTTTAGTTACCCATACACAGACAAACATGAGGAACAGGCATTTTCATAATATTTTGTTACAACATAACTCAAGTGTAAATGCAGCAGTACAAACTTGGCCACTCACTGTGGCAGCATCTACATGGCAGGGCAGATGCACTCAGTAAAGTGGCACACAGTTGTGGTCTCTTATTCTACCTCCTGTATCCACACAACACGACTGGTGTTGGTGCAAGCGCAGGTGAATGACAGAAGTGGGATGAATGCCTTTCTAAACCAGGGCGAAATCAAGAAACACGGTGCTTTCCTGACCTTGGGCTGGTCAGAGGACAAAACCTGAAGCTAACATTAAATTTACACCACAGGAGCATCACATGAGAGAAGAAATTAAAAAAAAAAGGCTGCATTTGTATGTGGAGAGGTTGAATTAATGGGGCTCTGGCCTACAGCTCATGCACACCACCACAGTACAAATACACTAGTATCATACAATCAAAACATCCAGTCTGTTAGCAGGATTTGTCCTAAAGCGTGTTCTATGTGTCAGGCCTTTCACAAAAGAGATGTAATCTTATCTGACTCTCATAATGTTATATACACCATCAAATGCATCCTGTGTATGCCTCTGGAAACATTCCCAGTAATAGCCACTTCTATTGTATTTGCCCCTATAGGAAAAAGGAAAACACTTTTCAGAGTAAAAAAAAACCTACCTGCTCTTCATTCACACCTCAGTTTCCTCAGGAAATCAAAAATACTGTTTTTAACAGTCTACTTTTAGTTCACAGCTTTCTTCTCCATGGAATGAAACTTGGTTAGAAACTTATCAAGGAACTGAATTCAAAAATGTCCAGACTACAGCACAGAAATTAAATACAGTGTTTGGGGCAGTCTGTAGCTCTTAGTAGTAATCAGTAATCTTCTGTTAATACTATTCTGAATTCAGTCTCTATCAACTTCTACTTAACAGAAGAAACTGGCAAATATTTAGCCAATTTATTACTGTTTAGATAAAACAGAGTCTTATGCAGTAGTCTGATCACAGAACATTGACTTCAAAAGTGTAACTTCTTGGCCTAATTCATCCATAGGCCAGGCATTATTCCCTTAATAAAAGTAAAGTGCTGTGAATACAGCACCAGTCTCTCTTGCCGAGCATCCCCAGCTCCTCACCTCTGCCTGCAATAACCCTGCACAGGCCATTTAGGGAGGTGGGGGCACTCCAGACAGTGCTGCCACAAGCCACTGCCTGCTTCAGCTGAAACACCTCAGCCTGGTTTCAATCTTCTTGTCTATTTAGGACTGTAATCTCCTGGTGGAAAAAGCCTCAGACATCTGGTGAGTCCCTGGCAAGAAGGCTCTAGAGAACATGGGCTCAAGGACACAGAGATGGTTCAGTCAGAGAGAATATGTTATTGCCAAACACACTCTAAAAGAGGCATCCAGCAAGTGTTCCAAGGGAAGCAGGCTGTGATGTGCTCAGGAACACAGCTCCCCAGACACTGCAGGGCAAAGCGAAGCTGGACAGTGTAAAACACCAAGAACTAGCTTCACAGTACACTGTTAAAGAGGAAAAAATATTGATCCTACTTTCATATAATAATTGTTAACTCTTTATACTTCCTTCGCTTAGTTTTCAACACCATTCAGTATTTGATTGTGTTCCTGTCTAAGATATTAGTGGCTATTCCAAGACTCTATCGCAAACAAATAGAGAAACTATTACTGGATACCTGTGCCAGGAAGTAGTGAAAGTTAGTGAAAGTATGACGATAGAAAGCTTTACAGGCGTTTATAGCACAACAAGGTAAATTTTATACGTGGAAAATCCGATCTGCCATGTGTTTTACTCACCGTTTGATGACTTCGGTCACAGTAGCGCAGTCCAAAGTAATCTATTTCCACCAGGTTTAAGTGACGAAATACGTAGCCCAGGACAACCGACCCTTTAGTTGACTTCTGTGGGAAAGAATTTACAGAGCCTATTCACAAAAATGCTCTGCTTTTGTCAGCTATGTGCAGTGGCATTCATGCATTCAGTTAGCTTTGTCTAAAAAAAAGAAAAAAAAAGAGGCAGTTCGCACTGCCTTTAACAAAAATTTCAGCAGTACAGATGGAAACATTTTGCCCTCATACACATTTGAACAATAATTCTGTAAAATACTGTTAGGAAGCTGGCAAGTCAGTAGTTACACAGTACAAAAAGAACAAAAAACCCCAAACAAACCCTGAAAACGGAGATCAGGAGGCAAAACTGCCCTTAAGATCTAAATCATATATCGTTAGCTGCTCTGTTACTAATCTTTGCAAAGAAGGTTTGTTTTTATTTGTTTTACTTTTAAACATTTTGATAGTAGAAGGGGGAGCAGTCCAGCACCCTGGATTGAAATAATCCTGCTGTTTCCTTGAATAGTACTTCATTAGGTGTCTACTACAGTATTTGCAAACAATGCTGGGGACCATATTGCAAACAACATTGTCCTGTTGAGAATGCATTATAAAAAGCTGTCTTCCACCTGAATGCCTTGTATTTGTCAGTTCACCTGGCAGCCAACAACACACAGATAGGAAGGTGGAGAACAATTACACAGAATGATCCCCCACCAGAATCAGTCAGGAACTTTTGACTATTACAGTCCTAAATTCCACAAGAAAATATGGACATAACTCATAATTAGGTTTTGCTTAACTGCTTCATATTTTGTAAACTACTAGATTGCAGTAAAATCACCAGAAGGATAGAAACAGGAAGAGGAACAGGGTATTGATAGCACTATTCCACTTTTTAGCCTATAAACAAATAACTACAAAATTAAAACAGTAAGGAACACTGATTTAAAAATCCTTTAACTTAGCTTTGCTGGTGAAGTATCAATCACATAACAACAGTGAAGATCTATTCTCTTTTCTTTTTGGAATGTGCATTTGGTCAGGCTTTGTAACAATAGCCACAAGGGCAGTGCCAGTTCAACCATTTCAGGTGGCCACTCACATTCAGTGCAAGCCATGACAAGGTATACCTTACATCTCTGGTAAGATGGGAATTGCATATCCATGCTATTTACCAGATTTACTATAAATCTGCTTAAACCAGGAGATTTTCTGGAAAGGTTCTCAGTGTCTAAATCCACCTTACTGGTTATTTACACTGGTTATTTAAACCACAATTACATATTCCTAAGCATGTACAGTGAGCCTTAATGATCAGCCACAAAACATAGAACAATCTAGGTAAAAACATGATTAGGGTAGGCAGAAATTCACTAAATCTCATCTTAGCAAGTTGGATAAAGCAAAGCAACACAGTGATTTTATCATCAGATTCCTCAATAGAAAACTGAATTTGGGTTGTCAGAACAAAGCAAGACAAGAATCAGCTGTAAAGTGACTATCAGGAGCACTGCAGCAAAAAAAACAGAACAAAGCAAAACACATCTTAAAAATACAAGCAATAATTAAAAATACAAGCAATAATTGTACTGCCTTGTCTTATTTTTAAAGCAATTGTTATTCCAAGAAGCAGAGGAGCACTAGTTGTCATTCATACTCTGGACTCAATGATCTTGATGGGTCCCTTCCAAATCAGCATATTCTATGATTCTGTGTCACATAAGGCAAATTACCATTTTCATTTAAACAGTACAACAATGTCTTGGAACCTAGGCATGCTAGAAACAGATACAGGAAAAGCTCTTATTTTGAGCCCTGACTCCAAACATCGCATGTAGATAAAGGAAGGCAACACTTCCTACTAGGCACTAAACATTAAAAGAACATTTTAGACAAAAGGAACTCCACCATCAGCCACTCAGAGTCAGTGGGTTTTGACATGGTTAACCACAGTGTGGACAGTAAATCCTTGCAGAAGGTATAAGAAGAATTACCTGCATCATGACTTACAGCAGACATGGAATGGGGCCCACGCAAGCCTTGCTGAGCTTCTGTGATCATGTGAAGGCCAAATATGTTAGCTTTCAATAAGCTTTCCACTCCTTGTCTGACGAGCAGCATTATTCACAGCGTCAGTTGGTTTTATTAGCAGCACGAAGAAATACTAATCAAGCCACAAAGATGAAGTAGTCAATTTCCCATTCAGGCATCTTACAATAACAGTACACATTCCTGTAATCAAAGAAGCTTAAGCCTTATAGGAGTTCGTCTTACATGACTCTTCATCAGCTTAGAATACAGCTACCCTTCTTGGCTGCAAGTCTTCTACTTCAGTCAGCTGAGGACTGCAGTACTACATATTCTAGCTACCTAAAGCTTTTGGGACAGCTTTCTTTCTGTAGACACTAAAGGTAGCATGTTTTCCCCAAGAAACACACACATTTGAAACTTGATTTAGTTGAAATTTAAGCTTCCTCTCTTTCCTTTCAGAGATAAAAGGCTTTTTAACTGCTTTTTACATATATTGCTAGGCACAAATGCCTGTCAATTTATTCTCTTGTTGCAACTCAGTCAACACTTCCACAGTGGCAGGTCCTGTGGAAACAGATGGTCCAGCTGTGAGGAAATGTTAAGCAAAATCATCCAACTTAAAATGGCTGGGGTTTCTCCACCTCTACAACAGCAAGATGCTCAGTGCTTTGGTTATCCTCAGCCAAAACAGACTGTGTGCTGTAGTCTCCACGTCTCTCTTCACCAATCCCTTTCACATCTTTCAGCAATGCCTGTGTGTGCACAAGGCAGTCCTTTGCAAGGGAACAGCCAGGATGTGAGCCAGGCCCTATCCTCACACTCTTCTAATCTCACCTTCTTTAACCTCATATTTTCCCAGCACTGATAGCACTCTTTAGGTAAAATACTGACCCTTGGAGAAACCACTGCAACCTCATTTTTAATTCAAGTTCGCATTTTAAGCCATGTGATTTCAGGGTTTCATGCCAGTAATTTGCCTCTTCAAGTCGAGTCAAGAAAGGAGTTTTGCTGATGAATGCCTAAGTGGCTATTACTTAGTCCTGAAATACATTTTTACCACATTTGTAGAAAGTTTTGCAAAATAATAAAAGTCATCTTATTTCCCCTGATAAAATTACAGCAAAACTTGAACTAAAACTATCAAAGATGTTAACAGAATTACATTCACATCCTATGGCATTGCAAAAATCACATAATCTGCCTTTCATTAAGCTCAGACTTGCTAAAGGTTTGCATTCTTAGGGGTAAACCCAAGTATATTTGAAAATATCATCAGCAATGCTTTCAAGAGAGAACAAAGAATTGTTCAAATGAGTCATAACATCTTTCTTTACATGTTAGCACTGCAGCTTCATAAACCAGAAAGGCAGGTTTCTACTGGCTAAAGAAAATCACAGGGAGAACACTCAGGAAAAGGCTGATTCAATTGCACTTTTCTTCATCAAATAGAAATTGTTCTTTTTAAAACAGTATATACAATACTACATTTTAACATAATCATATTACAGTATATTTGTACACAGAAATTCTTATCTTTCACACTGCTCATCGCTTTTTAGCTCCAGTGAAGTTTTTCTAACTGGATATTTTTAATTTACTCTCTTGTGTTCTACAGTGCAGTGGAGGTCAAATCAGAACCATGGTTGACATTAACTGAATTTAAACACAAAATGTCTGCCTCAGTAGGATGGTAGTCCCTCCCTCGAAGGAAAAGTGCTACGGGTAGTGAAGCCTCTTTTTATTAGACTAGAATAACACATTGCCTCTTTTAGTTCAAGAAGCCATCCTGAAACATTTCTCCTCAAAGTAGTTCAGTCCACAGACTCTATATCTTAAAGCCTCATAAAAGCTAAGGAACACAGAGATGAATTTATGAGCCTTCTTTCAAGAAAAGGACTTAGAACTTTGGTTGAACATAACCTCTGCCTTTTTGAGATGCCTTCCTCCATCAGAGAGTCACATCTGATGCTGAAGTTGTTATTCTGCTTATATACTGGCAAGAGATAACAGAAGAAAAGCAGAAGTTTCCTAAAACTGAACAAGGGAGTTTCTAACAGAGTATGGAAAAACAAGGAAGATGTTACAGGGGATGATACACAATCATGCTGAGCCATTCAGACACACCTGTGTAACATCTCCTGTCAAGGACAGGGTTGTGTGGGTTATGCTGCTAACAAGCCCTCCAAGCAGGAAGCACATTTGATCTTTGTCTATTCTGCCCCCGTACCTCAAGCTCAGAAAAGGCTAGCCACCCCCACAGTTTTTCACCACCTTCCTCTGACAAAAGCAGCAAAGCACAGAGCCCTGAAATCAAAGTTCTTGGTGTTTTTTAACAACACAGAATAAGGACCCCTTTCCCCCAAGGCAGTCAACCAACCAATTTGCATAACACATGTTCAAGCAGAGAAAAATCTTTAAATTAAAAATGCTAAATATGTACAAATATTCACCCAAGTAAAACACATCTTGACCTTAATTTCCAGAATGCATGTCCAAGCAGAGAAGAATTTACATTAGTGTTATTTTATATGTGCAAGCGTTCCTCAAAACAATCATGTAACAGACATAAATACTTTCAGGAAACTGAGGATTTAAAAAATGCAAACGTAATTTGCACAAAGGCTGCCCTGAGTATACACCATTCAAACGAACCATCCAAACTGTACAAATCCATCTCTGCCTCTTTCCTCATCTTTTCCTGACAACAGATATGCCAACCTGTTTTCTGAGGTTTTTTGTCTGAACTTGAAAATTTATGAATTTTTCCAAGAACTCCTTGGAAATTTATGGACACATGCACAGACCTTCCCACCCCTGCACCCAAGAATTTGATCTGATATCTGCTTTACCTGCTGGATATAACATATGACACTGAATTCTAAGTGCTGTATATTAAGATACCTGTAGACAAGTTTGTTTTCACTAATAGTCAATCTAATACATTCCAGTTAGAAAACACTATTCTAGAAAAATATCTTAAGGTGCATCATATTTTTTTTTTGTTTGTAATTATTGTATCTGTCACAAATTTATCTAGTAAGGGGTAAATTCCTTAAGAGAAGGATAGATTTCTAGGAGCATGGACTCCAGGCAGTTAAACATCTCCCTTTGTAACTACTGGCTGGAATGCACTTTGAGGCATTGCCACAGAGAGACCTATTTGACTCTGAAACATAGGAAAACAAAAGTTAAAGAAATAATATTTTAAAAATATCTGGATTATGAAAAAGCAGTTCAGTGGGCTTCTTTTCTGGGAGAGAAATATAAGCAAGTATATTTACATGATATAGCAATGCAAGTTGTACATGACACACACTATAAGAAATGCTCTAAGCAGGAATCAATGTCCAATGAATAACACAAAGGGCAAGTGGAGCAAGCAAATAAGTAATGGGAAGACAGCTAAATTTTGGATGTGTAATTAAATATTTACTAGTGCTTTAAAACTGATCTCTCATCTGCCATGAATGATATTTTTTAAAATTACAGCAACTATGCTGTTGCTACAGTTCTAGAGGAATTCTGACCATATAAATTTTATTTAAGAATCTGTTCACCAATCTATTCCCTAATATTAACATTATCCAGTTCATTAACACCTATATTCACTGTACGACAGATGAGTTAAGGTACCAACAATAATGCATTTCAAGTTTTCAAAAGAAAAGAACTTTTCTGAAGAACTGAATACCAATGAACATTTCCATCATTCTCACATACTTTGAATAATTCTACATCTAAGAAATAACCATTACAATAATAGTGAAATTTAAAAATACAGCATACAACCACTCATTTGGAATGGTTAAGATGTTGGTTACTACTGTTTTTCTCCTTTTCAAAAATACTCCTCATACATAGCCGTGTGACCTGGTGTACCTTCTGGTCAGGCAGGGGCTCTTTGTGTCCTGATTAGGGACAGAAACACACCACAAGCACCTGGAGAGGCAGAAGACAAGTACATGTGAATTGATAATGCAGGAACTTCTCATGTGCTCTCACAGATTTGTTTTAAATAGTTCCACATGAATGTGGAAGACACATCCCTTTGGACCCACCAGAAACCATGAGACAAGAGAAGGCCCTTTTCTCCAGGAAGCCGTGAGCAGTTCCGTGGTCAAACAGGGCTCTCATTATTGTGTGGTGGAAGTATTACCCTGTCAGAGAAAAGATGGTGTACTCACTTTCAACACATTCATTCCAGTTAAAGTAAGCATCTGCTGTTTTCCACGTCATGATATGGTTTCTGCAAAGTTTTTTTTCATTCATTCTTCATTCAGTCTTTCTTGAAACCTTCCTCACGTATACTTGTTGCAATTTTAAAAGTCTATTTTTATTGTTGCTTATTTTGGCATTCTTGATTTCCATTTTGTTGCCTTTTCAGCTCTTTTGCCATAGTTTTTTTCTATTTTTGTCTTACTTCCTTTATGTCTTATACTTTATTAAAGCAGTATTTCTCACGTTAATTCTGTCAATGTACATAAAAAATATGATTTTCAGAATTAATAAACAGGTACAATCTTTTTTGTTTCAATCATCTACTTCTGGTATGTTTGGTTCTATTTCTCCTCTTTGACAGATTTTGTGATTTCTGCCTATGGGCAAGGGGGAAGCACTTTAAGTACAAAAGCCTTAATTCTAACATTCCTATCTTTTCTTGTGGTCATTTATCTAATCACTTCTATTAAATTATGTGTTGGATGAATTTTTGTGGAGCATATTATGCTCATTATGCACAGCAGTTTTGGGCATAAGAATTTATAATTTAAATATGTCACTTGCTTTACTTAACTGCTTTAAGTGCAAGACTGACGGGAGAATGTCAGTAAAGCTTTAAGAAAGTGTTTAAAATTATAGGCACTTTATCAAACTGTTCAGAGATTTTATTATTACTTCAGCTGTTAAGCAAAGCAGTAATAATATTATAGTCTTATTATAAGAAGTTGGTTCAAACTATTAGCTGGTAGAATAATAAGAAGGTTTTTGTGTTGGATTGTTTGGGGTTTTTTTCAGAGTAAGAAGAATGGGAAGGAGAAAAGATCAATATACATGTTGTTTTGCCATTTCATTCAGTCAGAATGAATAGCTATACTGTCAGAGCTGAGCATACCTGCAAAAGCTTGTTTGTACAGAGCTCTACAAGACTGAACAGAAAGCAAGACACCTTCTCATGCTCTCTCTCCCTAAGCAAACTTGGTGTCCCGCTTAGCACTTGCTCTCAACCCTGGAGACTCAGATGCAAAGACATGGAAAAGACAAATAGAGGGTATATTTCTTGAAAGGACAGAGGCACCTTTTCTCCCTGGCTCTGGCGTGGGTGACTCGGGGAAAGAAGAGAGGGGAAAATACAAGATAAAAATACTAGCCCTCTCCATTAAATAAGCCTTTCCAAGCACACATATCTTCAGCACTTTTGCATCTTTCCCTCTGCAAGGTGATGTAGATTTGACCCTGATCCTTGATTTTGCAGAGCTGACCTTTCTGTGGAACAACCTCTGCCAAGGCACTTCTGAAGTCAGCTCAGGCCAAGTGTAAACCAGAGCTGTCCTCTGAAGTTGCTTCCAATATAGAGGCTCGAGATGCACAGAGTTTTCCTTGGTTGAAACAGCCACAGCCTTTACACTTTCAGGGTTCCACATGCTCCCTGGGCTTGGAGCAAAAGTGATTTTGTGAGCTGTCTTCAGGGAAGAATCACAGAGCCCCACTGCTCTTGGTGCTGGTGGGATTTGGCTGTGGCACAGTGCAGGAAGGTGAAGCCAGGGTGAAGCAGCCTCCATGAGATCCCCATGCAGGTGCTGTTCCCAAGGGACAGCATGATCCCTGTTTCCTCTAGTCAGTCCTAGGGCAGAATAGCTCTGCAGTCAGACTGCCGGCAAACGGGTATGGAGATCTCCTTTCCCACCCTGGTGCCAGGCAGCCCAGGGCTGGGATGTGATCTCCTCTTCCACCACACATCCATGGGAATCCTGCTGGACCACGGAGCCACTCATGGCTTCCTAGAGAAAAGGGTCTTCTCCTGTTTCACAGCTTCACAGACTCTGGTGAGTCCGAATGGATGTGTCTTCCACATTCATGTGGAACTATTTGAAACAAATCTGTGAGAGCACATGAGAAGTTCCTGCATTATCAATTCACATGTACTTGTCTTCTGCCTCTCCAGGTGCTTGAAGTGTGTTTCTGAAGCATCCCTAATCAGGACACACAGAGCCACTGCCTGACAAGAAAACATCATGGTGTTTTCATTTGCTGCTCTCCCTAGAAATCTATTTCTTTCCACATGTCAATTGCAAACCAGATATCTTGGTACTGAATTCGATGGTTTCTACACTGCATCCATTCAACAACTTTTTCATATATAATCATTGCATTTTATGAGTGCTTATTTTAAGATTCACCTGTGTCTGAATATATTTTCATTGAAACATACTGCTCATTTACTGTTCATATAATGATAATTTTCCACATCCCAAAATGCTTTTCCAAAATATTTTATCCCTTTAAATATTTAAAAGTTTTATTTGATGTAATTTTATTTCTCATTTTGGCTGACATTACAATATTACTTACTACTGCAGTGCTGACAGATAGAAGGCAAAGGTATACATATATTATCCTAAGAAAATGTATATACTTTTTCTGTACATCTTGAATAACTGGATTGCCATGGCGCTTCCCAGAAAACTGATCTCATCCTTCTGAAAACTTAATTCTCATTTAAATTTCTCGAAATGAACATCTGGGACTTTCTATGAAAAAAATAAAGACCGACATTTTTAAAAATACCTTCAATTTTGTTTAGTAGACATTCCCCATGAGAGCAATAGAACATACACTGTATGTAAGTCCCAGTACTTTTTTTTCTAAAAATAGTTTTCTAGATATTCTCCTTAGCAAATGTTACACAAATACACACACACACACACACACAAAGTCAAGCAGTCACGATATTTGCACCAGGACAAGAATAAGTTATCCATTATCAGGCTGTAATGGCTGCTAATGGGGAACTCTATACACCTGCATTCTCTCCTTCCCCTTCTAGAGTTTCTGCCTGTCCTGAGGAGATGCTATCCAGTGCGATACACTACATGGGGTCATATTACCATTTTACTGGCACTAGGCTGCATTCAACTTTACCAGCCTTAACTGAAAAAAACATAAAAGCCACTCCATGGGAAAGGAAGGATGCTAACAGACCTGAGGCAGCAGAGTGGGGATGAAAAGGACGTATCCATCACAGCTCCTCGCTGCTTTTCACCCTCTGACTAGTACTGCCTGGCCCCTCACACCCACACTCACAGCAAGACTGCCTCATTCAGCTGTCAGTCAATTCCTGAGTCTCTGCAGATTTCAGCCCTGCATATTTAGATGAAACAGAATCTGAGACGGGTCTTTTTTTTTTTTTTTTTAAGAATTATACTAATGCACATAAATAAACACAAAAGACAAGTGTTAAGTTCAAATAACAACATACAAAATTTATATTCAAAGCACCGACACAACCTGTAAACCATTAATTCATTCTCCTGTGTGTATGTACTGTGTCAGTGCCACCATCAATTGTTTCTCCTCCTCCCACAAGTCACACAGGACTATCACTGTCTTCTCCCTGGCATCACTGCTCATTCCTGTCTGTCAGTCGTGTGCTCCTTAATTAGATCTACCTATCTTGGCGGGGGGGGAAGGGGATGTTCCTAATCACTTCCCAGTTTCTTGTCCTTTCCTACATACTGTCTCACTCCAGACAGCACTAATAGCACCCTCCATGCTCATACTTTCTTGTCACAGACATTGCTGCTTCCCTTCGCTGACCATCCCCAAAGGTTCCTGCATATTGCAAATTTGGCCTTTATCCCTACATGAATCAAGACAGGAAATTTCTCCACAGTCCTGAACTGTGGGACAGGTAACAAAGAAACACATTTGACAGATCCAGATGCAAGGAAATTGTTTTCAGTTTTGGCGCCCAAACTCAAGCACTAGAAACACCATTACAGAGATGATGTGGTGGCCACCAGGGCCTGCTAGGGATGGTAGAGATGGAGCATCATTATAGGACTTCAGTGATAAAGGCTGAGGAAATCTCTCCTGAGAGACATATTTCAGTATTTCAAATGGGCTTATTGTGGGTATGTCTTTAAAAGAACAGAGAACAATGGATCTCTGGCATGGTGACCATGCTGACAGAAATTACCAAGTCTTTGTTTCAAGGGTTTTTCAGACAAAAGTTGTCTGGTTTTGTTTTTCTTTAACAGCCACTTTTTTTAGCATGTTTTACTCTTGAAAATAACTAAACTGATTTGAATGAAACTTTGTGAAATAACTCATCACAGAGTTCAAAACTTGATGACTGGCAAACCTACAGGCAACTCCAGTGGGGCTATGTTCTGAGACGCTTAGATGCAAAGGGGAACCAGGTTCTAAAACATTCCCATAAGTGAGATTAAGGCACAAACAAGGCCAGATGCTGAATCCCAAAATGATAATTCAACTTTATTTTATAACACAAAGGAGCAGAGAGAAAGAAGGAAGATAGAAAAGTAGGAAAAACTAAGATTAACTGTTAAAAACACAGGACAGGAGTTACCGCCACCACAGTAAGCAAGCTGGTGGATCTCTGCTGGGCTTCTTCCCTTGTAGCCTCCAAGGAACGAACCGAACTGGCAGGGTAACAGAGTGGGAGCAGCTCTTGCAGCAGTCCTCCAACAGCGCCCCAGCAGTCCCTGGCCACAGCCTTAAATACCCTGGCTGTGGTAGTCCCTGGATGCCCACTGCTGCTTCACCAGTATCCAAGCAAAGGTTGCCTGGTACCAAGATGGGCCCAGAGTGTCCAATATCTGGTTCTCCAGTCTCCAAGCAAGATCTGCCTGGCATACATTTTTTGGCAGAGTAAGTCCTTGCCGTGTTCTTGATTGCAACAACCTTTTATATCTTTTGCTAGTCTGTCTGCCTCTGATGGCTTGCTAGGTGCCTCCTGGAGCTTTTGCAAGTAACTCAGCTCCTGCAGCAGCCTAGCTGTGGAATTAAGGCTTTTTAGATTCACGCTCAAGTCAGTGGCAAAGCAGGCTCCATCTTTTAATCAGACTCCATCTTTTAATCGGCCCATTACAGGCTAACAATCCTCTCCATAGCACCTTCCATTCAGGAAGGTCCCACAAACTTATCAGACTGAATTTACAGCTATTTCCTCAGAGATTTCATTTTAAAAATCAGTATTGTTCTGAAGCAGTTCTTGAGCATGGAACTGTACCAGTAACCCAGTTATCCCCCTATGAAAAAGTAATGCACAAAATATCCTGTGTGGTTTTAAGAGAAACTGTACCCTATTTTAGTGAAGTTTTTTTTTTCCTTGTGACCTCCATTCCTTTTCCTTTCTAGTAATTAAACCTTTTGGGTAATAACTTGATGTTAATCACAGCGATTCACATTCTCACTAGTTTCTCACTGTTTACTCTTCATTTGATCCCTAAAACAGGTAGTAGATTTTGAAGTGCCCTTATATGACATGGGAAAACTGCATAAACCAGAGAACTCAATTTGCACGTTCATGTCCAAGGAACAAGGTCACCGTTCCACCAGTCATCAATCAGTAAGTGCCTACTTGCCATCAATATTGAATCTATGTGGAAAGTTTATATCCTCTAACATTATAGACATTCTTTTTCTTCAGCTTAAAAATTTCAGATATACCACAGTTTTAATTACGCATAGCAAATAAGATTTCCCATGTACTATACACCTATCTGGAAAGACAAAGCAGGATCATTTTTCTAAAACTGTGTGTGCAGCCTGCCATGATTAACTTGTAAACTCATCAATAAAATTATGACAATCTCTTTATTTTTAGTAGATCTTTAACATACCAAGGTTGTTGGGGAAAGATTTATTTAATATGAGGATAAAAAGCAAATAACTGCTATAACTTCACTTGAAACCTGTTCCTAAGCAAGGTTTTTGTTCTTTGATATGGAACCTGTAAGAAACTGAAAATTTTACACATGGTATAATATAGTATGTATGATATCCATCTACCTATCTCTCTCTCTATATATACACATATATATGAGAGTTAAACTTTTATATATGGTGGCTGCTTACCTATGTTAAAAAAAATTCCAAATAATGAAAAAAGCAACCCCTACACCATGTTACACCAAGTAACATATCTATGATAATTCTCCATGAAACAGAATATAAAGCAATTACATACATATGCAGTGTTGGATTAATTTCTTTACTCCCAGCTCATAGGTAGATTAATTCCAAGCATAGCATAAAGATCTATACAAAAATATGACACACATAATTTTACAGAACTAGATGCTTCTTTCTTCACATTTAGTATAAAACTAACAGATACATCTGTTCATTAACAAAAGCTTCAGAGATGTAAGCAGTTAATCTGTTAATGCTCATAGTCTATATATTGTGGCTCTACTGAAAAAGGCATCCTTGCAGCATCTTCAGATTCAGACTCAAGGGGTTTGTTAATAAAATGCCTCAGGCATGGTGACTTTTACTAATTGAGGTGGCTATGTGCTGTACTCTGTAAGTCCACTCATATACCTCATGCAAGAAGGAAAACAGTTTTTAAAACAGCTTTCTGAATGTAGACATGAAATCACAAACATATTTTACATCAGGGAAAAAGAAAAGCATTGGTTATTACCAAAAGACAACAAAAATCTGCTTAGAATCCACTGGTGATACGAAAATAACTCATTTAGATTTAAATCAATATTAATTTTATTACTGTCTTTTAAGGCAGAAAATTTTAAATTAATGTTAGAAATAAGATTTGAAGTCTTTGGCCTAAAATTTGCTCACTATGGAGCTACTGGAATCATGAGCTTAACCACCTTTCTTTGGACCAAAGCAGCAAACAGGTCCCAGCTACCTCCCAAAAATAAAACAGAGTAAAAACCGATGATTGCAATCAAAACAAAATAAACTATGAAACTGAAGACTGATTGTAAAAAATGTTCTGTTTAAATCACAAGCTTAGTGGTAAATCACTATTAGGGGTTATTATAACGAGTCTGCATCAGAGGAGCTCCAGTTCTGTTACAGCTGTACCCTGCCACAGAGCACCAGATAAACCTGATTGTGTTTTAAAGTGAATTAATTTAAACTATGGGATATACCCAATGCAATTCTCTCACTGCAGGCAAATCATAACATGTTCTGCAGACTAGATCATTAAATTTCAAGTAGAAAATAATTTACTTTCATTTTTAGCTTGCTCAAAATCTGCTTGGTGTATCCATTTCTGGAAGCCAAAATGATTCATCTCTGATCTGTGTTGAATACAAGACTTCTGGCAGCATAACTTTTGTTTACATTAAATACACCTTTGTGTGTGACTTGTGTCATTTGGACATGATCCTATTCACACTGAAATTCAAAAGTTAAAAAGGTAAAACTTTTGTTTGAAGACAGGAGATTCACACCCTTCAGTCGTGATCTAATTGGTTGAGGGTAAAATAACGTAGTTTGCTTAGAGTAAAACTAGCAGCATATTAAGCAGAACTAAATAAAGTAATAGCCCCTAGATTTGCCCTTGCATTTTAGTTGAGACACCATTCCTGTAAGTTTTTAAAGTCTACCACTTCATGTGGACTGCAACCATGCCTATGGCCTATCACTTTGGCTGGTAAATGAGATATGCCCAGGTAGTAATTCTTGAAGTGCTGTTACAAAGTCAGTGACTCCCATTTTCCAGTGTGAATTACTACTAAGCATCCTTCCTATAAAATATAGATTTTTAATTCTTGAATTTTGTGGTGATATAGAGTCTTAGTACAAAACTTCTCTGCTGACAATAACCACATAAAGACTGTTATATAAGACAACATCCAAAACCATATTAGAATACATATCTCTCTCAATGTACACAGTTACAATGTAAAAGTTAAATTATTTTTAAGTAACTGTACTTGTTTAAAAGCAGAGGAGGCTGGTTTGTTATTTAAAGCATCCCCCAAAATACTGATGCTTCCCAGCCACAGGAAGATCTGAAACTTCATCCCATGTAGCTAATAAAAGAAGGACAGATAGTAAGACAACAGTAAGACAACAACTGTTTCTTTCAAGTTAGAAGTAAAAAAAAAAAAAAAATACTATCCTGGTCATGAAACCTAGTTTCAAGTTCTTTTCTTAGAGATCATAAATGAATTGCACATTGAACAATGGCAAAAAAAATAAAAAATCTCCATCTGTTTGATTTTATTAGTGCAACAAGTCCTTAGAGACTCAAGACTTTTCAGTATCTTCCGCTGATACAGATTAGAAGAACTTCAACTGGGTTCACAGGATAATTCACAACACTTGTAAACACCCAATATTCAAACAACCGTAACAAAGCAGTTGGTTGTACAGTTCCAGGTGACAAATCTAAAGAAAATGTTTGAATAGGTCAGATGCACAGCTGTTAAAAAGTCAAAAACATTCTTGGTTTATTAAGCAGCAGGATACTATAGGCCTTACTATGTTTCCCTATACGTTTGCTCTCACATCTGTCAGGAAGGAGAAAAGGTGTGTAACTCCACTGTCAAAACCAAGTGGCATAACTAGGCTTCAAAATACTTCACTGTTTGACAAGTCAGCTCGTGAAAAAGCTGTTTTGACAGCACTCAACTCTTTGTGTCCTAATCCTGTATTCACTGCACAAACAAGACACTATTTAGGAAAACTATTTCACAGAAGCACTTCAACAGATAACACTTACCAAACCCAGCACTAATTTAAGACCTAACGAACTTAAACTGTAAAGTTTAAGATTTCTGTTTTATGAAAAAGGCTATTTTGTATAATTATTCCAGTAATTTATTTGAGAAACAGATGCCTCATTTAAATTAACAAGCAGAATAGATTGCCACTAGGAGTATGAAGAGGACAAATATTTCCTTCTAAGTCATTTTATAGCTATTATAATACCTATATTTGCCTGCTTTCATAAGGCAGACCCAAAGTATCTGAGAGCAGTTGGATATTCACACCCCTACAATTCTGGGACAGTTCTAGGCTGATTAAGATCAGAAGTTACACATTAAAGTCTTGGTAATTTATTGTCATCATATCTAGACAAAGTAAAGCTTTTTTCATATTATGTATGGACTGACATCAGAAAATTCATGACTATTCCTCCCTCTTAACTGGGTGCCTGAGTTATATCACACTGATTAGACCTCTTCTTCTGTAAAAATGTGAGTCTGGCCTCTCTACCAAACAAAACTTGGAATAATTCTGAAGAAAACAATTACTAAACCCACACAGATAAACAGGGTGCAACGAGGCACATTTTTGCTGGTTGTAGGCTATTCTGACTTACTAAGGAAGCACCCTTCAATGCTGAGAAGAGATTTTCAAGAACAGAAAATTGTGAGCATCTCATCAGTCTGATCTTCAATACAATATCTGGTTTAACATCACACAATACATTATTAATAAAATCAGATTAAGTGTAGTTTAGTAGAAGAACTCTAAAACAGACAGGCAGGCTAAAGTAAATGGATAGCAGATTTTTTCATTGTTTAAAGGAATATTACCAAAACGAATTCCTCTAACTCTGAACATACATCCCTTGGCATTTTTTTTTGTACTTAGGCAGTTATTACAAATCTACAGCCTAAAATTAAGACGTACAAAGGAAAAGGTTAGACCTTACAGAAAGAGGGTAGACACCTTACAGAAAGAAAACTTTCCAAACATCAGGATCAATAGAAATGGGATGATACTCAATCAGGCAAAATTGCAAGGACATGCTCTTACACACCAAAACCATACATTTCAGTTACATCTGGAATGTCACTAAGCAGAAATAAATAGAGTATAGAGGACAAAGGTGTATTAATCAAGCAGCACCACCAGCACTTGTCATGAACACCCTAAGTCAGCAGTTCACAAGACAATCAAATGCATTTCACCACCATTTTGATGTTCACCTGAAGGGCAGAGCGCTGCAAAGTGTTCTGGAACCCCTGCCACACAGACCGTCACACCAACAGGAACCCAGCAACCAGAGTTTTCCTCTCAATCAGAAGTCTCTTTCACACTACACAAGTGCTAATGTAAACGCAAGGAATGTTTGCAGCCTAACAGACATAAATTAAACATTGTAGATTAGAGAAAAGAGGAAATTATGGTAAGTTCATCCAAGTCCTGTACAAAGACAAACTGGGGGAAGTTCTGCAGAGGGACATAAAGGTAGCAGCACGAAAGGGGTACAGCAGATGGACCTACAGGTGTCTAGGAGAACTTGTCTGCACTGCAGAGAAGTCAAGGGAGGACACAGTTGCATTAAGAAACAGGGCCAGACTCTCATCAAAGTTGCTCAATAAGAAATGATCACAAGGTGCAGTAAGGGAAATTCATTACTGGAGAGTAAGTGCAAAAATAGGCCATCAACAGGTTATGGAGCCTCTGTCATCAGAGAGAGTTAAAGTTCATGTGGGAAAGATCCTGACCAATTTGCTCCAACTTGGAAGGCAGGTGAACTACATGATCTCAGAGGTTCCTTTGAATTTTAATGGTCCTATCACATAACTTAAGAGCCATACATTGCACAGTTCACAGAAGAGAGTTAATTAATGCTGCATCACTCTACATGGACTTGACCGAAATTAGACTTGAACGTGAACTCATGGAAATAGCAGTTTGGAGTAAGGATGTCAATATCTGTGGCTTTCAAAGATGTTGTAAGAAATCTCTTTCTCATCCAGAAAATATGAAAATAAATGTATACAACTGATACAACTATAAAAACTGGGGGAAAAATTGAGAGGTAGACTATAAAATTCCCAGCTCCTAAGAGATCTTGTGTAGACTTGTAGTCAACAGGCAAAATCAGTACTTTTTTATGGAAAAGGTTAAAAATGATACACTTACTGTTCTAAGATAATAAAATATTGTTTAGCCAAATGCTACACAAACTGAAAAATATTTTTAAGTGTGATAGCACATGATTAATTAATAGTGCACACACTCATAATGACTATTCTTACAAAAATACTTTATGTTCATTTTTATATTGCTTATTTTCACATAAAGGGAAAGCAGCAGTTAAAAAAAGTTACACAAAGCTCCTAGATATTAACTGCAACTCTTAATCACCGTGAGATATTCTAGTGTTAACCAGCAAGTCAGCTGAACATTAAAAGTAAACACACCAAAAGATAGATTATACATCAAGTCAGTTACACCATTAATCTCTATTTACCTATAGCACAATTTACAGAAATGCTACCTCTGAGGAGTTTCTAAAGAGAATAGTTAGAAAACTCAAGGCCAGCAGCACTTGTCATGAGTTCCTTTCAACAATTATTAACAGGAGACTCTTAGTTCCAGCAGCCTACTTTCAATAAATTACCCTGCTGCTAACAGGTCCACTTTGAAGCAATGACACAGGCATCTCAGTGACCCATATAAAGCCATTTCAAGCACAGCATTATCTGATAGCTTAGCATTAACTATAACATAAGAAAACTGACTTCACAATTCTTACTTTTACTTTTGTCTTTCATGTTTTTATTCAACCAACTAGCTACACATACCACTATGAATTATGACTGTTGAGAAGAGAAAACTTTGGTCAGCTTAAACAGAGTCAGCTATAATCACTTCTATTGTAACAGAACAATGCTTTGACTTTCCTTTGGGAAGGCAATACAAAACTGAATTTGCTTACACTTACTAACTTAACGAGGAAAGAAACCCAGTCCCAACAGAAACTGGAAATCAATCTTTCACTCGTCAGTAATTACTGCTTATAGGCTGGCAAAAAATTAAGAAAGAGTCTTGCTATTGTATACAGTAGATATGTCTGAACTTAGCACCGAGCTGTAACTGTTAATGGTGTCATCTCTCCTAATATATGTCACAGAGACAAATTTGCTGGGTTTGAATTATTACACAGATAGAGAAAAAAATGCAGTTTTTGTTAGAAGACAATTTTCTTACTAGACCTTTGCAGCTCAAGCATTTCACAGCCAAATCTGTAAATACAACAATTTTTGTCTTCTTAATGCTAAGATTATTCTTCATTCCTCATTTATATATGGAAATATATATTTGGGGTTTTTACTTTTTCCTTTTCATTTTTTCTATTTCCTTAAGGGAGAAACAAGTGCTATCTGCCTCTAAAACTCAGGCAGACCATATAGCCTCTCAGTTCAAAAGTCATCACCAAAACAACAATTGCAAGTAATTGTAATTATTTTTAGAAGTGTAAAGCAATTGTAAAATTGTAAATTTGTTAAAAGCTGGTTGTTCCAAAGGCAAGACATATTTCTTAGTTATAACAAGCAAAGTCCTATCTCAGCTATTAACATGCTAGGTACCATCACAACTGTACAAGTTTAGCATTTAAAAAGAAAGTTTCTTTCATGCCAGCTTACTCCTTAATACTTATACGCCTTTCAGGGAACATTTCCAATATTTCTTCTTCTGCAGTTTTGTACAGAAAAACATAAGAAAACATTTGTGAGCTTTGTAATTTCATGGCTCAAAACACCAAGCTCATATCCTGAAGGGAAATATTATTTCATAACCTCTGCTATATAAGTAGGTAGACAACTGATGCCTACATCAGGTTACACCTGTACACCAGTTTAAATAGATGCAATCAATTAGCATGTAAGACAATTGCATTAATAATGCTCAAGAAAAGACATTTATCCTACTGATCCTTCATTTTCCTATCTTCATAAATCTATTAGAAAGAAAATAAATTAACTCAAGATTTCAGCCCAAATCTGTGGTACTGGAAACCCAGGCTCTGTTTCAGAGAGGAATTACTGCAACAATTGGACCCCATACAGATATGTCAGCAAATCCTGATTTTAAGCTGTTTCATTAGGCATTGGTCCAATTCCTCTACAAAACAGGAGAATTGAAACAGGTCCCAATTCACAAATTATGCTGTGGATGAGAAGGTTGCCCATTAGTTGGGATTATACCATTTTCCACGGACAGTTCCACAAAGGGAATGCATTTTAAATGCAAGAATTTACTTCCAAATGTTTCAAATTATCCAGTTGAAGAATATGGAAAACTGTCATTAACAAAGCCTACTAACATTGTTGGCTTATTCATCCCTGTGGTGATGAATGTCCTGCTGCCTCATTCAGACCTCCCAAATTCTTTGAAATCCAGCCCATAAGGTCTCATGTCAGTGGCATCTCCGGATGCACCAGTCCTCCATGTCCTCCATCCAGCTCATGTGATATTGGCAGCCCACAGATCTACCTTGGGGCTGAGGAATATGCAGCAAACCTGTTGCAAGCTTGAGAAGCCCATGGCCATGCACCTGTGCCTGACAGTTGCTTGCCTCTGGCATGGGAAGTCCTGAAGCATCCCATCAGAGGAGTTTGCTACAAGCAGGGAAAAATCAGTTCTTGTTACTTGTATGCAAAACTTGACAAGTTTAGCTTCAGCCCATGCTTGCATTATCTACCCAGAAGGATAGGTGAATCAATCCTAGGCCATTTTATTTCTTTGAAATTAAAAAAAAAAAAAAATCACCGCAGGAGGTTCCAGCACCCAGTTACTGTGTATTTCAATTAAAAACTTTCAGCTTCTTTGTGAAAAAAGTAAACATTATGTAAACTACAATTTCATTCCTAATTTGCTGGCCTTTAACCAGCACAATACTTTAAACAGAAACAAGATTTTGACTGTGTGTGAAACCAAAGCCACAATACCAGGTCAAGTTCTGCTAACTCAGTCTCTAGGAGCACATTTGAACATAGAACGTCCATTTTGAGATACAATATATATGGTATTATTTAAAGAAAACACAAAAACAAAACCTACTGCTCTGTGGACTATGACATGAGCTTCACAAGTGTATGTACCTCAAACCTCACAGAGAGACCTGGACATGTCTTCATGCCTGCTACTGTCTATCATATAGTAAAAGTATTCCTTCTCACTATAAATATTAGTAACAACTTTGCAGCAGAACAGATCTCAACATATGCACTTGAATTGTAAGGCTACTAAAAAATTTTATTGTATTAGGAAGAAGCTTCATCGAAAGATATTAAAGGATACATGGCTGAATGAGTAGTCTGTGTGTTCCCACAACTACTATGACATTCAACAACTGGAAAAAAACTTACATGCTTCTACATTCAGAGTTATGAAGTAGAGAGAAGACATACTCTGTACAGCCCACCAGGATACATCTATGTCTGGTAATATAAATACAATAAATAAAGTTATAGTTAGGAATAGGAAGCCTATTTGGAGCATGGAATTACAAAATAAGAAAGCAAAAATTCAAAAAGCAAGTGCCCTTTAGTATATTAGATATGTCAGTAGACCTTGACAAATTACAGAGATGAGCAATCATCAACCATACGAAGTTCAACAAGAAAAAGTGCCGAATTCTGCACCTGGGATGGGGCAACCCTGATTTACGGATAGACTGAGGAATAAGATGTTGGAAAGCAGTGCCAGGAAATGGACCTGGGGGTCATGGTCGATGGCAAGTTGAATATGAGTGAGCAGTGCCCTGGCAGCCAGGAGGGCCAACCCTGTCCTGGGGGGCATCAGGCAAAGCATCGCCAGCTGGCCAAGGGAGGGGATTGCCCTGCTCTGCTTTGACCTGGGGTGGCCTCACCTAGAATATTGTGGCAGTTTTGGACACCACAATATAAGGAAGATATTATGCCATTAGAGGGCATCCAAAGAAGAGCAATAAAGATGGAGAAGGGTCTTGAGGGGAAGCCGTATGAGGAGCAGCTGAGGACACTTGGTCTGTTCAGCTGGAGGAGGCTGAGGGGAGAGACCTCATTGCAGTTACAGCTTATTCATAAGGGGAAGAGGAGGGGCAGACACTGATCTCTCCTCTGTAGTGACCAATGACAGGACCTGAGGGAATGGTCTGAAGCTGTGTCAGGGGAGGTTTAAGTTGGATATTAGAAAGAGATTCTTTCCCCACAGGGTGACTGAGCACTGAACAGGCTCCCTAGGGCAGTGGTCACAGCACCAAGCCTGACAGAGCTCAAGGAGCATTTCAACAACACTCTTAGGTACACAGTGTGACTCTTAGGATGTTCTGTGCAGGACCAGGAGATGGACTTATGGGTCCCTTCCAACTCAGGATACTCTATGATTCTATATTCTATCTATTAACATCTTGAATATCATAAATGCAAACAAAGCTTACAAGGTACCACATTTTCTCCATACATTAATTCACCACCCTCTGCTCTTCAGAGCTTTAAAGCTTTCATGTTGGTCACATATGCAAATAAAATATCATTAATTCATTATCAGCTTTAATTTCTCATATGTTGTTTCAAAATCTACTGACTGGAGCTTGCAGTAACAAACAATTACAAAGGTCTTACATAAATATTGGCATTTTTATCTCCATTCTTCTTTTTTTTTTTTTCCATTTTCATTAAGGGAAGAATAATATTATAACCCAATAATACTAGCAAATATAAAAAAGTAGCTATTTTACACGAAGTCTACCATGCCTTATAAAACCCTAAAAATTAAATTATCAGAAGTGTCAAAAATCTATTCCTTTTGCAACCAAATTATGGTGAATTGTATTTGAAAATGCATTAAAAGTAACAAAATAAAACTACAGATTATTAAAAGAAGCACAAATAGATCTTATAACTAGTACATTTTTAAAATGTAGCTAAGTATTTTTGAACTACATATAGCGGTAGAATAAAACTAAATGGATGAACTCAATGCTACAACTGGGGAGGGAGAACAATCATCCACCATGACTATTGCCAAGCACATCTATAACTTTTTTTTAATATTTCCATTTATCAAATACCATTACTCAGGAATATGAACAGCATTATCATAACCATTTACAATAACATATTCTTTTTCTAATTTAAGAAAAAGAGTCTGCTAATATTTTTTGTAAAAAATCTTTATTGCTATAGTTAGCAAACTTGGCTGCTTTCCAAGTTCTCTCTCGTTTCTCCACCTCAACTGGACAAAGGCTGAAAACAAGATTAAAAGCTCTTGGGTCAATATATGGATAGAGAGATTGCTCACCAATTACTGTCACGGACAAAACAAACTCAGCCTGGGGAAAGGTGATTTAATGTGTTGACAATTAAAAATGAGAGAAGGATGGTGAGAAACAACAACAAAATTAAAACACCTTCCATTTCTTCCCAGGCTTGATTTCACTTGTTTTCTGAGTCCTCTGGCTCCTGCTTTCCCCAGGTAATGCAGAGGGATGGGGAATAGGGCTTGTGCTCAGTACAAAGCAGCTCTGCTCTGCCGCTCCATCCTTCCCACTTTTCCCTTGCTCCCTTCACAGCAGCCACCCCTGAACACCCCTGCTACAAAAACCTTGCCATGTAAACCCAGTGCAATCATGTAAATAGGTTACAGAATAATCCTTGCAGAGTCTAATTAGATAGTGTTCAATACCAATATGATTCTGGAGGGTAGGAGGAGAAAAAACTGTTTAGAAGTTTTTTAACATTTCAGCTCTAGCATCATATGTAATATTTCATATGTAACGTTTTCTTCACCAACATAATTAACTCCAGTAAGGGGAAAAAAATTAAAATCAACAATTTGCTTTGTATAAAATAAATTGGTATTATGATAGGGATCTGTTTTTCACACATACATACACTCAAAATTTGTAGCCTATTGTGACTGCAACTCTGTACTGGAGATGTCTGGCAGTTATAAGAAGTAAATCTACCCTAAATATTTAAAAGTAATACTATAAAAATACTAACAAACTAGCAATTAAATTAAATTTAAAAATGCTGTGAATTATATATCCCAAAATACAATTTCTAGTAGATAACTGTCTTCTAGGTTCAAGCAGAATTTTTGCAACAGGTTTCCAATTACCTGTAAGGTAATATAAAACCACCCTAGTAAAATTTGTAGGCATTCCAAAAATCACTAAAGTGATAAATAATGAGGAAAGCCAGTTATTGGTGAAAATAATCCGAGTCACTTGGTTAGACAGGCTCTCTGAAAACACACATTGTAACAACTGCAAAGGGCAAAGTCATCCATAAAAAGAAAATTACACCAATTTTATGAAGTAAGGTTTGTATCCTGAAAAGCTGCAGCTCTGAATGGAATTTGGGCATCACCATGAATAAGCAAGTGAACATGAGCTCACAGTGGTGGAGTTATTAAATGGGGGCAGGGAGAGACTGAAACAGCCCTGTGAACTCCTGCTCCATGTATCCAGGTAGGATGGTGACAACACTTCAATATAATTGAATAAACAGGATTAGTTCTTTGCCTCTATACTTCAAGAAATTCAAAATGGTTCAGATGATGATTTTAAAAAAATCTAAACTCTGGAAAATGTGTCATTTGGGAGGAGAGAAAGAATTTTGACATTTCAGTGTATCAGAAAGGAATTAAAGGTCTGTGCCTCCCAGTATCAACACAAGGAATATATATATGTGACAGATGGCTTTTTAAGAAAAGAAGACAGAGTAAGTTCAAATAGATAAAAGATATCTACACAAATTTGCAGTACACATTTAAAAAAAAATTTCACAGTGACTATAACAAACATGTCAAACAACCTAACAAGTGATATGGTAATTCTTAATTTGAAACCTTACATTCTCATCACTGCCTTTTTTTCAAATTGAGCACAAATTTCTGGAGAGGCAGTACAGCACATATTTAAATTATCAGCAACTAATGAAGACAGAATTATCCTGAGTCAGGACTGATACAAGGATATCACCCTAAAAAGAAGTACTTACTGCAGTTACTGATTGCAGCTCCAGTGGGGGATGTCTGGCTGTCTATAAACATAACAGAAGCACATATATTTCAAAGCCTGGACATTTGATTCACTTGTTCATCTTTCCAGTTTCCTCAAAGCACTGCCAGCTGCATTCATCCACCAACAGTTGCCAGCACCAGTAACAATAAACCTCCTGACTTCTCGTTCTGCTAATGGACATCAACCACACCGAGCTGCAAAACATTCTTTGTTTGAGGGCATTTCCCAGAGTACATTTTCTTTTAGCAAGTATCACGCTCCACACATACCAAGATAAATGGTTTCCACTACACTCTTGGTATTATTCCCCTTCACTTATTTCTTACCACTCCCTTTGCACACAAGGCGTTTCCCTCTCACCCTTGCTTACATCCCTGTGCCCACTCCCACCTCTTCTCCACTCACAGCAGAGTCCGGCAGACCCTCCTGAACCCTCCCCTCCTACCCAGGGCTGCAACCTGCACCTGCTTCTCCACTGCTACACTCAGCTTATAAATGTTTACATTAAGATTTATGAGCTTATGTTGGGGTAAGAGGAGGGCACAGAATCAATTATGTGGGTGTGGCTTCATTGAAGTTCTGGAGTAGAAATGGAAAAAGAGGGAAGGGTAGAATTTATGAATGTAGACATGTTCTGTCAAACACTGTTAGCTAAAGCAGAAGTGTTTCTTCTAGATTAAATTCCATTTCCCTTATAAAACCATGAACACCCTACATTATTACCCCTTCCTTGGGGGAGCAGAAGGGCTCATTGCCAGTCAAACTCTCCATAATCCTTCTGAATAGCAGTGCTAGGGTTTCAGGGACACATTATCATGTTGGAGGGGAGTAGCACAGAGCAGTGAAATTCTGAAGTGAAAAAATTCTGTGATGCAGGAGTTAATTTTTTTTTCTCTGCCCAGAAAGGGTGAAAAGACACTACTGGCTGGAAAACCTTTACTTCCCTTAAATCAAAGTATTGGCTCTGGTGATACTCTATACTAGATATACTAGTCTTTTTGTTCATAGCAAGAAAACAGCACTGTATGCAAATGCTGATGGATAAAAAGCGCTCTCAAATAAGCCAGAACAATGCAAAAGGGCTGGAAAAATTACTTCTATATTCCATTGCAATTGCTATGTCAATAGATATCCTGAAGCTCTGGGATTCATTAAATTAAGGGCAAAATAACAGACAAACATGACAGCAGCTCAAGAAAACAGTAATTTCATTCCAGGTATAAAGAAATATTCTAATGCATTTTGTCTGAAAGAAGACAAATGCCAATTTTTAAGCACTTAGCTTTCTTGGTGTTCTTTCGCCAGACAGGCTGTTCTGTCATATCTGTCTCTGCAGGTCTATGAAACTATATAAGCCAGCAAAAATGAGCTAAAAGATGGACAGTTTTACATAATAATTGCTCCAAATTTGAAGCTGCATTGAAATTAGCACTTAGAGCAGAAACAAAATCCTTTTCCTTCACAGTGATGGGGGCTTTTCCATTTCAATTTGACACAGTCTGCCAAAAAAGGCACTGAATTTTCTTCTTATGGAAGCTTCTAAAAAATTAAGAATGTAAAGAATTACTAAATTCTTTAAAATAAATAAACAGAAGCAGTTTCTGAGCTGATAGTTTCAGACTTCTCTCTCTCTGACAGGTTTCTGTATCTGTATTTCACTCACATTTATTTGTCTATGTAATACCAGAACCCACAAACTCCATGTTCACAATTGTTTAGTAAGTCAGACACAAAATACTCTGAGATTTAAAGTGTCACACTTTGACTTACATATGCAATCTTACATATGCAACTTAACTTGTCATGATTGATTTGAAAGCTAGATAATGGATACTTTAAAATGGCCTTATGCTTTTCAAAAAAGAAGTAAACAACCAGGAAGATAATGGATTTTAGTTTAAAACTGAATGGAAACTAATTGTACAAATGCTATTTGGATTCATTAAAGGGGGTGGCTTTGTTAACTGCCATCAGATCTAAGTTCCTTCCAAACATTTCTGACCTCTTCTAGGTAAAAAACCATTCCTCCTTCTTTCACCTTGCAGATACAGTCATGGCTACACAACTCACCTGGCAGGTAAGCCACACTCAGCTGGGAAGCCCTGGAAACAGCAGCAATTACTAGTATTAGCTGTTTTCAACCAACCAAGTTATACTGATTACTCTTTTTATGTGAAGGTTAATAATAGACATGGATGCATTTTGAAAGGAATAAGATGAAGAGTACCCTTTTGTGGGATCTCTCTGGCTGAGTGAATAAGAAAATGAACTCTTGCTTCAAAGCCCTGTGCCTGAGACCAAAAGATGAGCTGTACTGAAAGCAGTCATGCATTAGGCTTCCTGTACTGATAAGCAACATAACACCAACAAAGATGACTTTCAACCCTACAGTCTGTTTTCTTAAAGTAAGCCTTTCTTATTCCTGCTATAAACTGGAAAGAGGATGGGCAGCAACTGGAAGGGTGGGTGTCCCTGGAGCTGCAATCCAGAAGGAGAGAGCCTAAGATGCACTAAATGGAAGCAGAGCAAAAGAGCAGAAATAGGCAGAAGGAGAGAGAGAACAGCTCCTTTTTCATTCCCACGACAAATACTGTGCCATGTGTGAAATAAGAAGCACCATTCAGCTCTGCCTTCTCCTGCCTAACACGGAGGGAAGCACAAAAATCTGCCTTCAGGAAGCAGCTCATGAGCTTTGCATGTCCTGTGTGCCCCATCCATCTATTCTCACCCTGTTGAGAGACTCCAGTTGTGAAATCGTTGGTTCTACAGAACCATCCTCAGATCATACACAACACAGAGAGAAAGACACGTGAGCAACCAAGGAGACAGGATGAAGAAAACACACACACTCACAACATCTAATAAAAACAGAGTAAAAGGAAAAAGGTAAGAAAAGAGCATGGATGAAATAGGAAACAAACAGCAACAAAAGCACACTGCTAAAAATCTCAGAAAATTGCCTGTCAGACATCAATTTATTACACATTTTGTCCATATCTGGGTTTAAAAGAATAATTTCTACTTCCTCTTGGATACTGCATGTAAGTCTAATTACAGAACACTCCCATGCAGGTGAAGTACATAGCATGCAGCCTGGATTGGCTTTATACTTCCATCATACTGTTTATTACCTACAAGGCAAAAATCCCACACCTTCTTCAGTCCCTACCTACTCCATGACTTGCTGCTATTACAGAGGTGAAAGAGTAAGCTGCTTTAGTATTTCACAAACAGAATATAGGACAGAGTAATTTGTGGGAAGTAATCTAGAAACAGAGGCTTTTCATCAGTTCCTGTTGGGCCAAGTAGGGATAAGGGAAAAAATCTAATTTTGCTGCCAGAAAGTTTCTTACACATAGGTAACCACACACATAATGTCCAAAATTCTCTGAAACAGACCTAGACATGCTGTTGAGATTTGTTGTTTATTCGCTTTTAAAAACTAGCCATGTTTGTTTGTGGCACTGTCAGAAGCATACCTGGCTTTATGAAACCACGACTGGCACCCTGCAGTCATGTCAAGACAGATTATTTCCACAGTGATGCTCCACAAAACCTGTCACGAACTAGAACTGTAATACTGCTATTTTCCTCACAAATCCACAAACTATTTAGAAGTCCAGACAGCAGCTTAAAACCCACTTCTAAACATTACACTAATGGAAACTTCAGGAATATTCAGACCATATCCAAAGGCTTCCCAGCCTGGCCACACTTCAACTCAGAACACAGCACCACACACAAATAAAGCACAAAACCACACCTGGCCTATTCAGGCAATGAAATGCAAACATCATTCAGAAAACCAAAATGAAAGGAGCTCTTTGCTTCCAGGGAGATTTAATGTTCCCTACTATTGTGCCAGTGGGACACACAATTCCGTCTCCACTGACCTGATTTCCCTGATACCTTGTATTCCCATGTAAGAGGCAGAAATACCTGGAAAGGCATGTTAGTGTTAGCAATGTACAGCTAGAATCACAGAAGGCTCAGGCTGGAGGGGACGGTGACTCATCTGGTCCAACCTCCCTACTCAAGCAGGGACATCCAAGAGAACATGGCACACAGTTGCATCCAGACAGTTCTTGAGTATCTCCAGTGAAGGAATCTGTTCCAGTGCACAGTCACTGCACAGTAAAGTTCTTGCTCAAATGCAGGTGGAACATCCTGGGCATCAGTTACTCTCCATTGCCTCTTGTCCTATTTTTTGACACCATTGAGCAGAGCTTGTCCATCCTCTGACACCCTCCCTTTGGGTACTTATAGACCTTGATGACGTCCCCTCTCAGTCTTCTCTTCTTGAGCTTGAACAGGCCCAGCTCCTTCAGCCTTTCCCTGTAAGAGAGACACTGCAGTCCCTTCACCATCTTTGTCACCCTCCATTGGACCCACTCCAGGAGTTCCACATCTCTCCTCGACTGAGAAGCCCAGAACTCGACACAACACTCCAGATGTGCCTTACCAGAGCTGAGCAGAAAGGCAGGATCAGCTCTCTCGATCTGCTGGCAACGCTCTTCCTAATGCACCCCAGGATTCCTTTGGCCCTCTTGGCCCCAGAGGCATTGCTGGCCCAGGGGCAGCTTGTTGTCCATCAGGACCCCCAGGGCCTTCCCCACAGAACTGCTTTTCAGCAGGTCAGCCCACAGCCTCCTCAGGCACAGGACCCTGCATTTGCCTTTGTTTAACTTCAGACAGTTCTCTGCCCATTGCTCCAACCTGCTCATCATCTCTCGTGTCCAGCATAAACCTTAAGCAGAGACTGATTAACATTTTAAGACAGTCAGCAGCTAAAACTGGAAAAGAAAGGCTGCAAAGACAAAGCGCTGGAGAAGAAACTGATTTTAAAAATCCTAGATAAAATTTATACCAATTACATAAACCATACAAAATAATTATCCTGGAACATGTACAAACTCCACATCTTTACAATTTTAATGCACAGTCAATGGAAATCTGCAAAGATGCTGTAAGATAGCAAATATGCCACCAATAGCATGGAAAACACACCTGAAAACTCTGACCTTCAACCTGAAACAATACACTGCTTTTAGGATTTATGTTCTAAAAATATATGGCGAGTTGATGTAGTCACATAATATTATACTAAAATGTTTTTTATGTTAATATCGGTTTTACATGTTAAGTTAGTCTCTTGACAAAAATAATTAAGACATTCTTATGGCATGCATGTGTGCACAATCTTCTCTAAAATGAAGATTTTCCAGTGAACATCAATGTTTTGAAACTTTTAACACCAATTCTAGTTCTGCTAGAACAACATTTATGTTGTTTTCCTAATTATTGTTTTAAATATATGTTTTAAATTTCTTGAGAAAATCACACACACACATTTTCCCCATGCCCCTGTCAAGTTTATCAAGGGTCTTTTTCAGCAAAAGAGAAAGTGACAATAGTTGACCCTCAGCCTTTTAAAGTTAATGGAAAATAATATTTAATTAAGATGTGTATATAAAGACACAATGCCAGTTCTTCAAATTTACAACATCCTAGTCAGAAAGATGACTGACATGGCACATCACATGGACAGCATATCTGTAACTTCCATCCCATCACCAAGTATCTCTCTGTTCCTTCACAAGGGGTTCAAAACCCTTTTCCAGACTTTTAGGAATAGCATGTGAAATAGAGCAGCTCAGCAATTCTTCAGCACATTGCATTCTTCAGCCGCCAGTCTCCTGGAAAAAGGCTCTGGTCTTTCAATTATTCTTTTTTTTAAGGTAGACAGATAGAGATGCAAACATGAATTACATTTATACTTTTATATATTGTATATTCTTTTATCTATAGTATATAAAAAATGTAATGTATTTTTATGTATAACATACACACACACACACACATGTAAGTGCTCCACTTGTTTATCTACCAAGAATTGCTATTGCTAACATCTGAAACAACTACCCACAATTAGAGCTGGACTGGCAAGATACGAATTCCTAAAAATGTGGAAAAAATGACCTAATATAACTGAATTGCTACCATTAAGCCTAAGCTTAATTACAAACTACTAACACTTTATTATAACTCCACTCTAAACAGCCCACCAAGGAAACTACTGACCTTGACATGTCAAAGCACGCATTATTAAAGAAACAGGGACACAACAATTTTATGCATGATAGTAAAACATTTGAGTCTGTTTTGTATGACAGGTCAGTCCATTGATAAACTTAAAAATTATATATGTTATACTTTTGCACCAAATACTGCAGAGTCAGCAGGGAGCTTCAATATAATACCAACTAAAACAATTATGTTGATTTACCAAAAAGGCACTATTGTAATTTCTCTATTTGGAAATTATACTATTAAAGTACAGCAAATTTACTGATAGAAACTAAAGTTCAGCAGAAAGAGTGAAAAATAACTCTTTAAACAAGCTGATACTACAGTATAAAGTAAAGATACAGTAAAAACTGTTACATATTGCGTTTGTTTGATGACAATAATTAGCAAATTTTTTAAGATTATGGATTTTTCTCCCAAAATGTTTACGCTGCATCCTGTGTAACATAAAGGGCAAGAAAATTGCTTGAAAGGCATTTTTACACTGTGTAACCTTTTATTCAATTTCAGGTTAATATTTTCAGTACCTACTCAGTAAAATCTACAAAACTCTGCAGGTAATTTGCACAGAACATATCCAGATTCTCAAAAATCCAGAATATTCTTGCACGCAACCAATATTTACTCAAAGTTTTAGTTTCCAGGTGCACAGATTAAAATACTGTAGCTCACTATAATCTTAAGCCAGCCCAGGTTCTGTAAACTGGAGAGATAATGAATTTTTTTCACAACTAATTAGTCTGCTGAACTTCAGAATGAAACTTTTTCTTGCTGACAACAGGCTCCAGCAACATGAAGTTAAAGGAAAAGGTTAATATGGGGAAAAGAAGAAATCACAATTTGTTCTGCTTTATGATAAAACTATGTCAAAACAATATTACACATTCTAAAATGTATCTTATTTGATGAATTACGAGCATATTGAGAAGGCTGCAGAGAACAACTCCCCATGTATTAAAAAAGATTGTTCTTAGAACAAGTGCAATGCACTGAACCAACACTTTATTTTTGTAAACTCTCGCAATGACACCAATTCCTAATATATTACAAGTGTGGTTGCAATCAACAAAAATGAAGGTCAATACTGAGCCTAGATATAAATCATGAAGTTTAATAAATCCATAAGGCAGGAAGATAACACTAGAAATGTACTGGTGAAGGTATATAATCTGTGGACGTGCCCTTTTTTTTTCTTTAAAAAAACAATAGCTCTAGAAAAACCCTAGACAAGAAAAAAAATCCTTTACTTCATCACAAACATTTTTAATAATGATTCAAAAAACATTGCATATATAAGAGAGTGAGGGAAGAAGTGTAGATTTAAAAGCATTTATTTTATATTACATATATTTCTGATCAGAGGAGCAGAAGAAATAAAAATTTACAAGTGGAATGAATTACGACAACTTCAAATGTAAACTGTATTCTGTAATTATTTATTGCATTTATTGTCAGCAAAATGAACAATAAATTTTTGTAAATTAACTAAGGCAACTAAATTTTCTTTGGAATATTCCTATTTTGCTCACACAAGTACATTTTTGCAAAGGATGCAGGGACAGAACATTAATGCCTTTGCCTTACAAACCACAGAGTTGTTTAAAGAAGACTTTTAAATAGCATTCAAACTTTTCATGGAGGGGATATGGGAGCATTTGAAGGAGGTCAGCAGGTGTTCAGTCCTTCTCTGCATCCCATACAGCTCAAAGTGGAAACTGTCAGCAAGTTCCCCAGTGGAGGCTCCCCACTTCAGGGCACCTTGCTGGGCTGCAATCCAAGGGTTCCAGCTCCCACACACTCCTCTTCACACCGCCTTTGCAGGGTGGGGAAAGGGAGTGGCTGGGACTAACCCTGTTCTAGCCATAGCCAGGTGGCATAAAACTCCTCAGGAATCACTGCCAACTGGAGTAAATTAAAGCAGACCTCAGGCTACCTTACACAGGGCTGGGCCAAGTCAGGAGAGGAGAACCACACAGCTGTAATTAGGACAGAGTTCAAGAAACTCATACTCTCTTAATCAAAAATTTTTTTCCTTGTAATTTGGTTGAGCAGGAACATTTTTACAAAGGTGTTTCTAGCATAGCTCCTGCCTTTCCCCTCTCCACAACCACAGATATAAATACTGAAAATTCTAAGCAGGAAGTAGCATGAATGGAAAGGGACATTATCTCTGCTGCGTTATTTCTATCTCTACTGCACTCAGGATGTCTGGATATTAAAAAAAAAAAAAAAAAGGGGACAGAGTCAAAAATTCAACTGCAATGCCAGTGCTGCTATCGAAGGTACTCCTCTTCCCCAGGACATGCATCAGGTATATAACTCAAAACAGGCTGTCCCTGAAGACCAGAATCTCAGGAAGGCAAGTGTCAAACTGGAGACAAACATAAACTCTTAGTCTAAAGTTCAAAGGGACTTTGGTAAAACTGAAGCCAACAACACTAGAAAATATTGATTCAATGTCTTCTTTCAGTTTCTGTAACTTTGCTGCCTGTACAGCAGTTGGCAAGAGAGGTGGTTAAGGCTATTTACAGGTTCAGGCAAGTGTTTCACTGTCAGAATGGCAACATGACCACAATGACACTGGAGAACTTTTCAAAGGCAAGAGCTCAGAAGTGGCTAATAAGAAACCTTACAAATGCCTTCTTCCAAGCCTGAGGCCAAACTGCAAGGAGCTTTTCTTCTGCATCACATCAATTCACTTCAAGGAACTTCCCGGAAACACAGAACCACTTAGTTTGGAAAAGATCTCCAGGATCAAGTCTAACCTCTGACCAATTACTACCTTGTCAACTAGACCAAGGCACTGAGTGCCACATCCAATCATTTCTTAAGCACCTCCAGGGATGCTGACTCCACTGCTCCCCTTGGCAGCCCTGTCCAATGCCTGACAACCCTTCCTGATGTCCAAATTTAACTTCCTCTGGCACACCTTTAGGCCATGTCATCTGTTACTGTCTCTAGTTGCCTGGAAGCAGACGGCTCTTCTAGAAACCGTGAGTTTTCTAAAATTGTTCTAAAATCATGAGTTTTACCTGGGGGAAGTAAATTCATGCAGATTTTTAAAAATGGGAAGGGACACTGGATGCAGCAATGTCACGGAAATGATAAAAATTAGACCCCTCAAATGAAAACAATAAACTTAAATTTAAAAATTAATTCTGCAGGGACAAATAAATCTGTCTACAGCTGCAGGCATCTTTTTAAGAGAAGAGGGGTCAGGAAGTTGGCAGAGCTGGTGGGTGAGATTTGTTTGCGTATTTTTTTGCTCTGCTTCTCTTTTGTGTGTTTTAAGGCATGCCCTGTTCTTTTAGATTCAATAAAATCCTAGGCTTTTGCCTCAACACATTTTCACTCTTCAGGGTTCTCTCATCTCTTCTAACAAAGAACTGTATGAGAACTTATATCTGATAGAAGGACCTATATCTGAAAATATCAGTTTTAATTAATATGTAAAATATACATTTCACACTGCAGTGCTCATCTCCCCTCATGTCACTTGCCCCTCCCGCTCCATTACCATCACCATCATTTGCAGAGATGAGACACAAAAAGAATGCTAAAATACTGCAGGTCCCTATGGTAGGGATTGTAAAAAAATACAATTACTAATCCCTAACTCCTATAACATAAAGTTAAAACAATGAAACAAACAAACAAACAAAAAAACAAGACACATACACACAAAACTAAACCAAAGCAAAACCTAAACCAAAGCAAAACCTAAACCAAAAACCAAACAAAACCAAAAAACTCAAACAAACAAAAAAGAAAAAAAAATCCAAACAAACAAGAAAAACTGCAGAAATGTGAAGCCCAGACCCTTCCAAGGGTTAGACTGGTAGAAACAAGAACTGTGCTCATTTACATACCATCTCAAGGCTTTGGCCAGCAGACCAATCTTACCAGTTTCCAGTCTCCCTATCATCTTCTTCAGAAGTCTATTTCATATCACTTCTGGACTTCTGCTGGATCCCAGCCCGGCTAAGTTTAAAGCTCCCTTGGAACAGGAAACATTCTGCCAAGCAAAAAGCTCCAGGGACAGCCAACATGAGGTAAAGAGATACAGATACACATTTGGAAAGTGTGTTGTAGTTTGGAGCAGAAGAGGAAGAAGCTGCCAAATCTTTTGTAAAGTCACAAGGTTAAGTCCTCCCTGCATGGAGACTCGCAGGAAAACACAACAGAACAATAATCCTTAGAGGCAGCAGCCTAAGGAACACTGCAGCTCAACCTGTCAAATAAGAGTGTCCATATGGAGGCATAAAAGGATATGATATTTAAAATGTGCCAATGACATCAGCTGACTTGCTGCAGACAGTGCAAAAGGGAATCTACGTTCAACCTGCTGGCCACAGATGAAATTGCTCCGAGTTTTTTGCTTCATTGACAGCATAAGGTAAACACTGTCATCTGTTCATTGGGCAGTCTCTCTATTCCTCTCTCTTACCAGTATAGGAAAAAAACAAAGTAGGTGAAGGCAGACTAAGAAAGATATATAGATTAATTTAATCCACTCTCCTTGTCATCCAGAAAGGAAACATCAGAACAAGAGGAACTATTCAAGAAAGCCCAGAGGGAACAACAAAGCAACACTTCATTGAGAACACAGTGCAGAAATAAAAATGAAGTTTTCAAGGTATATGCAAAAACACTGGGCAGGACAGAAAAAGTCCTGGAAATTTCCTTAGGTACATGAATATGAAACAGTGGTGGAAGAGGTCTGCATACAACTTAATGCCCCATATTCATACAACCTCCCCCATCCTGGTGGTCAGACAATTGCCTGGGTGTCTGTCCTCACTCAAAGTCAAAGCTTCCAGCATTTCCTGGCACCAAGTCTCCTAACATGCTATTAAAAAGCATGTTACAAAAGGTTAAAGATCAAATGTACTCTATGAACAGAGCCACTGAAGTTAGGAACACATGAAAGTAGCTTAACTGAAAACAAAAGTGACCCTGGCGAGATGTCAGGGAAAGCTTTCTACTAGAAGAGTAACAAAGGACTGCAGCTGAGCTCCTGGGAGGCTCCTTTAGTTGAGGTTTTCAAAAACAGATCACACCAAAAGAACCTGCAAAGAATGAACCACATATTTGTGACCATGATCTTGTGTAATGTTATTCACTATAAACTGACTATATATCCTACTCATCTAATTCCCTTCTATCCCTGTTGTTCTATAGAAGCAATATTAGCCATTGAGAAATGATGATTTTTACCTTCAAGGAGAAAAAAAAAATCATAACACTTGCTTTAACTCTGAGCTTCCTCAGAGAAATATGCAGGCTTACTGGTTTTAGGAGTCAGCAGGGTTCATGCTTTTGAGTTCCTCTCTGCAACCATGACAACAGAAAGTTTAAGTTATTTTAAATGAAAGCATGAAAGAAATTCAAGTATTTGCATTGACAAAAACACCACCAAAATGCAATTAACTATGAGAATCAGACTGTAGCATATCAGGTTTGAAGCCTTTCAGAGAAATCAGTCCTTTCAAGATACTTATGTAAGCTGAACTACCACTGCCACAAACTCTGAAGGCACTTAGCTGACAGCAAATGAAAGGTAATGCAACTAAATCCTCTCACTGCAATCTAAAATAAACTGAATTACTAAATATTTGCTACTCATGCATATGGACAGCTACCAGACTGAACACTTACCAGCTTGACCACAGGCCCAAACCTTTCCAGAGAAACTCATTAGAATCAGCAGACCCCACAAATACTGTGTGCAAGTAAAATATTTAGATACTGCAGGCCCTCTGGAGAACTTAATTTTAGATAGGGTAACACACCTAGCTGAATTACAGAACTTTAGCTCCCTGTCTCTACATAAATGACTCTATAATAGACAAACTTGCCTTTTGAAATACAGTTTTAGTATCTTCCTATATGAAGAACTGCAGTACTGCTTAGAGGCAAACATTTCAGCAGCAGCTGTTCCTTAAAACTGTTAAATCCATATGTATTAATGCAATTTATTAATACAATTGATTGTTTGTTTGTGATTGTTTGTTTATTAAAAATACAGGCTCAACAGCATAAAGTTCTCTTCTTTTTCTAGCACTGAGTAAGAAAATGCCAAGTCATATGGTTAAGATGCTGCTTCCCAGCCTCAGCTCTGAGTCCTGCTCTCATAGACCCGGTACCTGGATGTAAGTGATACTTTTGTCCTGATATTTACTCTGTAACCAGTAATTCCGTCCTGAGACAATTTTTCAGAGTTACCCGAGTGCCAAGTACACCCTTTAGAAAAGACTTTTGAAAGACTCTTATGCAAGCACCTGAATACTTCTGAAAATAACTATCATGCCTGTGCCTTTTGTTTACAAATGCAATCCTGCCTATGATTTTGTGATACACAATAATTCCCAGTGAAATTGCCAGGATATTCCTCACCAAGATCAGATCCTTCCAATTTCTTCTTTTAAATATGCATCACTTTTTTCTGTTTGATCTGAATTCTATTTGCTTTGATACACTATTGTCTAATGAAATTTGAGATAATTCAACACAGGAAAGTATTCTTTTTTCCAGCTGCAGTAGAGCACGTGTGGGATGACTAAACTCTAACCACTGACTTAACATATTTTGGCTTAATCAAGTATCACTAGAGGATATAATTCCCCACTAAAACAAGAGCCCAAAACCAGACCAAACCTTTGTTTAAAATAACAAACCATTTTAAGCAGATCCAGCCTTCCATTTAATAAAGTAGATTAAGGGGGAAAAAAAGTCACAACAATTATCTGTTGTGACATGGTTCAATAATTCTGTTTTTTCACCAAAATATTGTTTCTGCTAATATTTACCATAATTATATATATACATGTGTTTCAAGGCACTTTAATGTTCTCCTACATATTCTTTACCCACAAGCGAGTAGCCTGTATTACACAGGCACTGTCATAGTGCATACTCAAACAGACTAGAAGTGGATTGTATCTTATTTTCCCCATGAACACAGATGCAGTTAGTTAGAAAAACAACTTTTGCATGCAAAGAAAATCTTGAAGTTTGTGGATTCAACGGGCTGGGAGACCTGATGGGATGATCAAACAGGTTTGAGAGATTGTGGGATCTGACCTTTGATAAGCTCAGTACTTAAAGAGAAATTAAGTACTACCTGCTAGGCCTTGTGAGATGAGCTGCCATTGCAGCTTTGTGTTAAAGATGCTGAAAATTTGCAGGCTTGCCTATAAACCTCCTCCAATTCACACTGCTCCTGGAACCACCAGTGTGCCTCCTTCCCAGCCTGCCCCAGGCAAGGGTGGTCAAGCTGCTAATGCTAACCTATTAATTAACCCCATTATTTTTCCACTAAGGAAAAGTTAAGCTCAAAAGTACAGAACTATTTGTATTAACATACGTTGTTTCCATGATGGTTTACCTTTATAATTTTTTGCAACAAAACCGGACATCCTTAAACAAAATAATGTTAAGCAAGAACCGGTAACCCATCAGTCCAAAGGTACCCATAATATACACTTCTAATTTGTGACAGATGCCTAGTGAAATTTTCTCCCAGGAAAATTCTGCAAATTTTTACTATGAGGGCAACAACACCAGGCTAATCTGCTATTCTTCCCCTTGAGACAATATTCCCTGAACTGACAACTTGGCCTTTTTTCTCCTCCATCCTACCCTGCTCCCCTTCCACACCTGCTAATTTGCTCATTCATGTATTGCTGCAGCCCTAGACTAGATCTCTGAGGCAGTATCTGCTTCTGCCTTGGCTGATTGTGAAGCATTTTGATGTTTTATCAGTTCACTCAAGTGCTACCACAACTACAACGTGTCACTCTACAAAGTAAACTCCAGCCCAGATGTCATGTGGGAGGAAACAGCTGTACCCTTGAAAAACAACCTAAATCCATATGTACTGTGAATACTAGAGCATAAACTAATAGAGTCAAAGGCATTGTTTAATTAAATGTTTAGTTCCTCCTTCCAGATTGAAAATGGCTAGTACTCCTGACAGAGAGCAAGGCTTCTTTTGTGTATACTTAAAACAACAACTACTGCAGTTTCCTTTAGGTTATACTTCTGTTTTCCCTCTTATGCTTCAGACTTTGAAGAGCTAACAAAACCCATGCTTTTCCTTGAATTTTTTTCCCCTTTTTGCAAGCCTGTACTGAATAGAAAGAGCCTGCATCAGGCTGGTCAGGTTTCCTGTTCCCCTGTAACTCCTCCTAACTAACTTTAAAATGCCAGCACATTTGTATGCACAGTGAACTTCACAGCAAACACCTGCATCTTAAAGGCACTGTACACTCTGCTACCTCCTGTAATTTACTGCTTGAGTACATTCTTTTGGTTCATTTTTTGTACACTTGGAAATCAATGTTCAAAATTCAATTACACTGGTTTACTTCAAGTGATTTTTCTTACCTACCCCATATTCCTTCTGTATGCAAGAAAAGGAATATGAATCAGAGCAAGCTTGAAAAACTAGATAATAAGAGCCATACTGTTAGATGCTCTTCATCTTATAGATAATAATATTAAGCCCATCTGCTCTATGTGGTTACATTATGCAGAAAAAAAAATGCATATTAAATGCACATTAAGATGAAGAACCTTTAATCCACTGTAGGCAAAGGCAGAAGAAACTCCATCACTCTCAATACAATTGCAACAATCCACTGGTAGGTTAGATACAAACATACACTCAGTATAATCTCCTCAAGTTGAGCATGGAGATGGGCACAGCACACATTTATATAACTTTTAAAGACATGTGAATGCAGCAATAAACATTGACTTGTATTTTTGTGACTTTTCAAGTGCATACTTAAACCTCAGTAGAGCAGGCATGTAAAAATCTGGCTGGTTTGAACTCTCATCAAGACAACACTCATAGTAGGATTAAACATTATTGAAGGAAAATTCATTTACCCTTTTGATTGTGAACTTTCTTTAGGGACATTATCTGTTTATTAGAAGTTCTGGATTAATATTCTTGGAGGAATACATTATGTGTATGTCACACACAGCAATAAAAGTATTTCTGTATGCTGCCTTGTTGCAAAGATTCAATCTGACCTTTCTAATACTCATGGACAAAAATGAAAATTAAGATTAATAAATAACTAAAAATCAGGAAAAAAAAATTTCATGAGCACAGATACAGACTAAGCAAGAGGAAAAAAGAAAGCATGTCTATAACAAAAGGCTGGTTTTGACTGATTTTCAGCAAACTTAGTGCAAGTGTTTTAATTCCCTCCCCATCAAACCTTCCTCTCAACAGAGTATGTCAAGTGAGAAGCATGGTTTCCTCCAGGACTTTTGCCTACTTCTGGAGCTTCTTCATGCTACAGGAAAAATGTTCAGATTCTACAAAAACACAAACACTACAAAGAAAGATTTACAACTACAACAACAAAAGTACTGAGGAACTTCTTTTGACATTGACTTTCCTTTTGACATTTTATAGATTCCTCTCCCCAAACATCTTAATTTCACCGAGACCTTTCCAACTTCTGTACAGACACACACAATACCAAATATAAGCCTAATACTTTTCTCATCATCCATTCTGACTTTTCTTCACCTGTTTACAAAGGAGCAGACATTATAAATAAACATGGTTTGCATTGCAGTTTGTCTTTAGACAAAGATTTCAGAAGACAGTTAATGAAATCTGTTTCCATAGCAGATTTTTCAGAAGAAACAGAATAAATTATTGAAAACAGGAAAACAGAATAAATCATGAAAACAGCAAACACTTCCATGCTGTAAACATGGAAGACTGAGACTCAAGATCTGAATGCCAAGACCTGAAAGGCCAAGGATGACAACCAAAAAGGTTTTAGTTGTTTTAAAAATTCAGAAAATTTATTTTTTTTAAATATGAACAACATCTAACACCTTTGTACAAGATCTAACACATTTTATTTTCAGTAAATTTTCATTATCTAATTTCCATTTGCAGAAAAATTGCGTTCAGTTTGTCTCCTCTTGAAGTTGGTTCCAAAGCACACCAAGACACCTATTGTCTTCACTGGAATTGAAACCAGGTACACAATTTCAAATATTCCCAAATTAGGGAAAGACCTTGGTAACTCACTATCACACAGGGAAAAAAAGAAACATTATTACTAATTGGATGCCTGAGGAAAAGAATTGGTTTTTGCAGGAATAGCCCAGGGACACTGGAGCCACAGATGAAGGCACCACAGGGCTAAGAGCATTTTCTTAATAAATCTTATCCATACTAATCTGTAGCACTGAGAGAGCAGAGAATACTCCCCATTTTTGGAAAAAGGTAGTTTGTAGAGTTAACTTAAAGGCCCTATAGTTTGCCAAACCTTAGCACAGAAGAACAAAAGACTACTCAAAATAATCCAGAATAATCCAGAATAAACGTGGTACCTTTGAAGAATACCAAAAGCATTTGTTTCCAAGGAAGATTCCCACTGCCTTAGAGATTGGTGTGTTGCGGATGAAGAACACAAGCATTGAAAAGAGAACTGAAGGGTTCAGCCAATTTATACACCACAAGAAAAGGCCTATGGGCACATGTTTTGGAACATCTAAGTCCTGCTGAGGGACTTTAAGAAAAGAAACAGGGGGGAAGAATATGACATCACTTCAAAACAGAGTAAAAATATTTGATTTTTTGAACTTAAGAGTTTTATTCCATCCTGAAAACATCAAAACACCTTTAAGCCCAGTCCCTCCTCCCCTAGCCAAAGCAGCCATCGTAAATTAAACCTAAAAAGCTGAGGGCAAGTCAGGATATTCACAAACCTCTTCAAAATGTTCCACTACAAGGCATTGTGGCTTTCTTCCCTCCATTCACGAAGGAAATGGCAATACAAGAAAGTTTTTTGAAGTATAACCATGCTGTCAATTTGCATATCTCCTTCATTTGCCCAGGACCTTTTTCTCCTGATCACCATTACTGAACTTAAGCTACTTTTCTCCTATGATCCCTTCTAAGGTGTTCTAATTTGCTCTGAAGGGAGATCCATGCAGAGTTGTCAGGATTACTTGCTGCATGGTTCCCTTCAAGGCACCACGATACATATTATTCACCCCTTACAGTCATGTATGACACTCAGAATTAGGATGGTCTGAGGCTCAGTTTTGTTTTGTGCTGGCATATTGGATAAACAAACCAACCATACAGACAAAAGATTGCCTGACAGCCTGAAGCAGACTTGAAAGGACCCCCGAGGGGGAGGTCTGGACTGTGTGAAACAAGTGCAGATGTGTCAGGCTGCTCTGCTCAGGCAAGGATGCCATAGGCCCCTTGCACTCTCTCACATTGTCTTCCCAGACAGTACAGGCACAGCCACAGGAAACCACATAGGAAACAAGAACCTGAGGGCTCCTAAGTGGGAACAAACACTGAAAAAGCAGTGCCAGTCATGGCCTTCCAGTCCCATTTGGTTCTGACACAGGACTTCCTTTCCCTTCAACAGCCTTGATGAGATTACACTAATTTATAAATAATAGACATCTTCTGTACCACAATAAACAGATAACACCACCAAAACAGAATCAGAGCAGAGGCAAGGCCTGATGCAGCATTCTTCTGTATCTGGTGTTGGCCAACAACAGAGAGTTTTGAAGATAGTTTATGATGTCCTCAATAAAAAGATGTGGAGAAGCTGCTTTCATATTACATGTCATACTAGTACTCTAAGATTACTGCTTTTTAGAAGGGATACCTAATCATTTGCTTCAAGTTGCAAGTCAGTGCTAAACTCACTCCTCATTAATCTCCTAAGTATCCTCATTTTTGTAATTCTGAGTTGCTATTTTCACCAGTTTCCTGTGGTACTCACAAATGGCATTAAAAAAAAATTATTTTCCCTTATGGTTCTGAATGTAGTCCCTTATAAAGATAACTCTTGCTCTGATACTGTGAGGGGAAAAAGAACTAAGCCCCATAGCATTCTTCCTAGCCACTATTCATCCACAAGTAGGCAAGAAGTTTGTCACAAATTTTTTACGCTGTGACACTGTGAATCTGAATAAAACTGATGAAAAAAACCCTAATGTATTTAAAACCTAAATATCTAATGTATTTAGAAGATTCATAATAAAAAAACCTAGCTATTCAATATTTAATAAATGAGAAGTGTATTACTATAGATAGGAAATATTTTTTGTAATACTACAAATAACATATTCTCAGACATAAAAAGAGAACTTTCAGTGAAATATATAGTGTGTGGAAAACAAAAATCAGATCTAGTGGTTTTTTCCTGTAAGATTTTTCTTCTAGCTCAATCCTACATGATGATCAAGTGCCTTTAGATCTGCAAAGTGTTAAATCATGTGCTTGCATACATTAGTAGTCATGCCAAATTTTACCACTAATTGCACAGGAAAACTGCCATTTTCTGCCTTTTGAACACTTTTCGTCCAATTGAGATACGTCCTCCTTTTCCATTACTGAAAGGCATTCTATCTCACACAGACAGAGAATTTATCCCTCAGTACATTCATTTCTCATTTTCTGAGAACACAGGAAAGGCAGTAAAGTACTGAGCCATTTATTATCAGTGTGGCTCACTCAACCACATACAGATTTTACCCATGTACTCAAGACTTCAGGAACTACAGGAAGACAGCGTCTTCTCGTCTGCCTTATGGAGAGCCATTTGTAACACTGCAAAGTTTAAAATGTGAATACTGACAAATCCATAAGTACATGAACCATAGAAATTAGAGCCCCTTTTCCTCACATTAGTAACTATTTATTATTATATTGACTGTATTATTTATTTTAAATGTAAGCAGGAGGACTCAAATTTATAAAGGATTCCCTTTACTAAGCATAACTAATACAAATACCTGATAGGAGGGTGGGTTTGCCACTTGTAAGAACTTCCCTCACACCAAGACAGAGTTTTGAAAAAATGAGTGGCAAGGAGAAAGAAGGGCTTCCTAAAAAGGAATTCTTACAAACCTCTGAGACTTCTAAAACCAAGATTTAACATAACATTCCTAGCACAATAGGTTAATGATGCATTCATCTTACTAAAGATTTCCATGCAAAATTATCAAAAATGCCTACATGGGTATATTACATTTTGGTTGTTACTTTCAACAGAGATGATTTGTAATATCAATTCAAAGAAACTTCTGAGGAGTCTTTTTTCTGTCTCTGGAAAGGTACTACTAGAATTACCATTCACAAAAGGTCTCCTCCCTTGTCATCAAACAGCATTTATTTTCCCTTCCCATTCATAGTCTCAAATCGCCCCCCCTTTCTCTCCCTCTCACTCTCTCTCTCCCTCTCTCTCAATTTCTGACCTCCCCAATGCTACTCTTTTTCTTTTCCTTCCTTCACATCAACAATGGAATTTACTGACTATGAGATTACTGTTGCCTGTGTTCCCTGACACACCTCCTTACATTTGCCTCTAAAAGCATCACTAAGCAGTCCACTTCTGACCACTGGGACAACAGGCAAAATAAGGTATGGTATGTTTAGGACGACACTGAAATTTTTGCTTTTAAGCAATCAGTATTTGTGGTCACAAACCAAGGAAAGCAGCCTTATATCACAGATAAAGCACATTTCCCACTTAGCAAGATTTCCTCTCTTAATGCTGCAGCAAAACCAAAGGAGCAGAGCATTCATTTTGCAATGTTTCTATTGGTTTTCCACTTCTAAATAATAGCATGGGTTGACCTCAAGCATGTCCCTTTGACCTCAGTGCCTACAGTGTTCAACCATCCAAAACTCAGGATGCAACGGAAGAAATGGGAACAAAAGCACAATCAATACTGAAATGACAGGTTTCATTTTAAACTGTGAAATTAAATTGGTGTGCAGCAAGCACAAGATCTGATCAAAAAGGCAGGGTCTAACAAGTGTACTAAAAATGCAATCTGCAAAATTCTGTGCAGATATCATTATCCACTTGCAAACATCTTGGTTGTGAATAAAATGCAGCTAATGTAGCTGCTCTATCATTACAAAATTAAATCCCTTGAGAAAAAATAAATTAAAAGAAAGAGAATTTACAAAGAAATATATAAGAAAAAAAAAACAACATTGGCAAATAATCTCTCATCTTTGCACTAAAATATAGATATTAGTAATGATGCAACACCCCCAATACATAATTTCTTGTTTTCTCATAGGTGTTCAATATCATCTTGGCATCAGATACTTTACAGCATGAAGTGACATAAAATTATAACTTTTGATGAAATCCTGTTTCTGAAGCACTTTTCAAGTTATTCAATCTCTTCAAGAGTTTCCCTCATATCCTGGGATAATATTTAGTAGTTTTTCTTCTTGAGGGAAAGGGTTACAATACTGCAGGCTTGTTAGGGTAGGGTGACACTGGCAGCAGTTGATTTTTAGATTAGAATTTTAATAAACTATGCTAACACTATTTAACTATACTAAATAATTTAATCTAAGACATGTTCAAGAAATCCCAAGTTGCAGAAATCCAAAACTGCTTAATGACAAAGCTGCCTCACGCAGCTTACATTTACCCCGGTTATATTATGAAATTATTGCTCAATGAAACAAATCAAAAAAAAAATTTATAAAAAGATCCCTTCGACAACAGTAGTGCTCAAACCTCAGGTTGACTAAAAGGTAGCTTCATTTGGAATTTAATGGATTTCCTTCTTGTTGTCATGCTGGTTTCATTAATTCAGTCAAGTGCACCTAGGGAAAATGGAGTGTCTCAATGTTCATTTATTTTATGGTTATTCCACAGGGTATTCAAAATTGCTGGCCTCATCTGTAAAGTTACTGGTAAAATTAGTAATCTATTTCAAATATGTGACAGTAATTCTTGAGGAGCAGTTAATAGCAAGGTTTGTGGGTTTTTTTGTTCCTGTCATTGTTTTAAAACTAGAATTGTGCACAATTTCAGTCCATTTTCAGAGGACTGAAATAGTGCAAAATTTCACATGCACCATCTGATGCTCAGTGTGCAATCAGATGACTGTTTTATATCCATAACAGAAATTTAAGAAAGAATAGCATCCTTCTGATATGGAAGGGCTACGTTGTATCAATAATTTACATTTTGTTAACATTTTTTTGCTGGTTTTGTTACAGGCAATCCTTAGATGCATGGTATCCACAGCATTGAAGAAGAAAATATGTACTTATTTACACTTGGAACTTGATATTATCTGTTTAGTTTTCCTGCTGCTATGCAAAATCTGTACACATAACAGAAAACTGTTGTTTTATAAAGAACACAAATTACAAGGATGAACAAGGTTTAGATTGTGTCCTTTTAATCAATTCACTTTTTATTAACTATTCTTTTCAAAGCAATATTTTGAATATCTAGAAGAATCTGCCTTGAAAATATTTATTAATCAATACCAAAGTGGGCAAAGGAAAGATACAATTAAATATGGTTGAAATTTGATATTACAGTTTAGTAATTACTGTCAGTCATAAATTACCACAGATGGAAAGCAACTGCAATCAAAAAGATTTTTAAGATTTCTGAAGTAGTATAACTACATAATTAAGAAAATTTCTCACAGAGAGATGCTTTCCTTTTTAGTAAAATGTAGAAGAATAAACCAGCAGAAATCAGTTCCACAAAGAATACATTATATATTCACACAGCAAATGTGAATTTAACTTTTAACGCCAACTGCCAATTAAAATAATTAACACAATGTAAGAACTTTCTATTCATAGTATTCTATTTCCTGCTGAAAAGTGCATTCATAAAGCATTCTCACAAGGATTAAAAAAAAATAGGACCTATCATTTCCACAGTGATTCCTTGGTGTCCCTAGAGCTAAATTAACTTAATCCAAAAGTGCACCCCACATTTTCTGTATTTACTATATTTTGAAAACATGAAGCCTGAAATTGGTCAGCTTCAGTGAGGAGGAAAACAAAAACAAAACAAAACAAAAAAATTTTAAAACCAAACAAACAAACAAAAACAAACAAACAAACAAAAAACACCAAACAGGATAATGCCCAGAAAACTTTGGTATGTTTATCTATTTCTACAGATCACATACTGAATTATCTTTTCAATTATTCCATAAATACCTTAAAAACATCTGTCATATTTTGATGAACCCATTTGTATATCTTACACATCCAACCATTTAACATAGTTCCTAACCTCAGACACTCACTATTTCAGGTTTGAGGGGGTTTTTTTGAGGCAAGAAGGGTATTTTTTAAGCCACGTTGAAATGCTGAAGCCTGCTTTCAGGTATTTGGATCTCATTTTGTTCAGTTCTCAGTGAATCATTGTAAGGAAAAATCTGGTTATTTCCCAGATAAAACCCACACAGTTTCATTGGAGATGGAGTATCTTACACAGAGATTCAACCCACAGGCATAGCTTACAAACCACAAAATGCAACCCCTTATAGAGGGCTACATATGGAGGACCAGAAAGCCTTGTATATCACAGAAGTACCAGTTAACACTTTAACATACCAGTTAAGCGGTATGGTGGCCAGAATATCACTATTAAAGTGTAATACCTAATAAAAGAATACATTGTAAACAGAGTCTTCCAGGAAGAACTACTGTATCTTTTCTATTCATCACTTCTCTAATGAAATATTGCTGTTGGCCCACTACACATGGCAATCTAAACAGGACATAAAAACAGCACTCAGAGAGGAATTTCAAGGAATACTTCAGAAGTGCAATGACCAGATGGCTTAAAACTAATTAGAGAGCTTCTTCCCTGGGGAAGTGGACAATATTTTTTTGAGATCTTTATTCCAGCCAAAGAGATGCAAACAAAAAAACAGAGAAGATTCACAATATTTTTATCTTCTTCAGGAAAAAGAAAACAAATAATTGCCTTAAACTGTTTCAAGGAGGCGGGGCGGGGGGGGAAAGAGCTGTTAAATTCTTGTTGCATACACATTACAGGACGACCACTCTTTCTGAAATAGCCTATCACAAATAGGTTTCATAGCATTATTTTCTAAGATGTTTCCTTAATCTCCACCAACAAGTTTTTGCAATAAGGCACTCCATACTCATTCTCAGAGGACAATTACTCCAGTTCTTAACAAAATCGAAATATGTAATATCCACAACCCACCAGTCAGGTGTCATACCAAAAGACTACAGAGGTGTCTCATGACATCAACAAATAATCCATAACTACTTAGAAGGTACATTATTTATTATTACTTAGAAGGTAGTAATGTACATAAAAATGCCTAAGTTATTGTTTAATCTAGGTGAAGACAGGTCAAAGTAGCAGTCCTGGAAAAGTGATTATTTTTCAGTTGGCAGCTGCTTCTTACAACACTTCTAGAAAATTCTGTTAAAACCCCATTTCTTACTTGAAAACTTGAACATCCTTTTAAAGAGAAAAAGCTGCTCCAGTCTGAGACCATATACCTCAATTAAACAAACTGTACTAGAATCTAGTAAATAGCCTCTTCCATTCCAAAACTGTTTGAAGTAACAACTGCAATCACTTTATTGTTTCAAAACTTGTACTCTCCAAAATATCTCTGCTAATGTACTAAAAGGAAACATAAAAATTAAGACTATGAGACATCTGATGGCCTTTCCTGATTATCTAACTATTATGATGGAGAGCCAGCTTTCACATTTTCATACAACAGTGCTCTGACCTTAAACCATGAAGACATAAAGGGAGAACAGAAAGACAGTACTGGTAACAGTGAGAAAACAGAAAAAAAATTCTATGAGCAGCAAAAGTCAGTTTGAGAAACTACAATGAAGAGATCATCATCACAAACCCCTCAGAGCATAGCCCATGGCAGACTGGTCAGCTACCAGGCTAATAGGGCTGAGAACTTTTTTCCTGGCTCAGATATTGCCCTGCTGTACAGTCATGAAGAAGACAATCAACCTCTTTGCATCTCAGCTTCCCCACTTTGCTTTCCCTAACAAGCTCTTTGAAGTCCACAGAGAAAAGTATCCCTAAACTGCATTCAAAGTCATAGTCTTGTATGAACTTTTCTCACTGTTTTAATATGAAGCAGAATTTGAAGCCCACTGTAGTATAAGAATTTGTTAATAAAACTGTAATTAAGAAAATTCATATTTTGATGTGGATAGTTGCTGTCAAGCATAGCAAGCCAGAAATAACTACTACACAAGCTAAGCAATGCATCTTCAAAACTCTACAGCAGTTTGGAGACAAGTATCTACTTTATGACATATTTCTGATTCACTGAAGAAACAAACTTGCCTAGGACTCTTACAGGCACAGAGCTTAATCTTCCACCCTTCAAAGCAAATAAAACTATATCCACTAATATCCAGGAAGTACATAGATAGTAAAGAGCTATTGAGCTGTGGTTTTTATTTCTAGCAGACATGTATCTACTTGGGAGAAGAAAAGGGAACTATAACTATAACAAAAGAAAGATCACATTCAGAATCTGAAGTTCTAAGAAAAGCTTTGTTTTAAAATAAAATATATAAGAATATTTACAATCTACACACAGATGCCAAAGCTGAAATTCCAATTAAAAAAAAAAAACAAAACAAAACAGGCTGCTACAAAAAGGGAGATTCTCTTTTCCCTAAAGTTCCCTGCTGTGCAATGCCAATGTTTATGCCAAAATGTTAACAAACTATTACTTTTCCTGTCAGATCCTCATATTGTTCCGACTATGACTCTCTGTGGTTGAATCCAAGACAGAGAACGAGCAGGTGGAAGAGATGAAATATTTAGCATTATACCACATTCAGAGAACAGTAAGAATGGCAAGAAACCACACCCTCATGTTAAACTAAACAGTTCCCAACACTGGAAGTCACACATTCTTGAAAAGAAGTTACATCTTCAGACCCTTTCTTTCCCATGGGACAGTAATTTTTATTGGACACTGTACAAACACTTCACTTTCCGGGTTTAGATTCATTAAACTAGCAAGAGGAATATCTTTGCAGATTACTTTTTTAACATACTTCTCCTGCAACTGCACATTTATAGGCACCAAAAGCATATATGCATGCATAACACACATACCCACATCTGTGCATCTAAAGGCAAGGTTTTCAGAAGTGTCTAAACTTAGACTTCAAAGACTCTACACAGGTATGAATTCCAGTGTCACAGTGATTTGCTTACTCCTCTGTGCTAAGCATGGATTTGCCATGGATGAGCCTATTTGCAAGCAGTTGATTCAGCAAAGCTTGAAAATTCTCAGTACATGTAGACCTGGTAATACCCCAGATTACAGTTAAAAATATATTGTAAAATGTAAACTCCCTCTCCCCCCTACCCTCCTTCATATTTCCCCAGTTGCTTCACCAAACTTTAATCATATAAGCTGAAAACATACAGACATACAGACTTTTATTCTTCAGAAATCTTAGGTAATACAGGTAATATTAGGTAATATAGGTAATATATAGTTGGAAAGACTCCTGTCCAACGATAAATTTTGGAAGAACTGATTTCTTTCTTTTTCTTTTTTTTCTGATCCAACACTGAAACGATGCTCTTACTTCGCTAATAAATTCCAGTTACCGGTATTTCGATCAAGGGCTCCGAGTGCCTGAGACATGCGATTTGCTGTCATCAGGCTTAACCAGACAGGACCAAGTTAAGGGCCTTTAGAAAAATCTCAGTTTTCACATGGTCTGTCAGGACTCATTAGCGCTTGGCATTTGACGACTTTGAAGAGTTCATCCGCGCCGAGCGCGCTGCAGCAGAGCCGGAGCTGTTCCCACCGGTCGGGAATCGGGGCAGCGGGACGGGGACGCGGCTGGACCTTCATCCGTCCGCACGGGAGCTGCTGCCCGTCCCCAGGGGCGGCTCCCGCTCCGCTCCGCTGCCTCCGGTCTCTCCCGGGAGAGAGCACGTTCCAGAGCGGGCACGGCAGGGAGCCCAGGGCAGAGGGAGCGGGGTGGCTCAACCCGGGCGGAGTGACTCAACCTGGGCGCGCAACAGCCGCCTCTGTCTTCTTTTCTTGGTAGCAAGTACAGAACAATACCTGTGGTGGCGAGCGTCCCGACTGCCGCGAGGTGGTCGGCACCTGCTCGCTTAAATGAGTATCTCGATGTAAAAGCCCCCCCAAAAGCCACGTCGTGCCCCACCGGCACGCGTCACCCTAATAACACCTGTCCATAAGGAAAGTTAAGACATTATTTTTTCACCCCTCGAAACCGCGTTTTCCCACAGTCGCTCCCTTCCAGACTCCCTAAGCGCACTCGGGAGGCAGCCCGCGAAAGGGAGCCCTGCCCGGGAGGCTCCACTGCACCGCATTCCGCAGCCCCGCCGGCGTCCTCACCTTGATGCCCTGCTGCTGCGTGGTCAGCGTCAGCTTG